>NC_090946.1:6855123-7455123 GCF_040807025.1 Struthio camelus | reverse complement strand
AGCCTCCTCCCGTCTGACTCTGAGGTCAGGCCCAGATCTTTGTGGTTCGGTAGCCCTCGAGATCCTCCCTTCCCTAAAGACGGACTAAGAGTCCGAGGCAGATGCTTCAGCCCAGCCTGCAATCAAGCGTCCCTTGTTTTCTCTCCCTCCTTCAACTTCTGACACGGAGATAAAACCTCGATCCATTGTGTTTGTATTGGGGTGGTTTAGGACGCCCAGCGAAGCGTAGCATAGCTTGGATCATGCCTGGAAGGCTGAGTCCTCAAAATAGTTTACCGGTGCCTGTAGCCTTAGGGAAGAGTCCTAGTTAAATCTCTTGGTTTCTCTTCCCAGCAACCCATCATAACTGTCTGGCCTTTTACTACTGGCAAGCGCAGAGCCCTTACTCAAGATTGTGGTGATACTGTCTTGAGGGATATGCAGAGCTTTTATCCTGGCCTAAAAAAACCCCTTAATCCCTGCTCTATTGTTGTTTTTCCTTATTTCTGCCTTGTTGACAGTGAGGGGCGGAAGCACCAGGCTGGTTTGGGTCCATAAAAGGCAGCAGGTGTTGCCTGGATGAGGTGACAAAACCAAACCTGTTGGGTGATTCAGGCAGCTTCAGAGCTCTGTGTGCGACACAGGGCTTGGCTGGTGGAGGAAACCGTCCTCTGGCACACAGTGCAAGAATGTGTCTCAACACGAGGCTGTTGGAAAGGGACTGGCTTTGCAGGCTTTAGACCAAAGTCCTGGAGTTTCCCAAGGTGGCCACAACCTCCTCTTCAGCTTTTGTTCTTGTACAGGCCTAAGAGGCTGTTTGGAGGAAACTTGTTCTTTCAGAACTAGTGTACTGGGGACTCCCAGCAGCAGGCTGATAGTTGCAGCTTTGGATCATGAGTCAATCGGTCTCCTGCTTATCTTGTGCCTGTTGCTAATCTGCCTTGCTTTCCCCCCCCCCCCCCAAACCGATGCTTGTGCTGCGCTATGTGGGTTCAGCATAGGTGTGCAGGTCCCTGGGTCTAGCTTGCCTGGTAACTAGTCCGTGGGGACGGACTGATGGAGGCAGCTGACCAGTGGCTTAATGAACTCTCTCGTGTTTTCACATGACCTCAGCATGTTGAGTGGGGTTCAGGGCAGTGGCGGGTGCCACGTGATCCTCCTGCTAGTGCTCAGTACTTCTCTCTGTCCCCGTTCCTCTATAGAGGAAACGGGGTGGAGAGAGGCTTCCCCACTAGTGCTACCGCTTCCTCATTGTGGCCCCATATCGAAACCACACTGAGTAGAGGGGTGAGACAGGGTGGCTGCGGGATGTGGGTGGCGGGGTGGAAATCAGTGACTAAGTAGCACAAGCTGCCAGGCGGTGTGCCAAGATAGATGAACCCTTTGAAAGGTGCCTATCCTCTCCGCCTTGGTGCGCGCACCAGCCCGGAGCAGCGTCGGTCAGGTGCTGGGATGTCCGGGCCGTTCTCCCTGGGTCCTCACTGTGCTGAAGGGTCAGACGCGTGAGTTTGGGCTGACGGAGGTGGGAACAGACAGTCTCGGCTGCTCTGCAGGCAGCCTCTGTGCGGGCTTCTTCTGCCTTCAAGGGAGAGGCTTCCCTCGGAGAGGACGGAGGGTACGAGCGGGCAGTTGCTGCGGAGCAGCTCATATCGGGGACCTTGTTCCTGTTCCCATAACCTTGTGCTGCAGGGCCACGGTGCTTTGACGCTGTTGAGCTCTGGTCTGTTGTCCACTGCAAAAATGCTTGTGCAAGCAGGGGCTCAGGGTCCTAAGTGTTTTTTCCACACCCCCCCGCCCCCGTCTTAACAGTGATCCGGTTCGTCGCTCCAGTGCTCGAGCTGATGGGAGGGCAGGATTTCTTTTGCCAGCTAGGCTGGCCTAAAGTTGTTGTGAAACCACAGCGCTGGCCTGTCTGTGTGGCAGAAAGCAGGGGTGCCTTTGGGGCTGGAGAAATGCTGTCGGCGCAGCTGGTAGGCACACGAGCATCCTGCCTCTGGCCTCTGATGTTTAGCAAAACAGTCCTGAGGGGTCGTCCAGGCCGGGTGTGACCGGCCCAAGCTGTGCCGGGCTGGGAGTTACGTGTGAGCCTTCTGGAGCAGGGGGAACAGGCAGCTCTGAAAGCAGTTCTGGTAGCTGCTCTGTGCCCTGGTGTGGGGACTGGAGCTGACCTCTCTGATGGCTTCTCCTGCTGCCAGGACACGGCTTGCTCACTGTCACATGCCCGCTCAGCCCTGCTGCTGATCGCATAGCGAGGAGCTGCACTGGGAGCCGCAGATTAGCCAGGCCAGGTCTTGGGGAGGGCAGGTGCTGGGGCAGAGGCCTGAGGGGCTGGGTGAGCAGATGGGAGTGAGCATGCTCTGAGAACAACTAACCTACAGTCCGGCTGGAGGGGCAGCGCAGCTCTTGAGCACCAGCTTAAAATGGCTGCGACTCCAGGACTGGTACAAGGGCTTGCTGTTCCGGACCAGGCGCTGGCTGGGTTGGCTTTGGCGGAGGCAGTTTGCTGGGTTCACGCATGCAAGGGCAGGAGCTGTTATCATGTCTCCATCCCAACCCCGACTGCTCCTATTCCTCTGGGCGTTGGCCTCAATTATAACAAACGCTGCTCAAAGTTCACTGGTTTCCTGCTGCCGGCCCATCTTGAGCAAGAGAAAGCTGGAAGCTCCGTGGGTCTTACCTGCGTTCCCCACTTCCTTGAGAGTGGGGAGCGCAGGCAAGGGTTGCCTGTGTGATCCCAGGGGTGGGGTGGAAGGCGGCTGGGACACGGGAGGGGAAGGAGGCAGCAAGGCGAGTTGCTCTCCTGTTTCGTGCAGCTTTTGCAACAGCACGAGCACCTCCTCGGTAGGAGAGCGATTACCTGGGGCGAGCGAGGGGGATGGGCTCCCTCTCGGGAGTGGAGCGGCCTAGTGTAGGAGTTGGATAGCCTCAGAGTAGATGAATATGGAGAACTGATTCCCACCCTGGCCAGGAGGAGGAAGGTGTCTCTCTGTCCTCAGCTGAGTTTTCCTCTCACCCCTGTCTCACGTGGTGCTCTGGCTGATCTTGTCCGAGGATAGCTCCAGGATCTCTCCGCTGCTTCCCCTCCAGCGCTCTCAGTACCTCTCCTGCTGGCCCCGTAGGAAGGGGGAGGCAGTGGCGCTGCTCCAGCCGGGCAGCTTGTGCGTGTGGGTTGCCGCGATCGGCGGGAGGGAGCGTGTCGAACTGCAAAGACGAGTTTTTCCGACCTAGAAGGGTGGGTCACTGGTCGTGTTTGCATGTTCCTGGCAGGCCCCTTGCCCAGTGGGGTAACACATTCTTCTGAGCATGTTGCTGCATGCGCGGCTGTTTGCCCTGCCCGCCTCTGGCTGCGGGCGGGCTGACTCGCTTCGAGGCCCGTGGGGAGGGGGGGAGAGAAGTGTCGTCCGTCCTTTGCGCTAGCCAGGATCTGACAGGGGAGGAGGGGGACAGCCTGGGGGTGTTTCTGGGAGAAATCCTTTCTGATGTGGGAAGGCCTGCCCCAGGACTGCTCTGTAACTCTCATCCCTCCTCTGTGAGAGTCTTCTCTTTGACGCTCTTACCTGCGGGAGGGAGCTCCCAGGATCCTGTAGCTCCCCTCCAAAAGGACACTGGCAAGCAGGGAGCCTGCTCTCTCTCTCCGTCCGTGCGCTACTTCTGTCTTTAGCAACTGGCTTGGGTAGAAAACCATTTCCCTTTTCCGTTTTCCCCCTTGTTTTGCAGTGAGAGGAGCAGCCCTGGGCAAGCCAGGCGAGAGCTGTGGCGGCGTGGCAGGTGGATGGGACCAGGGAGCGAGGCTGGGAAGCAACCTGATGGCATGAGGGCTGTTTGCGGCACTGCCTGCCGAGCAGAGCTGCGCTTGGCTACCCGCGGCTGTCTTCATCCTGCTTCCTTGAGCCTTGGAAACCCCCCGGTGCTGGGTAACCCAGTGTCTCCCTGTTGGCCGGCAGGCAGGCTTGAATGCTTGTGTCCCGCAGAGCTGTGTAAAGCCAGCAGGCGAGATGGGTGAGAGGAGGCTGGGGACAAGCAGCACACCCTTGCTCGCGGCTTTGGTGAGCGGATGTTGTGCAGGGAGCACAGTGCTTTTGCCTTCCCCCCCTTGGAGGGGGAGGGAGGACGGACGTTAAGCTCATCTTCTGGGTCTGCTGGCCACAGCTAGGTCCCCATGGGAGGCTCCCTGGGGTGGGAATCCAGCTTCTTCCACCCTCTGCTTACAGGATGCTCCCTGCCCTGGGCAGGAGCGAGCTACCACTGCAGACGGCAAGTCCTCAGGTGTGTTTCCTGGAGGTAGGATGCTTCCCAGCGAGACGGTGCGGCTGCCTCCTTCCTTTGGAGAGCTGGCTGGACACCTGGTCTCCTGGGTGGGCAGCGCTGACCTCCTCCCTGGCGTGGCCGGCCGAGGCGGGGTGGCTGTTGCTTGGCCCTACCTGGACCGGCTGGCGGCGAGGGGGGTGGCTGGCTGTGCCTGCGCCTGGCCTTCCCGGCCTGGTTCCAGGGCGTCTGCGTGCAGGGTGGGAGCGGTGCTTGGCAGGACGTTGTGTTTAGAAGCTTACGGGAAAGGGAAGTCACGATGTCACTTCCCGTCTCAGCAGGAAACGCAGGTTTCCTTCCCCTCGGCCTGCGCGGGAGCCTGGGAAGCCGCTCCCCAGCGAGCGGGGTTGGGGGGGAGCGGCGCCGAGAAGGGGTTCGAGCAGCAGGCTGGGGAGGGGATGAAGTCCCGCTGCCTGTCCCAGCGTGGGCCTGGCCTGCTGTCTCGTTGGTCCTGCGTGGGCTCTGGGTCGTGGCAGCCCGCGTGTACGCTCGGGTGCGACGAGGGGCCTCGGGAGCACCGTATGGGACCTCCCGCTGCCCCTTTACAGCCCTGGAACAGGGCAGCAGCCCTTTTCCCATCCCCCAGGGGTGATTCAGTCCTTGGCTCTTGCCTGATGCTTCTCCTATGGCTTTCCTTTACCCGTTCATTATTCCTCTCGTCAGGGCCCTCTAAATCCATCTCCGAGCGGAGACGCGCACATGCAATTAGAGAGCGGGGGCATCCGATGAGGTCATGCCGATCGGGGCGGGCGTTTTTCGCGGGCCCGTCTGCTCCCTCGCCACCCCTGGGTGCCTGGTGCTGTGACTCAGCTGCCCTACCTGCCGAGGGAGTCTGGGATGACCGAGGGGAGGGGGCCCTGCTTCTCCTGGGCTGCCCCCTCGGGCCGCCTGCCCGCTGAGAAGGCTTCCCGGCTTAATCTCAGCGACTTCCCTCCTTGCCGCTCCCATGCTAAACATGACTTCACCAGCTGCCTGTTTGCTCAGCGTGGGGAGGCGAGGTGTGTGACTTGACTGGCTTGAGGGCTCAGGTGAGGGACGGGCAGAGAGGAAAAGGCGCCCTGTTTGGGTTCGGCGGTGGGGGGGGGACGGACGGGACAGGAGCCGCCTCTGGAGCATCCTGCTTTGTCTGGGCAGGGATGGATGGGGAGATCAGTGGGATGGTGGGAGGGGGCCCTGCGCGGTCCTGCCCTCTTCCTGCTGTTTGCTTGGTGGCTTAAACCCTTCCCGAGGGAGGAAAACGTGATGGCTCGGTTCCCTGGCTGGGTGCTCTCTGGACGAGTCGAGCGGTGCGGTTCCCACCTGGCGCACGTGCCTGCTGGTTTGATTCCCAGTTCGTCCCGCTATGCTCCCGGTTCCCCCGTGCCTTCGCGCTTCCGCCAGCCCTCGAAGGTGCCAGGAGCGCAGAGCTGAGGGCTGGGCCCGGTACTAGCCTGGCCGCGAGCGCTGAAAGGAGAAATGATCTCAAGTGGCTTTGATGGGAAGAGGGACGTGCGGATGGAGCGAGGGCCCCGCGACAGGAACGCGGGCGTGAAACCCGGCGTGCCGGGCTGGCACAGAGTCGTCCGCGTCGCAGGCCTTACGGGCAGGGGCCGTCCGGGTGGCCGCTAGCGGCGGGCGCTTGTGCCTGCGGCCCGCCGGAGGGAGGCTTAACACGACTGGCAGCGCCGGCCGCGGGGCTGTGGCCGCTCGGTTTGGGGGCGGCCGGCGGCAGATGTGAACCCTTGGCAGAGGGGTCGGGGTTTGGTGGGGCTTCGCCCCCCTCTGCCGTACCCTCGTCCCCTCCCGCCTGAGCTTGGCGGGAGGCAGCTCCTGTGACGCTGCGGCCTCGGAGGCTTAAGCGAGAGGGACTTTGCTCCCTCGGCTCTGCTAGCACGGCCCTTATCTCTGCAGCGCCGGGGTGATGTTTGCTTTCGTCGCGGGAGAGGGGCGGCTGAATGGGAAAGTTCAGCCCGGCAGTGGGAGGCGGAGGGGGAGAGAGAGAGAGACGGGGTGAAGGCCAGGGACGCTGCAGGAGGGAGAGAGGTGGCTGCGGCATGCCGCCGTGGGGTCCCGCAGGGGCTGTCTCGTCCAAAGCGCCTGCTGCACCCGCAGCCGGGCGAGGAGATGGCGAGTTGCCCCGCAACCCCGCTGGGGCGGCAGAGCTTGGGGGGGGGGGGGGAGGCTGCTCCCCCAGGGGCGCCCAGGAGCCGCCCCGGTGAAGCGGGAGGCCGCCGGCCGCCGGAGCGCGGCCTGCCCCGGGAATGCGCTGGCCCCGTTCCCGGAATCCGGCACTTGGTGTTTGTTTGTTGCTGCGCCCCTGAGGTCTGGCGCTACTGGGACAGGAAGCGGGAACGCCGGGGGGAGGGAGGGAGGCCGGCCGGCTGTGGATGTGCCTGTGAAATCCCTTTGTCCCCGGAGAGCCGCTCAGCTGCAAATTCCCACAGAGGAGAGAGAGCCGCCTTTGTGCTGCTAAAGGGCTCCCAACATGTGAAACTCCTGTGCCTGGGGCAGTGGGGAGGGGGGCTAGGAGTGTGAACCACTAGTGGGGCTGGTGCCCGCTGGGAGGGGAGGCTGGCGTCTCCCCCGGGGTGGGGACCCCCTGGTGCTACCCGGCTGCTAGGGTGCTGCTGGCAGGAACGAGGGGGTGCGCCCGGCCCCGCTTGGGGAGCGGGGATGGTGTCTCCGCCTAGAGCGCGGTGGCCTGGCCGCCTGCCCGCTGGGAGGGCGGCTTGTCCTCGCCGAGGGAGGCTCTCCATCTCTCTCCGTCTCTCCATCTCCGCAGGTACGGCTTTCCTGCCGGCCGCCCGTGTTTCCCCGGCCGCGGGATTGGGCCGGAGAGTTTGCAGCTCTGTCGGCCCCCCTGGAGCGCTCGCCGCTGCCTGGCCGGGAGCGAGCTCCTCCTGCAGCACGGCCCCCTAGCCCCTCGCGTGTGCACAGGCCCCCGCTTTGAGCGCCCGGCAGGACAGCTGCCCTGGAGCCGGATTGCTGACATACCAGCCCAACGAGCCTTTCTCTCTGTGGCCGTCCCCACGCTGTTCCTTGCTCCTGCCAGCCCGGCTTGGCCACTTCCCCTTCTTCGGAGGGAGCCCTGACAGCCCCGGTTGGGGTATGGAGGGAAGAGCTCGACTCTTTGACCCGCTGGGGTAGCAGAAGGCACCGCTTTAGGGATCTCGGCCAAGCAAGCGCCTGCCGCGTCCCCCGGCTGCGGTGCCTGTCCCTTCCCTGGTGATGGCCTGCTGTGGTTTCCCAACCGCTGGCTGTGTACGGACCTGTCCTTCAGCCCTGATCTGTATCAGCGCATTCTTGGGCCCCTGCTCTCTCCGGGGAGTGGGGGCCGCGTCTGCTTCCTCCCCTCCTGTCTGGTGTGCGGGCCCCACCCTGGCTCTTATCTCTTCCCTCCTTATCATCCTCCTTTGGCTGCTGGCCCTTTCCCTTATAAGGTGTGGTGTTGTGTCCTTGCTTGCATCCGCGCAGGTAACTCCCTCTCTGGAGGGAGTCTTTCCTAATTTAGGTACGTGGCCTTCATCACGGTGGAGGGCGAGAGAGACCAGACCGCAGTCCCGCTGCCGGTCGGACTAGTTGCGCTTGACGGTCGGAGGAGAGCGGCTCTCCTCCCGCTGCAGCCGAAGGCTGGCGCTCCTCATGGTTTTCCCCCATCCAGCTCTTGCCAGGGCCCGGTGGTTTGGGCCTGGCTTTTGGCTGGTCAGGGTGGGGTTGTGCCAGCGCAGGTAGGCGCCCCAGGCGGTGTCCGACCCGCCTGCGAGGAGCAGGCCTTTCCCGTGCTGGGAGGGCCGTCTGGCCACGCGCCAGCATGTCCGAAGTCCATCGTATGTGTTTTCTATAACCTGCCTTCAGGGAGGGCCGTTGGGCCGTGAGGGGTGGTGGTCGTGGAGCTGAAGACAGCAACCAAAGCAGGATCAGGACTGAGGGATGCACAAGGAGGGATTAAGAGATTGTCTTGTGGTTGTAGCTGCCTCTCGGTAGGAGACGGTGTCCTCCTCCCCTCGAGCTGGCGCTCGTGGGGCTTGGACAGAGCGGGCCAGGATCCTGAGCCCACCCCTGGCTTGCACAACCTCCATGCCAAGATGCACCTGTCCAGGCGAGTGGGTTCCTCCCAAATGGGCTGGTCTGCGGTCAGAGCTGTTGGTGTGAGATGCGGGCACGTTGCTGGGGCGGTGGGTGAGAAATAGGTGTGGTCAAAACTCGCCTTCTTTCCCCCTAACGGGGAGTTGGGAGCTCTTTCCTGGGAGCTTCTGGATCAACTGCTCTGGTTTTGCTGTGGCCTTTCTGTGCAGTAGGGCCCTCTGTGCTGCTGCGGGGATGGAGGATGTGCTCAAATGAGACTGCTGGGCTCCTCCGAACTGAATGTGGAAGCATGCAAGATGGGGCTGGGAAAAGCTTGGACTTGCAAGTTCTCTACCTGTTACCATGCTGGTTCTCTGTGCCTTGGCTAGGGTTAGCGTTGCCCCCTTGGGCAGGGTAAGGTCTGAGGATTTATTTGTGCCTGCTTGTGAGCCTGGCTCTGCACTCAGGGATGTGGAAAGATGCCAAAGATGTTGGTTCATTTGTTTTTTCGCTAATTTGGACTGACCAGGAGCCTGTGGTGAATTAGGAGGGATATGAACCCGTGCAGCGCAAGCAAGTGTAATGCACTGCGAGTGCTCGGACAGTTGCGGGCTTGAATTATTGATGGGCTTTCTGTTTTTACTAAGTGCATCAGGATATGCAACTGGAACCTGGAGAATCTGTTGCCCTCTCTTGAGAGAAGACAGGGGTCTGGAGCTGAGAGCTGTTGATGTTCCCTTCTGCCGGGCAACCGGCCAGCTGGCTTTCCTTTGAGTCCCTCAAATGGATGGGGCAAGGCTAATTACTCGAGTGATTTTGCTGTTTTTCTTGTCTAGTAAATGCTGGGGATTGTATTGGAGTGGGAGCAAGTTCTCTCAACCTTCAGCCTATCAGGTCCATCTAGTTGGCCCGAGACCCCTGATCTCCTTGTGTCCCAGCAACTTCTCATCTAGCTGTGTGATCTGAACCCCAGCGAGGGGCCATGTCCGTCCTGTGCTCTTAAGCGCAGCTGCCGGGAGGCCTGCAGAGACGTGGCTCATGTCTCACAGCAGCAGGAGGGCTGTGAGTGGCTGTCCTGCTGTGGTGATGGACCTTGCCATGTGCTTAACAGGTGTTGGGGGGGGGTGTGACACGAACAAGCAGGAAAGCGAAGGGGGTGCTGAAACACAGCCGTCGGAGCTGACGCAGCTCCGTTTGCCCTCTCACCAAGTGACGGAGGGCTGTTAGGAGCACCTCATGCATCAGAGCTAGGTTGGGCCAACGTAGTGGAGGTGGATTCTGGCTTTGGAGGTGCTTGGGCTGGACTTTGTCCAAAATCCCCTGTGCTGAGGGAGTGGTTTAAATACAGGCACCCCAGGGCCATCAGGTAGTAGCCCTCTGAAGGCTTTGGTTGCAGGACTGCCTTCAAGAGCGGACCAGCCTTCAAGACTGGACCAGCTCTTGTGAAGACCCAAGCGGAGGGCTACCTGCTCAAGGTGGCTGGTGCTCTGCTCGCTGTGGCAGGTGCTGCCTGTCAAGCCTCCTATTTGCGTCCTATCTGCAGGATCTTGTCCGTCCTCCCTGGCCTGGGGTATGGTTCCCTGGCTGCTGGCTCCATCCTGGTTCCTCCCTGGCCAGCAGGGAAGCATTCTTGGTGAGAAGACTTCAAGGCTTGAACTCCCATCCTCCAGCAGAGGATGGTGCGGTGGGAACTCTAGATGGGCTACAACTGTGGTCTGGCCCTCAAAGTTATTTTTCCAGGCAAGGGATTCGGCTTGGAGGAAGGTAACCCTGTGAGAAACAGAGGAAGGGGGGCTAGGGGGAATGCCCTATGGCTAAGGGTGCCTCCAGTGGAAGAGCTCTGGACAGCTTGGTCAGGGTGAAAAGTGTGTGTGTTGGGGGGGGGGGATTTTTTTTTGCTTTTTTGCTATTAATGACCCTTTAGTTTACCCAGGAAGGCTTTTGTGGGTTGCTTTGGTGGGAAGCTCTATGCAGGCAAATCAGCTCATAGCCTGCCTCCCTAGAAGCAAGGGGAAGAGACCCCAAAGGCATCGTACCTTGGACATCTCTTGTAGATGCGCTTGAGCGCAAAACCTCTGGGCTCAGCATAGGGGTGTATCCTGTTGGAGGGAAGTTGGGAGGTAAGATAAGGCCAGGTGAATCGGATATGAAGCTTTCTGGATGGTTTTGTTGGTCACCAGGGTCCCCTCTTATTGATAGCAGCGGGAGAAATGCTCTGGTGCTCTTTCTGCCTGGGGGCAGAAGCTGCCCCTGGGTGTGTTTGTCTCTAGGCTTTTTGTTTTGCCCTGAACCAAGCCAGCCAGAATATTTTTGGCTTGCTGGGGTTTTTAAGTAACGGGTGTGTCAGCAAGTGCCTCTGTCATGATGAAAAGGCTTGCTTGTAGCTGTCCTCAAAGATGGTCAGGGTCTGGCTCTGGAAAAATGCTCTGTAGTTGCATCTTCAGAGGCTGGGGAAGTGGGGGGGTGGTAGGGCACAAGCACAGAACGATCCCTGGAATTTCCCCCTCTGCCTTGCG
This sequence comes from Struthio camelus, assembly GCF_040807025.1. Taxonomy (NCBI): domain Eukaryota; kingdom Metazoa; phylum Chordata; class Aves; order Struthioniformes; family Struthionidae; genus Struthio; species Struthio camelus. The sequence continues at coordinate 7,444,279 of NC_090946.1, read as the reverse complement.
GGATCCAGCTTACTTGGCTTCGGGCTGTCACAGGCGGCTTGTTGGTTGGCGGGATCAGACAGCGCAGCTGGGGCTCTCCTCTCCCTGTGTTTCTTCTGCTGAAGAGGGCCCGGGCCCTGAGCTGGCATGAGGAGGTGGTGAAGGACTGTGCTACGTGCGGGTCTCGAAACGCTGGCGTGTGTGCCCAGAGGAGGCAGGCTGGGGGGATTTAGGGCAGCTCCTCTGCAGCTGGGAGGGTGTAAGGCGGAGGTGGCTGTTTGGGGTTTGCGCGTGAGCCAGCTGTGAGGGTGAAGGCTGTGCTCCAGCCTGCGATTGTGCTGGCGTGTGCCTGTGGGCAGAGTTGGGGAAAGCTCTCGCTAACCTCTCTGGACCTGGCACTGCTTCATAGTAATTAGTCTTTAATCCTGAATCGATGAAGACAAGATGGCTGGAATAAGAATGGAGGTAGGTGGCACGTCCTCATGGCAGAGGCCCTGAGGAGGAGAGCTGGAAGAGCCCCTTCGGACTGTCGGCGCCCTCTGGCCCTGCCTCGCTCCTTGCTGGCACTTCTTGCCTGCGATGACGGAGCTGTGCCGACTGTGCAGGGCAGGAGTGACATGCCTGCGCGCGGGGTAGGCTCCAGCGTGCTCCGAGGGTCAGCCGTGCCGCTTAACGCGGGTAGCAGCCTGATGCTGTGGAGAGAGCCTCGGCTGGCCGAGGAAAGACTCCGGAGGATCCCCCGGCGTTGAGGGGCCTGCAGAGCTGCAGGCTGAGAGCCTTTTGGCTGGCTCGCCTCCCAGAGGCTTTCTACTCTCCCCTGGGGACCAGAAGGAGAAGGGGGACTTGCGTGTGTCCCTGCGTGTCCCCCTCTCTGGGCTGGAGAGGCGTTTGTGAGTGCGGCAGTACAGGGAGAGGTAGTGGGTGAGGGACTGGTCCCATTGCTTCCCCTCGCTGCTGTGTGTTTACTCCCCGTGCAAAGGACGGGAAGGAAACAGCCTCATGGCTGCTCTGGCCCCTTATCTGGGGCCCGTAACAGCCCCGTGAGTTTCATTGTTAGCTTCCACGTTCCCAGGGGACGCGCGGAGGTGGGGACCCGGGGCTGGGGAGGTGTCGCTGCCTGCGCGGGGCCTGCCTGGCAGCCAGACAGGGCCGGAGGAATCTGCTGGCCTTGCTGCCTCTCTTCTACATGCCTTTCTGCGGAGGCGAGCCCTGCCAGTCCCTACTCAGTATTGAGGCTGCTCGCGCGCAAATGAGACCGCTCGCAAGATCTGGAAGAGCCGAGATGCGAAGCTACATCTGATTGAAGCCAGGACGCTGGTGTTGTGTCCTCATGCACCCCCAAAAAATCTACCTCCTCCATGTGGAGAGCTGGAGATGGTCGAGGAGACGCTAGGGAGCTGTTGGGTGGAGAGGCGGTGTAGCCGTATGGCAGTCGCATCTCGGGGAGAGGATTCCTTCTCGGTCCGGCGGTCTCTCCGTCTTCTAAAGGTCTTGGCAAAAATACTGTTCTGGAAACGAATGCTCCCGAATCGGAACAAGCCAAGGCGGCTCCTGGCTGGGCTTCTGAGTGCTCCCACAGAGGGTCTGGATGGTAGCACTGTTCTGACCTGCTGGAGGAGCTTGAGATGTGGCAAGGAGTTCTGCCCCCTCTAGGGGAGAAGGACCAGGCTGGCTCTCTGGGCAGTTTGCCCCCAGCACCTTGCTGGCTGGATCTCCTGGGTGCGTGGGTGCTTCCAGTGCAGCCTCTTTGCAGGAAAGTCTATGGGGTCCGGCCCTGCAGACCTGCTCCCGTGTCGGTGTGGGCTGTCACCGAGCTTCAGTGAGTCCCTGAAGGCTGAGGAGCTGCATCCCTGTTCTGGTGGCACGGATGCCTGTCGAAGGTGGGGACTGTTTGACTCAAGGGTGAGAGTTGGGATGTGTCAGCACTGCTTGGGGTGGCACCAAACCTCCTCTGCAGAGAGGATCTCCGGGAATATATGGGGCAGGTGAGAACTTGGAGCAGCAAGGGCCTCATCTCTGCTGGGCACAGCATGGGCACGATTTTTTTTTTTTTTAATTGATGAAGGTGGATTGCAGGGTGGAGGTGACCAGATGTTCACGTGTGCTGTAGGCAGCCTCCAAAGCAAATGGAAGAAAATCCACCCCGCTCCCCTGGACTCAGTGCCACGGTGTCTGATAAAAGCCAAGGCAGAGCGGTGATGTGCTGCGCGCGCCCGGGGGAAGCCTTGGGAGCGCTAGGGCCGCGGATAGGAGCTCCCCGCTGGGAGCGGGGCGGGGGCTTTTGCAAGAAGGGCTTGCTACGGGTTCATTTGAGATAGGGAAATGAAGGCCGATATCCGCTTTGAGTTCCTCTGAACCAGCGTCTGCTGTGGGCTGGGTCCCAAGAGCCACGGGGAGAGCAGGGCCGCTGGAAGGGCGATGCTGCGTGTGATCCCGGTGCCGGCCTGCGGTTGCCGTTACGGCCGCTGCTGGGGCAACGGGCAGAGCCGATGCCGCGCCGGAGAGCGTGGGAAAGCAGCTTCTGTGCCGGCCGCCTGGCTCTGACGAGTTGCCACACGCCTGCCGTGACTGCATGAGTTTGGGAAAAACCTCTGGCAGGCTTGCCGGGACTCAGCCGTGCTGCGCTGAGGGCTGAGCCCACCCCACCCCTCTGCTCCTGGGCTGTTTAACCCGTCAGCGAGGTGTCTGGGGTGGGGGGCCGCTGCGAGAACGCAGTGCTGCGTCTTCAACCGTGCCAGCCGTCTCTGGACAAAGCCCTATCGCTCGGGGCGAGGGGGGAGAACTGGCTGCCGAGACGAGCCCCTTGCCCAAATCTCAGTGTGCCCTTCCCTACCTTCTGTTTTAAGTTCACTCATGTGATTTTTTTTTTTTGACCCCACTTTCCTGCTGTCTCTGCAGCTCTCTTCCCTCCTGCTTCCTCACTGTGGTGGCTGGGCTGTTTCTCCCATGACTCTCTGCGCCTAGACCTGGCTGCCCTGTGCCTTTGCCAATCAAACCCGAACCTCCTCCTCTGACAGGTCTGTATGGAACAAAATTGCCTCTCTCTGTCAAAACATTGATTGTGGTGCTCTTATTTGCTGTTTTCTTTTGGGAGGGGATGTCTGAGGGCTCCAAGTCACTGCCTGCCCCTAGACGGGTGGGCCAGAGGCCTCCTGGGAAGGCTGCAGCGTTGTGGGAGCCCTGGCCAGGACCTGGAGGGTGGTGGGTTTTGATAGCTGGCAAAGAGGCTTGCGGGGTCCCCTTTGGGGGGATCCCGTCCCACTTTCTACCCTCTCCTAGGTAGAAGGGAGCTGTGGAGCATGGCTGTGTCGCCCCCCCCCCCCCCCAAACCTTCATTTTACAGCTCACTTTCCCCCTCCTGGCAAGGAGGGAGCGGAATGAATAACACAACCATCTCCCTCTGTCCTTCCCCAAAGGAAACAGTGGGGTTTGGGTTAGTGCTCGTTCTGCAGGACGATGTCCCATGCTCTGCCCAGGTCTGGGATGTGCCCTCCCCTCCTGCTAGCAGCTACATGGGGCCCTTTCTAGGAGAAGACTTCCCACAGCCTGAGGAAGGCTCTTATGAGGAGTAACAGTTCTCCTCAGTACATAACAGTTCTCCTGAACCTGGCTTGACCCCCTATCTTTGGTGTGGTGGGGGGTGCAGGCCCTTCTGCTGCCAAAACGATGCTTCTCCAAGCTTAAATGCCAGTGGGGGCTGTTTGAGCCACGCCTGGAGCTGTGCTGCTCCAAGACCCCCTTCCCGCATTTCTGGTGGGTGGAAGTGGGTGTTATTGGCATAAGAACTTTTTTTTCCCCTCCTTGTTCTGAGAATCTGTCTTAATGAAATCCATTTCTTCTGACCCCTCTTCTCTCTTCCTTTCCTCTCCCCAAATCATGTGCAGTGAAGAGAGTGGCTCCCCCCTTCTGGGTTATTTTTCTTCCCCTCACCCTGACACCAAGCCACCTTCACTTGTGCCTCCCTGCGCCCCCCGCCCTGCCCATCCCGGGCACCCGTCACCCATGGACGACTCGGAAGTGGAGTCGACCGCCAGCATCCTTGCCTCTGTCAAGGAGCAGGAGGCGCAGTTCGAGAAGCTGACCCGGGCGCTTGAGGAAGAACGGCGCCATGTGTCGGCTCAGCTGGAACGAGTCCGGGTCTCCCCGCAGGACGCTGGCCCGGGCTTGGCCAACGGCACGCTCACCCGGCGGCACCAGGTAAAAAACCCCCTTGGCAGCGGCGGGTGCGGCGGCTCCCGGAGCCCCCATCTGCGTTGATGCTGCCTGAGTGGGGGCAGCCCTGGGCCAGGCTCCTTTTCTTCAGCCCTCCTCGGATATGTGATACGGAGGAAGGCTAGGTTGGTCTTGTAAGGCCGACAGTGCTGTACGTGTGCTGGAGCTGAAGGTGATCTGGGGACGTGCAAATCTACCTGGCAGCCAGAGTTTTTCTGGGGAGTTTTGTGAGCACTTCAGCAGGCTTATCTGTATTTGGTACCTGGGCATCTTCTCTCCCCGCTGCGCTCGGCTTCTTGGAAGGTGGCTGAAATGCAAGGGCTGGTGTACAGTTGTGGGGGTGTGTGTCTGTTTTCCTCCTCTCATGGGGCAGTGGAGAGTCCCTGGAGTCTCAGATTATTCCCCAAACAGCCAAACCAGGGCTGGGAGAGGCTCCTTTCCTTTATAGGGCTTGAGATGTGGTTTCATCTGCCTTGACTTGAGATCTGTCTCCTGTTCTCACTTTTCTGGGCCCTCTTTTTGGGAGGGGGGCTCTCAGAAGGCTAGCATGCCGTGCTGGGCAGAAGGTGGTCAACTTTCTGATTGTGAAAGGTGATGCTGCTAGGAGAGACGTACGGGTCAGGCAGGGAAGGAAAAGATGGGGGTGGGAGGGTGAGCAAGTCAAACTAGCAGTCTGTGATCAGCTGCCGAGCATCCACACCGCTCCCTCAGCAGCTCTCCCAGTAGGTATCCCCTCTGGGATATGACTTGCAACGCTCCTGCGTTAGGAGATGCGGAAGGTCTTCAGGGCAGCGTTGGGGAATGGGGAGTGCTCTTGGCCTGTCTGTCAGGAGACTGGATGTCTGTGCGAGTTGGATGTAGGTGCCGTGGGAGAGCTGGGGTGGGTTGAGCAGTACGTCCTTTGATGTTTGGCCAGGCTGGACTGGGCGATGGTTTGCTGTGTGTTGCACAAGCCTCTGGGGAGCTTGCTCTTTTCTTCTGGGAGCAAGATGTGGGGCATGTGTTGGGTGTCTTGGTAGGATGCTGGAGATGGCCTGCTCAAGGGCCTAGGGCTAACAGGAGAGGGAGGATATACAGGATCCTGGCAGAGAGAGGAGCAGCACTCCAGTAACCGCCTGCTGTGGTGATGTGCGTTTCAGAACGGCCGTTTCTTGGGCGATGCTGACCTGGAGAGGCAGAAGTTCCCAGATCTGAAACTCAACGGGCCACAGGTAAGGGGAGCCGAGCCCTCTGGCTGTAGGCAGCCTGCCTGCCGGGGGAGGAAGGTCGTGGCGGGGGGGTGCTTGGGGCAGTGTCCCAACCCTAGTCTGGAGAGAGAGATACCCAAATGGATACCCAAATGCGGCCACCCTGGCCTAGAAGGGTTGGGGTGGGGGTAAGTTGGTATCTTCCTTCATGAGCAGGGACAGCGAGGCTCCCTGGTGGGTGAGATCTCCTCCTCTCTTGGCCACTGACTCCAGGGAGGGCAGTGGGGGCTGACTGCCTGCCGCCTCCTGCTCCCTCAGGACCACAGCCACCTCTTGTACAGCACGATCCCCAGAATGCAGGACCCAGGCCAGATCGTGGAGGAGACGTACACCATGGAGGAGGACCCAGAAGGGGCCATGTCGGTGGTGTCCGTGGAGACATCGGACGACGGGACGACCCGACGCACGGAGACCACGGTACAAGCCTGGGGCAGGGCATGGATGGCATGGGCTCTGGCTGGGTTGTTATGGCAGTGATGACTGCCAGCTCGTCGTGCCCCGAGCTGAAAGGGGTGTGAAACTGGAGCAAGGTGCAGGGCTGGGGGTAGAATCTGGGGACGCAGGGGTGGTGGGGGACAGGGCTTCCTGACTGGAGCATTCCCAATGTCCATCCTTCTAGGTGAAGAAAGTGGTGAAGACCGTGACCACCCGGACAGTCCAGCAGGTCCCTGTGGGACCCGATGGGTTACCCTTGGAAACCTCCCCAGTCACCAGCAACTATGTCCAGACCATGGACAGGAACTTCCGCAAGAATGGCAACGGGGGCCCTGGCGGCTACTTGAGCCAGCCAGGCACGGCCACCCTCCCTCGCAACTACCACTACCCCGATGGCTATGGCCGCCCCTATGAGGACGGCTACCCAGGCAGCGATCACAGCTACGGCAGCCTGTCCCGTGTCACCCGCATCGACGAGCGCTACCGCCCCTCCATGGACACCTACCGGGCCCCCAGCCGCCAGGACGTCTATGGCCCCCAGCCTCAAGTGCGCGTTGGGGGCAGCAACATGGACCTCAACCACTTCCACCCTGAGCCGTACGGCCTGGAGGATGACCAGCGTAGCGTGGGCTTCGAAGACGTGGACTACGGGCTTATGTCTGACTATGGCACGGCCAGGCGGGCAGGGACCCCTTCTGACCCCCGGCGTCGGCTCAGGTATTGGGGGACCAGGTGTGGGGGGGTGGAGGAATACTAGCACGGTGTCCCTACAACTTCATCCTCTTCAAGAGAAAGGAGGATCGTGGAGACAGTACATGAACTGAGTCACCTATGGCTCGTGCAGGAGAAAACTTGCATCCGCTCCTAATTGTGTGTTTAATTGGTGGTTAAAACTTGGCGCTAATTGAGCTGGTCGTCCTGCAGCAAGGAGTTCCGCAGGGCGGTTGGACATAGCTCCAGGCTCTTCCCTCTCCTGCGCTACTTGTTCTGCCAGTGGGACGGCAGGCTCCGGAGGGAGGTGGCCGCTCTGCAGTTGGGTGGGATCAGGCATCGCGAAATCCGTCCTGCTGCTTGTTTATACCGCTGGGAACAGCGCCTGATCCAGGCTGGGCGTCGCAGCCCCGGAGGAGCCTTTGTGCTGAGCTGAGGGCTGGGGCGAGCGAGGCTCAGCCCCGCGGTGCCCCGGGGAGCGTTCTTGCAGCGCAGCCCTGTTGCAAGGCGGGAGAAGCTGCTCAACCTGTTTGGCAGTGAGCAGCTTCTCCCCCTCATTTGGCTGTGGGTGATCGGTGGCTCCTCCGGCTTGACGGCCGGAGCCACCGCCCTGCCAGGCTGCAGCTGCCCAAGGGATGCCGGAGGAGGAGGGTCTCGGGGGTCCTTTAGCTGCCCCTTCGGAGATGCTGGCCGATGTTCTGGGATGTTGCGTGCCTCAGGCAGCGACTGCTAGTGTGCTGTACCGGCAACGTCCTGCGTACAAATGAGCGCGGCTGATTTAAGCCTCCCAGCCTGCTCCGCTCGCCGCCTTTGTGGCAGGGTGAGGTTTGGGGAGAGGCTGGCGGCTGGATGGTGGTGTGGTAGGAGCGCAGCAAGGGAGCAGGCCTGGATCCCAGAGGTGGGGAGGGGGCCGTTGGGACGGATGTGGGCCTCCCGATGGTGCCGAGGAGGGCGGGACAGGCTGATCACAGGCTCCCTGAACTCCTAGGGCATAAAAGAGAGGCAGGAGGTAGAGACCCTAGGGAAAGGCAGCGCTCACCAGCCCCTGCCCGAGATCTGCCTGTCTCCAGACACGTACTATAAATCCACAGTAGCTCTTGGCTGCTGCAGCCACTAAAGGAGGAGCTTTGTCCGTCCTTTCGGCTTGTGCCAGCACAAGCGTTTCTGCTGCTGTGTTGAACCAGTCTGGGCGGTTATTCACTCGGATTGATTCCCCAACCTGCTTTGCCTCGCGAAGCTTGTGTCGGCTGGAGGAGAGGGCAAGGCAGCTGCCCCCGCCGCCTGCGCTGACTCAAACAGCTCTGAAATGCCAACGTTAGCAGTTTGGAGCACGTGGCCTTCGCGGCTGGTCCCTTCGTGAGCAACTTGGCCGGAAGGGGTTAAGCAGGCGTGCCTGACTTAGGGCTGCTTTACTCCAGCCTCGAGCTGCCGAGGGGACCGAATGCCAAAAGGCAGGAGTGCAGCCGAGACGGAAGGCTCCGGCTTGCAAACCTTCCCTGCGTTCGTGTCCTGTCCAGCGTGCAGAGGCAGGAGCCTGCCCTGGATCGCTTGGTCTGAACGGCTCGGCTTTCGAGACCCTAAGGTCTCTCTGCTGGGCTGAGCGGCAGCCGTTTGCCTTCCTGCCTTCCCTCCAGGCCTTCAAGGGAAGGAGTTAGATGAGCTGGAGGTGGAGCCAGGCATAGGGGAGAGCCACAGCTGTACAGGGGTGGGTTCGGGATCCTCAGGGCACGTTTGAGGAGGGAAAAAGGAGCCGTCTCTGAGCCCAGCCTGACAGCCGGGGCGCAGCCCTAGTAAGAGCCCTGCACCTTGTCCTGCAGGGACACTGCTGGATACGGGAGATTGGGGGGGGGGGGCCTCGGTAGGACCCTCGCGCTGCGGCCCCGCAGCCGAGCTCTCCCTCCCCACGCAGACCGATACCGGCTGCAGCAATCTGTGGAATCCAGGCGCTGTTGAGCTTGGCTTGGCCCCTGCCTTCTCAGTTACCATCCGCGCTCAGCCGCCTGGTTTGTAGGAATGGGAACAGGCAAGATCAGCATCCCCCCTGCCTCCGAGATGTTTGTCTTGAGCAGGGGCCTGGCCCTTAATGACTTCCTTCAGGGAGGCAGCTCGCCAGGCGCGCGGGAGACGAAAGAGCCCGTTGAGCCGAGAGGCGCAGCGCGTGCCGGCTGTGATCGGCCGTGAGCGCGCGGGTCCCTCTCCTGTGGCTCTCCTCGGAGCTCCCTGCCTGCCCGGGAGGTAGGAGGGAGCTCCAGCCACAGCGGAGGACATGCTTCACCCATCTCTGCTACCCCCATCTGCTCTTGGATGGTGCCCGGGGAGGGGATCCGGCATCGACTCGCCCTCGCTGTTGGCCAGGAGCTCCCCGTTGGGGCGCTTGAATCTTGGCTGACTTTGACCCCGTGCCGCATTGACAAGTGTCGGGTGGCTTGTTTGTGGTGCTGGCTGTCATGGGCTGCGTCTGGCTCCTGCCTCGGCCTGGGGCGGCCTCGCTGGTCAGCGTGAAGCGTCGAGCGCAGCGCCCTGCAGCAGCCGGGGCAGCTCCCTGGAGAGGCCGCGCTCCTTAGCATCTCCGAGTAGCCAGGCCGCGCGGCCGGCGCGTCGCCCCGTTGAGACATCCTGAAGCTGGCCTAGCGGCACGCTGCCACCAACCGTAGTAGCCCCGTGTGGCCAGCTGTACAGCAACACCTGAGGATGGCTTGACCGCGGAGGTGTGGCTGCTCCCCAGGGCTCGTGGTTTTCGGCGAGTCCCGTACCGCAGGCTGTAGCAGGGGCGGTTGGTGTAAGGAGCAGAACCTGCCCTTACAGCAACTTGCCCTGCCTGCTTGGTGGCAGGGAGCTTCCCACACCTGATCTTGGTGTGAAAAGGGTGAACGTGAAGGTGGGCAGGTGGGAGGCGGAGGATGCTAGCTCACCTTGGGCTCCCCGCAGTGCTTTGCGGCAGCACCCTGGGGCTTCAGATCCGACTGCAGCAATGGGGCCTGTCCGTCTGAGAGCAGCATCCCCTCCCGTCCCCCTTCTGGGGGAAAGTGCCGCATTCCTCTGCCTGGATGGGGGAAAGATTATGTTTAGCGGGCGGACTTACTAGTGATGACAAAAAATGAGGCAAGTAGCAGGGCTTCTGAGTGTGTACGCGTGTGTGCGGGGGCACCAGGGGTGTCTCCTGATGCCTGGATAAGCCTGTCTCCTGTGCAGTTACGCAGCCCCGACATGTTGCTGGCCATCCGAAGGCAACGCGTTTCGGAGCCTCATCCTGGGGGAAGTCTTTGCTCTAGATGTGATGAGGCAGACGCTCTGAAATACTTAGAGCGGTTGGGTTAGGCAGCAGCTTGCGTGTCCTGGACCGCGGTGGGGCGGCTCAGATGTCTGGGTACAGTGTTGGTTCCAGGCCAGGCAGGGCAGCAAAAGAACTGGACGGCCTGAAACCAGACTCTGCTCTCTTGCTGTACCCACTTAATGATGGTGTAACAGGCTGGCTTGCATGAAGCACTTTAAGCTGCCCGAAGCCCTGGGGAGTTCTCTAGTTACTTGTCCTGGCTCCTTGGTGTGGTATGAACTTGCCCTCTAGTGGCCACGAGCCCAAATATTTATTCTTGCCTTTATGTGGGCTGCTCGAGCCTTGGGACTGGGTCATGCCTCTGTAGAGTTTCTGCGGAGACTGGGATTGTGTGTCTTGAACCAAAGCCAAATCCAGCAGGGTGGGGCGGGTGGGAAGGGAGCAGAACTGCTGCCAGGGCTGTCCCCATCCGCTGGGGAATCTTCTGCTTCCCGAGCTGTCCTGGGGAGGCTCCTGCAGGGAAGGAGGTGCCGGCTCTAGACTCCAGCTGGGGCCTACGCTCCTGTGCGGCTGCAAAGGGGAGCAGGAAGGTGCCACGAGACTGCTCTGGAGCCTGGCCTCCATCCCGTCTCCTGATGGCTTGAGGCAGGGCACAGCATCCCCTGCAAGTCTAGGGCTCGTGCTGACGCTGGCTGTCCCCTCTCCTAGGAGTTACGAAGACATGCTGGTGGACGAAGTGGCCCCTGACCGGTACTACTGGGCCCCCTTGGCTCAGCATGAGCGGGGCAGCTTGGCTAGTCTGGACAGCCTACGTAAGGGAGCCCCGGCCCCAGGCAACTGGCGCCAGCCGGAGCTGCCGGAGGTAATAGCCATGCTGAGTTTCCGGCTGGACGCTGTCAAGTCCAACGCGGCCGCCTACCTGCAGCACCTCTGCTACCGCAATGACAAGGTGAAGACGGAGGTGCGCAAGCTGAAGGGCATTCCTGTGCTGGTGGGATTGCTGGACCACCCCAAGAAAGAGGTGCATTTTGGGGCCTGCGGGGCCCTCAAGAACATCTCCTTTGGCAAGGACCAAGACAACAAGATTGCCATCAAGAACTGCGATGGGGTACCTGCCCTGGTGCGCCTGTTGCGGAAGGCCCATGACATGGACCTCACAGAGGTTATCACAGGTAACTGCTTCAGGGAGGGAAGGAGGGGCTGATCCTTTGGGTGAGGGGCGAACGGTGCAGGTTTTGCGTCCTTGTGGTCTGACCAAGCGCCTCCCTTGCGTGGCATTGCAGGAACGCTGTGGAATCTGTCCTCGCACGACTCCATCAAGATGGCCATTGTGGATCATGCACTGCACGCCCTGACTGATGAGGTGGTCATTCCCCGCTCAGGCTGGGAGCGGGAACCCAATGAGGACTCGAAACCCCGCCATATCGAGTGGGAGTCTGTGCTCACTAACACCGCTGGCTGCCTTAGGTACGGGGGGGGACTAGATCTCAACTGAGAGCTGGCGCGGGTTGGGGCTGCTGTAACCCTCCTTCCCAGAGCAGGAGGTGGCGGCTTCCGGTAGCCTTGTGAGACCACCATGCTGTCTGTGGAGGAGCTGCTCCTCTAGGATGGCGAGTGGTGACACAGCCCTTGACAAAGGAGAAGCTCCTCTCTGTAGAGAGGAGCCAGAGGGATCTTCCTCAGGTTGGAGCTCTGCCAGGTGGGGGCTGCTGCTCTCTGGCCCGCAGCAGTCTCGCCCATGACTGGTGTCTCCTGCCTGCCAGGAACGTGAGCTCGGAGCGGAGCGAGGCCCGTCGGAAGCTGCGGGAGTGTGACGGGCTGGTGGATGCCCTGATCTACATCGTCCAGTCCGAGATCGGCCAGAAGGACTCGGACAGCAAGGTACCGTGGTGGGGGTGGTGGACGGAGTGGGACCAGGGCCCGCAGCGCTTGGCCCTTGTCAGCCAACCCCAGCAGCTCTCTGCTGTTGGTGGTGGCTGCAGGTGGGCTTCTCAAGAAGGACCAAGAATGGAGAGGGGGAGTCCAGGGCTTCACCTAGACTAGGAAGACTTTGAGGTGACAGGGCTAGCTGGAAAACCCAAGCCAAGCTCTCATCTTTCTCAAACCCTCTTGCGAAGACAGAAGCTCTGTGGGGTGAGACCAAGGTGTTTGATCTGGACGAGTCCAGCTGTCAGTCTGCAGTGGGCAATAGGAATACACCAGTGAGAGTGTAACAATCCTCTTATCCCACGCTGGTATCTCCTGGCTCACGGCTCCCAATTTGCCTTGACCCACCGCTGTCTGCTTCAGATCCATCTGAGATGGAGCTGCCTGGCCCCAGTTCAGCTCCGCTTGGTCTAGCTCTGCGTTGTAAGCTATGGTCAAGATGTGGCCCTCACTCAGGCAGCTGTGGGGTGAGCATGTGCTGCTCTGAGCCAAACTCTCTGGCTCTCTCTAGCTGGTGGAGAACTGCGTGTGCCTGCTGAGAAACTTGTCCTACCAAGTCCATCGTGAGATCCCCCATGCTGAGCGCTACCAGGAGACACCCTTGGTCCCTGCCAACAACACCGGGCCCCATGCTGCCAGCTGCTTTGGTGCCAAGAAGGGCAAAGGTTCGTTGGATGGTGTCTGCGTGGAGGGAGGTGGGATAAGGACGTCCCCCTCAGCGGGGCTTGAGGGCGGTGTGGAGTCTCTATGCTCCTACTCTGGCATCTCTTGCGTGAAGGCTAAATTGCAGCTTTCTCTGGAGACGCGGTGATTTGCGCCTCCCCTGGCTTTGGGAGTTACTGCTTGCCTCGTCCAAAGCGTGTGACACAAGCTAATGGTCTCCTGGTGGGTTTCTGTGGTGGTGGGATGGTGATGGCTGGATCTCTACTAACTCCACACCTTTCCCCTCTCTCCTGTGTTGTCCCTTCCCTTTGCTTTCTTGCCAAATGATCTGCCCCATGATGCTGTCGGCACTTCTCTCCTCCTGCCTCCCCTCTCTCCTGTCCTTCTCTCCGCTTCGCCAATAGACGAATGGTTCTCCAGAGGTGAGTGTGCTCTTGGTTTTAATTTTTCTGTGGTTTGATTGGGTGCTTTCTCTAGCTGTCTCCTCTGTTCCACCCCAGTTGGGCATGTGCTGCCTGCACCATGGTGGTGCCCTTGTCGTCCCATCCTGGGGCATGCTGGTAGCTTAGCTTCGCCTTGCCTCTGGGCTTGTTCCTGTAGCAGGTGGCGATAAGCTATTGGGCTGAGATGGGTGGGAAGAGGTGTCTTATGCCTCTGTGCTTGCTCTTTGAAGGTAAAAAAACCCCAGAAGACCTTGGTGCCGATACAGTGGATTTCCCTAAAAGAACAGCTCCAGCCAAAGGTACGTTCCCTAGTGCGTCTTTGCAGGGTTCAGGTGCACAGGCCTCCTTTTCCACAAGCAGCCCTGGAGAAGGGCTGGGTTGGCTTCCTACTGAAGTGAGCCTCCCAAATGGATGGAAGTTAGACTTGGAAGTGCTGTTTTTGGTTGCCCAAGTTCCTGTTAAAACACTAGCTCTGCCACAGGCACCTTTGAAGGTGGATCCTACTGAAAGAGGCCTCTTGTGTTTGGCAGAGGTCAGCGCTGCCTGAAGATGTTTGCTAGGGCTGCTGAGGGAGCTGTTGCCTTGGACTGAGGAACAGCATGGAGATGCAGCCTTGGGAAGGGTAGTTCTCTGTCGTGTCGTAGACTTCTCGGGGTGACTTATTCCCTGGCCTGCGCTTCTCTTCTGGTCCTGAAAGACTTTACAACCGGAAATGCTGCTCTCCAACACAAATGTGAGGAAGGATCATTCTGAGAAGCCTTCAGGGGAGAGACTTCTAACTTCTGAGGGCTACAAGTGCCTCCCCACTGGCAGAGCAGTGGGCAAACTCGAGCCCAGGGCTTGAGTTTGGCTCTGTGCTTTGCCTCAAAACACCCTGTGCTTCCTGGGAGGACCCTGGGGCCTCTAAGGAATACAAAGAATTGACCTGCGCTGGAGGAGTTTCACGTCCGTCCTCAGCTTCCCTGTCCTTGTGAGCAGCTTGAATATGCAACTGTGCCCCTGCCAGGCTGACCTGAGTTGTGGCTGGTGCAACTTGAGTCTTGTAGTGCGGCAAGCGTGCCATCAGACGCTCGCAGCTGCTTCACCCTGTGGGGAAAGAATCGGCGTCCGCCTCGGTGGAGGAACTGGAGGAGTCACCTGTCAGGATGGATGCAAAACTCCTAGAGCAAGATGGAAAATCTGGCCACGCAGCTGCAAACTTTGACCCCATCTCTGCTTGGCCACTGGGCAGTGGCGGTAGATTAGAGAAGGGGAGAAGCAAGCTAAAACGCTGCTTTAGAAGCCACTTCTCAGCATGTATTTGCATGGAAAGGAGTTGATGCTTGGAGGCCTTATTGCTGTCTACCTGCTAGAGACCTGGTCCTGCGGAGACCTGGCGCCCTCAGTCTGTGAGGACGAGCTGAACCCAAGCCTCTTCCAGCCTGTTCCTTAGCAGCCACTCTCACAGGGTGTTTCCCCTTCTTCCTGTGCAAGCGTGAGATGCTGCCACTGGTGCCGAGAGCAACAGATGAGCCTTTTGCTACCGCAGCGCCCAGCTGCTGAGCTTGCTGCCCCAGTACGTGCCCTGGCCTGGATGTGGTACCTCTTAGCCAGGTGTTAAACTAAAATTGAGGACGTTCTGCTGCTGATAGTGCCGTGGCTCAGCCCAGAACCTCTCCTGAGCCGCCGTGCGTCTTGGAGCCTGCAGGCACAGCCTCCAGCCTGACCCCGACTGGTGCTGGGGGTCTGGTTTTCCTGCAGCGTGGGGCAGTCTGGCCTCTGTGTGCTGAGCGTCCAGCCTCTAGGCTAAAAGCTTCAGGCCTTGGGTGTCTGGTGGGACTCCTTTGAACAAGTCAGTTGCTTGGTCTCGGTGCTGGCAGAGCCCTTGGGTAACTTCTCCTGCTTTGTGTCCCTTTGGCAGGCTATGAGCTACTCTTCCAGCCAGAAGTGGTCCGGATATACATCTCTCTGTTAAAGGAAAGCAAGACTCCAGCTATCTTAGAGGCTTCGGCAGGAGCCATTCAGAATCTGTGTGCTGGCCGTTGGACGGTGAGTGCCTCGTGGAGGTGGGCATGTCCGAGTTCATTGGCCTTGCAGGGAAAGGGGGCCTTGGGGAGCGGGGAGGCAGCAGCCTCAGGTACCGGCAGAGCTGTAGAGGGCCACTTGTCGTGCGTGACGTCACGCCCAAGAAGACATCATTCAGCAGCACGATTCAGATGTGGGCCGTGTCTCCTGTGCTGTTAATGGCTCTGTGCTCCCTGCCAGCTTTGTTTTCCTGAGGACTGCCCGTAGGTCTCCTTGCCTGCAGCCTGTTCCCTGTCACTCCTTCAGCTGTCTAGACTGAGAGAAGGGAATGAAAGGTTGAGGCTAATGCCTAGTGCTGGACGGTCCTGCTCTTCAGCCCTCACTTGCGTGCATGAAGAGACCGGCTGGGAAATCTTGCTTGCCTGGCCTGCAGGAGGGCTTTGACCTCAGACTCCCTGCTGTGAATTGGCACCTTCCTGTTCAGACATAACCCCCCAGGGCTTACCAGGTTACAGGTCTGGGAACAAGGAATCGCAAAGCTTGGGCTTAGACATGGCTGAGGTGATCTGGGCCTGGCAGTGTGCAGTGCCAGTAACTTACAGCTTGCCAAGCCTCTGGGTTTGCCCTGAAGCAGCCACCTCTGCGCAGGGCCGTGCACACAGGGAGGATAAGGTGGCTGTCTGTCTGTCAGAGCATCTACTGCCCAGCTTCCCCCCGTCGGGGCTGATGGGCCACAGCATGAATTACGGCTGACTGATAGTGCCAGAACGGTGTGCCCTTTGGGTCTAGCACTGCCGTGCTACATATGTCCCTTGGGTGCCCCAGAGCGAGGCTCAGTCCTGCATGCCCCTCTGCTTGCTGTGTTACCAGGCTCAGGTCTGTTTGGGCCTAGGAGAGGCTTGGAACGGCTCTCGTGTGGATGATGTCTTTGTGACCCTGCTTAAGACATGAGATATTTCATCCTGGGGCAGGAATGGGGCCTTTATGGTCTCTCTCCCTGTTGGGCTGAAGCCAGGGATCCTTCTTGCGAAGATCAAGGTGGGCTACACGGCTCCCAGTCATATCCCCATTGCCAGGAGCAGAAAGAGGCTGTGCCTGCCCAGGTTACACCGTGGCGCTCTACCCTCTCTCCCCCCCTGTAGTACGGACGGTGCATCCGTTCAGCGCTTCGCCAGGAGAAGGGGCTCTCCGCCATTGCCGACCTCCTGACCAACGACAGCGAGCGCGTTGTGAAAGCTGCGTCCGGAGCCCTGCGCAACCTGGCTGTCGACTTGCGTAACAAAGAGCTGATAGGTGAGGGCTGTGGAGGGCCTGGTGTGGCGAGGGCTGGTCACGCTTTCCCTGTCTCCCTGGGGCAGGCAGGAACCTCTTCTCTCTACATCCTGGGCAGTTGAAGTATGTGGGCCTGGCATCAGCCAGCATTGACCCAGGATCTATCTATCTATTGCTCCTCTCCCAGAGTGGCACGTGATGGACTCCATTGAGGAAAAGTGCCGAAGCTGTTGGCTATTTCTAATTCTCCTGCTCGTGCCTAACTCTTTCCCCTTCTCAGGTAAACATGCTATCCCCAACCTAGTGAAGAACCTGCCTGGAGGCCAGCAGACGCCAGCCAAAAACCTTTCTGAGGACACAGTAGTGTCAATCCTCAGCACCATCAATGAAGTCATAGTGGACAACCTTGAGGCGGCCAAGAAGCTGCGGGAAACGCAGGGGATTGAGAAGTTGGTGCTGATCAACAAATCGGGGTAGGCTCTGTGGTGTGAGGGGCAGAGAAGGAGGTTTTCTTCCCTTGGCTTTCCCAGAGGCTCCCTCAAGGCTTGAGGGTATTGCCAAACATCTCTTCCCTTGCCTCTTTCTAGGAACCGCTCGGAGAGAGAAGTCCGAGCTGCTGCCCTCGTCTTGCAGACAGTCTGGGGCTATAAAGAACTGCGGAAGCCACTGGAGAAGGAAGGCTGGAAGAAGTCCGATTTCCAGGTATGGGGATGGTTGCAAGCACCCTGTTGCTGGCTGGGGCGGTGGGTGGGATCAGTGCTACAGGGAGAAGGGTGCCCCTTGAGCTCTGTTCCCAGCAGTGCTGGATTTTTGCCTCCTTAATCTCTCACTGGGGAGGGGACTGGAGTCGCTTGAAATTGTCCTGTCTGCTGCTACCCAGGGGATGGCTGGCAGGGGAAAAGTCTTTGCTGAGGAAGAAATGGTCTGCAGAGCTGTTCAGCCCCTTGGCCCACACGTGAGCATTCAGATCTGCAGCCAGGGAAGCTTGCAGAGTTAATGCTGTTGTGGCAGTGCTGGAAATCAGGGTGCTCAGCGCTCCGTTTCTTCCCCAAAAGCTGGGACCGTCCCTGCCTCATAAAGGCTGGGTGCTGCTATGACCCAGCCCCGGTCCAGCTCTGCCTTTTCATGTGGGTGTTGTGGGTGCACATGAGAGCAGTAAAACTAGCTACTTGAACCCTTTAGGGAGGAGGAGAAGTTCAGCATCCAAATCAAACCCTGCTCCACCAGGCTGCCTCTGGCCTGCCAGGCCTTAGAGGGTCCAGAGCACCCCCTGATTGCTTCAGCCCTTGCTCCTGGGCTGTGGGAGGAGGGTGTTCCTGGGTCCATCCTGACTTTTTGGAGGGGGGGGGACTGGAAGGGGCTGCATGTCGTGATGGAGAAGGGGTATCTGCCCCTGTGTGAGCAGTTGCTGTCTGGTACTCCAGGTGAACCTAAGCAACACCTCTCGGACCCAGGGTGGCAACTCTTTTGATGACAGCACCTTGCCTCTCATTGACCGAAACCAAAAAGCAGGTACGCGTCCTCCTTTTGGCAAGGGTGCCCCAGGCCATGGGAACATCTACCTGTCCCCACTATCTTCTCCTAGCTTGTGGTTACCCAGAACTGCCAGCCTTCCTCCCCTCCCTGCTCCCCACTCCCTGGCCTTCTTGGAAGCTGTGGCTACTTAACCCAAAGCTGTCGGCCTGGCCTTCAGATGGTTTCTCGCTGCTAGAAATGATGGCCAGAGCTTACATAAGTCCTGTAACACCTTTTGGGGCAGCGGTGCAGGTCGAGTTGGCAGCTCAGTCTGGTCTCAGCCGGCTGAGGGAAGCAGCGGCCCCGCGCCACTCGTGGCTGCAGGGCAGTGTCTGACCTGCTGTTCTCCCATCCTTGTAGACAAGAAATCCTCCCGGGAGGAGATCCAGATGAGCAACATGGGACCAGGTAGGAGAGGGGCTGGAGGAGGGGCGTTTCGCCTGCTCGGTGTGCCAGGAAGGGGCAGAGCTCTCCTCTTTGGGGAGGATGCAGGCTCCCGTCGAGGTGGTGCGATCTGACTGTCCGCTGTCCTGCTCCAGACAACTATTCCACACTCAACGAGAGGGACCACAGCAGGACGTTGGACCGATCCGGTGACCTTGGAGATATGGAGCCGGTGAAGGCAGCACCGTTGATGGTGAGAGGCTCCTCCTAACGAGAGAAGAGCGGACTGGGCAGGGGGGGAGGGTTCAGGGGGACAACACTGGTCCTGGCTGGCCAGGAGGAGGGGAGAACTGGGCTCCCGCAACTAACCCCCCACTTGCTCCATCACCCCTACTAACCCCCGTGTGTCTGCAGCAGGAGGAGGGGCAGGAATCGCAGCCTGAGGTAGAGGAGGCGGAGGAGGACGTTGCCATGTCTTACCCCGTGTCGGTATGTCCCGCAGTGCCCTGCCCAATCTGAACAGCGTTGACAGATCCTGCTGCGCTCTCTCAATTAGGGGTGCTTTGGCCAGCCAAATTCTGCTCTGAACGTTGCTGCCTCCAATCGCCGCCTCCATCCAGCAGCGGCCGGGCTCACGTGTCTCCGCTTGCTCGCGCTCTGGGCATGCTAACGTCTCTCCCTCTTTCTCCACAGCAGAAGATCTAGCTGCCGTCCCTGCCTCCACTCAGTTTGGGTTGATAATATATTATATATATATATAAAATAACTCTTCGTGGTGGAATGGACTGATTTTTACCTTGTCTTATTTTTGGTTTTTTTGCTGGACTGTTTGTGCCAACTAGCCAGCCAAATGACTGGGCCTGGTCCCTGCTGGGGTGGGGGCAGCCCAGGCCGCTCTGCCTCCTCTAGACAGCTGCACCTCCCTCTTCTGGGACGTCTCTATCGATATTTCTTCCTCCTTCCCTGTCCTCCGCCGCCTCCTTCCTCCAGGGAGTAAACTCTGCTGCCTGACTGCGCCGCATCGGCCGGCGTGCACGCTGCGAAACGCCTCCGCCTCTCTGCCTTCACCAGGAACTGCCTTCTCTCCCGTGCCTGCCCTCCGCCCGGAGAGACGTCGGCCCGGCCCGCGTCGGGCACAGGGACTGAGACCTTCCCCCCCAGCAACTTCTTTTTGTTGCCTCCGGGATGTGTTTTTGTGCGGGATCGCCCTTCAGCCAAGGCTGCGGGGACGACTTGGAGCATCCCTCCCTGGCAGCGGCGTTGGGGGGGCGGTTTGGGCAAGGCGGGGGCTGGAGTTGTTGGGGAAGGAGAAACAGCAATAACTTCTCTTGCTTTGCTCTAGATGAGGTTTTTAGGGGTGCGGGAAGGGGAAATCGGGTTCTGACCCGGCAGCCTCGCTCTGCGGTGGGGGGAGCAGAGAGGTCTGGACGGGGTCGCCAGCCCCCCCCCCCCCCAACTTGGCTGGCTGAATGAGGAGGGATCCTAATGTGGGAAGACGGTCAGTGTGGGAGCAAGATGGGGTCTCCCCGGGCTGGCAGGGGGGGGAGGCCAGGTAGGTCCTTGCGGAAGGAAGGGACGCGGCAGGGCTTTTGGGGGTGGAGAGGTTTCTTAGGGACTGAGCGAAGTACTGGAGCGGGTGCTGGCAGGGGCGCCAAGGTGGCGAGCCGCGCTCCCCCCCACCCCGTTTCATCCCCCGGCGCCCCTCTCCCTTTCTCTCGACACGTGCCTTTCTCTGCCACTGTGAAATAGCTCTTTGAATCGTACTGTCCGGCTTAGCTGGGCCGAGGGGGTGGTTGTTAGGCTCCCGGCAGGGCCCAGCGCTTCCCTTCCCCGCTGCCGGCCTGAACTGGCTGCAGCGCTGCTGGGAACCGGAGTGCTGCCATCTTCTTTTCTCCCTGTGCAACTGGAAGCCTCCTTGCCAAGCTGCAAACTGGAGCCCTTCCCTGGTCTGTAGTTCAAGCTGAGGGGGGGGACACCCCCCCCCCTCCCCGTGGGCCTGCACCCGCTGCACAGAGAGGGAGCAGGCTGCAGCGGGCGCAATCTGTGCCTCTCGCTCCCCGGCTCCGGCCCCCTCTCGCCTCGGCTTGGTTTTGTTCTGGGGTCTAACTCGTCTTTTTGTTTCTTACGTATGTAAAACACTAATTCCTCTTCTTCCCCCCCCCCCTCTAATTTTTAATTCCAGATGAACCAAAAAGAAAGCTTCCCCCTTCCTTCCTCCGCCCCCCTCCGGCTCTGCCGGGGGCAAGCGGGGGAGCCGGGGGGGGAACCTGCTGTTCGTTGTCTGATTCCTGTGCACACTCTTGTAACGCTTTTAAAACAAAATGATTTTTTTATATAAATAAAGTTTTTAAAGTGTGGGCGAGTTGCTGTTGCTGGGTGCTGAAAGAAGGCGGGCGGTACGGCGCTCCCTTGGGGCCACCGCAGCCCCCGTCTGCGGGGCCCGGGCTTTTGGGGACCCAGGACTGTTTTTTATCTTTTAGTTCTTAGGGGGGTTTTTGGTTTCTTTAAATTTTACTTAGGTTTGATGAAGCGGCTTTTCTCTTGGCGCTCCCGTTCGAAGGGGCACCTGCTCGGGCTTTGCTGTAGAAGACGCCGCTCTGCACCCGCCGCTTTCTTGGGCTGGACTGTGGTTTTTTTTCCCCCCCCGCCCATGTTTAAAAAAAGGTCACGCAAATCCCCATTTGCTCGGCTTGCTTTTACCTAAAAGTAGGTGTAAAAAGGGGAAGGAATCCCAACAACCGGTCGAGGCGAGGGGGTGCTGCTGCGGCCCTGCGCCGCAACCTTTTTGCCCTGGCGCCTTCCCGAAAGCAGGGCCGTGCCCCGCACCCCGGGGGGAAGCGCAGAGCCGGGATGGCGGCTGGACACCAGCCACGTCCCCATCTGAACCGTGTCTCCGTGGAAGGGGGGTAATATTTGGGCGGGCTGCGGCCTCGGTGCGGCCCTCCGAGCTCTCCTGGGGGGAGCCCGAAGCCGGCCGCGAGCCCGGTGGAGGGGGCGGCCGGCGCGTTCGCCCCCGAAGGCGGCGGCAAGGGGAGCAGAGGCAGAGCCGGGCGTTTTATTCCTTGGCTGACAGCAGGGAGAGGGGGGCCGGGGCTGTCGGGCTGGGGGGGATGATGCTGGGGACGGGGGGACAAAGGGACAATGCTGGGGATGGCTGGATGGGGGGACAATGCTGGGGGTGGGGGGATAAATGGACGATGGTGGGGATGGCTGAATGAAGGGACAACGCTGGGGGTGGGAGGATGAAGGGACGATGTCTAGACAGGGGGACAGTGCTGGAGGTGTCTGGACAAAGGGACGATGCTGGGGATGGGGGGACGAAGGGACGTCCTCGCACCTTCCTTGCAGCGTGTCTGCAGCCCGTCTCCTCGCTCGCTGTCCCGGGGCTGCCGACGGCCCCCGGCCCCGGCGCAGCTCCTTTCCCGCCTCCCAGCGCTCTTTGCAAGGCCGTTTTCGGTGACAGCTCGGGCCCCCTGGCCGCCCCCTCGAGAGGGGCTTCGCTTACCCAAGTCGCCCATAGCGGACGAGCAGGGCGGTAGCGCGGGGAGACAGCGGCAGAGGCCGGGCCGCGCACGTGCTTTCGCTTCTGCTCCAGCCTCGCTTCCTCTGGGGTTTGCGTCACTCAGGGTTTTGGGGGTTTTTGCCCGCGGGTGGGCAGAGATTGGGGCGTCCTGCAGAAGCCCCCATTTTTTGACGCCCAGAGGCAGCTGCGAAGGTGCCGTGGACCAGCACGGCCAGGTTTGCTTTGTCCAAAAAGCGGCCCGATGGCGGAGAAACCGGCACGGGTTCCTCGCTCTTCGGGCAGATGAACCTGCAGGTGGCAGGTACTTAACTACCTGCGCCCAGCCAGAAGCCCAGGTGACTTTTATCGCTCCGCTTTCTAGCGGCGAGACCTGCCGGGCGTCACGACGGCAGCCAGCTGCTGTCGAAACTGCGCCGAGGGACCCATCAGCAACTCGGGCAGGGGGGAAACGACCCGGTTTTTACCCGGTGCGCTGCAGAGCGGTACAACTTCCCGACTCCCGGCCCCGCGCGAGCGTGGCCGTGCCCGTCCCGGGCTCCTTCGGCCGCTCGCGGGGCCGGGAGGGCGACGGAGATGCCCCCGTTCCCGGGGAAGGGAGACGCCGGGCTGTCGGACCGCGCAGGAACCGGGAACGAGGGGCAGGAGGCAAATCCCCTGTAGGTGAAAGTAGATGAAAGCCAAGCAGTTTAAGCCAATCTTTTCAGGAACTGGGGGGGGGGGGGAGATGGGGGGGTTTGGGGGGATGTAGAAGTGTTATCTTGCCGCCCTCCTGCTCTAAAAGGGTGGCTAAGAGCGGGAGGAGACTACAACTCCCAGCATGCCCCGCGGCCGCCATCCGAGAAACTACAACTCCCAGCATGCTCCGCGGCCACTTCCGCCCACGCCCAGGAACGGGAGGGGAAACTACAGCTCCCGGCAGGCGCCGCGCAGCCGCGCGGCCGCGGCGGAAGGGGGAGGGGCCGCGGCGCCGAGCCCCGCCCCCTTTGCGCCGGCCGCCATTTTGTCACCGACTTTCACCCGCCGCCCGACGGGGCGTTTTTTTTTTTTTTTTTTCCCTCCCTCCCCCCCTCCCTTCCTCCCCTTCCTCCTTCTCTCTTAAAGGAGAAGCGACAGCCAAAAATATACCCCCTTCCCGCCCACCCCCCTCCCCCGCCAAACCCCCCCCCCCCCGCCGCAAAGCCTCGCCGGCCCCGCGAGCGGCGCCGCAGCCCCGCGGGCAGGGAGCGGCCGTGCAGGCCGCAGCGGCGGGGGGGGGGGATTGAGGGGGGGGGAAGCGAGCGGGAGCGGCTTCCTTTGCCCGGCCTCACCCGCCCCAGCGGAGGGACTCGGGGGGAGCCCGAGGGGCCCAAGCGGCGGCGGTAGGAGCGGCGGCGGCGCCCGGGTTCGCGGCGGCGGGGGGGGCGGGCGGCGGGGGGGAGGGGGGGCCGCGGGGCGGTGAGCGGCGGTTGAACGGGCCGCGCTCGGGGAGGGGGGGGGGGAGGGCGCGCGCGCTCGCGGCGGCGGCGCGGGGGAAGGGGGGGAGGGCGGCGGCGAGCGAGCGGGGCAGGCGCGGCTGCGCCTGCGCGGCGCGGCGCGCGGCGGTGCCGCCTGCTGGTTGGCCGCGCCGAGGAGGGGGTGGGGAGGGGGAGAGGGAGGCGGGTCCGAAGCCGCAGAGCCCGGCCGCGGATTGGCCGGGCGGGGCGCGAGAGGCGGGAGAGCCGGGGGAAGGGGCGAGGAGGAGGTAGGCGGCGGGAGGCGGGGGGAGGAGGGTCCGCCCGCGGATTGGCGGGCGCCGGGCGAAGGTGGGGCGGCCGGAGGCGCCGCGTGAAGCCGCTGATTGGCCGCGGCTGAGCGGAGGGGGGCGGGGCGCGGCGGCCGGGAGGGGAGGGCAGGGGGGTTGGCGGGAGGAGCGCGGGGGAGCAGCCGCCGCCGCCGCCGCGGCCCCTCCGCTCGCCGCCCCGATGCCGGCGGGCACGGAGCAGCCGGGCGGCGCCGCCGAGGAGCAGCAGCAGCCGCCGGCCGACAGGCCGACCTCGGGCCGCCGCCGCCCGCCGCCCGCCGAGCAGGGGGAGGAGTCGGCGGGCAGCCGGGTGCTGCGGGGCGGCCGGGAGCGGGGCCGCGCCGCGGGGGGAGCCGCCGCCGCCGCCGCCGTTGCTTCCCGCCGCCGCAAGGCCGAATACCCCCGGCGCCGCCGCAGCAGCCCCGCGGCCCGACCCGCCGCCGAGCAGCCCGCCGCCGCCGAGACGCCGCCCGCCACCAAGAAGGGCGCCCACCGCGCCGGGTGAGTGCCCTGCGGCCGTCTCCGTGGCCTCGGGGCGGGGTGAGTGGTGGGGGGAAGGGAGGGAGGGAGGGAGGGAGGCGGCCCCGGGCTGGGCACCCTCTCCCCTACCGCCTGCCCGCTGCCCTCCACGACGCCCGGGCCCGCCCGGTGTCCCGCTGCGCCAGGCCGCCTTTTGCCCCCCCACTCCCCCCCACCCCGGCTCCTTCGTCGGCCCAAACGCTGCCCCCGCATCCGCTTGTCCCGCGCCCGCTTTCGGGGCGAGCGCCTGCCTCCCCTGCGTCAGCCTGCCCTCGCCGCCTGTTCCGGTCCCCAGCCCTCGGGCAGCGCCCGAAGGATGCCGCTGGGCTCGTCGTCCCGTGGGGAGCCCCGGCTCGAGGCGGTTTTATCCCTGGAGAAGGGAGCTAGGCGCCCGCACGTGTGCGCTCCCCGTAGGATAGCTCTTCTGGGTCGTTAAAACGACAAAGGCCCTCCGATGACCCGCGCCGGTAAGGCTCGGTTTTTTTGCTGGTGTGTTATCGTGCATCGGCTGCTTACAGCTTCTTCTGGGTGAAATGACCCAGGCCGATAAAAGGTTTCGGAGCCAGCGCTTTGAGAATGAGGAAACAGGCCTGTGCCCGCAGTGTGAAATTAGGGCTCGTTCTCCACACGTGAATAACTCAGTGTTTTGTTTCTGCTGCCGGACTATAGAAGCTCTGTCTTATGTTTACCTTTTATACTTTTTCAGGTGCACAGATAAAGCAGCCGGTAAAGGTAAGGGCCGAATTACTTATTCGTACTGTTGCGTTCCTTCCAGAAAATCAGGGCTTTCCCACGAAGGAAGCCAAACATCTGTTGGATCTTCCTTTTAAAAAAAGCTTGGCTGCTTGGTGACTTGCAGTTTCTTTCCAAGATCTTTCTTAAGACTGCGGGACCGCGATAAGCTGCCGATGACGTTCGCATGTGCCCAACGTGCAGAAACTTATTCTTCCAAATAACCACTAGGGTATTGCTTTCAACTGTGAAAAGTTGAGACCACGGTACACAGTAGTTTGACAACTCTTAGCAGGCAATAGTCCTAAACAGCTCGTGAACGCCGGGTTCACAACTGCCTCGGTGGCTGTGGCGTTGCAGGTGTTGGCCCTCAGGAGACATGCGAAAGGTGTGTGGCAATAAGAGCGTTCAAATAGTTACGCTCGTTCTGGTCTAGCCTGTCTGTGTTCGGTGGGTGGCGGATTTCTTACGCTTACGGCTTCAGGGATGAGCGAGGGATGTTTTGGAGGGGGAGAGAGGGCAGCGGCTTGCTGGATCTAAACGAGGAGGTGCTAGTTGCCAGGTGTTGTGGCAAGGATGCGAATGCGAGCTGCGCGAACCCTGTGCATCCGTTTAGCAGCTTCTCATAGACAAGTGGAAGGCTTTCCTCCTTCCCCAGTAACTCCGTCTGCAACAGTTCCAAAAAGACAAAGAAGAAAGGGGGGAAGCAAAAAAAAAAAGGAACTTTATGTGGTGTTGCTTTTGATCAGCCAGTGCAGAATCCTCGCGGGGGATAAAACAGCTAGGGACGAGGTTATGTACCCCCACAAATAAATTCACCTTTTCTGCTGGAGCTTTTCAGTTCTTATTTGCAGGCGTTTGCATCTAAAAACTTGCAGGCAGCCTTTATTCTTATAACTCTATAACTTTTTAACTTAATTTCTCCGAGTTCATAAGTTTCTTCCATTTGGGTGTTGAAATCTGTCACGTTTCTACCTGGCAAGGCGTATTTTTGCGAAGCAAACCGGAACTAAGTGCCGCGTGTTTAGGACAGACCCCGCTCGTGCCTGTTGACCTTTTACTGTGTAAAGCGTATACTGGGCAGAGTATTGTAAGAACTTCAGCCCCCTAGGTAAAGCCAAGTCGCTGAAATGCGTGAAAAGGCACGGGCTCGCTGCTTAGCATATGTACAAAGAGGTGTTACCATCAAATATTTTAATGGTAACTCCTAGTGTTTTGAATAGCCTTTGGTAGAAGTGCTTATGCGGTAGTGCTGGGAAGCTGGCAAAATTTTTACCCGTTTTTACCCCCGTTTCTTGGGTCTTGTTTGGAAGTGGCGAATTTCAATCCGGAGCTTCCCGAGTTTGATCTCCCTCTTTACTTTAGCCTTTATAAACTTTGGGCTCTGAGCAGTTCAGCTGTCCTTGAATGCGAGAATGGAAAAAGTATTTATTGGATTTCGTGGATTATTATTGTTATTTTTTTTATGATTAGCCCCACAGCCAAAACGCATAGCATCAACCTTTGCGTAGAAATTGGCATCGCTGAAAAGTAATGAGTAGTTTTATTCCAAAGAACATCTGTTTCGATTGAGTGTGTGTTTGGGGGGGGGGGGGTTGCCTTTAAAATACATGATAAGTGGGAATGGCGCACTTCTGTGCGTCCCAAGCGCCGGGACGGAGGCCGTACTGCACGCTTAGGCTTATTTGGGAAGACGTGGAAATGGAGTGAATCAAGGTGCCTTCCTCAGGTACGCGGATCATATGGTATGCAGAAGAAAAGCTGCCCCCGGCCCTTTAGCCTTCTAGGATAAAATGTTTTAAAAAAGTCCGGTCAGGTGTTAGCAAGCTGCAACTTCCCTTGCATGGCAGGGTTTTTGGTAGCCAGGAAACCTCTGGACTTCCTAAAGGGAAAACGCAGTTTGTCTTTCTACCGTTGGGTAGAGCTGGGTTGGCGAAGAAATCCCGTAAAACTATTGATCGGTTGAGGGGTTCTGATGAAGTCTTTGAATTCAGTGCCAGCGTTTATTGACTTGAGTTCTGGCGTGGAATTTAATTCTCTTTCCATGGTGATTTGCGTTATGCCATCACCCTTTACTATAAAATATTCCATCCGGTTTAGAACACTACACTTACATGAGCTTTGCCATAACCATTAGCCTCTGTCTACTGGACAAAGAAGTTTGTGGCAGTGAAACGCATCCGGTAACACAGCTGCGCCGTGACATCCTGTTTGTCCGATAGAGAAATGTAAACCTTGCTGCACCAAAATTTGTTCAGGGAGTTTTGTAGGTAGTTGCCTGGCGCTTGGAATCATACCCTGATGCGAAGTCGCCAGCGCTGCTGTTGCTAGAGAAAGTTTATGGGTGATGGGTGTAGTCACAGCTAAATCGATGCTGTCGGTTGTAAAAGAACTGCTGGAACAGTGCGAGTGCCTCGCCGAGTTTGGCCTCCTCCTGTACAGCGCCATGGGATCAGAGGGCTTTTCTGCTCGATGGCTTCAGAGCACCGGCACAAAGGTCCGTCTGTGCAGGTCTGATGGTAAGATTACAGGAAGGTTAAAGTCGAAGGTGTGTATTGTGTCAGACCTGGTATGCGATTGTTACCGTGCTGGCGTGCGAGGAGGCAGTTGCAAAGTCAGCCGTACCTATTGTATTTCCTGTTCTGTCTGCTTAGTCAGGCAACTGCCATATTTTCCTAATGCAGTTTTATAGAAATATTAATTGCGTAAATAGAGCGTTTAATCTCAGCTTAAAAACAAACTTGTACAGCTGGAGCCAAGCTGCGTAATGTGATTCATATTTGACTTCCTACGACGCTACGTGTTCTCGTGGAAATAATTTTCATTTTAGTTAGGCCCGAATAGCTTTAATTATTGGATTATAGGTTTAATGAATACATTTCAGATCCTGTCCTTCCATAACTGAACTGAAAACTGAGTACTTACTGTTCAAAGTTATGTTAGCAATCAAATGAAGCGTATTTCTTGGGCTTAATTTTACATCCAAACCAGTTTCTGGCTGGATTCACTTATTGTAACGTTTTACCTCTGCTCTCTAGTGACCGTTCTTAAGAGTTTGAATGAGATCTTTCAGTTGGTGACAGTTTGAGAGGTCATTAAAAATCAGTAAAATTAACGGTGTAGCTGTTATGGAAGGGATGTTGGAGTAGTGGCTGATTATACGGCAGCTGAGAAGAGAGAAAAACGCTTGTCTAAACAATAAAAAAAAAAGTTGAAAACGTGAACCTTCAGAATTAAATAACGCTAATGCAGAAATGTAAAGATGCTAGGTTTGTGCTTAACGATGGAGTCCCTGTCCTACAGCGTTCTCGAAACGTATGCGCCTTGTCCTCAAGGTTTCAGAGCTTCTTGGCTGCAAGAACATTACTTCCCCTCTAGTAGAAGAAAGGGGGTGAGGAAAGAGCGTTGGCACAGACTTAACGTGCCGTGAGCGAACACTCGGATTACTAAATCTCTGCGTCTAACGCTGCTCCGTTCCCGTCGCGCAGGTGGAACGGGCTTGGTGTGGATCCTTGCTACGTGCAAGCCGTTTTTCTTGCACGCTTTCGCGTTTGCAGCTTTGCGTTTGCATTGCTGCTCTCTTCGCAAGAGCAAAAAGTGGATCCAGCGCGATTCCTTAAACGCTGCTAGGCGTGCAGCTGCGTAACGCTGTTGGACTGTTGAAAGGTGGCGAGAGGACGTGATTTGAGAGGTAAGACAGAGCTACGCGAAGCCTTGACTTTAAGCTGCGGGCAAAAACATACTTAGCGGCATGCGCGTAGAGAACCCGCGTCCTTGGAAGTGAGCTGTCGAACCTGAGGATTTCGGAGGTCCGTGTTCAACCTTTTTATGCGCGGCCCTAAGGAAATTTAGAGAGGAACGTGGGATTCTCACGCTGTTGACCTAACGTCTGAGGCGAGCGTGGGCCGGAGGACCGTGCCGGTGGCATTTACATACCCCTTTAAATGAGGGGAAGGCGTTCTGCCCGCCAAATACCTTTGTCAGATGCTCACACGTTTGGAGAATTGTCTTGGTGATTTGCTCCTGGGTTTGTTTCTGGTCTCTTAGTATGGAATTACTGTAAGTTTACTTTGTTGGTTATCTAACATTTTGGCCGTTCTCCTACCACGGAGGCTTTCAAGCTGTGGTTTGAAGGCTCCAGGGGAGAGGGGAAGTCAGGAAAGTGGGTTGTTTTTTTTTTTTTTTTTTTTTTTCCCCTCCAAGGACTGTGAAAGAAACTGAGTGGCAAATACAAGCTTACTTTGTAGCAGTCCATTCTTAAACTGTGAGAAAAACTGTTAAGGCTAGAAAAAGATGGAAAATGCCAAGGCTGGAGTTGTGCTGAATGGTCTTGCAGTACAGATAAGTCGCGTTATACCTCGTTACGTGCATCCTTAAAGCTTCACGCTGCTTTGGTAACGACCGGCTTTCCCTTAGGAATTTGTCATCGTTTTGAAAGAGACGTGTCGTTACGTAAAATCGAACCTTCTGAAAATGGGCTGAATTTAAATGACTGAAATTGCTAAGAATTGGTTTTGACTTCAGTGAAGGTTTTTCCTGTGTCCTATGTGTACCGTTTCACAGCTCTTCTTGGAAAAAACAGATACAGAGCTGTTCAGATGGAGGGTTACGCTGGGATTTTTTTTTTTCCTGCGTTTCGATTTTTGGCTGTGCCATTGTAAAATGCAATGGTTAATGCCCTATCTGTCCTATAGGTAGTGGGTTAAGTCTGAGTCACGGACGGTCTGATAGCTGTGTATTTATTGTGATGCCGTTATTTTCATAACAGTCAGGTTGTAACTTAATAACGTATAGCTGATTATTTGTATTGATTGTACACAGGTATTTTCTGAAAGCGTCTGTTGTGCAGGGTTAGTAAGAAGCTTTCACGTGTTTTATAAATCAAGATTTAGAAAACTCCTGTTTTGTAATTAAAAAAAATTGAAACCTTCGTTTTTTATAATCCTCAAGAAGTAGGAAACGAATAGATAAAATGCCATGGGGATTTTTTTTACTACTGTAATATTAAAAAGAGATGAATATACTGTTGCAACAAGCGAGCTGTAAGGAAGGATGCTGCAGGCTGAAAGTAGATTCGTGTATAAGAACTCGAACAGCTAAACAAGTCTGGCAAAAAAAAAAAAAGCGGCCTCCCAAACAACTCCCTTTTTCATTTCTTAGGGTAATTGAATGGGTCCTCGATCTGCCAATCGAGCGAAAATGGTGCATAGCAACGCATGGCACCTCTGTTATAAAAGGCTGGTTTATGCCGAGCTCACAAGTTGTGCAGTCAGCAAGCGCAGAAGTAAGCAAGCGCCAAAGAGCAGAAGCAGCTCTGCTTCTGCTGGAGCCGCGTCCGTTGTTGTCCCCAGCGAAACGCGCGCCCGGGAGCGTCTCAGACTGGTGCTGCGCGCGCTGGCCGGCCAGCAGACCTTTGCAAAATGGCGTACGCGCTAGCGCTGTTCCTGTGCCCCGTTCCTTTGGGGGGAAAAAGGGGTAACGTGGGTCTCTGCTCTCTGACTCCCCCGCTTAGCTTTTCCAAAGCGCGCAGCAGCGTGGGCACTGGATTTGCAAGGTATTAGAGGAACAAGGATAGAAGGAAAGCGATGGACGCGGCGTGATCGTGCGAGTAACGTTTACTAATTCTTCAGGAAACAAGTGGCAGTTGGTTTTGGCTTTCTCTGCTCTTTTTTGACAAGTAATTGATCTGGGATTTTTTTTTTTCCTGTTTTCCTTCCCTGTTTGGAAGGAAGGTTGAGGAGATGTTGGCTGTGCGGCACGCATGTTTGCCGCTCGGGCCCTGCTCAGCTTGCTGCCTGTTATCCAGAGACACTCCTAACGCTTGTTACATCCAGCAGGGTAAAAAGGGGTAGCAAGCGTCCCGTTCTGCAAAAGAAAACGTGATGGGGTTAGGCGTGACGCGGCTGCAAGCGAAGAGAGAAACAAGGTACGAGGCAGCAAGAGTATACCAGTCTCCGTGGCTTCCTGCGAGTCTGCTGCCTGGCAGGTAGATTTATGGTGTTGGGAGGAATCGAGATTCGTAAGGGTGAGTTGATTGCCCGGGTCTGGGAAAGAGCGGCTGAACTTTGGTGTTTAGCCCTCTCATTTCAGTTTGTGGCAACTTGGATGTATTCAGGGAAACGTGATGTGGGTTTTGAGACAGGGATGTTTTCTCTGGTCCAGTAACCTTGCGTGCTCTTCTCCAAAGGCAGAAGTATAAGGCGTGGACGCGAATACGTTTGCCTGCCCGAAACGCAAATCTGTGGTGACCAGCGTGCTGGGTTGAGACTGGGCGTTACTGGGCAATGCTCGGAGAAGCAGAACAGCCTCCAGAGTCTTCTCTCTCCGTTCTCCAAACCTATTCGTGACAACTTTGTAGCTAGATGCCTCTCAGGGTTTCGTCTTTTTTCCCCTCCTGACTGGCATTTTCTTTGCCAAGTTTAATCTTAAAGGATACTTGTTGCTTGTTGTATTAAGGCAACTCCTTCACCCTGATCTGTGAAGGTTTTCTGCGCTGGACAGTGAGGCGTTTCGTTTAAAGGCCGCCGGGAAGGATCGGCAGAGTGGCAAAAGTAGCTCAGAACGAAAGCTGTTTACCAGTAAGTAACTTGGTTAAGGGAGAGTTAAACGTAGGGAAAATCCGGAGAGCCGGAAGATCAGAAGGATTGGTAGGACCTGAAAAAACCGGATTTATCCCATCTCTCTCGACTGATTTCCTGTAAAGATGCAGGCGCCCACCCAGCTCCCGAGCGTAGCCCCTGCGGAGGCTAGGGAGTGAGGCAGGTCATTCTGAAGGTCGGTATCAGAGAGTCGCAGAGGAGAGCGAGCGTGCGGGTGTTTCTTGGTCCGCGAAGTCGTAGCTCCCGTTGCCCCCTGTGAAACGTCCTTCAGGCGAAAGACGGCAGCACGGAGGCTCGATGTAAGGTTACATACGCCGACTGGCCAGCGGACCGCTGCCAAAAGGAGAGCGTGCCGTTTGTTCGGCAGCAGCTGATCTGAGAAGGAAGCGCTTGATGCTTTCCTCTTTGCCTCTCGCCGGGGATGCCTTGATGTCTGTCCTTGCATGTCATGTGTTCTTTCGTCCTCCTCCGGGAGGTCTGAGTCCCTATGACCTGGTGTCTGTCGCCGCTGTTGACGCGTACGATTGAAATAACAGGATGTTGGCCTATAATCCGTTTTCCGGGTGTCTTCTGGGAGGACAGGAACCTTCTGCCAAAATTGCTGCTAGGCAGAGCTAGTGGTGTTGACGAGCGCGTGCAGTTTTAAATGCAGAATTGAGTAGAGACTCTCGAATGGAAAGGTTTGTTTCTTACCTTTCAGTCTCGGGAGATTCGAGCAGAATCCTTCTTGTTTGCAGATAGTCTGCAAACGCGTTTATGCAGCTTGTTTCCCGTGCTGCTTTGTGCTGTTAGCAAAATCCTGCCGCCTGTGCAGCGTGGCTCCCTATGGAGAGGGGTTAAATCCCGGGATTTTAAAATAAATCTTGTTTTGCGGTCTGAGGGGAAAGTTTTGGGGAACGCTATGGTTTCACTGGCCACTGCGCCCCAATGCTTTGCGGGTGTAGCTTGCCTGGCGCAGCCCTGACCCTCGCGCAGGGGGTCGGGCCTGTGTCCGCTGCAGGTAGAGTCTAGGATTGCAATGGTTTTAAACTATAGCTCTGGGCTACTTTACGAGTTTCGTTGTAAAATGAATATTTGATGCGTCTCCTAACTGTATTTTCTTGGCGGCGGCGCAGAGGTATTCGCAGCACGCGAAAAAAGCGGCGAAGCTGTTGGACGCGTCCTGAAGTAGAGGAAAAAGTGAAAAAGAGGCGTCACGTGGCAAGGCTTGTTAAACGCCTCCGCTTCAGAGAAACGGAGCAAAATTGCAAAGTTAGTGGTGCCTTGGGTGTACTTTGTAGAAACGTATTCTGAGGGAGGCCCTTCTCGACTCTGCTGTATGTTTAGTCTTTAAAATACTACCTCTTGCTAAGAGGTCGGCCTTAACGCCTGATCTTCCAAAGGCCTAGAGGCTTTTCAGGAGCAGCAGTACGCGTTGACGCTGGTAGAGCGGCAGCGGTTGGGGAAATTTCTAGAGAACGGTCCCAGAACGCATTTGGAGGCTTTGACTGAGCGCTCAGAAAATGAGAACATTCACAATTAGCATTAAAAAAGTAAAGCAATCGTAGTTTGCGTTACGATCTGCAACACCGGGAAGCCAACAAGTCACAGTTCAGGCTCTCGTGATGAGGCTGGCTTTATACGTGTAAGGCATCAAACTGGGTTGCTGTTTCACGATGAACTTGCTATGCCTGATATCCTGTAGTCTGGGCAGGTTTTTCAGCCAAACGTGGGGTTATTCCGGCTTTGTTAATCAGGGCTTGGGGAAGGAGGGACGCAAAACAAACAACGCGCTAAAAGCGAAAGGTTGCGTGCTTCAACCCCCGGCCGTCTTGGTGGTGACCCCTGCTAGACTTGCTCAAGTTTGACACCCTTCTTGTCGTGGGAGGCCAAAACTGGAGGGGGTACCCAAACGCGGCCTCAAAGAGGGCCGGATAAAGGGGGATAACCTCGTCCCTCCACGTCCTGGCTGCGCTCCTGCGGATGCTGTTGGCCCCCTCGCTGCCAAGGCACGCTGCTAGCTCAGGACATGCAGTTTGCTTTCCGCCGGGAATCCTGGGGCCTTCCCAGCCCATCCTTAGAGGACTCTGCCCAGAGCCTGCCAGCAGATCCGTAGGGCACTGCCTGGCATCTCAGCTCTACTATCTGCCGATGCTTAGGCAACTGAATCCCACCTGGAACTAGATGGTAATGTAAATGGATGCAAGTAAAACGGGGTGGGTCGGAGCTTAGGCGAGGAAGAACACGGGCCCCGTCGGGTACTGGCTTTCAGCGCTAAAGCAATGCCAAACTGGAGTAGTGAGCGCGGACAGCTATTTGGAATTAATTTCTTTAGCGCGTCAGGATTTGTGAAATATCAAAAGATACTTGGGTTCGTTACGGGCCAGTGGTTACGGCAAGCACAAAAAAAAAAAAGGGATCAAGTGAACTATACGTGGAAATTTTTAATTTTTAGAGCATGAACTTGCTCACATAGACATTTTAGCCAGTATTGTTATCTTGCCAAAACGTATCTGGAGATCAGCCATCAGCCAAAAAGAAAACCACCTGTAGAAGCTAAAAATGAGTGAAAACACCTCAGGCTGACGGTGCTTGTGATGCTTTTTGCTTTAGCATGGTCCCAGAAGCATCCGTCTCGGATTCCTCAGGATTGTTACCAGGTGTACGTTTTTGATCAGATTTGTGTTTGGGAGGTTCTCCCACCGTGACTTCTGATGCGGGCCGACTTGGAAGCTGGTCTTTCCTAAAACAGTTAGGAAGGTTTGTCGTGAGCGTCTGTCTTGTAGCACTTACGGGAGATCAAAGCCAGCAAATAATCTTATAAGCCTTTATCAGAGAAAACGTAAGCTGTTTTTAAATGTTTGCCTCTTTAGTTAGATAGGGAACGTGATGAGCCTTTTAAATGAAGTTTGCTGAGGTAAGGCCCTGGGATGTGTCCTGTCTCACTTGGCAGCGTTACGCTTCAAAATTGCGATAGGTAGCGGTCTCCCTTGTCGGAGTTGACAGGGAAGTCCCGCTATTCAACGGCATTCAGCAGAGGGGAGTGTGAATTAGTGGTGGGATTTATGCTTATTACTATTAATGAGATTACAACGGGTGTTTCAGATCCCAAAGAGGAGAAGGAAGAGGAGGAAGTCTCTGGTGTTCTCAGCCACGGCTCGCTCGTCAGCACGGCCAGGCCCAGCAGAAGCTGGCGCAGTAGCAGATCGGCCACTGCTGCCCGCCGGCGTGAAACCGAGAATTCGCGTGCCTCCAGATCCAAGACTGGTTCCCTGCAGCTCGTCTGCAAGTCGGAACCAAACACGGACCAGCTTGAATACGGTACGTGGCAAGCCCCTGGCATGGCGGTGCCTGGAGATAGTCAGGTCTTGGGAGTCTTTGAAGGTGCCGTCCGGGGGGAGGGAGCTGGACGAGGGCATAACTTTGTGAGTTGTATGCTGACTGTGGCTGGTACAGGCATGGTGCTTCTTGGTCATGAGTACCTTCTGCCACCAGCACTCCTGGCGCTGAATGTCGGCGGAGGTATCTTGAGGCAGATGAGCTCACTGCAGCGAACACAGATTGAAACCTAATGGTGACTTTTCCTTTCAGAGGTCACAGAAGAGCATCAGTCTCCAGCTGGAATCAGGTAGGAAGCTCTTATTTTCTTATTTTGTGGTATTCCTTCATATGAAGTGTTTCAGGAAGGGGAAAATAACGGGCTTGAGGTGTTTTTTGGTTTTGGGTTTTGTTTTTTATTGGGGGGGAGGGGGGAACCCTCCTGTGAAAGGTTCTGTGGGAAGGATAGTAGTTCTGTTCTCCTTCAGCCCTGGGCCTTTCTGTCTCTAGTCTGGATTGCAAGATGGACTGCAGATGTCAGGAGAAAGTTCTGTGTAATAGTGTCTTTCCCATCCTGGGAGATGGTGCGTGCACGTTCTTGGAGTAGTGCTTAAGCTGTTGCTGCTAAACTTGTCCGTTCTCCTTTTCTGCTGGCAGTGATGACGAGGAGGAGATGCTCATCAGTGAGGAAGAAGTTCCCTTCAAAGATGACCCCAGAGATGAAACCTACAAGCCTCACTTAGAAAAGTATACACTCGATTATGTTACTTACTGGGCTTTTCAGCCAAAACAATTGCGGTAACTTAGTTGAACTAGCTTAACGTGACCCAAAGAACCCAAGCTAGTTGCTAAGGTGGAATAGTTCCCATTGAGCATAGTGTTGTCCCAGTGCCTACAGCTAACAGGATACTTTTCCTCTGATGGATTTAGGCCTTTAGACTCCTTCTGGCTGCCAGGTTCTTCCTTTAATCCTTGTTCGTACTCGCCATTAGAAATGGGACCTAATAAGCAGCTATGAGCTCCTATTCAGTTTTTGCTTGATTCTTTGTGTTTTTAAAAAAAAAAAAAAAAAAAGCAGAGGAGGGCAGGAGAAGTCCTTTGCGCTACCATTGTGTTGAAGAATCCTGCACAGGAAGCCGGAGGTGTTTAAAAGAGACTAAGAGGAGGGGAGAGAGAGCAGAGGGTGTTGCAGCGTAGGTACGGGTGGCCTGGAGATTCCTGCTCAGTGTTGGAATACGTTGTGTTTGTACCTTTGCAGGGAAGCCCCGAAGCAAAGGAGAAAAGCCAGCAAGGGCAAGGAGGAAAAAGAGAAGCAGAAAGAGATTAAGGTAGAAGTGAAAGAAGAAAGTGAGTTTCAGGAAGATGAAGAACCGCCGAGGAAGTGAGTAAAACTCCGCAAGTATGCGTTTCGGTGTATGTGTTTTGTAGGTTTCCCGCGGCACTTTAAGTAGGAGAGCGGCTTTTTTGCCCTTCTACGCCAGAATGATAATAGGGGAGACCCTCTTGTTCCGAGTCCTGCTTTCTGCTGTCTCGCCTACGTAAAGGGAGTGGTGTTTTCATTTAGTAGAAGCTGAACTGCTCCGTACGTCTGCGAAACAAATCTCTTCTGTTGTGCACCTAGAGGCAGACGTGGGAGCGCTTTGTACGCGTCGCGGGGGACGTGTCCCTTTCTTACCTTTGGGACTGACATACTAGAGCTGGGGAAAGAATAGCCGTGCTCTGGCTCCTTTTGGAGAAATAAAAAGAACAAATGTTTGCTACCTTGCGCTGCCGTGGTATTGTGGGTGGAGCCTCAAAATCTCTGGGTGTATCGTCCCTTGGATTGGACGCTGAAGCTCTTCTCCTAGCAACTGGGGTAGATGGGATTGATACGCCTGTGTGAAAGCCTTTCTTTGGGATAGTGTGAAAAAGCAGTTTTTGTGGTTCTCTGTGAGAAATGAAAACAAATGGGGCTCCCTCTGCTGGCCTGCGGTGTTTGGCAGCCTTTAAGGCTGATGTTCTCACGCTGTTCCCAAGCTGCAGCAGGGCAGACTTATATCGGAGACCTAAGGGCACAGATACTTTGAGATTCCACCCCCCCCCCTCCACCCCCCCCATGAAAAACAGCTTTCTGGGGCTTAATGTTCTGTTGTTTGGATCAGATGCTGCTTTTGCGCCTAACAAAACCCCTGCGTCTGGACTTGAATTTTGAGTGCCTGCTCAGCTTGTTACTGTTGTGGCCTTGCTATCAATAAAGATGCCTCAGTGCAATCTAGGAAAGACTTTATCTCTGCTGTAAACGTCTCGGCGCAGCAATGCGATCAAGCAGGCGCGCTGTTCTGGGCAGAGCTGTTGCTCAGGAGGGTGACGTTTTTACATGTAAACACGGGTCTGTCTGCTCAGATAGAGCCAAAAGATTTTGTTTTGACAGGTGCATGAGCTACTGCAGTTAATTCAGAGGACTGAAAAACAGCTTCTGGATCATTTAATCCAGTTCTTCCCAGCCGCAGACTGGTATTTTGCACAGGGTACAACACATTACTCAGCAGAGCAGAGGGAAATAAGAGGGCACCATCGGTTCCCAACTAGGTTGGCAAAATTATATGTTTAGGAAAAAATGCATTAGGAAGTAGGAAGGATTGTGTGAGCTAACCACACGAAGCGTTTATGTCTTAAAAGCCTTGCCTTCCTCTGAATCTGCATCCAGGTTGCACTTGATTGATTTTTTTTTTTTTTCTAGACCTTGCAGGTAATGAAGCATTAGCTTGCAAGCCGTCTGCAGCAGTAACTTGTAAGGGCAGAGTCTGCTGTGCTGATATGCAGCCTGGAAAAGGCTGAATGTTATCACAAGATCACAAATTGTTTGGACAGTTGCAGGTTTAAGAGAAGAATGCAAAGTGTATGATGCATGGTTGAGGGGTTTTATAATAGCTGTTCCTCACTCCATTGTGGCAGAAGAGTTGGTAATTTTTAATGGCAGTCTGTGGGGCTTGTGGTCGTCTGGTACCTGTTTACCGTCGTTTGCACAATTGCGAACGATGGACTGAAAAGTGTTTGGATGAATGCCTCTAAGGCAATGACGTTCAAAAATATGCTGCGTGCTAGACCTAGTGGCTGGTCACGCAGCCACAGCCCAGCTAGGTTGGCAGAGGCAGGGTGGTTTGAGGTCTGTGGCACGTCACCAAAAGTCAAGTAGGAAGAAGTGCGACCTACGGATCAGAAAGGTGGGGAGCGATGTAGTGCTCAGCACCCGTAGAGACAACTCGCATCAAGGCCTGGCTGCTTGCCTCCCTTAGGGAACCTGCCCTTTTACTTCAAGAGCTTTACCCTAGAAACTCTTCTGGCATTTTGATCCAGAGCAGGTGGTTGTTTAATTCTGACCTGCTGGGCGCAGTGTTATTTTTCAGCCTAAAAGTCTGCGACGGTTCTTTAGTATTTCTTATAGCACGGCTCTCTAGCACAGTCTCTGGATGTTGTATTATTTTAGGGTCTGGTTGGCTGAGCTCGTTCATGTAAGACCTACTTCAAAATCCATTGTGATAGTGAGGAAAACTTATTCTCCCCCTACACGCATCCCTCCGCTTGTGCTTTCTTTTGCTTTAAACTGGCAATATTTTCCTGTAAGCAATGCTCTGCTCAGCAGAGCATGCTTTTGTTTTTCAACTCGGCCTGGTACCTATGTCAAGAAGCCTCTTTCAATTCTGTTTCTGTAACCCTGTCGCAGGAGAGGAAGGAGGAGAAAGGATGACAAGAGCCCAAGGCTGCCCAAGAGGAGGTAAGTGATGCCCTCTACTCGTTTCTGCTCTGAAGACCTGCTTCCTTTGTGTCCTACGCTGGGATATTAACTGTCTCAAAGCCATCTCTTTTGCACGATGTAGAAATCTGCTTTTAAAGGGAGGTCAAGGCATGCTACTGCTTTTTCTTCCCTCCTTGCCCTGCCCTCGCTCCCAAGGATGTGGTTTAGTTTCTTCCAACTGAACCTCTTTTCCCCCCCCCCCCCCCCCCCCCCCCCTTTCTCGGTTGATGCCTAGCTGGGCAGCAGCCGGGGGAAGCAGCTGGGAGCTCCGTCTCTCCTGGGGTTTTCTCAGCTCTGGTGAGAGCCCTCAAGCAGGGCTGGGAGCAGAGGGGTCCCTGTCAGCACCACCCACGTGGGAATACTGGAGCAGCAATCCCTTGCTCTCACGTCACTGCTGAGCTGCGCTCAGTGGTCGTTTGTCTTACTGCTGCCCTGGCTTCAGGCGTGCCAGCTGAGCGCTCTGCCTATTTTCTTCCCGACTTCTTAGGAAGAAGCCTCCAATACAGTATGTCCGCTGTGAGATGGAAGGCTGCGGCACAGTCTTGGCTCACCCGCGTTACCTGCAGGTTGGTTGAGATTTTTTTCCGCTTCTTGAAAGGCACGTTTGCCGTTTACAACAGGCAGCTAATCTTTCGCTGGCGCCTTTCTAACCCTGCCTTTTTGATAGACATCATGAATCATGGCGAGTTGTGACCAAGCGTGGCTTTGCATCTGCCCTGTTGCCAGATGCCCGCGTTTGTTTGGCTTGCTTTTATTGCTGAAGGTCCAAGCCTTTGTGTCTGTGCTATGAGGGTGTCTTGTCAGTGACCGGAGTCTGGTGGCCTGCTGAGATGCCATCTGTGATCGGTATATCTTCGCCAGGTAAAGAGAGAGTTTGCAACCTTTTGCGTTCCTTTTTCAGCATCACATAAAGTATCAGCACTTGCTGAAGAAGAAATACGTGTGTCCCCATCCCTCCTGTGGTCGGCTTTTCCGGCTCCAGAAGCAGCTCCTGCGGCATGCCAAACACCACACAGGTACGGGGAGGTGGGGCCTAAATCCAAACTCCTCATCTGGTCAGTGAATGGAGAGGCGGAGGAAAAATTGAGAAGCCTCCAGGTCTTCAGGGGAGGGTGAAGCTGAGGCAGGTGGTATTGCTTTGCAGCAGCACCACATATTACTCTGTTCTGGATTACCGTGTTTTAAGGTAAAGAGTGGAATAGGCTGTAGAGGTTTTTGTTAACCCTTTGGCAAGTATCGTTCAGGGGCCCTATAGAGGGATGGAACAAGCCAAGCTTTGTCTTAGTTTGCTGGTCCTTCAGTATTGGTCAGAAAGGATAGTTAGCTCCAAATTGCCTCTTAACTCTCCGGATCGACTGCTCTGGTGTCTTGAGGGGCACCGCGTCCTTTACTGTGTCTGCTGGCCCCCCAGTGTCTCTGGTTCTGGGGGAGCTTCTGGTTCTAGCTTTGTGGGTAGCTTTACCGACGGTGCGGGAGGGCTGGGAGAGGGAGCGGGTCTGCAGGCAGGTAATGCTCAGACCGGTGTTGCCTTTCAGATCAAAGGGATTATATCTGTGAATACTGTGCCCGGGCATTCAAGAGTTCTCATAACTTGGCAGTGCACCGGATGATCCATACAGGCGAGAAGCCCTTGCAGTGAGTACCTCTGCCTGTGTCTTTCTCTCCTCCTCTGAGCTGACCCATGGATACGCCCGTTCTTGGACTGCGTCGGGAGCAGGGGCGGCTCTGAAGACAGGGCTGGAACCTGTTCTCGGAGTCCCAGCTCTCTCCGAACACACGCTCGTAGGAGCGTTTGAACCTGCCACTAGTGGTTTCACTTGCTCCTTGAGGCAGTGTCTCGGGAGAGATCTGAGGAGCATGAATAAAGCCCTCTGCAAACGTAACTGGAAGAGCTGGAGCTACGGTGACGTGCCGTTTTAGCGAGCCTTGCTGTTTTCTTGGGCCGCCTCCTTGCTAACGCCGCCTACGAGCGCGTGCCGATGCCGCCCTGTTGTGACCTCTGCCTTCTCCCCTTCCCTAGGTGTGAGATCTGTGGGTTCACCTGCCGGCAGAAGGCTTCCCTGAACTGGCACATGAAGAAGCATGACGCGGACTCCTTCTACCAGTTCTCCTGCAACATTTGTGGCAAGAAGTTCGAGAAGAAGGACAGCGTCGTGGCCCACAAAGCCAAGAGCCACCCAGAGGTGCTTATCGCTGAAGCGCTGGCTGCCAACGCGGGTGCCCTGATCACCAGCACCGACATTTTGGGCACTAATCCTGAGGCCATTGCGCCGCCCACCGATGGCCAGGGCCTCCCCCTTCTTCCCGACCCCCTGGGAAGCGCCGCCCCAGCAGATTGCCTGCTGCTGAACCCTGACGGGATGCCGAAGACGTACTGCGGCGGGGCGGAGCGCGTGAGCCTCGTGGCTGACGGCAAGCTCTTTGTGGGCAGCGGCAGCAGTAGCAACCCGGAAGGGCTGGTCATGAACACAGAGATCCTGGGAGCCACCACAGAGGTGCTCATTGAAGATTCAGACTCCACCGGACCTTAGTGGGCGGGGAGCACGCGGGTGCTGGGACAGTTTGGACTCTGTATTTAAAAGGAAAAAAAGAAAGAAAAAAAAAATGGAGAAACTTATTGAAAGAGAGAAAAGTTAAACAAAACTTAAGATACTAGTAAATAACCGAAGGGTCTGCTCCCCTCCAGCGTGGATCACAGCACATCCTCTTTCTCCCAACCACTTCTCTCTCTCTTTCTCCCTCTGCCCCTTTGTAGAAAGGGGCACGCGCCGCCGTTACCAGAGCGAGTTGGATCGAGCGACGGATTTCTCCAAGGCGGGGGGAACGGCTGAAACCCTTTGCTCTGCCCCAAAGCAGATGCCTTTCTGGCTCCTTGACGCGGCCCCCCACTTGCAAACTAGAACGCCGTTTGTGCTCTGGACGAGTTTCTCGGGACTCCCTCCCGCCCCCGTGGTCCCAACTTCTATGCATCGCTGCACTCTGGTCCTTGCAGTCTCATTCTTCCTCCCCGGGGCTGGGAGTTTGGCTTGGCACTTTAGGCCCCCTCAGCAGGGTGAGCTGTAAAACAGCACGCGTCCCTCTCCCCACCGCGCTCCTCTGCTCCGTCTCTGGCAGGAAGTCTAGGGAACGCCCTGGCTCGTAGATCGTGTTTGCTCGGAGAGGCCTGGGGGGCTGCGGGAGCCCTGCGCGGGAGAGGCAAGGAGGAGCATCCCGGTTTGACGACAGTAATTTGCACTTTGAACGTGTTTCGTTTTCGTGTTGTGGTAACAAGATTCCTTATTTATTGATAAAAGGGTCGGTATTTTTTAGTTATGTTCTTGGTTTTTTGGGGGGGGGGGGGGTGGTTTGGGGAAGGGTTCGGGCTGTTTCCCAGTAGGCTCCTTCACGCTAGCGAGTTGTAGGGAGCGAGCGGTGCCGTCGTAAGAGCAGCGGGGAGAACGGAGGTGAAGGGCGGCGTTCTGGAGTCGCGGCTTTCCCGGAGTAGAGCGAGAGCCCCTGGAGAAAGAGCCTCGTTGGCAGCGAGAGTCTTTGCAGCAGCGTTTTTAACTGGGAGGATGAGGTGAGTGGTGGAACGGCCGGCTCCTGCCTCCCTCCCGGCTTGCAATGAACTCCTTGCATTAATTGCCTTCCCCCCTCCTCCCCTCTTTCCCCCCCCCCACCCCCTTTTGCCTCATCCCTGCTCCCTAGCCTTGCAGGGAAGAACATCGTTAGCTAGGAACTTGTTGGCTTGACTTAGGACAGCTCTGAGCCGCTTACCGGCGGCGGCATGTCCTGCTCCTCTTCCAACGCTGCCTCTCCTTTCCAGGTCTAGGCAAAGAAGTGGGCGCAGAGAGCGGAAACGGTTGTCTCGGGGCTCGTTTACGCAACGCGACAGACTGATGCGGGACTAAGGGGGCTGTCGGCTTCTCGGCCCGGCCCGGTTCGCGGGGCGCCGTCCTTGTCCTCCAGGCTCCTCGCTCGGGGCGCCAACGGCCCCGCTTTCCTGTGAAAGGCGGCGGTTGAAGCAGCGCCCGCCGGCGTCGTTAGGAGAGCTGGGGGCCCTTGGAACCGCTTCCGTAGGATGCGGCGCGTCTCGGGTCTTTTCTGCTCC
Source organism: Struthio camelus (assembly GCF_040807025.1). Classification (NCBI taxonomy): domain Eukaryota; kingdom Metazoa; phylum Chordata; class Aves; order Struthioniformes; family Struthionidae; genus Struthio; species Struthio camelus. The sequence goes on along the minus strand of NC_090946.1, from coordinate 7,401,920 downwards.
CTTGTCTGAAGGCCACCGGGTCTCCGCGCGCAGTTTGAATTCTTGGCGGTTTTGGAAGAGGTGGAAAATAACCTGGCTTGTTTTTTTTTGTTGTTGTTTGTTTGCTTGGGTGTTTTTTTTTCCCCTCTCTCTCTCCAGTCGGGTTTATGTGGTTGGGAGCAGAGCTGAAGTGTCTGGTCCGAGCGCGAGATGGGTCTGCGCCGCGAAGCTGCTAGGCCAAATCGGGTGTTGGGGACTTGAGTTGGGAACTTCCTATGAAAAACTGACGGTAGGGCCCCCGCTGTCCCCCATGCTGCCTGAGAATCCGCCTGCGGCTCGAGCCAGGTAGCTTTTGTTGGGTTGCTCTTCCCGATAGAGAGAGAGATTCATATATATATATATTTTTTCTCCCCCCACCACTTCCTCCTCGTCGAAACCTCTGTCGGAGCGAGTCGAAACACTTTCTGGTGTTGGTTGGGGCGGTTCGCGGTCGAAGCGTTGGCGAGCGTGGTGTCCCGCGCCCTGGGTAGGGGCATCTCCCGCTCCCCCTCGGAGAGGAGGGCGAGGGCCGCCGGCGCGGGGCAGGGGGAAGCAGCGCGGCGTCGAGCTCAAACCCCTTTCTCCAGTCGGCGAGATCCGAACCTCTTGCTTGGATGCAAACAGGCCCGAACCGTCGCCGTTTCCCGCTAGCAGCTTTTTCCGGGTGGCCGGCCGACGATGCCCTGCCGTCGCCAACAGCAGCGTCCCGCAGCACGACGAGCCGCGGCCCCAGCCCTTTCCGCCCCCGCGCGGCGGCCCAACGCCGGCCCGGCCCAACTCGTGCCGCCTGCCGGGAGCGCCAAACGCTCTGGGGCTGCGGGTCGGCGCCTCGGCCCGAGCTGCTTTTCGTACCCTGGCCCTCGAGCCGGCGCGGAGCGGGCAGAGCCTCGCGCGCAACACTACCAGGAGAGCTTAAGGCTTTTCTTCCCCCCCTCCGTGTTGTCCCGTAGCTTTTCCCCCCCCCTTTTTTTTTTTTGTTTTTCGGCTCTGGGCCTGGCTGTCCTCCCAGCGCAGCCCACTCCCTTCCCAGCGCCGCAGAGGCCGGGGTAGCTCCCTTCCCGCTCCCCGAGACCGCCGCGGCCCCGTCGCCGCCGCTCCACCTCTCTCCTCCACTCGCATGCCGTTTGCTTCAATAAATTATTGTAGTAGTTTGCAATAAACTCTTTTTGTATTTTTTTTCCCCCTGTATTTCTTTATTTATCTATTTTAGTAGTAGTAGTATTTCTTTTTTTTTTTTTTTTTTCCTCCCCCCCCAACCCACCTTGGGGCAGGGGAAGGGAGCGGTGGGGGGGCCGGAGCTGGCTGGGGCGCGGGTGCGGTGGCCCCCTGGCCGGGAGCCGGAGGCCGGGGTGGGCTCCGCACCCAGCAGTGCGGACCCTCTGGGCCGAGGTGCTGTGTAATAGCCTAATAAAGGGAAACTTTGCTTTTTTTCCCCCCCCCCCCCTTTTTCCCCACCTGCTCGGGTGATGCATAAGCAGAATAAACGGGGTGGGGGGGGGGGGCGAACCTGCACCCCCAAAGGAGAGAGCCGAATGCTTGGGCCGGCGGAGCGACCTCCCGCCGCTCCCGGGATGGCCTTGAAGCCTGGTGGGATGGAGGCGGGACGCGAAGGCGGATTTAGGCGGCCGCCCGGTCTCGCTGGGAGGGAGGAGCGGGCTCGGGAGGCCGCCGGCGGGCCGGGCTCGTGGGCTTTGTTTTTTTTTTTTTTTGGGGCAAGGCAGGCGCGGGAGCCGAGAACTCTCTCGGCTGGAATGCACCAGCTCAGCAAGGGATTTTTCCTCTCCGGGTCGGGGCACGGACGGCGCTGCGTGATCCCGGCGGCAGCCGAGCCGGCCGCGGGGCGACCATGGCGGAGGAGGAGGAGGAGGAGGAGACCTCCTCGGCCGCCCTGCGGCGCCGCGACCTGTGCAGCCGCGGCATCCGCCTGGCCGGCAAGATGCGTTCGGACGTGGCCGACCTGCTGGACGCTTACGTGAGTCGGTTGGTTCCCCGTCGCCCCGTCCTAACGGCGGCGCCCCGTCAAACGGCGCCGGGGTTTCCCGCCGCCCGGCTCGACGCCTCTCGCCCCGCCAGGTGGAAAGGCAAGGCCTGGACGCCTCGGCGAGCGGGGCGGCCTTGGACGGGGTGCCGGCGGCGGCGGCCGAGCGCTGGGGCGAGCAGACGGAGAGCCAGCGCCTGGTCGACAACCTGAGGGCTTACCGGGCTTTCCGGGCGTTGCTGACGGAGATGCTGGAGGAGCAACGGGAGCAAACGGGCGCCGCCGACCCGGCCCTGGGCGACGCCTTGGCCGCCGTCTTGCTCCAAGTCTCCGCTTTCGCCTATCACCTGGAGGAGCTGCTGAGGCTGGAGAGCCGAGGGCCCGCCGGCGGCGAGGAGGCCGCCGGGCCGCCCGCCCTGCCGGGCCTCGGCCTCTTCGAGAGGAAGCTGCGGGGCCTGGGCGTGCTGCGGGAGCTGGCCCGCTGGGCCGTGCGGTCCGCCCGCGACCTGCGGCAGCTCGCCAAGCCCGGCCCCGGCGGCCGCTGAACGGCGGCCCAGGGGGCGGGAGGCTTTTTTGCCCCCCTCCCCGCCGCCATCCGGAGGAGACGCTCCGCCAAGAGGCCCGGCCCCAGCCAGGCGTTATTTTAGGGCTGCAAACGGCACGGAGAAATAAATAGCCCCGGCTCGCCCGGCCTGCCCTGCGAAGGGCACGCGGCCGGGGCGGGGGGGGGCGCTTCTCAGCTGCTTGGGATATTGGGTTTGTTTTTTAATTTAATTTAATTTAATTCTATTTATTTATTTTTTTTTCCCCCTTTCCCGCCCCGGCGTGGACGAGATGGCTGCCGGCCGCAGGGAGAAATGAAAGAGCGCGGGGTATCGGCTGGGGTGGCGCGACGCCACGGTGGGGGGTGGGCGAGCAGGGGCCGGCGGAAGGGGAAACTGAGGCACGGGGTTTGTGTGTGTGTGTGGGGGGGGGGACACACACACCACACGGACACAGCCCGTGACGGGCGAGACCGCTCGCTACCGGCTTTGGCGGCAGGTGACCGCAGCGGAGCCACCGACGGCTGCCGCGTCCCCACGGCCGTGACCACCCACGCCGAGCTCCCCCCCCCTCCCCGCGCCGGCGCCGCAATGGTTCCGCCCGGCCTTGCCTCTCTCTCTCTCCCCCCCCCCACCGCAATGGTTCACCCCGACGAGGTGGTCCGCGCCGCCTCCTCCCCCCCCCCCCACCACCGACCCCGCTCCACCGCGGAGCGCTGACGTCACGGGGCGGGGCGGGGCGGCCGCGCGTGTGCGTGTTTCTGCGCGCGGGTGCGCGCGGCGGCGGCGGGGCGGCCGCGCCATGGGCGGGCGGCGGCGGCGGCGGCGGCGGCGTGGACCGGCTCGCCCGGCCTGAGGGCTTTTTTGTTGTGAAATTTCTTTTTCCCTTCGTGTTTTGTCCCACCCGCCCGCACCCCACGTCGCGCGGCGCCGCCTGCCCATGCTGCTCGCCTCGGCCGCCGTGGTGTGGGAATGGCTGAACGAGCACGGGCGCTGGCGGCCCTACGGGCCGGCCGTCAGCCACCACATCGAGGCGGTGGCCCGCGCGGGGCCCCGTGGCGGCGGCGGCGGCGGCGGCAGCGTGGTGCTGGGCCAGGCCGACAGCCGCCTGGCGCCCTACATCATCGACCTGCACTCCATGCACCAGTTCCGCCAGGACACGGGTGAGCCGCCGGCCTCCGCGCACCTGCGGGGACGGGGGTGGGGGGGGACGGGGGTCGCTTCCCCCTCGCCGCCTTTTGGGGGCTTCTTCAAAACCCGCGGGGGCTGCAAAACAGCTGGGTGGCTTTTTAGCGGTGTCCCCCCCCCCATCCCCATCCCCGTCCCCATCAGGCACCATCCGGCCCGTGCGGCGCAGCTACTACGACCCGTCGTCGGCGCCGGGCAAGGGCGTCGTGTGGGAGTGGGAGAACGACAGCGGGTCGTGGACGCCCTACGACATGGACGTGGGCATCACCATCCAGCGGGCCTACGAGAAGCAGCGCCCTTGGGTGGACCTGAGCGCCATCGGCTTCTGCTACGTCATCGACTTCGCCACCATGGGCCAGATCAACCGGCAGACCCAGCGCAAGCGCCGCGTCCGCCGCCGCCTTGACATGATCTATCCGTTGGTCTCGGGCGCCTTGCCCAAATCCCAATCGTGGCCGGCCGGCCCCGGGGTCGCCGCTTCGCCGCCGGCGCCCGCCTGCACGTGTCCCCAATGCCTGCTGGTCATGAGCGTCAAAGCCGCCGTGGCGGCGGGCGGCCCCCCGGCCCCGCCGCCCCGCAAGGCCGCCCCGCCGCCCGTCGCCCCCAAACCGGCCCCGGGGGCCGCGGCGCCCGACGGGGCGGCACGCGGCTCGCTCAAGGCGCCGGCTTCCCAAGCGAGCCGGCGGCAGGCGGCCAGCGCCCCGGCCCTGAGCTCCGCCGGCTCCGCCGCCAGCCCACCCGGGGCGGGCGACGGCAAGGCCTCCCGCCCGAGCCTGGGCACCCTGAACCGCAGCCACCTCCAGCGCTTGGCCATCGCCCAGTCCCGGGTGCTCATCGCCTCCGGGTGAGTCCCGGCTGCGCGCGAGCGAGATTGTAGCTGAGGGAGAAGGCAGGCAACGGGAGTTTGCTACCCGTGGCCCTTTCCCAGTCGCGGTGGTGGGGACCTTAGCGGTCCCCAGGCTCCCGCGGGCTGCCGAGGCGCCGCTGGGTCCCTCTTGCTCTTCCCAGAGGCGCCCGGGGACCCGAAGCGGGGATGGGGCGGAGGCGAGGCCCGCGGCCTCTCTTGAATCTCAATGAGGAGGCCGGGGCTGCTCTTTCTCTCGGTGGCAGAAGATGGGTGGGTCATATCAAAAGGCCCAAAGAAAAGCTATTCAGGCCCGAGGAGAAGGGATCCCTCCGGCCCCCCACCCCCAGAAGACTTTTTTTTTTTTTTATCATTTGGGGTTTTTTTTTTCCTCCTTTGGGGCCATTGAATCAGCCCGTTGCTCCCCTTTGTCTGGCTCGGCCGTCAGCCTTCTGTCGCAGCCTGGCCCCTTTCCTCTCCTTCTCCGTCCTCCCCCCTTTCTCTCTGTGCTCCTGACCCCTCTGGGAAACTTTCCCATGGAAGAGAGCCCCGGAGGGGGGAGGAAACAGCCACGGCGACGTGCCTGTGGCAGGGAAAAAAGAGAAAAGGGGGGGGGGGAAGAAAAAAAAAAACAAGTGGTGACAAAAAGGGGCCCCGTGAATAATTTGGAGACGCAGGCGGGGTTTCTAAAGAGCAAAAGAAAAGGCTTTGGAGCGGGGAGGGGGGAAGGGGCCACGTCGTGGCTAGATTAGGGAATTCTCTATTTCCAGCCAGGCCCCGGACTGTCGCTCAGGCAACTATTGTCTGGCCGCCCGGCCCGGCCTGCCCTGCGCCCCCGGGCCGCGGCCGGGGGGGCCCCCCCCCGTCCCCGCGCCTCGCCGTAACCCCGGGCGAGGAGGGACAGCGGCCCGGCGGCGCTGGGGCCGGCAGCGGGTGGTTGGGGGTGGCGATGCCCTCGCCGGCTTTTCCGCCTCCCGTGGTCGCCCTCAATTTGCACGGTGGCTTTTCCCGGTCTGGGATTTTTCCGGGAGAAGCCCCCCCCCCCCCCAACCCCGCTGACGGCACCTCCTCTTGCTCTCTCGCCCAGGGTCCCCACCGTCCCCGTGAAGAACCTCACCGGCTCCAGCCCTGTGAACCCGGCGCTGGCAGGTGAGGCCGGGGCCGCGTGGCCGGCGGGGTGCCTTCCTCCGCTCCGGCGCGTCGCTTGGGGCGAGGGGAGCGCGCCGGCTTCGGGGCGTTGGGCTGCGGGGCCGAGCGCGCCGTACCGCTGACCCGGCACCCTTCTGCCCGCCCAGGGATCACGGGGATCCTGATGAGCGCCGCCGGGCTGCCCGTGTGCCTCACGCGACCCCCCAAGCTGGTGCTGCACCCGCCGCCCGTCAGCAAGAGCGAGATCCAGGCCATCCCCGGCATCTCCCACACCTGCCGCAAGACCAGCAAGAAGCAGGCCAAGAAGGGTGAGCCGCGGCTCGGCTCCTTGCTCCCCCGCCGTGCCGCCGCGCTCTCCCGCCGCCTCTGACTCTTGCTCTCGGTGCTTCGCCTCTCCTGTAGGCAAAACCCCGGAGGAGGTGCTGAAAAAATACCTGCAGAAGGTGCGGCATCCGCCGGACGAGGTGAGAGCGGCTGGGATGGCGCGGCTGGGAGCTCCCCGGCGCCCCTGCCCGCGTTTGGCGGCGGTCGGGTGCCGGAGGGGGGGGTTTTTTTTTTTGCCCCGGGGCGAGACCGGGGCTGCGTCGCCTCGACCCTCGTCCTCCCCTTCGCCGCAGGACTGCACCATCTGCATGGAGCGCCTCTCGGCGCCCTCCGGCTACAAGGGGCCCCAGCCGGCCGTCAAGCCCGACCTGGTGGGGAAGCTGGCCAAGTGCGGGCACATCTTCCACCTCCACTGCCTCGTCGCTATGTACAACAACGGCAACAAGGTGTGTGACGGGACCGAAGTTTCCTGGGTCGAAAACCAGTTTGCTTTTTGAGTCATCCTCTCCTTGGCTTTTTGGAAAGTTACACTTTTATCAGAAGCTAGCGCTTTGCTGGAAGCACTGAATCAAAAACCCGGCTTGCACGGGCTTTTTTATTTTATTCATTTATCTTTTTTAGCTGTGCTTAGGTAGTTTTACGTCCTTGACTTCGCTTCTGCCCTTCCCAAGGTTAGCGGGAGCGAACTCTGATCGGCGTGTGCGAGCAGAGATACGCAACAGCCCGTGTCAGGCAGCGCTTTGCCAGCCGCAAGGGGCTTTTTGAACCCTCTGCAAACTGACGTCTTGTTTGACACTCCCAGGGAAACAGGGTTTTGTGTTCTTTGGGGTTTTTTATTGTTTGCAAAAATGATTTTCTCTATTTCCCCCCCAAAAAAAAAAAGGAAAGAAAAAAAGGAAAAAGGAAAATAAAAAACCAGAGGCAAGAAAAGTAGTGAGGACTGTCAAGCTGATGAGGAAGAAAATTCAAAGCTCAGGTGCTTGGTTAAAGCGGGTTCACAGCAGCACGTTTTTCCCAGCCCTACTCTCTACTTCCTGCATGGTTTTGAAATGAACGTGGTTTTACGATGGGAATAGTGTTCAACTCTGTTGAGGGACAAAGTGCTCAGAGTAGGCAGTCTGGCTCAGCACTAGGGGTGATGCTGGGAATTACTCATTTTGTGTTTTCTTCCCCTTTTTATTTTTTTTGTTGTCAGGATGGGAGCCTGCAGTGCCCGACCTGCAAAACCATCTACGGGGTGAAGACCGGGACTCAGCCCCCTGGGAAAATGGAGTATCACATTATCCCTCACGCGCTGCCCGGCCACTCTGACTGCAAAACCATCCGCATCATCTACAATATCCCCCCGGGGGTGCAGGTGCGCCCCGGCCCTGTGCCCGGACCGGGTGGATAGGTGGTGAGCGGTCGCCGTCGGGGCTGGCAGGCCTTGTCCTCGCTCCGTCGCCTCGGGGGCTCTTTCTGGGAGTGATACAACCCAAGCCTGAGCTCGGAGATCGGGCTTCAGCGGTGTCTTGGGAGCTGCGCGTCCACGGGGAGGCGGTGGGAGGGTTGGGGTAAATCTATGGGACGGCGTCGGCCCCATCCGCTGGGTGGCAATGAGGACGGCGGCATTGAGGGCCACCATCCTGGAGCGTAGCTGCCCCGGGATGAAGGGCAGCCGCGTGCAGCTCTGCGTCCCCGAAGGTTTGGGGGTTGCCTTGCACCCAAAGAGTTTCTGAACTCCAAAGGTTTTAATTTCTCTCCCGCCACGCACGCTCCAGGGACCGGAGCATCCGAACCCTGGGAAAAGCTTCACCGCCCGCGGCTTCCCACGGCACTGTTACCTGCCGGACAGCGAGAAGGGCAGGAAGGTGAGAGGGGCTCCCGTGGGTGGCTCGAGCTGTCCGAGGCCCCTCCGAGGGCGTACTGGAGGGGAGGGGAAGGGAGCTCGGCGGAGAGAGCGGTTGAGCTGGAGAAAGGGGAAAAGCAAACTGGACTTAGGCAGGCAAGCGCGGATGGAGGTTTTTGCCTCTCGCCCATCCGGTACGCTCTGCGGGACGTGCGGGAGGGCTGAGACGTCATCGTGCGCTGCGGGGAGCTCTGCAGCCCGCCCCCGTCTTTCTGGTTTGGGCGAACCATCCTCTGTAGGACCCCGCGCTGGTATCCGAGAGACTGCCCCGCTTCCTTTTCTTCCCTGTCTCCATCCCCTGCCCAGCGTTTCCTCCTGGCCCTTCCCCTGCCTCCTCCACCCGGCCTGGGATGTTGGAGTTGGAGCTGCCGGTGGCTCATATGCGCGGCCTGGGGTGAGGTGGGGTTCAACATGACGATGAAGCTTGCCTTCGAACAAATCGGCTCCTACATAAGTAATGCTCCCGCCTGGCAGGTACTGAAGTTGCTGTTGGTAGCCTGGGACCGGCGCTTGATCTTCGCCATCGGGACCTCCAGCACCACGGGCGAGTCGGACACCGTGATCTGGAACGAGATCCACCACAAGACGGAGTTTGGCTCCAACCTCACCGGCCACGGCTACCCCGACGTCAACTACCTGGACAACGTGCTGGCTGAGCTCGCGGCCCAGGGCATCACGGAGGAGAGCTTAGGCCAGGAGAAGGACTGAGACTGCGGTGGGGAGGCGAAGGAAGGGGTGCCCGGTGGGCGGCGGGCCTTCTGCCACCCTTTGGCCCTCGGTACCTGCTGCCACCTCCCCGTGCCCTGGCTCTCCGCCGCCTCTTCCGTCCCGCTCCGAGGAGAGAGCCGATGGAGAAGCCTGACGGGGCCTTTGCGCGGAGGAGCTGGAGACCCTCCGTTCCTGGTGCTCGGTTGGTGAGAGCGTCCCCAGGCCGGGGCCTGCCGGGGAGGTGGGAGAAGGTCGTTTCGGACAGCTCCTTCCCTTCCCTGGAGGTTAGGTTGGCCGTGGTGGTGGCCACGAGCTCCGGGAGGGGAAGCGAAAGGCTGAAGTCTGCAAACGGCCTCCCCCGCGCCGGAGAGGGAGCTGGCCGGCCCCACGGGAGCCACGAGGATTCAAACCAGCCCTGGCGTCCCCTCCGGGTCGGTCACCGGTTACGTGTTGTCACTCGGTGGGAGCTTGGGGGACGTCGGGGCCGGGCTAGCGCTGTGTCACCTGTCAGGGCGTTCCCAGCCTGGCCCCAGCCCCTCTCCCCCGCATCGTGTTGGGACCAATCGGTGGTGCCAGGGGGCTGCCCCCCCCGTCGTGGGTCCCCCGAGGCAGCCGGGCATGCATCCTCCGCCCCGCTCCGTCCCACAGTCGTCCGGCCGTCCGTCCGTTTGTCCCGTCCGGCCCGTCCCAACCGGTCTCCCCTATCGGCGGCGGGGGGTGACCCTGCCCCGGGTGTGCCCCCCCCCCCTTCTCCCTTTAAGCTGCCTCCCACGGCGTCACCTCGTCCCATTTTTGGATTGGGACCCCGACTCCCCCCCCCCCCGCCCCCATCATCCCGAATCGTCCCCTTCGGGCTCGGTCCCTGGTAGCCCTTTGGGGCGGTCGCCTCTTGCTCCCCCCACTCCCGGTTTCCCCTGGGGTGGTGGTGGGGGGCGGCGCGGGGAGGGCACGTCCTGCTGTAAATCGTTCTGTCGTCGTCGCTTTTGGTTTTGTTTCTCTTTTTCTTTTTGTCTTTTTTTTTTTTTTTTTCTTTTTCCCTCCCCCGTTTCCTCCCCGTCTCCGCCGGAGGGTCGCACCGCGCGGCACCAATAAATGGGCGGCGGGGGACGCCCGCCGTCCCTGCGCCGCCCGGCCTCTCCGTTGTCTTCTGTCCGTCTGCGTCGCCGGGCGGGCGAGGGGACACCCGCGGGCGGCCCGCTGCCGAAACCCCCCCCCGACCCCAGCCGCGACCTTCGCGCCGCAGCCGCCCCGACACCGGGTTTGGGGGGGGGGGGATTTCTTCTACCTCGGGCAGGGGGGCTGGTGGGTGGGGGGAAGGAGATCTCTTTTTTTCCCCTGGGGGAAAACCCACCTTTTGGGCCGCTTTGCAGCAGCGAGGGGGGGAGCGTGGGTTGTCCTGGCGTCCCCCCCCCCCTCCGGCCACCGCTGCAGAAAAAGCAGAACTGAAGCTATGCAAAACCCTTGCGAGCCCGGGGGAGAGCAAGGGGCCGGGGAGGGGGGCTGGATCGGTGCCCCCGCCCTTTACTTTAATCGCTTGCCTTTCAGTTTCTTTTATTTTTTCTTTCTCTCTCTTTTTTTTTTTCATTTTTTTAACGCCGCGTTGCCTCCGCGCTTCGGCGCTGGCCGCGATACGGCGGCTCCGCGCCTCTTTGCGTGCGCCTGTATATCTACGCCTGTAGGTACACGTGAAAACGCCGGTCGCTAGCCGCGGGACCCCCCTGGTGGCGTGGCTTCCCCCACCCACCCCAGCGTTTCGGGGCCGGCGGGGGGTGGCTGCGCCCGCTCACGCCGCCGCCACCGCCTCCTCCTCCTCCTGGCGGCCTTCCCCGTCGCCCAGCGCCCGGTACCCCATCGCCCTGTACCGCCGGCGCCCGTAGGCCGCCATGGCCGCCACGCCGGCCAGGCCCACCAAGGCGGCGGCCACCACGCCGGCCACCTCGCCCCCCCTCAGCCCCGAGCCCCGCACCATCTCGGCGGCCCGGCGGGCCTCGGCCGGCTGAGCCGGGCGCCAGGCGCGGTTCTCGGCGTCCTTGACCCAGGCGCCGGCCCCGCTGCTCACCAAGACGGTGTCGGTGGCCGGCAGGGCGGCGGGCGGGCGGGTGAAGGGCGGCGGGCGGGCGGGTGGCAGCGCGCCCCCGGTGAAGGCGCCGGCCCGGGCGCAGTACTCCACCTGGCAGCCGTCGCTGATGAGCGCCGAGTGGCGGCTGAAGCCCACGGGGCAACGCTTGGCCCCGGCCGCCCCGGCCAAGGGGTTGCCCGCCTGGCAACTGAAGAAGCCCCCGAAGGACACGGCGTAGCGGCCGCCCGCCTCGTAGTCGCCGCTGGCGCACAGCCGCAGGTCGTCGAAGAGCTTCAAGGCCGAGTAGCCCGCCGGGCACGACTGGGCGCCCGTCAAGGGGTTGGCGCCACGGGCGCTGAAGAGCCCCCCGAAAAGGTAACCGGCCGCCGGGGGCGCTGGCCCGCTCGCCGCGCACCAGTAGGCGCTGAACTGCACCCGCGAGAGCCAGAAGACGTCGCGGCACACGCGGCGGCAGAAGATGCCCAGCGTGCACTTGTCCTGGCACTCCAGGTGGCTGTAGCCTTCCTCGCGCTCCTGCGCGCCCAGCTGCGCCGGCGCGTAGCCCTCGGGGCACGAGAAAGCCCCCGTCAGCGGGTTCTTCTGCTCCAGCGCCCGGCACAGCGCCCCGGCGTCGGGGCCGCTCAGCCCCACGCACTCCTGGAAGACGCCGCCCAGCGTGAAGTTGGCGCCGGCGCCCTCGCACGAGCCGTCGTCGGCGTTGGCGTGGAAGTTGAAGTTGGGCGAGGCGGCGTCCGTGCAGCCCGGGTAGGTGTTGAAGGTGTAGTAGCGGCGGATGGCCAGCTCCACACGCCTGGCCAGCTTCCTCACCGTGGGCGTGGGCAGCTCCGGCAGGGCGCCGGGGCTGATGAAGAAGTACAGGGGCAGCCCCGAGCGGTCGATGGCCACCAGCTGGTTGCTGGTGCCCTCCTGCCACGTCTTGAGGGTGATGCCCGGGTAAAAGGGGGTCCCGCCGATGCTCTCCACCCGGGAGTTGGTGCGGTTCTCCAGGTACTGCCTGGTGAAGGCAGAGCTGACGTCCACGGACCCCTCGGTTTTCGCGTTGATGATGCCGTGGAAGGCCGCGCCGGCCGCGGCGGTAACCGCGCTGCGCGTGGCCCAGCTGTCCTTCAGGAAGGTCACCTTGATCTGGTCCTCCTGGACCAAGGTGGCGCCGGCATCCGCAGAGGTGATGACGTGGGTGCCGTAGTTGAGCACCAGCACCTCCGCCAGGAAGTCGGCCATCCGCGTCTGGTTGTTCTCCAGGTGGCTGGCAATGGTCAGCAGCTGCTTCTTGAAGCTCTTGTCCAGGGCTGCTCCCGGGTCGATTTTGGCGGTGTAGACCAGGTTCCTGACCTGGACTCGAGTGGTGACCGCCTGGTCCTTGACTTGGTGGGTCTTGGTCCGGTGGAAGTCGTGGGAGAACTTGCCGTTGATAGAGGAGAAGAGGGACAGCTCCATGTTGATGGAGGCAGACGTGACGCTTTGGTAATCCTTCCAGGACTCGATGATCTCTGAATTGATGTCCAGGTTGCTCTGCTTGCGAGGGATGGTGAAGACCTCATCCGGGATGATGTAGGACCCGTCTTCCGTGGTCTTGCACAGCGTGTAGCCCAGGTTCATGACTCTGCCCATGTCCAAGTTCCTGAGGTTATCCCAACCCCCGCCAGGCAGGACTTCCAGGCTCGGGAGCTTTAGGGCCTTCTTGCACTCCTGAAACCCCGCAGGGGAGGACGGCTCCTGGGACTGCTGCGTCCCTCTCACCCGAGCTACCAGCATGCAGGCGAGGAGGAGCCTCCAGAGCGCCCGGCTCATGGCTGAACCCGTGCCGGGACGCCGTCGGACGTCCGAGCCGTGAGGCGACAGCTTGGGAAATGAGCCGACCGCGGGTGCAGCTGCCGGCTGGGTTCCTCCTTCGGCGGGATGAATTAGCCAAAAGAAAAGGAGAAGTGAAAGCTGATGAATGTGGGAAGTCAGCGGACAGAGCTGAGACGAGGAGGGCCTCTCCGCCCCGAGCGCTCGCTCCCTCTCCCCGGCTGCCCTCCCGGAGACGGGCAGGGAGGTATCTCACGCGGGGTCTTCTCTCCACCGGCGCCCAGCCTGTGCCGCTGTATGAACCTCCCCGCTTCGGTCGACGCTTGCGGGCCTCCCCCCCGGCTTCCCGCTGCTGCATCTCCCCGCAGGTGACCTCCCCGGGTGCCTTGGGGACACGCCAGCGCCCTGCTCCCCATCCCCGACCAACCCACATCGCTCTTGGGGCTCTCCACCGCCTCCTCTACCCCAGCCCCGTCCTTCCCCGTGGCCTGGCAGTACCTGTGCTGGGGAAAACCCGCTCCCGGCCAGGATCGCCGAGCCCAAAAGGCGCCGGGCCCGAGCGCCTTCGGCGGCAGATGGCAGGCGCTGGGGCTTCCTCTGCGCAAGGGACGGCTCCAGCGGCCGAAAGCGAAGCCGCTCTTTCCATACGGCCGGCCCGCGTTTCCCCTATTTTAAGCCGGTCGCTTCCTCTTCCCCGCGCCGAGCCGGGAGAGGAGGAGGCTGAAGCGAGAGCTGCGGCGGCTGCTCGCGCCGCCGTCCCCGCTCCGCCTGTTCCTCCTGCCCCAGACCCTCGGCCTCCCGCTTTTCGCCGGCGGCTCTGGCAGAAATTTCCTTCCTTGTCGCACCCTTTTCCACGGGGGGAAGAGACGGAGCGACGGGCCGGTCTTCCCCACCCTCCGAGCCCAGCAGGTCACGGGGCACCGGGAAAAGGAAGAGCGAGGCCGTGGCGGTCCCAGCTGGCCTTCGTGTCGCCTCGTCCCGCCGCTCCTCCCTGGCACCGCGGCGCCACGAGCAAATCACGCCGGATATATACATATAAATATATACATATACAACCGCCTGCGTACGCGTATTTATTTGCAAACGTTTTTTTTTTTTTCTCCTCCTCGGGTCAACGCAGACCTCATCGGCCGCGCGGCTGAAACGGCTTTAGCGGAAGGAAAGCGTCTGCGCGACGATGCCTGCTAATTAAGGAGCTAATGGCCGTCAGTAGTTAATCGCTGTCGCTGCTGCTGCTGCAATTAATTCTGCAGCCAGCTAATAACGCTTGCGAAGACTGATTATTCTGAGGACGTGGCGGCTCGTCCGCCTGCGCTTAGAGAAGGGGACGGAGAGATGGTACCCTCAGCTCTTCCCCTCCCTCCCCGTTCCTGGATGCTGGTGAAAGTGAACCCCAAAGAGACCAGCGTGGCCGATGAGTGGGTGGGCGAGAGCTCAGGAGGGTGCCGGGACCCCTGAGCGCAGCCCCGGGCTTGGTGGCGATAGCAAGGGGACGGGCGTTTTCTGGGGATCTGCGGGCGTTTCTGCAGAGTTTCTTGCAACCCAGCAAGCTTGCGGGGTTGCGGGGCCGAGATCAAGCCCGGCTACAAGGAGCCACCGGCAAGGACGTAGTGGTGGAGGGAGACTTTAAACAACGCCCTTCACTTATTTCTCTCGTTCTGACCTAATCCCTGGGAGCTGTCTGGTTTTGGAAGGATAAATTGTCGCGGTTTATAACCTGCTGAGGTCCAAAAGCTTTTCCGGGGGCGCTCAGTCGAAAGGAAAACTCTACGTGGCGCCCCATCAAAGCTTGGGCTGATCTGGGAGCCCACCACGAGAAGGTCTGGAGACTTCTATTTTTATTTATTTACCTATTTATCAAATTTTGCTCTTCAGGGATGTGCAGGGCAGTCTCCCAGCAAGGGAACCAGAAACCTCCTTGTTGCTTCCCTGGGATCTCCCCGCATAAGAGGCCCTGCTGTAGGTCGTCTGGTGCCCCATTGCAGGGCGGGGGAACAATATCCTCCCCTGGGAGCCCGGGGACCTCCAGTGATCCCCCCACCAGGTCCTCCAGTGATCAGAGCAAGGGTCTCCTGCTGAAAAGACCGTACCAGGGCTTGGTGCAAGCGACACACGCGTCGCCGATTTGGTTGTGGTCGCTCGTGTCTGCGGCTGTCAATGCTTGCGATCCTGTTGCCCCCGGTTCTTCGAGTGGTGAACGTTTCCGTTCGTGCTTCATCCTGACCGGTCTTAACATGGTAGCCCAGTAAATCTGATTTTTGCCCGCCACTGGGAACGTCGCAGTCCTCCCAGCAGAGACCTCCGGGTGCGGATGGTTTGTGCCATGACATGAATCTAGTGCGATTTGGTAGCGGGAGGCTCGACCTGCGGGAAACACCAGAAGGCTGGATCAACCAAAGAAACTCCCCGAGCGGCGTAAACCGACAGCTTCTCGCCCGGTTCTCCTGTGCCTTGGCTGGCCCACGAGGCGCAAAACGATCTCCGGGATGTATGGACACCGCGTATAGACCGCCTCACGCTCTAGGTAGAGGGAAGGATGTCTCCGGCGCATCCCCGTATTTGCAAAGCTTTGCGTGGCCCTCAGCCTCCACGTTTTCTAGCCGCCGTTGGCCAAGACCGTTGCTCCTTGACTGCGAGCAGATGTTCACCAAAGCCATAAGCGATGGTTCAACAACCTAATCCCCTGACAGCAAGCGTAATAAAAGGCTGTTTTTATTGCAAGAGCGAGGCTGGCTTGTCTCTTTTCTCCTCCGTCCCGATTTCTCGAGAATTTGCTTCTTCATTTGGCCTAAAACGGGGCCGACCCCGGCATGGTACAAAAGTGAATTTGGGTGAATTTTGGAAAGGGGAGCGACCCAGAAAGAGCGCTGCCTTGACTTCTGCGTGTGGGGCTGGGGGGTTGCTTGGTGGCCGAGGCCCAACCGGGAGACGCTGCCGGGCGCCTGAAACGACAGACGGAGAGGATGGTTTTCGCACGTGCTGGGCTCGCCAAGCCGGCGGCGGCGTTCGGGCCGTCACGGGTCGTAAAACCTGCTTTCCTTCCCTTGACTCGGGAAACGGGCTGCTCAACGCGCGGAAGTCCCCGAAGCTGAGCGTTTGCTACACGAAGCGGCTGCCCGGTGTTTCTTCTCTCTTGGCTCTGCATCAGGCTCTGTCATCGCCGCTCTGCCTTCTTTTTTTTTTTTTAAATGTGTGTTTTTGGCTCGTAGAAGAGCTTCTTGAGAAGGGGGTAAGGATGACGAGAACCAGCGCAGGGCCAAAACCGAAGCTGAAGCCTGGGAAACGGCCAGGAGAGGCAACGCCGAAGGGGAAATTGGAGACGCAGCGTTCTCGGGGGGGACACGGAAGAAGCCCATCCGGTGGCGCATCCATCATCCTCAGCCACGGCAGCGGCGAAAGCAGCTCCCGGCCGGCAGCGGCGCCGCTGGCTCCCCGCGCCGGGGACCGGCTTCGCCGCTCCTCGCTCTTAAATCACGAGTCCTGCAGTTCTTGATGGTTTTTAATCCCGGCATCACAGCCGGGAGTCTTGGCGTGATGAGAGAAAAATCCATTCTCAATTTTAATTTATTAAAACAAAGAAGAAGAAGAAGAAGCTGAGTCAAGTCCAAGTTTTGCACGGAAAAGTCTGGAGGTCCACACATGAAGCAAAGGGGAATAGCTTCAATAGGAGATTCTTCCCAATGATTTTTCATATTTGATATTTCCTCTTTAATGATTTTTAAGCTGCTCTCGTGATTTTGGGGTGCTTTGGGGATTTTCGCTCCTTCACAGCATCATGGAACCACTTTGAAAAAAGAAAGGAAAAAAAAAAAAACCAATCCACTTTTAAGTAGCTGCTTCCAAATGGATTTTCTTTTGTCATTCAAGCGGGGGACCTGTAGGGGACTCCAAGCCGGCGACACGGACGAAGGATAAAACTGGCTGCTGCGCTTCGACTGAAGGAAAAAAGAGGAAAAAACCAGCCTCTGCAAGGGACGTGGACCCCCAAGTAATCCAGGTGTTGAGCTCCCACGTTCCCGTCGCCATAGGACTTGCTGTGAAAAATCACAGTTGTGGTATTGAGGGAAATATTAGCGGACTGAAGACCTGGATGGCAAAAGCTGGCGTTTGGAGCGGCTACATGACCTAGCAGGGCTGCAGTTGGCTGGAGGTGCCTACAGCAAGCCTGAAAGCGTCACCCTAGGACACACGTATACAGACGGCCCCGTTGACCTGGTGTTCCCACTCTTCCTGGCACTGGCATTGCCTGAGCGTTGCCCGCAGCACCCGACACCTTCCTGCAGAGAAGGTGAGCGCCCGAGAGAGCAACGGCACCGCTCGAAGCCCAGAACATACCGCCGACGGGCAACGGCTTGAAAACACGAGGCTGTGACCTCTGCGGGAGAAAAGGCAAGCTGTAAAGGGACGTGAAAAAAGAGGGAGGGAAGAACGTATCTGTGTCGCTGGTGGAAAAGAGACGAAATAATTGCTTAAAGTGCCCCCAAAAGATTAGATTTAAGGGTAGGAGGGAACGGCTAATTGTCAGGACGGTCAGGCTCTGGGAAAGGCTGACAACCTCCACCACTGGTAGCTGCCCTCCTGCAGTGGGCTGGTGGGACGGGCCAAGGGACCTCCTGTCCTTCCGTCCTCGTTTCCGATGCCTTTCTAATTTCCGTTCTTCTGTGCTCGGCTGCTCTTGCGGAGAGCCGTCCTTGTCTGCTGTCCTCGCCTGAGCTTGGAAAGGGGGCTCCCCTCTTCCAGTGGGCTCTCGGTCCCTGTCGGTACGGGCACTTAAGCTAATGAGAGAAACGAGCGTTAGAAGCGGGTTCAAGTTGCAGTAATTCAAATGAAGGTGTGCGCTTGTGCAAAACGTGAGGGTTTGGGGTGGTGGCGGCGGTACACACCTGCGGTGGAGAAAGTACAGGAGCTAGGCCGTGCTGGGTGAGCGGATCTGAACGTCTGGCATCCCTCAACCCAGACTCTGGAAATCTAGTTTACGCTTTAGGAGAACGTGAGGTTTTATTTCAACACAAAAGCCACCCTGGAGGCGTAACCGAGCACTGCGCTAGATTCAGCTCCCACCAAACTTTGCCCACCAACTTCCCTCATCTTGAAGACCTATAACGGATGACCGTGCCTTTGACCTCTGTCCCTGATGTTCCTTAGGTCTCCAGAGATGCCTCGTTGCCCAGGAGAAGTGATATCAACCCTGCTGCTGTTTTGTTTTCCTCACTTTTTTGTTTTTTGTTTTCCCAAAGGAAGGTGAATGACACCCCAATGTACTGTCCTACGAATTGACCCAAACTAAGGGCAACAACTGTGGGGCGGCGGGAACCCGCGGCCATAATGCAAAAGAGGAAACTCCTCTCTTGAACAAAACAAGAGGGATTTCTCTCACCTAGGTGCCGACATCTAACGCGGCCCCACAAGCTATCTCATCCCGAAGCGGAGAGGCTCAGCAATGGACGCGTGAAGTTAATGAGATGAACCCGCACCCGGAGTATCAGAGCCGGGGCAATTCCCAATTTTTTTTTCTAGCTGTGTCCTCCAGGGCTGGAGTGCTCTACAGACAACGAAGAAGAAGAGTTAACCACGAGCCCTTGGAGGACCCACGTACCTGTGCGACCTTCTCCTTCTGCCAGGCTGGACTGAAGTCGGCTGCTGGGTTTTTGCTGTTATCAGGAGAACACCAAAGCGCGCGGGCGTCCACCCACACCCGCGCGCGCCCCAGACATAGCTGCAGCGTTCCTTCCCAAAGAAGCCAAGCTAATAAATATTGCATCAGACAGCAACGGAAGGGATGTTTGAAGTGCCGAATTTGTTTTGCTGTTGCTCTGCGGCCCGAAACTTGGCGGGCCTATTTGATGTGAAGTACGAATTCCTAATTATGAGGAAGGAAAGATTCACATAAAGTGCGTATTTCATGCCCGAAATGCCGTAGAAATAGCAGGCTCGTTCTGGTGTGAGAAGCCACGTTTGTAGCTACCTCCACGTTTTAAGGAAGAATACATCTTTTTAGAGTAGCACTTTAGAAAGAAATGCTAAATAGACTGAATGAGCGCAACGGGAGACACTTCAACAGAAACTAAAAATATCCCTTGTAAGCAATATCGTGTCTTTGCACTATGAGCGGGAGGAATCGCAGCCGGCCGTACGCGTAGGCAAAGCAGTCTAGACCGAAATGCCAAATTTCCCTTAGCTCTCACTATTTTTCCCCAGTACCTTTTCTAACAACAATGAGCAAGTTCACTGAGGCTGCAAAAGAAGTACTGCTCTGGCTTTCAGTCGATGCTGTTTTTTTTTTTTTTTAATGGTCTCAATTGCAAGTGAAGAAAGAAACAGAAAACTTTGGAAACATATATTGATTTTTCGGACAGGGCACCCAGGACAGCTCCCACGGGACATGCGAGCGGTGGTCAGGAAGAGCACGCGCAACCGAAGCTGTCCTGCACGCCACCCAGGAGCTGCCTAGGGCTCTGCAAGTTGAGAAGACCTGGTTGCAAGCAATTTGCCCCAGCGGAAGAAACCGCTTTGCCCAAAGTGGTTCCAGCTGCCTGGGAAGAGCAGGTAGCCGTGCTGGGACGCGGGAGGAGCCGCGTGCCGGGGACGGCGGGTCTGCTGTTAGCACGACGTGCCGGTACCCAAGTCTCTCGTAAGTACTTTCAGGAGACCAGTTTGAGGGTAGCTGGCTATTCCTGCAGCTTGCCTTGTGCTCACCCCACCGTCTCACCTGGGCACCTCTGTTCATTGTCCTCTCGCCCTGATGGCGCTGATCCGAACGTGCTGTTTTCTACAGTCATTGCCTACTACAGGGTAAGCACAACCTGCTTCTGTCATTGCTTAATCACTTCTGCCGCTGCTTTGCGTAGCGTCATGTCTTCCCGAGGCTGGACATGGACTCACACCCAAAGAGAAAGACTATAGACCTTCCCGTATATTATGGTGCTCCATTATACGGGCTGGCATCACACTGTTGTAAGGAAAACACACAGCAGCATTGATTTTCTGCAGACGGAACATACAGCCGGAGGAAAATTACAGCTGGCCTTCAATCAAGCTCTGTCTTGTGTAGAGGATTTGCTCTGCCCCGGTATTTTCTTTCTGCGCGTGGTCTCGGCCAACCCTCCCTGGAGAACGCTTCCTCTACACATAAAATAACATCACAGAAAGAGCAGCAGCGCAAGTTTGCCCCCAAGATGGAACATCAGTGCGCCCTGTGCCAAAAAGCAGTGGCGTGCCCGCGTGGGCTGGCGCCCGGCGCGTCATAGCCACAAAGAAAACGTTCTCCTCTGCATCAGCCTCCCCAGTGCAGCCTTCACCTCCTTGTTCCTCAGGCTGTAGATTAAGGGGTTCAGCATGGGGATCACCATAGTGTAGAGCACAGCAGCCACTTTGTCTTCTTCCACCGAGAAGTGGGAGCCGGGGCGCACGTAAATAAAGAAGAGGGTCCCGAAGAACAAGGTGACGGCGGTCAGGTGGGAAGTGCATGTGCTGAAAGCTTTGCGCCGGCCCTCGGCGGAGCGGATCCTCAGGATGGCTGCGAGGATGTATGCGTAGGAGGCAAGGATAACGCCGCTGCTCAGCGCGCCGAGTACGAAGGACAGGGTGAAAAGCACCAGCTTGTTGGTGCGTGTGTTCGAGGAGGAGCAGGAGATCACAGCGGGGATGTCGCAGAAGAAGTGATTGATCACACTGGGCTTGCAGAAGCGTAGCTGGAAAGTCAGGCTGGTATGTGTCATGGCATTCACAATCCCGACCACGTAAGGGCCAACTACCAGCCAGGCACGGATTTTGGAGGACATGACGACAGTGTAGAGCAGAGGTTTGGAAATGGCCAGGTAGCGGTCAAAGGCCATTGCTGCCAGGAGGTGACACTCGGTAGCCACAAAGAGGCTGAAGAACCACATCTGCATGGCGCACTGAGGAAGCGAAATGGCTTTCTGCTGAGCAAAGAAATTGGCCAGCATCTGGGGCGCGACCACAGAGGAGTAGCAGAAGTCTACAAGGGACAGGTTACTGAGGAGGAAGTACATGGGGGTGTGAAGTTGCGGGTCAACCCAGATTAACAAGATCATTCCAAGATTGCCCACTAATGTGACGACGTAGCTCACCAGGAAAACCGAGAAAAGGGGGATCTGCAATTCCAGGCAGTCTGAAAAACCCTCAAGAATGAACTCTATCGCTTCTGTACAGTTTTCTACCATCTCTTCTTCCTAGCCTGTGTGAAGAAAAAAAAAAAACAAACCAACATTGGGGCCAGTGTTAGATTGCTCAGTAGCCATGCCCTGGTAGTCCTAGGAGACAATCTCATGGGGCTGGCCATTGCTTTTCTATAGAAATGGGCTGTAGGATGGGAAACACTTCTGCATCATCTTTAGCCCTTGCGGGCAGCTCTACCAAATCCTTCTTTTCAGGAGCTAATCCAGCTCCTTCAGGAACTGGTTGCTTACCACCTACTTTCTTACTGCAGAGCTCAAATCAGCTACGCTGTGCTGGGTGGTCAAAATGTTTCCCTGTCAGCTGGTGCCCAAATACTATAAATGATGTTTCAAAAAAAAAAGTCATATAGTAGGGAGAGAGGTGCCCACCTGCTTGGGGAGATGGTCTGGAGGAAGGGTGGCTGCTGGCTCTGGGAGGAACTGAGTGTGCCTTTGCGGGAGACGACTGGCTCAGGGGGAGCTGGCCAGGAGGGGTGGCAGGGAAGCAGACCTGAAGCTCTGGGAAAAGAGGAAGACTTTCCAAGGTCTCTGGAGAGCCTGAGGGGATCTGTGAACTCCAAGAAGGTGTGAAATCTACCTGGAGTGGAGACATGGGCTGGTAAAAGGGCTTTGCCTTGCAAGACTGCTGTGATGGGCAACAAATGTGTGTTCAAGCCCTCCCTCACCCAGTGGGGCTTGACTCCTCCAGCCACATAGGTTGCTTGTTCCACCTTGGTATTTTTGCATTCTTATGGAGAAAAGCTTTCAGGACCGTAGCCTTCAGTGTCCGTCACTGTGCGCTTTCCAAGGGAGAGCTGGGAAGATGGCAGTCCTAACTCAAGGCTTGGGGTTGTTCATATATAACCCAACCCTAACTCAAGGCTTGGGGTTGTTCCTTGTGATTTCGCAGTCAGTCTCAACCTACAGTTTAAAAAAAAAAAATCAGTGCTTGTAGAGATCTTGAGAGCTCACCTAACCCACCGCCTGAACTACGACCAGTCCAGCCTGGCAGATGGTCTCCTGCGGCTTGAGGGTTCATCCAGCTGCTCCAGCAACATCGCTGCACGGTCACAGGCTGATCACTGGTTGTGAGCTTACCTGTTACAGCGGATGAAGTCCTCCTTGCCATTCGGAATAAGAAATAAAGAATAGGAATAAAACTTCTGCCCTCTCGTCCTTTGAGCAGGCAGCTTCAGAGTTGCCTTACCCAGCCTGCTGCGCAGGGTGAGACACTCCACCAAACATGTGCAGGGCCAAGCAGCTGCAGAGTTACGCTGAGCTTCAGCTTTCCACTGGTGCAATTTCTCACGGAAACCCAAAGTCCTTTTGGTCTGCTTGCCCCGCTGTCCTCTGACCACGAGAAACCTTTTTTCTCAAATCCTCTCCTTGGGAGAAGAGATTTTTATTATGGCACTAAGCATCTCTCAAAAAAAAAAAAAAGTTCATGTGTGTATTGAGAGGAGGGCAATTATTTTCCTGCCTTTGGGACTGAAAATTAGATGTATTTTTGGTTAAGCTTACTGAGCTCTGGGACATTATTATCACCTTGTTTTCATTTCCGTGTGACAGAGGAGCATGTTCCTGGGGAATAGTGGACTCTGTGGTATCGGATCAATACCTCTGCTTTGCAAGTGTCCCAGTGACCTCAGTTTTGCTTGCCATACCTGTTCTGGCTTCTGTTATCCTCAGTGTGGTGGGAAGAACACTAGGTGAGTTGGTTTCTTTCCATCTATACATATACCTACACACATATATAAATGTACATTTGCTTCTGTTCATATGTATGTGTGTGAAATAAAGAAGAAACACTGAGAAATGCATTTCTATTTGACCCAGCATGAAGTTTATTCATTTGCAATTTACTTAAGGCAGCTAAAATAAAGAGCAATCTGTAAATGAAAGGTGCCTTTTCATAACGCAGATGAAAAGGTGCGAGGGCATGTGCCAAAATGGTATATTTCCATATCCAACACAAAACATTTCTTTCTGAACTGGTCAAAATGTTTCTGCTTAATGCCTTCTCTATCCCTCCCTGGACAGGATTCGTTATGTGTTTTATTGCCCTGAAGGCAGCAATGGGGCATAACAGCCCTGACGAGCCTCACCTGGACCCCCACTCACACTAGCCTGCCCGTGGCCCAGGAGCCTATTTAAGCTCAGCCTGGGACCTTCCCCTCCTTCCTGAGCTGTTCTGTGGGTGTGCTTGTCTCCAGTCTGGTCTCTGCCTCCTGGATGGATGTCAGACTTCCACCGTAGGCAGCCTCCAGAGCTGGACACCACTTCTTAGACAACACTTGGGTACCCCCTCCAGTTTTGGCCTCTCACAACAAGGAGGATGTTGACAAACTTGAGCAAGTCTAGCAGGGACCACCAAGATGGTTGGAGGCTGAAGGACACCAACTGTGAGAAGAAGCTGAGGAAAATGTGTTTCTTCCCCAGAGGACAGTCAGGCATTGGAAAGGGGCCCAGCAAGGCTGTGGTGCCTCCATCCTTGGAGGTTTTCAGGGCTTGACTGGAGAAAGTCCTGAGCGATGTGATGCGAATTCAGCATTGAACCTGTGTTAAGGAGGAGGTTGGACTAGAGGCTTCTTGAGGTCCCTTCCCACCTGAGTGAGTCCGTGTTTAGTCCGATTCAGTGATCACCTACGAATGTGCTGAAGAGTCGGGACCTTTGCGCAGACCTCTGTGGCTAGTATGTGATGTGGAGACAGTAATGCTAAACTAGCCAACACGTTGAATGCGATATCCTGTTTTTCCTAGGGATCCTTAAAATGCCGCCACTGCTCTCTGCTGGCATGAGTACAGCAGGGCAGCTCTTGAGCGTGTCTTAATCGTGGCCGAGGGCATGTTTTAGGTTCATGACACCTCTTTCCTCTAACCGATGCTCCTGAGCAACTCACGTGCATCCCTTCCCCAGCAGTTTGCAGTCACTTTCCAGTCCCACCTGCAAGTGTATCACTGCTGCCAGTGAGCCTAAGGGTGCAGCCAGAGAGTCCGTCACAGCTGAGCTGAGGGTTAGCTATCTGCTCCGCTACTCACATTGTGGCCCCAAGCAGACAAAAAAGGAAGGAAGAAAAGCCGCAGAAGAAAAGCACTACCTGAATTGCCCCTTGCGATACTGGCAGGACTCCACAGCCAGCTCTGCGTTGGCATCTATCAAAAGAAAGGCTGCACAAGGCAGTGCAACCTCCTTGGAGGAAGCAACTGGTCTCCCATGGCCAAGAGCGGAAGCCCCAAAGGAGACGAAGGACTGTGCGCTTGGCACCGTGGGGCTTCCCCCCGGGCCCCAGAGCAGCGATCAGGTGGCTCCCTTGGCCGGAGGTGCTCCACTAGTCCTGGTGGGTTGCAGGAGCCCCCAAACTGAGCTGGGCTTGTGCATGCTGCTTCTGGAGGGAACGGATATCTCTAGTCTGCCCTCTGTGTTCTCCACAGGTTGAACTGTCACTGTAGAGCTGGACAAACCACGGCGCGCGGGATGCTGCGTGAAAAGCCGAGCTCCATCCTCTTACGCGTTTGTGAACGGAGAGAAGCTCCGCTAAACCAGCCCAGAGGTAGGTGTTCTTTTTTTTTTTTTAGACTCCAAAGTCGGGAGTTAAATCCCAGAAAGAAAGACTTAGTAACAATAAGTGCAAACTCAATGAACGTGAACTTAGAGCCTTGGTAAAGCAGCGTCCTGGTTGGGATTCACCTGCCTAACTGCAGCTGTCGAAAAGTTGTTTGTCTAAGTCTGGGTGCGTTGTCCAGGTGTCCTTAACACTGCACAGTGAGAAATAGGTGCTTCTGATGAGTGACATATCCTGTCCTTGCAGAGGTGTCCCAAGCTTGCTTGAGTCCTCGAAAAGACTAAGCAAAGCAGCTGCTTTGGCGCCCGGTCCGAGGAAAACGCTGGTGCACAAACATATTAGAAAGAGCCATACAGAACTGCAAGCTGCCTTGAGACCAGGGAAGTGGGACCGGTGGCAGGTACGCACGTGTGTAGGAACACCGGAGAACAGTACGTAACACAGGCAATCCAAACGATACAGAGGCAGTAAGAGAAGAAAACGGTGAAAGGAATCGGATGAGATTATAGCGGCAGAAAAAAATTAAAGCACCGTTCTCCATGAACGCAGGCTTTATGAACGATATGTCTTGCCACAGATTCTCTTTATGTGTATGAATGTTGTATATGAATGTCAAAGTTTTTTCAGCTACTTAGCACCATCTCTCTTTTCTGTTAGCCAGAACTATTTGTTTCTATTTTCCATTTCTGGAGTGAACACGAATTTGAATGTGCAGCGTTAAATAAAGACTGTTTTAAAAGTCATGATCAAATGTAAACTTTTATTAACGCTGAACACACTTATTATATTTATATATTTGAATATTTCTAGGCTGAATCATGAAGCGCTGCGCTACCTGGTTTGTTGACCACCGCTACCCTCCAGGATATTAAAGTATAACTTCATATCCTTGGGCTGAGTATACTCTTCTGTACAGCACACATTAAATGCGCTGTTCAAATTCATATTCTGAGTCTTCTCCTAAAGCAAGTTTTCTTCTCTAGGTTATATTGAGAGCCAGAGGCACTTTTTTCCATTTCCTGAGCTCAGCACGGAATATGAAACAGTGACCAAGTACAAAACCCGGGGCTCTGAGCTGATGCTAATGTTCTTTATTTCCTCCTGTGCACTGCTTTATATATATAGGTATGCTGACTTGCTTTTGCCATCCTCCCGCCCAGCACCTTCTTGCACGTGGCTTCTTTGAGAGCACCTCGGGGTGCAGGTCCCTGCGTTGTGCTCTGTTCCTCAACTCCCCGTGCTCACGCTGCTTAGCTCTGGATCACATCACGGCGTGGTCCTGGAGCATGAGCCATGCACCCCTCCTACAGAAAAACGGAGCTGGAAATCACGTGCTGACCTCAATCGCCACGAAGGAAATCAAGCGTTTTTAAAATTGTCAAGCGGACAACCCTAGCAGAGGGTTGCTTGTCATCTTGCAAGGCTTGCACCGCTTCCCTTTTCCTTATCTGTCCCTTGGCTGTGGTGGTGCAGGCATCACCCTGGATTCAGGCGCCAACTCGTGTGTCCTGAGTTTTGGCGGGGGCCCTTCACGTGCAGCTGCTGGGGGAACGGGTCCCCATTGCCCCAGTGGGGCTTGAGGGCTCACCTGCACCCTTGCCGAGGCTGACAGAGGCATCGCTGGCAGCCCCTGCCCCTGGGCAGCGCTGCCCATGCACCAAGCATGTGGCTCAGCTGGATACAAGCTACCTTGCCATCTGGGTAGGGCCTGACAACCCAGCCTGAAGAGGCTACGCTGTCTCTGGTGACCCAGTTGGGTGCCATGATGCCATGAAGTTCTCTAAGAGAAATCAGGTGCTAATATCCCCTTTGAGTCTGAGGTGGGAGGGTATGAACTCCCTGAAGCTTGCCAAGATGTGGGTCTGTGTGAATAGCTGAATTCACTAGGACTGGTAGCGCCTTTCACATCATTTAGCATTTTTTAACACATTGACTACATTTAGTACCATATCAAGGTGAAGCGTTGTTAAGCAGCTGCACATCTTGGAGAGATGCAAGGCCGCACCAGCAATCAGCCCTGTGTTGGAGAGGATTATGGTTTGATGTGCATTGGACAGGGAGGGGGCAGGAAAGCATTTGGATGAGCCCGGGATGGCTGCAAATCAAGTCATGCTTTTACTAATAGAGCTGGCCATGGAGGAGGCCACCTCATAGACTTCAGCCCCTCAAGCAGCAGAAAGCAACTGAGAACTACCAGCACAGTTAGCATCCATGAGCTGGAGTAGTAGCAGTGTGTGGTTCAGGGCCCTGAAAGCAATAATAGGCCTTGATGGCCCTGAAGAGCCTCACCTGGACCTCCACCTAGCCCACAGCCCAGAAGCCTCATTTAAGCTCAGCCCAGGGCTTTCAGCCCTTCTCTGAGCTGTGTTGTAGGTGTGAATTGCTCCTATCTGGTCTCCTGGATGGACCTCAGACCTGTACTGTAGGTGACTTCTCTCCTAGATGATGGGATGCACCCACGAGTGCTGAGGGAGCTGGTGGATGTTGTTGCTAGGCCACTCTCTGTCATCTTGGAAAGGTCCTGGAGATCAGGAGAGGTGCCTGAGGACTGGAAGAAAGCCAATGTCACGCCAGTCTTCAAAAAGGGCAAGAAGGAGGAGCCAGGAAACTACAGGCCTGTCAGCCTCCCCTCCATCCCTGGCAAGGTGATGGAACAGCTCCTCCTGGAGGTCCTCACTAAGCATGTGGAGGACAAGAAGGTGATCAGGAGTAGTCAGCATGGCTTCACCAAAGGGAAATGATGCTTGACCAATCTGATAGCCTTCTATGACGAAATGACTGGCTGGGTAGATGAGGGCAGAGCAGTGGATGTTGTCTCCCTGGACTTCAGCAAGGCTTTTGACACTGTCTCCCATCCCATCCTCCTAGGTAAGCTCAGGAAGCGTGGGCTAGATGAGTGGACGGTGAGGTGGCTTGAGAACTGGCTGGATGGCCGAGCTCCGAGGGTTGTGGTCAGTAGTGCAGAGTCTCGTTGGAGGCCTGTGGCTAGTGGTGTCCCCCAGGGGTCAGTCCTGGGTCCGCTCTTGTTCAATATATTCATCAATGACCTGGAGGAAGGGACAGAGTGCCCCCTCAGCAAGTTTGCTGATGATACTAAACTGGGGGGAGAGGCTGGCACACCAGAAGACTGTGCTGCCGTGGAGAGGGACCTGGGCAGGCTGGAGAGGTGGGCGGAGAGGAACCTCCTGAAGTTCAACAAAGGCAAGTGCAAGGTCCTGCACCTAGGCAGGAATAATCCCATGCACCAGTACAGGCTGGGGGTTGACCTGCTGGCAAGCAGCTCTGCCGAGAAGGACCTGGGAGTGCTGGTGGGCAACAAGTGAAGCATGAGGCAGCAGTGTGCCCTTGTGGCCAAGAAGGCCAATGGTCTCCTGGGGTGCATTAGGCAGAGTGTTGCCAGCAGGTGGAGGGAGGTGATCCTGCCCCTCTCCTCAGCCCTGGGGAGGCCTCCCCTGGAGTACTGTGTCCAGTTGTGGGCTCCCCAGTCCAAGAGAGACATGGCACTCCTGGAGGGAGTCCAGCGGAGGGCTACCAAGATGATTAGAGGGCTGGAGCATCTCTCCTCTGCAGAAAGACTGCAAGAGCTGGGCCTGTTCAGCCTGGAGAAGAGAAGATTGAGAGGGGATCTCATCAACATGTACAAGTATCTGAAGGGGGAGTGTCAAGAGGATGAGGCCAGCCTCTTCTCCGTGGTGCCCAGCAACAGGACAAGAGGCAATGGGCAGAAACTGAACCACAGGAAGTTCCATCTGAACCTGAGAAAAAACTTCTTCACTGTGAGGGTGACAGAGCATTGGAACAGGTTGCCCAGAGAGGTGGTGGAGTCTCCTTCGCTGGAGATATTCAAAAGCCGTCTGGATATGATCCTGGGCAATATGCTCTAGGTGACCCTGCTTGAGCAGGGAGGTTGGACTAGATGATCTCCAGAGGTCCCTTCCAACCTAAACGATTCTGTGATTCTGTAACCCTTTGAACATAAAGCGTAGCTTGTCTCTGCCCCTGGCTTGCCTCTTTTTGCTCCTGAGGGGAGTCTGTGGATGGGCTCTGGTTTGTCACTTGTGGTGTCTGGGGCTGCTGATGGACTCTGTTACTGGCTGGTTGCTTTGATGATTGTTTGTAGTGTGTTGGGGGGGGTCTCCTGCATCCTGACTTTTCCAGCTCTCCGTGCTGCAGCCCCTGTGAGGTCCCAAGCACTTTCTGCAAGATGCTGAGTGACTTCTGCTCACCCTTAGTGGCCTGGGGAAGCTGCCCTCTCAGCTGTTGGTGGCAAGGTGCACGGATTTGTTTTCCTTCAAGCTCTGGTGGTAACCTCTGTACCGATGGAGTGGAGGACTGGGAAGGTATATGCCAACGTATTGACCCATAAACTCTCTGACCACAGACTTCAGGGCCTGGGGTAGTTGTGACAAACCAAACGGCTTTAGAAGAGCTCATTGCCACTAACAGAGAAGGAAGTTTCCCTCTCGTTAGCTTCTTGGAGGTTGTCCCCCAGTGGCTTGTTAGGAAGAATGAGGTAAGTTGACTGTGAGCTCTCTAAGAAGGTTTCAGGGTCGTTAGAGACCTTCTTCCTAATGCCCAGAAGGACTTGTTAAGCTGATGACTCCTGGAAGGGTGGCTGGCCCCCAGGGTGAGCTCCTTGTTTTGGGAAGGAGAGCAGTGTCATTTGTGATAGAAACAGATTTAACCATCTAGATGATGAGAGCTTGGTGTCCAGGCCAGATGAGAAGCTTCCTGTGGGTCAAGCTTTAACTCTTACCTCTGCCTGCTTATAGGCAAGGCTTCTCATTTGGTCTCCTTAAAGAATAAGGCATCTCTTGTTCTCCCTACATGTACAGTTCATATGCATGTGTTGGCTTTCGTTAATCAGATGCTTCATCTCTGCTTGTCTTGCACTCTGTAGAAAACCACATGAAAATTCAAGAAGTCCTTTAGATACGGTGGGAACCTGGGTTGGTCTAGGAAAGGCTCGTGTCTGGCTCTGGCTGTGCTTCCCCTTTTCTGGCTTACCTCGTACTAAATAATTTTGCGTTTGTCTTTATGTTATAGCTGGTTAAGGCCTCACCTATCCTAGGGGCTTCAGCTATTCCAGAGGAGTCTGTGGGAGACATGGGTTTCTCCAGTACGTAGGCTGCCCAGTCCAAACTTAATTCTCCTGGGCTCCCTCAGCCGACATAAGCTGAGGTGAGCTAACGCTCCTGGTGGGCAGCTGGACAGTCTTGGTCCGGGACGGGCAGGATGGCGCTCAGCAGGAGGAACGCCTGCCAGCACCACACGTCTCTGCCAGGGCTGCGAAGAAAGGCTCGTTCACTGAATTGCCAACTGGTCACTTCGGCAAGGGCCTGTGCCAGGTGCCAAACCCCAACCTTTCACCTGGCCACCTTTAAAGGTGGCATATGGCAGCTGGGGCAGTGATCTGGCTCAGAAACCCAGACAACTTGGAGTTGTCCTCGGATCCGTTTTATACCTGACATAGCATAAGAGATGGAGAGCAGCTGAAGAGACATCACTACATGCCAGGATCATGCTCTGGGGTTTCTTCTTTTCATGTCATAGCCAGGCAGTCAAGAGCCACAGCCGGGGCAGTAGTAGGAGAGCCCGGATCGGTCTCTCCAGGATGGACGTCTGGGCTCAGGCTGTCAATGCCTGATACAGCAGTAGGAGCCAGGGTTGGGGTTATCCCTTGGTCAGGCCCTCTCCTGTGCGGGATGGGGGTTAGCACTGCTCACTCCTAGTGCGTAGGATACTAGCTAATGAAAGATCCCAATTTCCATACCTTGACCTCCAGGCAGGGTCAGGATGCACCAGCTGCACTCAAAATATCTTTCTCATCACTGCTTATCCAGCGCTGTGATCTTCTTTGGCAGGGCCAGGAAGCACCAGTCTCGCTCCAAAACGCAAAGCCTTCACTTGCTTTTGGGACTCTTTCAACTACCTTGCGGAGGAAACCACATCCGTAGGAGCTTTCCCTATGCGGGCAGACATCACAATAGAGCGTACGCCAGGGAAGTTATAATTACAAATTTGTATATCTGGAATGACCTCCATTTTCAGGTGCGATATTTTAAAAAAAAAAAAAGGCACTCATTTGGGTGGGTGGAGGAAGGGGAAGTGTTTGCACACCTGGGAGATGACAGACGTGCTTGCATCTGTAAAGGCTGCAATTCATCTTGCCCAAGCCTTGTAGTCTAAAAAACTCACCCTTTAGCCTCATCTTAAAATAGGTGTCTAAACTGAGCCAGTTTTCCTGGACAGATAGAAAGGCAAAAAAAAAAGAAACAAATATCGCATCACAGATGCCTGTAACAGCAATGTTTGTATTTTACTTTTTTTTTCTCCAAGCATATTTCCATTATTAGTCTTTTCAGATAAACGAGATGTTTATGATGAGAACTATTTTCCTAGTCTTTCATTCGCACATAAAACATCCAAACAATGCATTCCTCTGGCAACAGCTGGGGCTTGGTATGGGGCTTTTTTATTACAGCTGCAGAGTTCAGACAGAATTCCCTCAGTCTTACGCCGGCCATGAATGAGCAATTTTGTCCAGCAGCTGAATTGTCTGGAAAACAATGGACTAGGCTTTCCAGACCTGCGTCCAGCAAGCTAGCCAGCGGCACGCCTTGTGCTCTTCGCTGACGTGCCCTCTCTCTACCCCGCTGAAGCTTTTCTACCTCTGCTTTTGAAGCAGGTTAAGGAGCCCTTTGCTCTGCTGTTTATTCTATCTCGGGCAAACACATTTCTGTCTAGCTTTTGGACTTGGAGAGTGGTTTATGGAGAATTCACTGGTATTCAGATGTTTACGGTAGCACGGGAAGAGTTTTCTGCCCGTTCTCCGCAGAGGGAGCCCAGAGAACCACCTTGTGGCCTAGGGAGCTAGCTTGGACTTGGATGCTTAACTTCAGGTTTTTAAAAACACGTGAGGCAAATCTCTTCTTTGGAGACCAGAAGGACAGCTGGGCTTTTTTTTTTTTTTTAATAGTTTTCCATATACTTGATCCAGTTTTCCTGACACATTGCTCAGAGGCTTCTGGTGCTGGTTGTTAGGGATTGAACAGTGGGTTTGGACCTTTGATCACCTAATATGATGACTCTTCTGTTTCCACTCAGGCAACACGATGACAGACAGCAGGAAAATGGGACCAAGCCGGAAGAAAATTTTTTCTTTAGGGCAGCTCTGGTTAGGCACTGCCCCCGAAAAAGAAAGGAGCACCAACGTTTCACTTGAGAAAATCCCCGATTCTCTTTTCAGTGAAGATACTGTGCAGCGGCAAATAACAATAGTAATAAGAGATAGCAAGGGTGGGTTTCAGCAGGCCAGAGCTCTCAAAACAAACAAATGGAAAAATAACTACGTAAATCATGGCACAGGCTTGAGAATTAAAGTTCCTGCCTTCCCAACCGCAGCAGGACCTACTAGTAGGTGCCTTTTTGTCCTTTGTACGCGCAGTATTGCCAACGCTGCGCTGATCAGGGATTGCCGGAACAGAGGCAGCGGCAGCGTGTTCCTTGCAAAATCCTTCTGCTACCTCACCTGGCAAAGCACGCGAAGGAGATACTTTCTCACCTTTCCAAACTTCGGCATGACTGGGGACATGGATCCGTTCTCTCGTTCTGAGGATCCTTTCAGACCTGGTCCCCGAGGTCGGTATTTCAGCTGCTCGGGACATCGTTTGGGCAGAACACAATGCCTTTGGCAACAGTTTGTTGAGTAAATACATGATTGCGCGTGCTATCTAAAAAAATGTTGCTTTGCCCGTGTATCCTAGAATTAGACTTTCCAGAGCTCTCCGGGCTTTCTGTGCTCTGCGAACATATCCCAGATTTCCTTCACACCTCCACCTTTCTCAGTAGAGTTGCTGGAAGAGGTAGGAGACAACCAGACAGAGGAACAGCAAGTACGCCCACAGTTCCTTGAGGAAAATAATGGCGGAAACAAATCTAAGCTCACCGGGCCATCTGAAAGAAGTCAGCTGGTTAAAACTTTGGTGGTGTTCTCATGGAGGCAAAGAAACTGTCCGTTTGTCTCTTGTGTACAAGAGGACCAAATGGGGCTACTGTAAACTTCACCTAAATCCCAAGTTAGACAGGACTGAGGTGCTCAAGTTTTCAAGAGGGCCTCAAAAAACTCCTCGCTGACTGTACTGCCCGAAACTTCCAGCACAATCGTAGCACTTTTGAGACATGTATTTATGAAGTGTGATAATTGACAGTGATTTTACATGTATTGCTGAAAAAGACCTACCATTCAAAACTTTGGTTTCAGGTTGATTTTGCAGCTGTTTTCCCCTATCAGTGAACGCTCATGCTCAGTAGCAGTTTGACTTGCCCAGTCTTTGTGGGGAATTGAGGGGGGCTGATGCTGTTTTGGTCCTCCCTGCAGTCATGAGTTTTGGCCAGTGTTTCAGGCTTTTGCAAATATGTGGGTTGTCTTCCAGATCACCTACCAGCAGAGCGTCTTGCAAGCAGATTTGTGCCAGGTGATAATTTTTTAGAGTAGAACATTTTTGGTCATAAAATTAAAGGGAGAAGACAAGATGTTGCCCTTAAAGATGCTCTGTCTGTTTTGGCTGTACGTGTCTTAGAGAGGCTATAGGGATTTGTGCTTGCTTTCATTTTCCAGCATTGGTTTATTTAGACTTTAAACTCCATTGGGCAAGGACTTTCTGTGGGTTCTTCTAGGTCTGGATTATTCCCATCTAAATTTAATCATCAAAGTGCTAAAACTAAATGAGGAAGGCTGGTCCCTGGAGAGGCGACCTCCCTCTGCAGCCAGTGAATCATTCGGATCTAAAGTTGTAATACCTTTGCAGGTCCATCCTCTTCAGAGCAGGCAACTCCTAATGCAGGCACGTTGTGGCACCCAGATCTTAGCTATAATGTCTCCGAGTAAGAAATAAATCCATACCACAAAAAGGAGGATGCGCAGTTGTCCGTGCCTGAGAAAGCTATTACGTGGGGAACAAACCCACCAGTTTTACAGGAATATGAGTACAAAGCACATCTCCCAAAAGGATAATTGAGCTGTCAGCAACTTCAGGGGAATTTTGAAGTACTTTTCATCTTGCCTAGGTCCCTTGAAACCTAAAGAAGATCTGTGTGGAGTTAAAGAAGGAAAACCCCTTTCTGATACTCATGTCTGATTCCACCCTACTCAAATCAGAAAATGGAAAGCTACAGGTGAGCTGTCCACAGAATACAAAGTTGAAGGCTCTTGCCCCGTGAGGATGCAGCGTTGCACCAAAACGCAGCAGGCGTTTAGAGGGGCAGAAATTGGATGCAGAAGTAGCAAAGTCAGCTGCAGAAACGGGGTTGAGAAAACACCCACAGCACAAGGAAACAAATAACTCGTTGCAAACGCCTGCATTGTTTATTGGAGAAGATGGCAGTTTTGTTTGCTAACCAGCCAGAGCAGTCTTCAGCCAAACCTTGAAATGAGAAGTGAGGCCGTTACTCTTCCTTACGCTGGTGATAAAACGCGGAACAATACAATAGAGGTTGACAAACCTGGAAGTCCGAAGAGAAATCTCGGCAGTGGTTGATGTTAGTGCGGCTTGCCTTTGGATGAGTTCAAATGTGAATGAAATCTTTTGTACGCTTTGAAGTTAACTAGGAAAGATTTCAGAGAGAAAAGACGTTTCCAGCTTTGTTTAAAACATTTCCCCCCCCCCCCCCAATTCTGGGGAACTACTTTCTCTTGGTTTTGGTTTCTTGTTATGATTCTGTTGGTATTTTCTATTTCTACTTTAAACGAATAACCAGCTTGAGACAGGCTGAAGCCAGTGTCTTTATTTGCCCTCTGTTTTAAGCCAAATTCCAAAAGCCATTTAGAAAGTTATTTGCATGTAATTTCTTTTTGTTAGGCCCTGTTGAATTTAGCACGTTTATCTCAGTCTTTGTAAAAGACATCGGAAGGAATAATTGCAACGAGAGAAATCACCTCATCTGAGCACGTTCCTCTCGGAGCTAAATGAAATACTACCACCCTTGTAGATTCTTCAGATAAACAGGGATTTGGGTCTACTGACTGCCCTTCTCAAGGCACACTTAATGTCCTTGTTCCTGAGGCTGTAGATCAGGGGGTTCAGCATGGGGGCCACAATGGTGTAAAACACCGCCACCACTTTGTCCGTGTCCCGTGGGGACCTTGACTTAGGATTCATGTACATGCAGATGGCTGTCCCGTAGAATATGGTTACCACCATCAGGTGGGATCCACAGGTGGAGAAGGCTTTGGACTGCCCATGGGCAGACTGAATCTGCAAAATGGTCAAAAGAATTCGGCCGTATGAGGTGATGATCAGGAGAAAGGGGATGAAGACGATGAGGATGCTGAAGGCGAAGACCACCATCTCCGTGAGGGCGATGTCGGCACAGGCCAAAGCCAGCACGGCTGGCACTTCGCAGAAGTAATGGTTCAGGGTGTCGGGCCCGCAGAAGGGCAGCCTGAAGGTGAGGCTGTTGATGACCATTGAGCTCAGCAGGCTGCTGATCCAGGAAGCCGCAACCATGTGAGAGCAAAGCTTCTTGCTCATGACGGCCGCGTATTGCAAGGGGTGACATATCGCCACATACCGGTCATAGGCCATGACTGCGAGCAAGACACACTCTGCCATGCCAAAAGCCAGGGAGAAATACATCTGAGCAGCACAGCCATGGAAAGAGATAGTCCTCTTGGTCAAGAGGTTCACCAGCATCTGGGGGATGTTGGTGGAGACATAGCAGATGTCTAAGAAGGATAGGTTGGCAAGGAAAAAGTACATGGGTTTCTGCAGCTGGTGATTGGCTCTGATCACTATAATGATCATGATATTCCCAACCACTGTGAACAGAAAAAAACCCAGGAACACTATGAAAAGAACAGCCTGTGTCCTTGGTTGGCTGGAAAGGCCTTGAAAGATGAATTCTGTCACTGTGCTTTGGTTTTCCTCGGCCATTATTATTCCAATGGTTTAGCTGACAAGATAAATAGTAACAAAGTCAACTCAAATCTGTGGCAAGGAAAGTGTAACAATAGCTCATATTTTACCCTCTGAAAAGGGGAGAGAATGTGCCATTGAATATCACGTATTGCAGATACAGCATAGCATCCGTTTTATATCATCTCTTGCGTTGAGTACAGAAATGAAAAGAAAATGTTGAAGTTTTCTCATGACAGATTTAGCTGAATGCCAGTTCATAGTGGTTTAATTATGTTTAACTGAAGAGTACCTGATTTATGAATTGTAATTCTGAACAGAATGACTCTTTTTTCTTTAAAAAAAAAAAAAAAAACACCCAAAAAACAGTTTTGTGTTAGAGCAGAAGACAGCGTTAGAAGCTTGCTTTTTAATGTTCTTTTTTTAATATGGGAAGAAACACGAAAGAGACTTCTGCAGTGAAACTGGCCTTCAAACACTTTTGTTATGACAAAACTCTACAGTTTCAGACAAATGTGCCTACAGCCTTATCCTTTTTCTGCAGTAAAGCCAAAATATTCAGTGCACAGACCATATTTAACAAAGCAATATGTCCAACTAAGTTATATATCTAGGATTTTATGGCATTCTCATCGCTATATCTTCTAGTGTTCATTTTCTATCTTCCCACTATGTTGTCTAAGATGTAGTTAAGCATTCGTTATGACCTGAAAGTTTTAGAGCAATATATGCTCCTAGCTGCTGCATTCTGGATTTTTGTGCAATAAAAGGAGAGTAGCAGAGCGCCTACATTAATAGCGCTGTGGAAGAGACTAAACTACAGCACGTCAAATTGCATTTATCCGAGGCATCTACAGGTGGCAGTCGGATAGGACGCAGGGATGTTGGGAGATGTGGGCTCCTCTGAAATGAAAGCAGGACAAGCGGCAGGTCACACCAGGGTGTCCCACGTAGCACCAGACAGCTAGGACGTCTACTCAGTACAGTCAGCGGACTCCGCGGGGTGATTCAGCTGACCGGCTAACAGGTGATAACTCTAGGTACTTCAGCTGAGAAGCTGAGTAGCCCTCTGGACTCCCTTGAGACCTGACTCGTTCCTCACTGACTAGAGAAGAAATTCAGATCTGTAACTTGCATATGGATGTCTATATGTAGTTGCCTGAATCAGATGCATTAATCTGAAACTGAATCCTATCCTTTGTGTTTAAGACCAAGAAGATCCTCTTGTATTTAAGACAGCAAATATTCTGTCCACGGGAAGCGTTGATAAATGAAGCACTTCTGCAAGACAGAAACTGTTCTTGTGGGGAGGTGAAGAAATACTTGTAAGAAGCTCAGGTCCAAGAGGTGGTTTACCTCAGCCCAGGATCAGTGTCTCAAGCGGGTGAGGCGGTGGCTGAGCTACGATCCCAGTCAGCACAACTGGAGGCCTCTGTCTCCACTGCAGCCCGAGGGACCTGGACTGCTCACCACCTACCTTTCAGTCAGCAAAGGACGGGTGCCTCTCTCCTGACTTTAAAGGTGGCATTGAGGTGCCTAAGCGTTGATGCCTCTTGCCGTTTTAGATGTGTCATGGTATCTAAGACGTCTGAACGGGACAGGCAGATATGATGCAAGCACTGCAGGAGACTTTCTGTCACCTGGAGCTACTTCTGGGTCCCAGTGGAACGTCCTGTGCTGTCTAAAGTGACAACAGACGCCTGAGCCCAGTTCCCTACGTAACTGCATTTGAGCCAGTTGTCTAAGCTCCCGTTATACTCAGTGAAGATGTACTCAGTAGGGTTGAGGGAACGATTCCTCTAACGTTTTTAGAAAGAAATGAATTGTTCTTTAGACTCTGTTGGCCAAGTCAGCTAGATCTTCACTGACAACTGTGCAAAGGTGGCAAGCAGCTCATCTCATATAGACACCTAAAGTCAGGTGAGGTGAGTCTGATCCCTGATATTTAATGAGATATTTAATTTAATCCTATCCTTATTTAAGACCTGAACTCTCTAGAGTAAGTGGGCTCTTCGTCAGCTTTGATGCCAGCCAAGAGAACCTGAGCAGTGTGAAATTCAGTATCTTAACTTGGACGCAGAACTTGCAGCATGATCTCTCGCTTTCATTCTTTGAAGTGTGTATACATATGAGCTTTTTGAAGCCTGTGCCAACAGAACAGCTACATCCAGCTTCTGACTGTTCAGGCGTTTAAAATTACACAACACTGCGTAGGCAGAGAGCAATTAAATTTTGCCTTCAATAAACTAGTTATGGTCATGTTTCTGATGTATATCATACCACATTAAAAAAGAAACCCTCAGGATTTGAAAACCTCTGCAAACAAGGAAGGAGGTTTACTCTAGCAATAATATAAATTACCAGAGCGGGATTTTTCCCATAGGATTTCTTTTTTCTAAACACTTTGGAGTATCTGAGACTAAGTGGCTCACGAGAAGAAGTTCCACACGCTTGAGATTTGCACTCCTAAAAGTTACTCACCAATTTTTGAACATCCTTTCCTTATAACCTATTATTGATGTGAGCATATAGCAGCTCTGAACTTTTAGTCTTTTGATTCCAAAAGCACTTTAAAGGATGAGTCATCTCTTTTGTAGGTGAGGAAAATGTAGGTAAAACAAGGTTAAGTACTCTGCTCAAGGTTAAAAAAGGTCTCCTGAAGTAACTATCACCTCCTCACGGTCCGTCCACCATCCGTGACAAACATACATTGGACTGATGTGCGTTCTCACATAGATGAAAATACTTTGAAATCATCCCGACGCATCTCGCTGATCAAGACTTGTAGAACTAAAGAATGCTTTTTCTGTACCTGAAAACGTCCCATCTGCGTGAAGGTTGAAACCCATCCATAACAGGAGTACTGAGAGCAAAAGAATCACAAGAAAATCACCACCCCCCAAGCCCCCCCCCCCCCAAACAATCTCAAGAAGAAATGTGTCAGATAGTTGTAGATGAGAAACAAATGCGGAGCGGGTTGGTCTTTCCCAAAGATTTAACTCTTTGAAGCGATAGCAAAGTGGTGGAAGAGTTGAATCGCGTCATTTCAAATTTTCCCTGCTGAGACACAGATACAGTAACTAATTTTAATGCCACCGGGAAGCGCTCCCAGAGGTACCATTGCAATTACTTCTTGTAAGCGCAAGCCCAAGTGTAATTTTAGGTGTTTACATCACAAACAACTGTAGTTTTGGTAAAAGTTTTTAAAATTGCTTCTTCCCTGTTCAAGACTTTTTGTAGGCTGTACATTACAGTAAAGCTCTTGAGCCCAAATATTTTAATAGCTTTGTAGGTTTTTATGTGGAGAAGATTGTCTAAACATGGAATTTTATCCAGTTATTCCGACTTTGAGCCCAATGACTCCTGTTAGGGTGAAACACATCAGTGCTCCTGTTTTGGTCTGAAGACATGGGGAGCCAGAGAATCTGATATATCTCATAAGGTATCACACCAGGTATTCAGCCAGTTCCCACCTGTCTGGACCAAAGACAGATGTCTCAAGAAGCTAAGAGAGTTTTGGTGAGATCTGCCTTTGTTTCAGTAAACGTTTGGGTTTTTTTTCTGAACGCCAGATGTTTCAACCGCAAAACTTTGTGCTTGGAGCCTGGGCCTGTTTCATGACGTATTTTTAATCGGATGTCAGCTCTGGATGAGTTCTGCTAAAGGTTCATCCAAACTTTGGGGAGCCTAAGGGGAAGTGAAAATCCCTTCAGTGCAATCATACCTGGCTCAGTCAGTCATTTTGGAGGTGGGATTCATCCTACCTCTCCTTGGCTTGTAAAACTGAGGTTTCAAAGTGTAAACTAGTCTTTTATGCTACCTCACTAGTCAATCGAGACATCCAAGCACCTGCAGAGGTTGATTCATTGGATCCATTGAACTGAAGTCCCATTAGTCTTAACCGTGTCTCCATCTCTGGGTTAGCCGTTTAGGCTCCCTGTATGTGAGGTAGGTACTTAGAAAAAGCGCTTGCAGATGCTGTAATACTGGGAACAGACATATCTAACGCAGGCAGTTGCTTCAGTTTCCCTTGAGAATATAAGCATCTCCAACCGCGATGAAGAGGTGCACTTATCTCTGAGGAGAAGTCATCGCCTATAACCTTCTCTTGGAGCTAAGTGCCCGTCCAAAGCCTTCCTCAAAAAACAGAGACAGGTTCTCTTTGTCAGTCTTGTGACCAAGGGGCTACAACACCAGAGAGGGGGACTCTTGCCACAGAGCTGTGATTTTTGTCCTATCCGTTTTCTCACTCTCACTGGTGATCCTTTGCCCTATAAACTGCTCGTTGCCAGAGCGGGAAAAGTACATCAGAGAAGGATCATATTATACTCACCCACTTTCTTCTGTTCTTTCTCTGAATCCCTATTTCTGGCTGCTGTCAGAAATAGATACCCCTGAGCTGGCTGGCTGGTGTCCCACTGCAGAGCTATTCCCATGCTCCCAGAAGTGGAGCTGCCCACCTAGAATAGCAGGGTGAGGAAAAAGAAAGAGCTGTCACTGAATGTCCAGCTGGCACAGGCAGTAAAACGTTGGCAAACGCCGTCCAGTGATCCTTGTTTCACGCTGCTGCTTCAGGAACATTTCCAGTCCTGATTTCTCTGCGGTTGCTCGTGCACACACCTCCACAAACGCAGTCTTCTCTGACATACTCTTTTGCACCAGGATGTTTGGAGGAGAAGCTGAATTTCTGGAGCCAGTTTCTCTCTCCTCATAAAAAGTCATCCCTGCAGTTGAATAAAATAAGAGGGTTTCAAAATAAAGTGAAAAAAAGTACCCTGTGTCAATGAAATCCCCATGCTAATCATCACTGGGATGTGTGCACTTCACATTTGCCACTGAAAATCAGACCATCTATTTTCATATCTGGCTAATCTCATATAACCACTGAGGGATGAAAACGAAGCGTTTTCGTTTGTCCCGTCCCATATATCAGGGATTACTGAAATGCTGGATGAGCCTTCAAAAATGTTTGCACGCACCTTTGCTGTTGAACTTCAACTGACACCACCACAAAGACACCAACTTTTACTGCTTAATACAATTACGCAGACCAATTGTAGACCATTTAACGTCTCTGGAGCCCCTCGGCAACGCGTTGCTATAACTCATTTCTCATACCAATGCCTTGTATTCTTAGAAGGTGTGTGTAAATCAGCATGTACAACCAGAGCACAAGAACATAGTTAAGTTGGGAATATCCAACTCGTGGCTCACTTCTCGGTTCCTTTGCTGTGGAGAAGGGTTTCTGAAGAAAAAAGAGATTTTCTTCCTTAAGAAAAATCAAGTATATTAGAAATGTTTTTTTCTTTATTGTTTGCAATGCAACCATGGCAGCATTTCCTGCCTGTCTTTTGTATGCTGTCAGATTCCGAAATGCACAGTGGGGAAGAGGTTGTGAGTGATTTATTTTGTTCCTTAAAAATACTATCTGGTTGTGAAATTCATGCCGTGGTATAGTTCTGACTTCAGAGCTACTCCAAGACTTTGGGGATCAAGAAGAGTTAGGTTCAGTGTTTTAGTGCTGTTCTCTCCTTCATTTCCTCTACACGTTTTATATTCTGTGCGCAGAAGGTGCACGCATCTGTCACGACCACCTTCCTTATCCACACGGAGGATTACAACATCGGAAGCAAAGACATTCAGAACTTCAAACCAAAAACTCCTACTGCAGAAGGTAGCAGAGTGACTCTGATAATGCTTTGCCGCGACAGCTTGTTTCGTCTAAGCACGCTGTTTTCCAAAGACCATCTTCTTTGTTTGCTTAAATACTTGTGCACATAAAATACGTGAGATGACCTGTTCAGATGCAGTGCCTGGGTGCAATTCATAGGGTCAACATATACACCGAGAACAAGGAGATTAAAGACTAATAAGTAACTATCATTCCCCTCAAACGGTGCACGTACACACCTACACACGTGCGCACACGCACAGAGTGGTGTGTACTACTTTGTGGCACTTTGCATCTTCATATATTCTGAAATAGATTTCCTCTGCTTGAGAAATTGCGGATCGTTGGCAAGTGCTACCACCTAAGATGGACGTTTCTGGTGATTCCGAGTGAGGTTCGTGTTTAATGTTTTCAACCTGGAATGCAAAAGGAGGGGTTAAATGCCACAGGACAGCCCTTGTCAACGGAGTCTTAAAGGATTCTTGGACTTCTCCAGATTTGCTCTCTTACTAGTACTAGTCCGTCAAAACTCAGCTGTCCTGCTACTATTTCCTGACCCAGCTGGAAGTTGTCAGGGCCCTGAGGGCACTAATAGACCTTAATAGCCCTGACCACCCTCACCTGAGCCCCCCTGCCCATGGGTCCAGAGCCCTATTTAAGCTCAGCTCAAGGCCTTCAGCCCTTTTCTGAGCTGTGTCATAGGTGTGCCTGTCTTCAGCCCTCTCTCTGCCTCCTGGGTGAACGTTGGTCCCGTGCAGCAGCTAACTTGTCTCCTAGATGGATCCCTCAGACCTATGTTGTAGCTTTGTCCCTGTTTTTGGCCCCATCTTCTTTTTCTCCTGATGGGACCCCCTAAAGTAGGCCTTAGATCTGGTTTATTACTTGCTGTGCCTGGGGCTGTCAATGGACCCTGTTGGTCCGTGCCTTGTCAGGAAGGGCACTGCCTGTGCTTGGGTCCCCTTGGCTCCCTGTCCCTTTCCCTCCCTGATAGTAGCAATGTGGACGTGTTGCATGAATGCACCTCTACTTTTAAACACCCTTGGATGCTGAAGGAAAACACAACTCAGCCTAACTCAGGTATGAAATATCCTTGAATATCTTCAGTGTTAAGTCTCTTTCCCTTTTTTTTTTTTTTTTTCCCACCCCACAAAGCTTCTTGTAGATCAGATTCAGGGCTGAACTCTGATGTTCTGCTCTGTCTCTCCTTGAAGCTATTTTCTTTCTATTTCCAGCCTATCACGTGCTGTATAGATGACTAGGAGCCCTCATCCTACTAAGCATATGCATTTTTTTTGCTGTTGCTCTATGGTCCTTTGGATAGATGGTTTTCATTCAGTGCGCTGTCCCAGCTGACTGTATGGTGAGATAATTGCAGTGCTGATACCCAGCATGTAGTCACTACTGGATCTCTTTCCCATATCTCTAAGCTCTAAGTCCCAGTTGTTAGCAGAGGTAGCCACAAAGACAAAAAGTGACCTCTGTTTTGAAATGAGAAGGAACAGTTATGAAAAGGAACAGATTACTTAGCCTCTGAAGTCCCTGCTTTATTTTGTAGCATGAGTTCAGTACAGAGAATGGTCTTTCAGGGAATTTTCTAGACCTGGAAAACCAAAAGCCTGGTGTAAGGTCCCAGTTGCTTCACCATCTCCTTTGGCTTGTTGCCTCTGACGGGCTCCTAAATACTTTTAGAGTTTCTAAGATGAACATAGAGTTGCAGGTGGCTCTGACACACTCTGATGTTTCTCCATGGATAACATCTGTGTCCCTGATTTGGTGCGTCTAAAAGGGAGACGTGCACTTCATAGTC
This sequence comes from Struthio camelus, assembly GCF_040807025.1. Taxonomy (NCBI): domain Eukaryota; kingdom Metazoa; phylum Chordata; class Aves; order Struthioniformes; family Struthionidae; genus Struthio; species Struthio camelus. Next base: position 7,359,276 of record NC_090946.1, on the reverse strand, counting down.
TCTGCTTACTTTATTCTCAAAGGGGTGAAATATGCCTCTCCTAAGGTGATTCCTGCTAAGTGTGGTGCATGAAGTGAGCTTCTCTGTATGCGTTTTGAGACAAAAACCCTCCTTTTTCTCTGCTGCTCCCTAAGGGCTTTGGGTGATGTGGTCTGGGCTGGTGTTGGTTCTGCTAGTGAAGAAATATTTGAGTGGTGACCCCTCATAGATAACTTTTTCCATTTAAACTCACAGCTGGGACTTGCACATTTATTTTTTCTAGTTTTTAAACTAGACGGATTTCCTGTGTCAGTGAAGGATCCTATTTAAAAAAACAAAAAACAAACCAAAATCTTGCTTTCAGACCTCCACAAAGTCAAATTATCTCCAAGTAGTACTGCAGTTTGATGGAAATGATGAGCTCTCATTCTTTGAAGGTTTTCAGTCAGCTTTGGTATAACTGATAAGTCTCTCCTTCAGGGCTGTTTCCTTGTCTGCTCACTACCAGTGACCTTCCCTTAATTACCAAATCTGGATGATGACCTTCAGCCAAGAATGTCATGTACTTGAACTGATTACATCAAGCTGTGTCTGGTTGCTCAACCCCACCTGGGGAATGCACATGTGTAGCATTCATTTGTTTCAGCTTCAAAAGAGCATTGATTGTTAGTAATGTTAAACTTGGCTTCTGCAAACTCAACAGTTGTGGTCATATACTGCCAGTTGGAAATGCTTCTACTATCACACCTGTTAGCACAGTTGTCCTCGTGAATGTTTGCTAAGAGTAACTCAGTCTTTGCCCCATCATTCCCTCCTGAAGATCTGTCATTGTGTCAGAAAAGGAACTAAATAATGGGAGGGGTGCCTCTCCATCTAAGAAATACAGCTCCTTATGGAGTGACACCAGGAATGTGACATCTGTGAATGTGGGAAAGAGGAGCGGGCGAGGCTTTGAGCACAATTAAGGGACTAAGATTAAAGGGTAAAATCAGACAGTATGGCTACCTCCTGACAGGGTAGAAAGGAGGCAGTGGCTTGCTAGCTCTTGGCAGCAATGACACTCACAGGCGTTTAGGTCCTCATGACTGCTGTTTTCTCCTGTTGCCTTTTAGTTTAAATGGCCAGTAGTAAAACAGAGACTAAATTTCAAGAATGTCCAAGTCTATTTTGTTTAATTTATGACATCCCTTTACTAGTTTGACTTTTTGAAAGGAAACAATAAGTCTGTCTAGGAGCCTCTTGAGAGCATCCTTGACTTCTGTGTTCCTCAGGCTGTAGATCAGGGGGTTCAGCATGGGGATCACCAGGGTGTAGGCAACGGACACCACTTTGTTCTGGTCCAGGGAGTAGCTAGAACTGGGGCGGAGGTACATGAAGATCATAGTCCCATAAAAAACTGAGACTGATATCAAGTGTGAGGCACAGGTGGAGAAAGCTTTGTACCGGCCCTCGGAGGAGTGGATCCTCAGGACGGTTGAGAGGATATAACCATAAGAGACAAGGATGAATGTTAAAGTGCTGAGTGCAATAAAGGTAACGATGGCAAAAAGCACATGTTCGTTGACAGTGGTACTGGAGCAGGAAAGTTTCAGTAGTGGAGGAATGTCGCAGAAGTGGTTGATGACATTAGGACCACAGAAGCGTAAACTGAACACTGAGCTGACATGCACTATTATATTCACGTGGGCTATCATGTAGGATCCCATAGCCAGTCGGACACAAACCTTTTGAGACATGGTGACCGCATAGAGCAGAGGGCTACAGATGGCCATGTACCGGTCATAGGCCATTGCAGCCAGCAGGTAACACTCAGCGATTAGGCACATTCCACAGAAGTATATCTGAGCTGCACACCCTGGCACAGAAATGGCTTTCCTTTCTGCAAAGAAGCTCACCAGCATTTTGGGAGCAACTGCTGAGGAATTGCCTAGGTCTAGCAGAGAGAGGTGGCAGAGGAAGAAGTACATGGGGGTGTGGAGTCGAGAGTTGAGCCTTATTAACGCGATCATGCCGAGATTCCCCACCGAGGTAGTGAGGTAGAGCAGCAGGAACAGCACAAAAAGAATGGCCTGCAGCTCCCAAATATCTGTGATTCCCAAGAGAATGAACTCATCGACGGTGGTCCTGTTTCTTCTGACCATTCCCTTGATCAACGTGCGTCTTTGAAAGGGACAAAAAGCAAAGAACACAAATCAGTTACAACTCCAGACAGAAGGATAATTCACAGTGACAGTGGAAATGTACTGCATCTGGCAGGAATGTAGAAAAAGAAAATTGCATGGTGCTTTACTTTAACAGAAACCTAGCTGTCGCAAGAGTACACAAGAACCAGGTGCTTAACTCAATTCTCTTGAGAAGTTTGCTGTTCTTACACCTTTAACGCTCCTGGAATGATCGCCTCAAAGAAGGGTTACTTTAGTTCCATTCCTGAGATGGTTCCAGGAAAGAGCATGAGCCTGTTATGCTTTGATATTTCCTGCTCAGCTCTACTGTTATTTTTGTCTCGAAAGCTTGTCTTGCGTCCGTGGTGCCTAGGAGGGATAAAAGGAGGATTCTGGTGAGTTACTCTGCGGTTGCTGAACAGTGGAGCGATTAATTGCTATCCACGTCCCTGGATGATGTTTAAACTGGCCAGGGAGTTCTGAGAAGGGGTCCTTGTAAGAAAATACCCTCATATTAAGGAAAAAAAAATTCATGTAGAAAAGCAGTGTACATTAAAAAGCCGGTGATAATTTCCTTGAAGCTTGTTTGCTGATTCCCAATATAACAACTCAAAGGAGAAGACGGGGCAGTGGAGCAGTGCAGTCAAACCGCCCCGTCACATGGCTCTTCCTCCTCCTGCATCCAGGAGCACGTTGTCTTATTAAGCGGTGCTAATGGCAGGACAGAAGTCCTGTCCTGACAAAATCATGCTTCCGTTGTCCATCGCTATGAAAGGGCTTGCGTATAAATTGCAAGAAACACAGGAGCTGACACCGAAGATGGAATCCATCTCACCTAATGTCACCCAATTGCCAGGTGGGATAGCTACGTTTTGAGGTAGTCATTTAAGGCTTCCTTGACAGTTAAAGGAAAGAAGTAGGACCGTAGGGCAAAATTCATGTAAGCTGCTTAGGATGCCTCCTTACTCGAGGCAAAATGCACTGCCTCTTAGAGGTGCCTGCTTCTCACCACTGATTATTAAAGAGTGAATGATGATTAGATCAGCTGTAGGAGTCGATCTCTGTAGAGGATAACATTTAGTCAGACAAATCAGACCTTCAGAGTCAATTGACATGTTAAATAAAAGCATTTAAAAATGTCTACGGCTGATATGGAAAGGAAAGAAAAACCCCATAATTACCTTTTCACTTCTCTTAAATGTTGACTTCAAGAGAAATGCCTCTCACTTTCAGATTCAGGTCTTGTTTTGGTATTTCTTTAAATTTAGAGTTCTGCAGAAAATGAGAACTGTTAATTGCAAGTGTATTAAATGAAAGCCTGAGTTAGCACGGAGGTGCTACTTAGTGAAGCACATGAATGATTTAAATGCCTTTTCAGCTGCTGCTGTTTGTATTGTATTCTGAGTAATTAAGAATGCCCTTTTGGGCTGTTACAGTGGTTCAGCTGGTGAGCAGAAGCTTGCGGAGCCCAGCGGTGTGATCGCTAATGAAGCGTGCTCATAATTTTCTGTGCTGTAGGAAACTCCATGCAAGTCAAGTGGATTATTTTTAGTGACCAACACTATGGTCTGTATCACCTCTTGATGCTGCTAAATGATTCTTCTCATGCCTTATTCTTTTCTCCTTTTTTTGAGGAATTGAGTGCTCATCTAGCCTACGCTATAACGCTATAATCTCAAGCCACGTTTTGGTGGCTTGAGATGAAGACTTAAATACAGTTTATGAGCATGTGCCGAACAGCTCTGCATCTGCTGTAACCACAGAGAAGAGCAGCTCCGCAGCTATCGCAGATCGGCCGCGGCTGAGAGTAGAGCCCTGTTACGTACTTGCCTGAATGGCATTTGTTGTTTTAAAGACAAACTTTCAGGAGCAAAGTTCAAAAGCCTCCAAGTGTGTTAGGGTGAGAAGCCACAGAGACACTCGCTGGTATTTGTTCTCCTGACTCTCCGAGGTCGTCTTCCAAAAAAACAGGAGGAAAATCCTGCTCAGGTCAGAAGTGCTTTTCTTTCTGTGGCTGCATTATTATTTTAAGATTCCACTTTTAGCGTTCCTTTATATGGAAGTTCATTACTGATTTTTCTTCTACTGTTGTGTACACGAGCAGAGACTGCAATTTTGTATGTTCTATGAGTGAGCAAGATTTAAAGGAAACAGGATAGAGAACAAAACAGTGAGACAATTAATCTGCCAGATTTTATAGTATTTCAGGCCATGGATATGTTTCTTACCTTGGAAAGTCTTGTTAGAACATGTTACTTTTCCTCAGAAACAAAGTCTGCTGGGAAGCTGGACCCAATGGCATTCAGAGAAGACCTGAATACTGGATCAAGTAAGTTGCTGGCTTGTTCTGCCTTTCCCCTTCTGGCATTGACTAAAGATGAGACGATACACACGGTCATCAGGGGAATGCAAGCTCCTTATGATCAACTTCCCTTAAGTGCTGCATATGTCCTGGGGGGATCCGGCACTGAGAGAGTGATGCAACGGTTGCAGTACGTGCAGGTCTTTGGTTCATGAATCCGGAGCTCATTAGGAGGAAAAAAACCAATGTGTGTGGTGGTGGTGGTGGGGGGGAACAAAATCCAAAATGTAAGTAGAGGACTCACATTCATCTTTAGGTAATGCTATCATTTATTTTGACAGTAAGTTGGAGCTTGCTTTTTGTATTTTTTGACATAGATTGAATCCTTTCGTTGGCCATGAACCGTACGTGGGTCATACAGAACAAGAGGTGGCAGATGACTGCTGGTCCCATGAAGTGATCAGCGGTGGTATGAGAGTTTGAAAAAGTTGACCTGAAGGGAAGATAATCATCTCAATCTTTGCTGACTCTCAAGAAACAATGCCAATGTTTGCAAGCTGAACTTCAGCCTGCATTTTCTTCCTGGGATCTAAAGATAGTTTACATCACTTGGCAGTCTTCCTTACTGACCAGCAACATTTATTTTTACTGATTTGCAGTCTGTGGTCATCTGACCCATTGACATCAAAGGAGACAGGTGATTAACGTTAGACGTGTGGCAGGTCCCTGAAAGCGCAATCGGATCAGAAGACATATGCAGCGTCTTCTCCTGAACTCAGATAAGCAGTGACCACAATAATCTATGTACAGATGTTTGTACCATGGATATTTTCTGGGATCTGAGGGATTATTTCCCTACGCAAATTAGAGTGGTCATCTAGAAGTTAAGCCTAGACAAGTAACTTGTAATTGTTTAAGTTGAGTGATGAATCCCCTACCTAACAAAACCAACAAAAATATCAAGGATATGAATAACAATCCAAAAATGATGATTTTCCCATTTTCTCCCGGAGGGGCTTTCCCACAACACTCCTCCCAAAACCAGGACATCCTTTATATTCCTCAGGTGTCATGGGTTAGTCCCTGCCCAGTGTTTCAGACAGGCCAAGCCCACCCATCACTGGCTATTGGAAGCCTCAGTGGAGCTTTCCCATCTCTTCACAGACCATTTCTTGAAATGGTCTGAATAAACATCAGTTTTGCTGCTGTTTTTGCTCCCCTTCTATAGGATTGTTTTGGTGATTATGTAGGGTCTCTCCTCAGGAGTGTCCTCTGTTAAGTTCATGGCCCAGAGCTTCAAGCTGTGCTCTGTGTGAGTGCTGAGGGACAGGGTAGAGTGATAAGAAAGTTAGTATCCCTTTTATATCATTTCAGGAGCACAACGTTTAGCTGTGCAAGCCTAACCTTGCTGTCTGGGCTTATTTTATAGTCAATGTAGGGACTGAGAGACCTGCAAAAAGCAACATGAGCTGTTTTCCTTAGAAACTTATCTTAGGATGGGATGAAACGCCTTCTGGAACTGCTTATTTCTTACCAATGTCAGGTAAAAGAAACCAATTGACTTAGGTTACCAACTTTTAGATGTTTCAAGTTCAGACAAATTTCACTGTCATGCATTTGTTTTGGCTTCCTCTGACCTCCAGAGTCTTTCAGAGCTAGTTTATTTGTTGCCCAACACAAACTGAGCGCCTCACAGTTGTCCTCATCCCTGTTTAGATCTCCTTGGAGACCACCATGAGGAATGGCTCAGGTTCAGATGAAGCAAAACCATAAGAGATTAAGTGCTTACCTATGAACGTATACACACTCTCCATTGCAGTGACACATGAACTAGATAAATGGAAAAGACGAGCAACGCAGCAACTATAAATTTGTTGAGTAGTTTGAGAACGACAGTGTTGAGTCACTGAAGCTTCCTTTGCAAAAAATGCAGCAACTGTGTATTTGTCAAACTCCAAAGTTCATTTATTGCCTCTGTCCATCTAGATAGCTGCTTGATGTTATTTTATTCATTGAACATCTTTTGGTTAAGGATATTAATATTAGCTTTCCTATGAAAAAAGCATTAGCTCCTTTTTTTCTGTTTAAAATCAATTGGATACTAACAAAGTGAAGAGATGTATCACTTATAGTAAGCAGTAGATAGGTAATGAAGTAAACTCCTCTAAAGCTTTCCCTGTGTGTTATCACTCCTGTATTTGTTATGAGGGATCCTAGCTAGGAAGAACGGGCATCTTTCCGTTTGATGTGATCATAATCCCATTATCAACAGGTCTAATGCGATTGCCTGAATCCTATTTTCAAAATGATCTTGATCACTTTGAAGTGCATCTGACAATTTTTCAGGAAGCGGTTGCCTCCAGATCCTAGTGGCATGCATCCATGACTTCAGATGGCAGCTTGGCACTCAGTTGTGCCAAAATATTCATGTTATTTCAGCACTGGTCTGATAGCGTATTGTTTTATGAAGGCATTTGCACACTCGGACACCACCAGTAGCATTTTAATTGTTCTACCCTTCCCTTGTGAACAGCTTGGTCTCCTGTATCCAAAGGGAGAGTATAAAACCTGTGGCACTTCCCAACCTTTTCCACATCTAGGAAAAACCAAATATTTCCCTAGTGGGTAAGTTTCCTAATAAGTTAAAATTCCTTCCACGCAGTGAGCTGTGTAGAAATTGTTCTAAATCTATTGCCTTGGAAGAAACAGCCTGGTCATGGACCGTGCGTCCACCTGTCCCTCTGTAACGGCTGGAGACGATGAGCCTAAGATGATCCCCTCTGACGGACACTTAGCTAAATATAGGTGCTATTCATTGACTGAAGTGCCTTGAAATATAGCTGGGAACGAAAATCCTCTGTTTTGAATCCCCAGACTCTGTCTTAACCATTTGGTATCCTATCTGGAGTGGATCAGCTTCATTTTTTTTGGAGGAACATAGAGGTTTCTGTTTCACCTGTGTCTTTTTCTGCAGAGCGTTGATATTTACAGGGTTATTTTACTGACTCGTCAGCATTTTTTCATTAGGTCTTTGTAATCATTGCATCTCCCGTAAATGTAACGGGTGAGCAAGATGTGTGTCTGTCCTGCCTAGAGTTTATACTGGCATCAGCAGAAATGTGTCATTACTTTTGCAGAGTTAAGTTGAACTCTGCATTTTTTCTGGAAGTGTAAAATTAGTACCCAGAATTAATCCTCTGGGAGACTGAATGTATTTGGAAGTATATTTCAATGCCAATTAATTGATTAAGCTTCATCCAAAAGAAAGATGTGAGGATAATTGTTTGGAAAATGTAAAAAATATTTTTGCTTGAGAATTTAAGAACAGCATTGATTTCTTCTTTTCATAGCTTTAAAAATAAGCTGTCTCAGGAAAAAAAAATTTTGTGGGAAAAAAAAAAAACCCGGAATGAGGTGCAACTCTTCATTTCACTTTGAATTCATTCATTTGAGTTTGTTCCTAATTATTTTTGCGTTTCCTTTTTCTGTTTTAAAAAAAACCTTTGTTTCAGCATTTCAATCTATTTTTTTTCCAGTGTCCAATTTCTCTGTTAAATCAGAAAGGTTGTTATTAACCTCAAACTCTGCATGAACTCTTTACCCTTCGGTTCACTCAGATGAATGCATACCAGTTGTTATGTGTTAATATGTTTCTCCTAAGTGATATGTCACATGAAAGACCCTTTTATATCTATACTGTGTTCTAGGTCTTAAAATACCACCTGAGGTCCTACTTCACACACATCATTTAATATGTCTGACATACAGGAAGAATTGCACGTAGAAAGTCTGTTTGTAAAGCTCTCCTTGAATGTTCTCCTAAGCTTCCCTTCTATGATGTTCCCCTGCTGCTGGAGCCTTCCTGCTCCAACACACGCATCAGTGAGGTCCTCCTCTTTGCCCTGCATGGCTTCATACAAACCAGCACCTTCCTGATTGTTGTCCCCTCAGATGCCTGCATCCTCTGTGCTGTCCTCTGAATCTATGCAGCGAAGGGCAGGCGCAAAGCCTTCTCCACCTGCCCCTGCCACCTGATGGCCATCACGTTTTTCTGTGGCTCCCTCTTCACTTATTTCTGTCCCAGCTCCAGCTGTCCACTGGACACCTAACAAACGATCTCTGCATTTCACACGCTTGTCTTTTCCATGTTGAACCCCAGCCTGAGGAAGGAGGAGGTGACATCTCTCAACCAAGATGTTTTAAAGAGGAGTCCAATTCAGGTATCTGTGTGATTGCATGTATTAAATATGGAACATTAAAAGCCTTTGTATACTGGAAAAGACTTCAGCTGATTTGGCAGCCAGCTCTGCTGTATATTCTATAGACAGGGGAATCTCATCTGCTCCTGACCACAGTTTATCTTATTTTAGCACTAGGACCTGTTTGGGTTTTACCAGGCATCCTTCCTGCTTAGTCTGCAGGATTATTCTGGTTCCACCTGACATCTTTCCTGTTTGTTCTCATCCTCTGCTCTTACCTTGCAGATTTTACCACTTGTCTGTGTTCTCCTCTACCCTGTCTGTGTGCAGCTATACCGCAAGTCTTTCCCCCTTTATGGCACACTTATTTATTTATGCTTAGTTGAATTACTAAATGCTCATACTTTGTTGATGGCTATGCTATTAGCAGTGTTACAGTGTTACAAAGCACTTAGATGCCCTTGTGAAGATGCACTATTGTCTTATGCTGGTGCCTGAGTTCAAGGTAAGCTAATATTAATTATATCTTGCTTAGTACTACTTTGACTTCATACATGCAATAGGCCTCTGCTTTGGCTGTATAACGCTTCCTGCCAGTTCAGCACTGGATCCCTTTGTTTTTCCTCTTGCTGTCGAGGTATCTGTAGAAGTCTCTCTGATTGCCTTTGCCTGTCCCTTGCCATTTTAAGCTCTGGCCAAGCTCCAGGTTTCCTAATGCCATCCTCTGCACACCTGGGCAATGCTCCTGTATCCCCGCCATCTTGGCGGCCTGTCCCTACAGGGTGGTGGTGAAGAAGATGAGGTTTCCCATCCCATGTACAGACCCTGAGGCTGGCAGCCCTTCAGGGTGGGCAGAGCTGGTGGCCAGTGCCTCCCTCAGATAGCATTGGTCTATTCCGGCTGAATCAGAGAAAGGGACAAGGAAGGGGTGGGGGCAAAGGCAGCTGCCCCCTACCTGGCAGGCAGGGTAGTGATGCCTGGCCTTCAGGCTCAAAGTGCAGCAGTCAACAGCTCAAAGCCCAGGTGGTCATGGGTGGCATCAGTCAAGGACCAACACTGGGCCTGATCCTGTTCAGCAGCAGCATCAATGACCCACACAAGGGGACAGAAGGTATCTCAGCGAGTCCACAGAAAATGGTGAACTGAAGAGGGGAAGCCATCCATACCACGAGGGTGCAGGGGTCATGCACGGAGGGACTCTTGATGAGCTGGAGGAATGGGCCAAGAGGAACCTCCTGAAATTCAGCAAAGCACCAAGCCCTGTCCCTGGGCCAGAAGGATCTCCAAGCATGGAGACAGGTTGGGGACCCATGGGTTGGAGCTGCTCTGCAGAGAAGGACAGGGATGCTGGTAGGCAGGGCTAGATGGCTTCCCCGCGGTCCCTTCCAGTCCAAGTGATTCTGTGGTTCCTAACAGCATATTGACCAGCCTGACTTGGCCATGGATTTCTTCCTTTTCTTCCATCTGTCCCCAATCAAAAATATCTAGCTATGGCTATTTGTAAGCAGTGAAAATATCAATGTCTGAGGTTAGCAGCTGCAGAGGAAGGGAGTTTTGTGTGCGTATGTGCATGGTGAGCAAAGGTCAGCAACAGCTGCTTTTGTGGAAAACTGAAGATGTAATTTTAATGCTTCTCCGATGTTGCAACACGTTGCGTGCACTGGGGAGAGTTTCCATTGAGAAGGTGTGCCAAGTGCTCGTCCTTATCTTCCTCCTATAAATGTCTCTTTATAAGCTGCCCTTTTGCATCCTCCCCAGCTTTCAGCTCCCACTGCGCTGAGAGGCCGAGGTCCAACTCCACGGCGGTGCAACCCCAGCTCGGGCTGCTGAGGAAAACTAGTTTTTGCACAGAGCTGGCAGACGGTGCGTAGAAAGCTGAGACCGAGCTACGCTACAGACCGAAGAGGACAAACAGCAACAGAGAAAGGGTTATAATCCCAAAGAGAACGTGGCGTCGACAACCAGCTGCTCCACCAGACACCGGGAAGTCGGCGTCGTTGGCGAATGATGGCAACGGCTCCTGCTCGGGCGGCGACGGTGCTACCGCGCTGGTCAGAGGCCGGCGGTCGCTTGGGCCGCGACACGGCCGCCGGGGCGCGTTTGTCGGGCACCATCACAGCCGCAGCCCCGCGTTCGTCGCCGAGGCGGCCCCGTCATGGCGGCCGCCGCCACCCCGGACTACGCCTCCCAGCGTGCCGCGCGGCGGCCCCTGACGTCATCGGCCCGCGACACGCCGGCCTCGTCCGCATGGCAACGGCCGCCGCGCTCCCTGCGACAGCTTTGCAGGAAGCGGCCGCCACGCGCTGAGCGGGGACGCGCAAACAGCTCCCCGCCGGCTGTGAGAGCCGCTGTGGCAGCGCGGGGGAGAGGGGTGTTGGGGGGGGGGGAGAGCCCCGCTCTACCACCGCGACGCCTCGGGGGACTACATCTCCCAGCATGCCCCGCGCACGCCGCTCGCCGCCTCCTCCCTCCTGATTGGCTCAGCGCAGTGCGCCTGCGCCGTCAGCGCCCGGCGCGGGGCAGGGCGGGCCCCGGCGCCCCCCGGTGGCCGCGCGGGGCAAGGCCTCAGCGGGGCCGGCGGCTCCGGTGTCGCCGTCAGGGCTGGTAGCCGCGGGGAGGGGGAAGCCGGGCTGTGTCGCTTGCCAGGGTTTTTTTCCCTTCCCCCGAGGTGCCAAGCTCGTCTGAGCGCTCGGGCGGCCTTGTGGCAGCTGAGGGCCGGCTCTGGGGCTTCCTTTGTGCCGCGCCGGCCGGCAGAACGCGTGGGGTTTTTTTTGGGGGGGGGGGGGGGCCCTTAACGGCAAGTTGGGGTCACGGGGGGGCTGGGTGAGCCCTGGGTGCCCGGCCGGCGTAGGCCTCGGAGGAGGGAGAGGCCCTGATGTTACAGGCAGCCTTAGGCCGCGCAGCGGGGCGGAAGCGTCGCTCGGGTCCGGCCTTGCTGAGGGGAGGGAAGGCTCGGATGAGTTATGACAAGCGGAGCTAATGGATGCGAAGGCCAGCAAAGTGGAAAGTACTTAGAGGGAAATGAGGTTTCTGGCTTAACGATGACAGGATTAGGCAGGCGTGTTAGCAGTGCAAATGGTGATAAGTACTGGAGGGCGCTGCCGGCGGTTGGCAGCTTTTTATTGCCCTCCTCACCCCCCCAGTCCTGTTAAATCTCTTGAGTTTTGGGGAAAGGGGTTGAAAGAGGAGGAGGCGGCGCTGGGAGCGGTGGCCGCTTTCCCTGCCTTGTAGTTGTGGACTGTAATCCTCGTGCTGTAAGCAAAATGGGGATGTTACAAAGGTCTAGGAAGAGCTGTAAAGGACAGGATTGTTTGCGTGATGATTGAACTCTGAAATTAAAGCTAAGTGCTGCGTAACCTTTCACATGCTCCCTGACCAGCAGCGCGGGGTGAGGACAATCCACTTGTTTTCGCTAGGGAAGAAAGATGCTTTTTGCAATTTGCTGTTAGCAGATGAATGGTTTCTCACTGAGTTTGATTATTGCAAATGTCAGAACAAAGAACGTGGCCTGAAAATGAAATGCTTTCTCCTTCTGAAGAAGGAAAATGAATAAATGTCATGTGCTGGTCAGGAAGGGACTCTGTCTGCTTCCCATTTCCCAAGCCTTAGGGTTTGGTTGCTTTCGTAGCAGCTGTTGCTCAGTCTTGATGTTCCCAGCTAAGAGGAAAACAGGAGATGACCTAAACAAAAAGGAGTCTGTCTAATTACAAAACTCCTGGGGTGGCAGGGGAGAGGGGAGAAGGGGTAGCACTGTCTCCTGCCAGTTGTTTCCAGAAGAATGCACTTCTGAAGGACTCTGGACAAGAAGAGAAGGTTTCCAGTTAGTCTCAAGTGATGATGGTGTCACTTTCTTCCCCTTCCTCGCTCTCTCCCACGCACTGCTGTTTCCTAGGCTGGATGTGGCTATGGAAACAGATAGGTTCTCTGCCCAGGAGTGTTAATGGAAGCTGAAACAAAAAAGAAAACAAAGTAAAAAGGGGAAAAAAGAAACCCTCAAGGAAAGCATCTAGAAGAAGCTGAGAGCTCCCGCCGAAGGGTTCCTGACTCAAACTTCTCCGCATCCCCTGAGAGCTCGTGTACTTTCTAGTCAGTACATTAGGCTTCAAACAGGCCACGCCGGCTGCCTTTCCCACAGCTGGAGAGGTGCTCGCGGCTCATGTAGATGAACCAGACCTACTGGCATGGGAGGCCTGAGGATTGTACAAGTCTGCGGGGTGGGGGGAGGAACGGACAGGGCTCTGCTTGTTTTCTCTTTGCTGCCCCTGGTTTCTCTTCTAGGCAGATGGTGGCCCAGCTCCCTAGACTCATGCTGCAGAACTGTTTGCATGTTCTTTAGGGGGAATACGGATACAACAGTCTGGAACGGGCTCCGTCCTGCCCTTTTCTCTCCTTCCCGGCCTGTAGTGGGGTGTGGGCTTCAGCTCCTCCCTTGAGACCTTGCAGGAAATCGAGCGTTAGGGCAGAGCGGGGAACAGGTCACGTACAACTGAACTGCGATGCCCCCAAAGCACTGCATCCCTGGTACGTGACATCAAATGGGAGAGAGGTGTCCCCTGCCTTCTTCCTTCTCGGCCTCCTGAGTTTACAGCTTCATTCTTGGCTCATCGGTTTCGTTACTGTAGGTGTCTGTGTGGCTGGGTTACTGTGATGTGACTAAGGGCCAGGTTAAAGTAAAGTAGTTCTTTAGAAAGTACTCTTTTCTCCTGTACTGAGCCACTTTAAGGATCAAGCTGCCTTTCTGGCCTCTAGAGTACAGCAGGAGGGTGCCGAACCCTTCCCACCTGAGGAGGTTTGTGACGACACGGGGCCTTGCAGGCAGGAGTAAGGTGAGGATGCAAAGGAGAAGGATTTTCACTGGCAAACCCTGGAGGTAGATGCTCTTCTTCCCCTTACCAGGCTGAGAGCCGCGGTCTGCCCTGTTCATCTTGAGAAGTTCAACCTTACAGGGAAGGAGAAAAACACTAGTGACATCGAGGCATGTGAGAAGATGGAAGAGCACAGAGAGGATCTGCACTCTAAACACAGGCTTCTCTTTAAAAAAAAAAAAAAAAAAAAAAAGCTGCTGGGCAAATAAAGTAGCTAGAAAAGTGGTGGAGAAAATGCTGGCAAAGTGCAGTCAGGTGGTTTTGGCTCATGAGGTTTCTTGAATCCCCAGTTGCTTTTCAGCAGGGCAGCGAAACAGCCTTCTCCTTGTCTGATCTGAACTGCCTGATCTAAGAAGTGCGTGATAGGAGAGTGGGAGTTAAACAAGCACGAGGTTTTGATGGCAAATCGGTTTGAGCTTGCTGCAGAAAGCGTGGCACTCGGGGGGAAAAGAGTGACTGCGGGCTGGGGCGCACACTCCTTGCTAGGCAAGGAACAGGACTAGGCAGAGCAGTCTTCTCAGGTAAGGCTCTGCTTTAGCGAGGCTGGAGTGTTAGCGCTAGGGAAGGAAGTAGGAATTTCCTATGTCAGGCAGAGTCTTCGCTGCTACTTAAAGCTCTTTATGGCCAGGTATGCAATTGCTTGTGAATTCCGGTAAAAGGTCTGGTAGCTTTTTTGTATGGTCATGCTGAGCCAGTTTCTACAGCTGACTTTTCTGACGGAGTTTCCTGGATTAAGTAACAATGCTGCAATTTGGGTTTATTTTTCCTCTCCATCGGAGAACTTATGTGGTGTCCGAAGTAATGTCCGCATGGTTTAGCATCTGAGTCACTCTTCACCATCCTGTTATTTCAGCTGATGTCAGCGTGTTGCTCAACGTGCACCTCCTGACTAGAGAAACGCTTTGTAAGAGGACTTAATACCGCAGCTTCCATGTTGGGGCTGCTTGAAACATCTTCACGGCTTAGTTTCCTGATGTCTGGGCCAAAGTGTTCGATGGGCAAGGGTGGGGTTCCCAGAAAATCCACTCAGGTCCACGGAAAGACACTTATTCTGTTGTTACACATTGGAAATGCCATTGTGAAGGGCTGTTCATGGGATGCATGGGGAAATCCGCTCTGTTCTTGGTGGAGACGTGCAAATCTCTGCAGCGGGCACCTCTGTGAACAAACCCCCGGATGACAGGCAAGAAGTGTCCTATATGGGAAGATCTCCCACTCCATTTTGTTCCCTGCTGCAGTGTTCGGCCTTTGCTGTTCAGCACGGCTCCGTGTCGGAGGAACGGCTGGCCGCGAGCCGTCTCTGCAGTGTGGCAGAGCTTTCAACGTGTGCGCTGGGTGCTGGGGAGCTGCTTTCTGTGGTGTTAACTCAGGCTTTGAGGGAGAGGTTCTCATTTTCTTTCTCCTCTTGGTTCCTGAGCGTGCCACCCATGTCGTCCCTGCTCTGCGCAGGCTCAGTAACGCAGCTGCGGGTCTCACCTCCAGCTGTCCCGTGCACTGACGGTCCTAACCCTGGTACAGCAGCGCGCTCGGTGCCTCGCTGCCTTGAGAGCGTGTCACAGACCTGCACGCAGTGACCCTTACAAAAAAAAAGGCTGTGGTTGCCTTCTGTTTTGTTGTTGTTTTTTCCTTTTCTTGGGCCATATGTACCGGAAACTTTTCATTCCGTGTGCAGAGGTGTTCTGGTGGCAGCATGACAGCCAGCAGCAAGTCAGAGGACTTGTCTAAAGAGGAAGTTACGTGGAGCAAATTTTGGCACTGGATATATACCCCAGGTTGAACCCCTGTGCAGTTACGGTGTGTGTCTTGGCCACATCACATGTGACGAAGCACGCTCTGGTTTCGGGGAGGGGGTAGGCTAGTAGGCTAGCTCTCAAGGATGGGGCCATGGCACTTGAAGCCGTTCCCTTCTGTCTCCCCACCTTCTTGCTTCACGTGGCTGCTGAGCTTGGCCAGCCCTCCCTCACCACCACGGCATGAAGGCATAACCTGAATCAGCCCTGAAGAAAAGGGCTCAAGGAGAGTGACTGCCTTTGCCCTGAAGCAGGTGAGGAGGGCTTCACGCCACACTGCGTGGCTCAGCTCCAGCACGCGAGCGATAGCCACAGCATGGGACGCTTGCTCCTGCAGGCCCCCGTGGATGGAGCTGTAAACGCTTTTCTGTTTATACGTTGGCAGCGCGCTCCCCTTCAGCTAAGAGCGTTAAGTCAGGGCAGCATAGCGGTGCGCTGTTGACACCGTTGCGTTTATTCCACTGTTAACAGATCTTGAGGACAAAGCTGCCTGTTTATGGGCGAGCTGATCCGACAACCTGCAGTCCTGTCCTGCTCTGGACCCTGCCTCCCACCCTGCACCTGACTCTGGGGCTCATTAGACCTGATCATCAGCCAAGCCGGCTCTGGAAACTGGCCGAAAATGCTTGACTTTTCCCGTTTCGCTTTACTCTAGGATCATGAGCTGAACTGGTTTGCAGAGGCCCTGATGAGCACCGAGGCTAGTGTGCGGTAAGCAGGGTGGCTGGGGACAGGGAAAAGGGGCAAATCAGGTGGGGAGGAAGGAGCGTGACCTCCCCGTTTTGACAACCACAAGCTGTGAAAGCGTTTCAGCCACGTGGTGTGACTTTGAGCCTACTGCTGTCCTGCAGGTCCTGCCCCTCCGTAATGGCTTTAAGAAACAACTGAGGGCATCAAACAAAAGGCAAGGAGTCCAACCTGTATTAAAAAAGCGTGGAGCGGAAATCTTTTTTCTTGTCCGACTGGAAAGTTCCTGATTTAACTGGTTTCAGTCTCAGTCATCATTGCCCATTTAGACAGGTTTTTGGGCAGTGCAACCACGCATGACTGAGCAGGTCTACTCATAACGTAGAGCAACCAAAGGGAGGGACTGATTCCTTCGGGCAGGGAGAGCATATCACAGGCCTTCCTAAACCCGAAATGAGGCTGGCAGCTATCCTAGAAGAGTCTGAGAGCCTTGCCAGACTGCCATCATTTGCTGCCCCAGGAGGCTGATGAAACAGCTTTTAGCTGGAAAATCTTTCCAGCATGCTGACCGTAAACGTGGAGCAACATTAACCGATGGCCGAGATTTAAGAGGCTAGTGCTCTGCCTGGGTTTAATGATTTGTCCTAGTCTGTTCTGCAGAGCATCTATCAACGCAGTTAGTGCTAAGGTCTGAAATGGCTGGACGTGATTCCTGAGGAGTCTGCATGCTCCTTTTTATAGAGGCACGTACTCCTGTAACTGTGCGTCCATGTTACCTAGCTGGCTGCATGGGCCAGGTGGCTGGTTCTGAGACTATTTTGTTGATTGCTGAAATGACACTATCTGTGGGCCTAGTGCAACATCTGCCAAAGTTAATGGAAGGACGTCTGTTGGTTTGCACAGCCCTTGCCTCTGATCCTACGTATTTATAGGCAGGTCAGGTCTTGACCCAACTAGAGTCTGCTGGCATCTGGCTGTTGTCTCCAGTGGGCATTGGAGGAGGACCCAGTGCTTACGTTCATCTTTCGTCACCAAAGGTGATGTACAAGCATGGACTGAGTTCAGCCAGCCTCAGTGACATGTCTGTGCCTGGGAACTTGCTCTTAGCTAAATAACAGCAGGGGAAAGAAGGGACTTGCAAAGTCTCTGGATGGAAGAGGGTGAATTCTGTGGTTTTCTGCTTACGGTAACGTTAGCCGCTCAAGACTGAGTGCTTCAGGCCCCTTTCCCCTCAGATTTTGCAGGATGATTGTAGCCACTTTGCTGTGGGAACAGCCTACGGTTTTCCCTCTATTCAAGCTGGAAGAAAACCGGCCTTTGAGATTGCCCGTTGCACTGGTCAGCTGTCCTTCGGTTGCTCGAAACATGCCTTTCACTGCATCTTTTGTAATCCCCGCTGGCTGACAAGCCACGAGGAGAGATTGGAGGGATGTCGAACGCCTCGCTAAAGTGGCCGAAGGATCGGCGTGCTCTTGGGGCATCCCCGGGAGCTGGGGAGCTGCCCTCACGGAGGTGGCACATGTCCCCCTGTGAGATGGAGGTGGCAGCAGCCAGGGTGAAGGGGATTCCTGGCTACTGCCTGGGGCAGGGACGAGGTCCTGCTGGAGCAGCAGCTGCCAAGCGCTTGCCAGTGGTTTGAGTAGTGAGCGTGATGTGGTTTCTTCCGCAGTGGTTAGGTTAGACAGGGTTAGCTCAGCCTGCTGCTGGGGCTCCCCCAGCCCAGCTCCAGGCCTCACCTCGCTCACAGGTTCCTTGGAAGTGCAGCTGTTCCTCTTGTGAGCACAGGGCTAAGTGTGAGGTGGGACCTCCAAACTTGGTACTTACCAGTCACTGTGACTAGCCGAGGTGCTAACTGCATGAAAACAAGCTGACGTAAGTCAACCCTGTGGCAGAGGGAATGGCCTTTGCCTGCCAACTATAAAACTGGAGCTAGTTTAAATATTAAAACAGCCTGTGTGTGGAAGGTCAGGGAAGACGTGGAGAACTTGGCTATTGTTTTTTGATGTCCTGCAGTTATATTTTCCGTGAGTCCTTCTGCTTCCCACTTGCTCTTGCCAACCTCTGCCTCACCTCAATAAAGAAAATCCCTCTGGCTCTTCTAAGCCACTAAAAAGACCTAGTCTCCTCACTTCCTCTAAAAAAAGCCATGAAATGAGTTCCTGGAGAGACCTGAACAAGAGCAGCAGTCTTGAAGGGCCCCCCGCCGGCAAATCCTGCCAGAGAGAGATCGTGACATGGGCTGGTGCTTGTTTTTGTGGTGGAGCTGATGTTTTATCGGGCAGGTGCATGTTCTTTAAGCTGGTGCTTAACTGCCAGTTCCATGTAAAAGCTTGTTTCTTTTCATCACGCTTGAAAGCGTTCACCCGCCTGCCATTTTTTTGGGTAGCTACATATAAAAACAAGCACCACCTACTCTAGAAGGCTTAATGCTGTATTAACGTCTGCTCAAACTTGATGCCACGCAAACTGTCAAAAAGACATCCCGGGGATAAACAATAATTACAGGCGTGAGCATGCTTAGGCAGGAGGATAGCCCAGTTTGGGGGGCACGGTCACGGGATACGGAGCCTTTCACAGAGCTGCGTGGCTCCAGCTTGCATCCGCACCGGCGTGGCGGCCTGATCTGCTGAGCCCTGACCTTGCTTCCCCCACAAGCCTCTGTCCCTTGCTGCCCGAGTGCAGTGCCGCCACGTAGGTCCGGTGGACACCCTCCAGCACGCTGGGAGCGCGTGAGCTCCCCGTGTCGCAGCCGGGGCCCGAGCGATGTGCTGTTGGCATGCCAATTCCAGCTTGCGTGCTCAAGGCTCCCCGTCGTGCATCTTCACAAAATGAACTGACGGCCTCAGTTGATATCCTCTGGGATGTTTAACGTTTGACTCTTTGACAAGTTCCCAAACGAAACCTCATCTTTACAAAAGGCTGTTTGACGTGCGCATCCTACTCAGAATGAAAGCTGTCTGATCATTCATGAGGACGTGAATGCTTACCAGTGTCTTGCAGGGGAATTCATACTGGAAAGGAGGTGATTTTTGGTGCATTGAGGAATTTCCCTATGGTTGCTGGCTTTAGCTGTATAGTTTTATTCTTTTTTCCCTAGCTTTTCAGTATTTGAGGAAGAAGTTATTAAGTTGGACATAACAGCGAGGGAGAATGAACCCCCTGCCTTGTTTTTAAAGACTTTGTAATATTGCAAGGAGGAAAAAATGGAACTCGCGGCTACAAGAGGATGATGACAATATAGCAAATGCTGTGGACTGTGGCACGCGTTGAGCTGTGGAGGTATGTCAGCGTTAGTCTTAACTGTGGCTTTTGCAACTTGGCAACTCTGCGGCATCTTATGAAAGCTCCGGTACGCCTGCCTAGTGCACGTGCCATCACTGGAATCAAATGTAAAGCTTTGGAATCGTAAAGAGTGGAGCCGGTCTTAAAATTAGGTTAAACGGAGCTGATACATGCCAGTGAATTCACCAAATTCTGCTTCTGGCCATGCGTAGCAAACAGTGTTGTTGTATTAATAACATTGTTCTTATTCGCTCTCCTGCTTCTCCAAGCACTTTTTTTCTGAGGCATTCCAAAGGAGAAAAAAAATTAGATTAAAGGGTATTCTGAGCAAATTATAGAACCGTAATCTCCTGGGGCGTTTACTTTAAACTGCCTATGTGCAAAAGAAGGAGAAGAAAACTGTGAAGACACAACTTAGAAAATGTTTGTCTGTCCAAAATGAGTTTTGTATTACTCGCTTACAAAATCCTGTAGTACAAACTGTTGCATTTTTGTTGTCTTTGGGACTTTCTTCTATAACAGAACAGCTTGCTGTTTTGTTGTCTTTGAAGCAAGTTCTCTCAAGCGACTTTGAACACCCTCTGTGTTCCTGATTTAGGACGTTTCTGGGAACTAGCAGTTCCATGTAATCCAGCCTTTTGCAGTCTGTGCTGTTTGTAAGTACTCGGTGAAACCTATTGCCTAAAACCTGAGTTTCCCTGATGCCGAAATTGGGCACCTACAAGAAATGACTGAAAAATTTGCACAGTGTTTTGCCAGAGGAGCTAGAGGAGGAGTTTGGAGCTGAGCAGGATTTCATTTTTAGGCTATCTTACAGAACAAGTGGAGCCCAGATGTTTTTAGTAAACGGCTTTCAAAACTCACAGTTGAGATCAGTGTCAAATTTCCAGCCACATGATCCAGCTTGGAGCCAAGTTTGGGTTGTTTTTATATTTACATAATGTCTGCAAACTGAAATACAGTGAAGTTTGTGGGTGGGATGGAAATTCTCCATAACAAATATTTGACTGGATGTACATTTTATCTTGTTTATGGGACTTTGAGCATTGAAAAGGAGTTACTGTCTTTTTGTCCATGTAATATTTGAGGCATGTTTAGCTATCTCTTGCTGACTGGGTTGGGACCAAAGTTTGTGTTGCTTTCTGCTCAGTTTTTAGGTCTGTGGTCGTTCTAGCCACCACGGTCTAAATTAACGTGGACGAAGAAAGCATTTTAAAGCAAGAGAGGAAGTTCCAGTTAAAAGCAGCGTTTGAGACAGCTGCTAGTACATAATGTTTCCTAAAGCAATGGTGATGCAGTAACTCAATTGGAGCAGGACTGAGACCACGCTTGGACTTTCAGAAAATTTTTGTGCCCTTGCCACTTCCTGGGGACGGCTGCTGTGCAGAAGATGAGCTGAGAGCGCTCATCCCGACTATATCAGCACAAATCTGGCTTCCATTTTTACAAGTTCAGAGTTTGCTTTCTGCAAATGTTGTCCAGCATCTGTTTAAAAATCATGTTTTCAGCCCACAGTCAGACCACTGCCAGAATTTGGATAGGTCATGTACGAGGAGGGCCCAGGTAGAGTCAGGATGAATTACATCTAAAGTAGATTTAGCAGTCACGGAAACTTTCCCTTTTTCACAGCTTTTCCTAGGTCTTACCCTGTGCAAAGTCTGTGCCACCTTCAAGTGCTCTTGCTGCATGGTGCTATGCACAGCTCTGTCTGCCCAAGTACGTATCGTGTCCTCTTCAGAAACGACCCTGAGCTCCCAAACTAACAGCCGGTTACTCTCGGCCCCTGTCTGGGGCTCTCGCTCTTTCTGCTACCGCAACACCCAGTGCTGAGAGGTGTGTGCAAACAGAGCCTTGGTGGTTTTTTTCTGCATCTAGGTATATCCTGAGCAATGTCAACCAGTTCTCGGACTTAATAATCTCCTGTATGTCTATGCAAACATTCATCAGAGAAGCTGAGGTTATTTTGCACACTTAAAATGATCTCTCCAGCTGTCATGTGAGGAAGCTAAGCGTTACTGTCCCTGAAATGCCTAGTGTTCAGGTCTGTGCTCTACACGTAATAGCTGAGCTGTAAACAAGGGAGCTGGCTCCATTGTTTCTGATGGGATCTCGGCCAAAGGAAAACAGAGATCGCCTTCAACAATTTGGAGCCCCTGTAGGCGGACAATGCGTTGACTTTTGCCTGTGGGCAGCACGAAGCATGCCTCTACTCCAGCCCGACCGAGCAGCAGCGCCAGCCTCTAGAAGCAGCTGAGAGTGGACATGAATTCAAAGTAAGGCTGCGGGTGCAGACTGCTGAGAGGATAGATCAGGCCCTGCGCAGCTGCGACGTTTGTGTGGGAAAGCGTACTGAAAGAACTAGTTGGGACTACCAGTCTCTTTTTTCCTGTATACACTGAGATCTTTAATCTTTTGGATTTGAACGAGAAAAGCCAGGATCCCCCACTAATTCTGAACAGTTTAATGAATAACGCTCAGGGGTTGTAATTAACTAGTAGCTACCGAAAGTAGTAGGGGACGAGACTAGGGTGCAAAACATTGTCAGATGTAGGGAATGATCTTGCAGTTGCAGAACGTGAATGTTATTTGATGTGAGGTCCAGCCTGACTACGATGATGCTTCTAGCAGGCTTCTTCCGAGGAACGCTCATAAATACATCCTTCAGGTAGAAAGGCTCAACCCAAGCCATAGTAGAACAGTATGGAACAAAGTCCAAGTTAAACACAATGTGACAGTAGTTTGGGGGAAGTCAACAAGTGAACAATCATCAGAAAAGGTCCTTGTCAAAGCTAACGCTAAAGTCTCGTAGGACCAGACGCTCTTCATGTTGGTCACCAAGCTATTATGAGGCATGGCCGTACCACCCGACGTGTCCTGTTCTGGCCAGGCGTGCTTTGCGTCGTTGAAGACAGCGTGTATGTTTGTGCAGTGCAATCGATCCAGAAAGCAGAACGTAGGACATTCCTCGTCTTCCTGACGTTTAGCCATGGCTGGCGCTGACTGTCCAAATGACAGAGGAAACGTTCCTTTTATTGATGGACTGCTCGCTCAACCGCTTATAAACTGTGCTGTTGCACAGCCTTTCATAAAACAGCGTAGTGAGGATTTATGTGGGCTTGACCATGACGAGATTGAAAAAACCAAACAGCAATAGCTTGCAATTTGTAAGCCACCAGGCAACTTCCTTCTGAGAGTTCCCGTGCGCCTTTGTCAATCACAGACAAAAAAGTTAAGTGGGAAGCAAACACAAACATAATTTAATTAAGAAATGGTTTAGTGCTTTACAGTTTCAGTATTAGTCTTGCTAGAATACTGAAACATACTTTTTCAATGAACTGCCAGTACAGAGGCCTGCCTGAGATCTGCCCAGCAGTTACTTCTTTTTTTTTTTTTTTTTAAATTTTATTTACATAAGCTTCTAGTTGGGAGGGGAACATAAGATTTCAAGTGAGAAGTACCCGGCAGCCTGCCAAAGCAATAGGTATAATCCACCTTAAGTTATATATCTAATTGCTTTTGATGCTTAACTGACAGAAGCAACGAAAACCAGTAAAGCAGAGGAAGACATGGGCTGCCTGTTTCCTTAGGACATTCAGGAACGCCTCTAAAACTGCCTTTGTGCTGACACAGGTCCCGCGCAGCTCTTCCCACGCAAGCGCACCCCTGTGCAGTCGCCCGTGGGAAATCACGCGTCACCGGGAAGAGCTGTTCAAAGACTGAATAAACATGGAAAGAACTGGTTAGAAGAAGAAATGGCATTTAATTATTGACAGTCCAGTGAGTAGTGTTGCCAATACCTGGGCTATTTCTGCTGAATTTCAACATCAGCTGTTGTTGTTAGTAAAGACCGAAGTTTTGGCAGCCCAGTGTTATCTCAATTTCCCTTTAAGTGGGCCATCTCTAGCCCTCCACGTTGCACTTACAATCAAGAGCCTGCTTGAATCTAGGAAATTCTGGAAAAAAAAAAATCTCAGAAACTAAAAGAACCCAGTGTTTATTGAAAATAAATGACCGCACAAACTGAATGATCATGGTAATACTGAAAGGAGCTAAAATAATGATCCTATTATCAGGTGGCTCAGTGTGTTCCTTTTGACCTTTGATTTCTCAGTTGCCTCTTTATTATTTGGCATTGTGTTTTAACTGGCTGTAGGCTCCTCTCCCAGGTCTCACCCTCATGCAAATCAAGCATCTGAGGGCCGATGCTTGGCCTGCTTCCTCCTCCTCCAAAAAAAAATAAAAATAAAAAAAAAACCCACTCAGCAATGATTGCTGCGGGTGCCCGTTGATAACTTTGAACCACCTTGAAGGGTGATGGCATCTTTCACCAGTATTTGTTCTTTCTTCCGTTGGGTTGGCTCGTTAAGGCTAACCAAGGACTTTGCCCTTTACCTAATGGTTTCTTACGTTCCTTCGGAGCAGTTTTAGGCCGCTGTCCAAAGTAGGGCACGGTCACCGAAGAAAGAAGTCTGGAAACTTCTCAGGTCTAGCCATTGACTCGCCTTCTGTTTTACTGCTGTGACAAGCCTAAGCTGCCCGCTGCCATTGACAACCAGCTGGACTTTATAATAAAATCTTTTCCAGTACAAATTACCACCTTCAGAATAAGCTGGGTGGGGGGGGCGGGAGGGAAGGAACCCGCCATAAACTGACTTCTTTCCTTCCAGCCCATTTTTGTTCCCCTCCATGCCGGCGTGTATTTATGTACCCAGTGAAAAGTTGTCCTCAGCCTTTCGGTTTTGAGCGAGCTTTCCACCTCCATTTCGGCAGTCACCCTGTCCCAGGGAGGGGAACGACGCGGTAACACCCGTGAGGTGGGACAGCCCGTCCTGCCTGGCGGTTTAGGCCACGGAGCCAAAAATAGCACCGGGACCGCAGCGTTTTGGGCCTTTCACGGGTTTCGGGGGGCCGAGGTGACGCTACTGAGGGGCGACCCTCGGCCTGCGCCCCCCCCCCTACTGCCGGGAGCCCGCCCTGAGGGAAACCGCCACCCCCCTCCCCCCCCCCGCCACAGGGCGGGCGGCCCACAGGGCTGTCGCCCCCCGCGGCCGTTGCACGACCGTTGCCCGAGCCGCGAGGCAGCGGGCCCCGCCCACCGCGGCGCGAGGTGGTGGGGGGAGGGCGGGGAGGGGAGGGGAGCAGGGGAGGTGCTGAGTCACGCCGGGCCAGCAGAACGGCGGCGCGCGGAGGGAGAGGGGCGGGGCTGCGGCGGGGGGCGGGGCGTCTTAGTGCCGCCCCTGCCTCCCCCAGCTCCTGGGGGCGCGTGCGTCGCGGCGCGAGGGGGGGGCGGGGCCTGGCGCGCGAGATGACGCGCGCGGGCGCTATAAAAGGGGGGCGCGGGGGGCAGCGGCGGTTCAGACGCGCCGGCGAGGCTTGAGCGGAGCGGGTTCCTGCGTCAACAGTGCTTGGACGGAACCGGCCGCGCCATGGCTACGCCCCCTTCCCAAGTGCGCCAGAACTACCACCAGGACTGCGAGGCGGCCATCAACCGCCAGATCAACCTGGAGCTCTACGCCTCCTACGTGTACCTCAGCATGGTGAGCGGCGGGGCAGGGGGCTGAGGGCCGGCCCGGCGGGGGCCCTCTGTGAGAGGAAGGGGGGAGGGGCCCTGCGAGAGGGGTTGGGCCCGCCCGTGGCCTTCGGGCCTGCCGGGTGTGGGGCCTCCCCCGAGGATGGGAGCGGGGGTGGGGGGGGAAGGCCGTTGCGTGCGGGATCCCCGCTCCGTGCGATACCCGCCGTGGGCCAGGCGTTGCGCCCCTTTTTTTGTCCGGGGGAGGCCGAGCCGGGCCCGGCCAGCGTTGGGTGCCCGCCGCCGTGGCGGGTGTGTGGTGATGTCGCACCCTCCTGCGGCAAGAGGCGGTGGCCGAGGCGGGGGGTGGTGGGGGGGGAAATCTCCGTGGCCGCCCGCCCGAGTGGGGGGGTCGCGGTGCGCCGGGCGGCGCTTCCCCGGGGCGTGCCCCGGCGCTCTGGGGGCCGGCTGGCTGCCTGCGCGTGTGGTGCGTTGTTTGGGGTGTGTGTGGTTTTTTTTTGGTGCCCTTATCTCTGCGGCGAGCTTCGGTTGCGCGTTAACCGCTCTCTGTTGGTCGCCCTTGGCTGACCTGTTATCAGCACAGGTCAGCCGCTGCCAAGCGGCTCTGCCCTTGGGGCTGGGCTGGATAGCGAGGGCTGCCTAACGAAGAGATTGGCACCTGTCCCACAGGCGCCCTCCTCCGAGGCACGGTTTTGCATTCGTAGTTTTGGAGTGAATTAGTAGGAAGCCATGGTTTCCTTGGAGCTGTACTTGCATGTCTCACTTGGTGCGAGACTCCAGTTTTAGCCATAGCTGAGAGAAATAACTTTGAGTCCAAACAGCAGCTCTGACCTCTGTGCAGCAATCTCGAGTCACCTGCTCATCTAAAGCACTGACACTTCCTAGTGATGCTGCAGCATGTTAGGGCATTCAGGTGAATAACTTCCCTGCTTGCTTGGTTCTGTGTTACTGTGAAGGTCAGACCCTCAGCTGCAAGCTGAATGTAACTGTGTTGGTGGGTGATAGTGGTACACAGGCACCAGTGTCTCTCCCTGAAGCTCCTACGCCGCTGGTCTAATGGTGGTGAATTCTGTGGCAGTTAGTCTTGTAAATAACTGGCAGCTGATACAAAGCTTTCCATTGAATCCTGCCCAATGGCTTTGACCAAAAAAAAACAAACAAGCTGTGTGGTGGCTTCTGACTGCTGGTACAGATGCTTTTTGACTTGAAGATTTGTCTGGTATTTGCTGTTTAACTCTGGCGAAATACATGTTCAACTATCTTTTCAAAGTGCTGCTAGCTTTCTTCAGAAGTAAAAAGGGAATTTCTCAGTCTGTTGCCTCATAAGCCCGATGAGGCATGGGAACCTTATCCCAGAAGTATCTTAAAGGCCACCTTTAGCTTGTGTTGAAGAATCCTAACTCTGACTCATGGTCACTGTTGAACACAAACAAAGGGAGCAGGGGGAATCTCTCCTTGTAGAAGAGGAACTTGGTAGCGCTACACTTAATTTGCTGTGTTGAGGCATTTGAATGGTGCTCAGAACAGGCATCTTTGGTCCCCTTCTGAATATACTTAAGAAAAGTTTGTCTCCATTTCCTCAGTAAGCAAGTTTTGCCGCAGTCCCTTGCTGTCATCACACTGCTGCTACCTTTAGTTTGGACTCCAGCCATCTTGATAAAGGGCTGGTAGGAGGCATATCTGAAACTGCAGTACTGACTTGGGCTTGTGTGGCTGCTGTAGTGAGGGTTTGGTTTTTTAGCATGTGAATTTTTCTTTTCAGTCCTACTATTTTGACCGTGATGATGTGGCTCTAAAGAACTTCGCTAAGTACTTTCTGCACCAGTCCCATGAGGAACGTGAGCATGCTGAGAAACTGATGAAGCTGCAAAATCAGAGAGGCGGGCGCATCTTCTTGCAGGACATCAAGGTGAGAGAAATAGAGCTGTGGGTGTTTCAGGACTGTAGCACAGAGCTAGACTTGAGGTCTGTCTTCAGGCTGGAAGGAGAGGAATCCCCCAGAGGATCCTCTTGCTGGAAAACACTAACAGTAACTAAGA
Source organism: Struthio camelus (assembly GCF_040807025.1). Lineage (NCBI taxonomy): Eukaryota > Metazoa > Chordata > Aves > Struthioniformes > Struthionidae > Struthio > Struthio camelus. Next base: position 7,332,441 of record NC_090946.1, on the reverse strand, counting down.
ATACTGAATTGCTGGGATTGGTGTGCAGTGTTTGAGCTGCTCAAAATCTAGAGATGCTAAACAAAAAAAGGGGCTTTCCTGTAAGAAGAGGTGCATACACCTAACCCTGCAGCAGTTTGCCCCCCCCCCCCCCCGGGGGGGGAGGGAGGAGCAGGGAAGAAGGAAGGGGGAAGGTAACTGTAACACACTACTTGCCTTGTTCTTGCCAATGACTTCAAGATAGGGCCTTCTCGGTTCACTAGACTGTTGTGTAGAGACAATGCTCTTTACTTCATGTTCCCATGGCAAGAGAGTCATATTAAGCTTCCAGTTTCTTGCTATGGCTTATTGCAAGACTTCATGGCACTGTTTCCTTGAAGTCACTTTAATTAGATTATTTAGAACAGCAGAAAGTAATGTTATATTGTTATGCAAGACTTAACTCTTCGTGGGGAAAATGGCAGAGTGAGTTGACAGACGTTTTCAGCAGAATCCTTTTGCTAGAAGTGAGTATTTGTAAAGACCAGACTTCCCTGTTCTGGTGTATAACCTGCTTTATTTCTGAGATTGTACCCATTGCCTACCTAGGTAGGTTGATGTTTAGGCTGTTAGCTTTTGATGGGAGGAGGAGGGCAGTAGTTCTGACTTAACTACAGGAGTTCACTAAACTGAATTTGAGGAGATTTTTAAGGGAATGTGGACAGACTTGGAACCTGCTGTGTGCAGAGTGTGCACTGTGTGGGAGTGCCAAGCTTTTTGAAGATGCCTTAATGCCTGAAATAGCTCTTGCTCAAAGAATGTGAGTGGAAGACACTTACTGGAGAACCTCAGAATGTGGCAAGCTGCTTTTCTAAACAGGGTTGAGTCTGATCTAGAAGACTCTTGTGCCCTTCTGCTCTATGGGTACTTACAGAAGCTGTGGTCCTGTGCTTCCCCTTTTAGAAGCCAGATCGTGATGACTGGGAGAATGGGCTGACCGCAATGGAGTGCGCTCTGCACCTGGAGAAAAATGTGAACCAGTCACTGCTAGAACTGCACAAGCTGGCAACTGAGAAGAACGACCCCCATGTAAGTGGACAGTGAAGCTGAGAATGTAGCTGTGCAATGAGTGGGGCTTGCATGAGTCTGATCCTGTGGGTTTTGGGGGTGGACTATCTGTCCCTGCTCTTCCTAAAGGTGAGAAGAGGTGTGAACTGGTCATGGGGCCCTTCTGAAGGGAAGGGTCTGGGTGATGGGCTGTACTGTGGCCCTTTTGTTAGGGTTATTGTCACCCCTTTCTAGGAGAGGACCGATTGCCTTGTGTAAGGGTGGCTAAGGCCTTCCTTACAGAACAGTGGGTGCATATGTCTTCAAATCTTTTTACTGTCCTTAGGAACAGGAAGGCACTGGTGTGAACAGCCTTTTGGAGAGAAGGGAGGGGAGACATGAGCTCTACAGAAAAGGATTGTTCCTGAGGGGATGAGTTTTGATCTTAAACCAAAGGATGCCTGTTAGGCATTTTCCTCTTAAGATGAGGTTTTAGGGTCACTTTCTCTGAATACTAAGCACTGAAACTTTGGAAGTTGGTGCCTAAAAGCAGGTTTCTTTACAGCTGGAAGTTTAAACATGAAGGTTTTATTGGCAAGGTTGGGTTGAGATTTTTTTCCCATTATTAGAATGATATTAGTGTGTGTCAACCAGTACTCTTGGAGTACCCTATGTAAGACAGAGGGAGGCAGAGGTGCTTTCGAAAAATCTTAACTGGACCATTCTGCAGATGTAAAGACTGAAGTCTATGAACCGATTTGCAGGGAGGTTTCTAAATATGCTCGAAATGTTCCTGTTGTGTGTCTTGATGGTGGGGGGGTGCTTCCCGAGTGGCCTGTTGTGAATTGTACTGTAGGGCACTGGATAAGCTTGCATCTTTCTGGTGGTGTTCTGGCACTGCTGAAGCAAAACTAAAGGCTGCTTTCTCTCAGGTACCTTCTGAAGCTTCAAAGTTGTAGTTCTGTATCTTGCCCTAGAGAAGATTAGTAGGACTTGTGTTCCTGCTTCAGCAGGATAAGTAGTGTCCCGGCATAAACACGAACTCTCTTGTCTCCCTTTCAGTTGTGTGACTTCATTGAGACTCACTACCTGGATGAGCAGGTGAAATCCATCAAAGAGCTGGGTGACCATGTGACCAACCTGCGGAAGATGGGGGCACCAAAATATGGCATGGCAGAGTACCTGTTTGACAAGCACACCCTAGGGGACAGTGACAATGAGAGCTGAAGTCTTGCCAAGAGCCACCCTGTTGGTTTCAGTGGGACTCCTACCTTGCTGCCCAGCAGTGCATGCGTCTTCAGCTATCTAGTAAAACAGTTCTCCTGTGCTCTACCAAATATCACCCCTCTCTTCTCTGGTGTTTTGTGTACTGCCCTCCATCCAATAAAGTGACTTGGTTCAAGATGGCTTTTTCTGTTTCTCTCTGGAGTGAGAGTCCCATACTTAAAGGATTATGCTCCATAGTCTCCCTTGGGGGCCTTATCTTAGGTTGGGCTTGGATGGAGGAATATGTTTTAGGGGGATCAGGTTTTACTTTGCTTGCTTAGCGCTATTTTATATATAAATCACTTTTTCCATCCAGTGGGATCTGCTGCAGTAATTGATGACTGAAGTTGCATTTTAAAATGGTTTTGCCTCCGAAGCTGCTGCTATAATGGATGTGTGAGGAACTGTGTGGGGGCTTGTCACCATGGATTTAGATGAGGTTACTGAAGGAGGGTGCCTCACCAGGTGCCATGTTTGTCTAACAGAAGTAGTTGCATCTTTTCCATGTGCAAGTGCACTGTGAACCAGGACAGAGCTGAGTAGTGTAATCAGGCTAGATTGAAGCAGTGGTACTGCAGGAACTGAGCCTAAGGCATTGAATCGGGAGTCTGGGTGTGGTGGTGACCCCTGCCTAAGTCTAAAAGCTATGCTTGGAAGACAGGGTAGACTTCTCTTGTGGAAGGAGGCCCTTTAAATGTAAGGCTTCAGAAGGGATCTGAGAGGAAATGGCCTGGAACTGATTTGCCACATCAGTGCTCCCTGTGTTCTGTATCTGCAGCTGTCCTTGAAGACTTCCTTGTCCTTAAAGCAGGATAACTTCTGTGGCTTGTTTTCTGAATTCCTATTGCTGCATGGAAACTAAAATGAGGAAATGAAACAGCTGGGCCTTGACTTCAGCCTTGCTTTTATTTTCTTAGGGAAGGTTAGTCAAAACTCATAGCTCTTAAATAGTCTGCTACCATCCAGAGCACTTCTCCTGTGAGTGCTTTCAAATCAGCAGCAGATGTAATGTGGAGCTTGTAAAGGAGACAACAGGCTGGGTAAATACCATCAACTGCAGCCACCTGTTCAAGTAGATACCTGCCCTGCCTTACTTTGTCTTTTTTCCCCCCAATATCAGGAAAATCAACTAGACTGATTTGCTAAAGCACTACAGGTCTGTAGTAAGTGATGGGACTTACTCATTTCGGTCCCTTCCTTTCCCTGGAGTATGTTCTGTCAGTAGTCCAAGTCCTGCCCAGGCTTGCTGTACTGGGTCTTGTGGCAAATGTTCACATAGGGCTTGAGTTCCAGTTCTTGCTGCAATGAGGATGAGCAGGTACCTTTAGGAATTATACTGCTCTTCTGCTGTGGTCTGTGTCTATACTGCGGGTTCTTGAGGCTGGCACCTTCTGAGCTACTGCTCTGCTGTTAGGTATTTGCAATACCTAGCGAAACTCCAGAGTCTCACGTGTTCTTTTGCTAGAAATATAGCGATGTTTTCATATTGCTGCGACACTGGAGTGCTGTGCCTGTTACTGTAGCTGAAGCCAGTAGCTCTGTGTCCCTGGTGTTGGATGCTCCAGCAGCATGAGGTGTGGCTGCCCTGCCACACCAGGATGAGTTGGGAAGGATGAGTGCCAGTGTGGCTGGGTGTAAAGATACTGCAATATCACTAATATGGCAGGTACCTTAACAGAATAGCATGTGCCTCTGTCTCCTCTAGCTGTACTGTTCTATCTGCTCTTCACATGTGCCTTCACTGGCTTCCATGATCACCTCCATCAGCCCCACATAGTCACCCTCAGCTAGAGAGATGCCAGAGTCATTGGGGGAAGGGTTCTCTGCTCTTTTTGGCCCTTTTGTAGGGTGAATGTTAGTACTTCCATTTCCGGCATCTCTTGCAGTCCCGGAAACCTCTGCAGGACGTTGGTCTGGAGCACTGGCTGTGTCTTCTGAAGTTAGGCTATGAGCATCGGGGCCTGTGTGCCCCATGTGGGACCTCTCCAGCACTGGAGAAGTGACAGGAGTGAATGAAAAGCAGAGGGAGGCACTGCCTCCAGGGGTTTTGTTACTGGGGGTGTGAAAGGCACTTGAATGGTCAGAGTTGGGGGTGACAGCTGCTGTGTTGTCCAAGGTTAGCCAGGGTGGGTGGCAGCCTTTTAAGCTCTTCAGACTCTTGAAGCTACCCTGCTTCTCGTGCTCTGGGGATTCTGCAGGGAAGGGGAATTTAGGGCTCTCTGATGCTGTGGAGTGAGCTCCTGGGCTTCCTGTGGTGGCAGCTTCTCTGCTTTTACTGTTGGAGTTCTCTTCTTCCTCTACCGTTACCACTAGGGAGTCAGGGGCTTTGCCCCGTTCTGCTGTTGGCCAAACAAATGTTTCCTTTACACCTGAGCCAAGGGAGCTCTGGCTCTTGTATGTATCGCTCATCTTGGAAGGTGAGTTGGCAATGACATCTCGAAGAGAAGCGGAACACGCAGCGATGCTGGAGAGCGCAGGGGGCTTCTTGCGGCCTTGGCGTCTAGAAGGGAAGATCATGGGGATGGAGCTGATTGGTGTCTGTGGGGCGCTGTAGAAACCAGGTCTCTCATAAAATGGTGTTGATATAAAGGCATCGAACTCCCTCAGTTTTCCATCCTCGCTGTCCCACTGCTCCTGTGTGCTGGGGTCTCCCTTTGGCTGGTTGATGCTGCAAGGGCTTCCAGACTTGACCATGTCTTGGTATGTGTAATGGGAGAAGGGGGATGTGGGGTCTCCTCGCCTGCGCAGCAAGTTCATCCGGGAAGAGGACCTAGAGAAGCTGGGTGACTGGACACCCAGGAGACGGCCCAGGTGTCCCAGTAACGGTGTGGAGTGGTTTGCCTCCTCATTCTCTTTAATTTGCTCCAGGGGCTGGAACTCCATCTCTTCTTTCTGCATGCTGGGGAAAGGCAGAACAAGGTGTTACACAGCCGCAGTAGAAGGCAGTTTCTGGTGGGCTGGGTCAGCGTTAGCAGAGGCTGGAAGCACAGGGAATGCTGCTGCTGTTGGCAAACCTCCGTCCTCCTCTATTGCCATAAGATGCCTTCCATAACGGGGATGCTCATATTGTAGTGGGGGAGGGGGGCCAAAGCTCAGAGGAATCTTTTTCCATGGAGGATGCTGGTTTTCACCTTGGGATGAGCCTAAAACTATCTTAGAGCAAGCTTTCACAAGCTATGGAGAAAGATCTTATTTTCTTATACTGTATTAGATAATATCCTATATGATGCCCGATCGAGAATGTAAACGCGATCTGTGTCTGACACCCTGGTTTCACTCGCCTGATGTCAAAGGTTGAGCCGAGGAACGATGGGCGCTTGTACTCAGCGGTGGCTGCGGTGTAGGGTGGCTGGGGGTCAGACTCGTTCCAATACAGGTCCTTCTCCAGAATGGGCAAATCCTGATGCATCTCATCCACTGCCATGAGGGAGACCTGCAGGGGACAGCAGGAACGTCACAATGGGTAAGTAACTGGAAGGAAGGAGATGCGAGAGCAATGCTCACTAGGAAGGAAGAGCTCTATGGCCAGGACTGTGTTAGGTGTTAGGAAAGACCAAAGGTGGAGAGTTACTGCCTGGAATAAAACAGGAAGCAGTTTTAGGGACAGGGTAAAATGTTAGGGAGAGGCATTCTTAACACGCAGCCACCACCTCAAAGAAAAGGCTTAGGGGAACGGGGAGCGCCTCTGTGCCCCACTGCGGGCAGGGCAGGTGGGTGACAGAGGTGTTGCAGGACAGCGCTGTGACTGCACTCCTGCTGGGGAGCTCCTTGCTGAGCTCTCGGGTGCAGTCCTGCCTCGGCATTCCTCCGCAGGTCGGGCTGGCCTTGTGGGATCTCGCCTCCGCTTTACCTGCAGGTTCCTGTCGATGAGCCAGTTGGTTTCAAAGTCGTCATCGTCCTCCCCAAAGGGGTTGATGAGCTGTTCAGCCACCTGCGTGGGGAGAGCGCACAGCAAGGGTCACGGGGATGCCTGCCCCCTTCCCTGTGGGGCAGAAGGCCTGGCGGGCAGAGTCCGGAACTGTGCTCGAGGGGGACATCCCCTGAATTTGGAGCAATGGTGCTCCTCCTGAAAAGGGGCAGGTTAAAAATGGAGGCTTGGCAGTGGCTGGGAGTCATTGGTGCTGGTGTGCACGTTTGCAGTGGGATAGGTAACAGCCCCTTGCTCACGCGGCCTTTTTGCCGTTGCAAACGACACGCAATACTCCGCAGGCAAAGTGTGCCCCACTGCCTCTCTTCTCCCCTGAACTAGCAAGGCCCAAAGCATAGGAAAGATGGAGCTGTTCTCCTGGGCTGGACACACGGAAACTGAGACAGTCTTGGCAACACCCTCAGCTCCTGTTGGCTCCCTGTTTGAGTTCCAGCACCTGGCATGTTGTCTGTAGGCCAAAAAACACAGCTGGAGTTGCTGGTGAGCACAAACTGGGAAAAACCCTTTTCTGGGTCTGATTCCGGGTCCGATTCCAGCTCCAGGCATGTTTCCTTGGACTTACCTTTAGCCAGCCAGCATAGAAGAAGAACTGCAAAAATGTAAACACAGGCACGAAGAGATCTAGTTCATGGCCAGGATATGCCTTTTCCGGGTCCAGGAACTGCCGCCCGATCAGACATGCCAGGAAGAAGCTGTAAACAGCCACGGTCACCACCTGGGAAAGAGGCCAGAGAACACACCAGAGGAGCTTGAGAGCCCAGCTTGCTTTCCCAGCGCCTCTCCTCCGTTCCACCCCACGCCTCTCCGCCGTTCCACCCCACGCCTCTCCAAACTGCAGCCAGCTGCAAGAGGAGCTGCTGGCTCTGTGGCCTTTTGAAAACCTTGTACTGACAGGCTTGTCCTCCGCTCTTTGCAGGAAGATGCATTTCCACAGAAGAAAGCTTTAACTGTAACCTTTGTCCTCTAGCTGCTATTTACGTTGTATTTCAGTCCACGCTGGCCCTGGAAGGACCTCTGTGTAGGCATCACAAAAAGCTGGCAGCAGAAGGCGGCACCTGACGTCCTGGAGAGAAAGAGCTTGAACAACTGATATGTGGCTGCGTGGTTGATCCGCTGCTGAGGTAAGGGGTGCTGCGAGCTCTTCTTATTCTTGCCCTTGCCTCTCCCGAAAGCTGCTTTGACCTCCTCATGGCTCAGCCTGCGCTGGCAGACCACGTCCAAGTCAGGGAGGGGAGATGCCAGCTCTGAACTGGCTCCTTCCTTCCTGCTCCTCACGCTGAGCTGTTTTATATTTGCCTGCTCGCTTGTCCAGACTTCAGGCCACAATGTGCTTCATGCTTTTCTCTGTAATCATGGGACTGGAAACTTCCCCTTTTTAAATTAATAGCAGCTGAGACTCTCAACACAGTGTCTTGATGCCCTGAGCAGGGTGTTTCAAAGCAAAAATGCTGTCTCTGTAGCTGAGATTCCCCTTGGTGCTCCTTGGATAGGGCTTTGGTGGAGCTGTGCTCTTTTTCTCAGGGGCCTGTGCTCCCAGGTGAGGGCTGAGCCTGTTGCAGGGGGCTGCAACGCTGTGCTGGGTGCCATAGAGGCAGTGTGCACCCTCACCCCAAAGGTAAATGTGGGATGCAAGTGCAACACACCGTGCTACTGCTTTTCTTCCTGGTGTGCAGGACACCGTGGTGTGTGCAGTTCCCAGTATATTCCCCATTAACCTTCAGCAATGCAGGAACAGGAGCAGTTCCCGTTTCACGGTGGAGTGCATTAGTGTTATCTGAGCAGCAGGGTTGTACAAGACAAAGGAGCGGTGTGGTGCCGAAACGTCTGTGTGGGGTTGCATCGAGGGAGCTATTAAACAGCTAAGTACGGGCACGTAGCTCTCCTCCACGCGCCTGGCACTACTCCATCAGAGCTGCCCTGCGCGCTGGAGCGGCGTTGCTGGCACATGGATCTCAGCTCTGCCGAGTAGGAGGAAACTGCTGAAGGGACGTGCTGCAGAGGAAGGCTGGGGGCAGTGCAGGGAGTGGATCTGCATGTGTCTGTGTTTTCACCATACCTGCATTGCGTGCATGTGCTTAGCTATCGCTGGAGAGCGTGTGCTTGGGTAGAGGTGAGAGTGTTTAAATAAATGGCTGGGCTGAGTGTGTGCAGGGTTACATATGTGAGGGAGCTGGCACAGGGTTATATGTGTAGGTGTGGATGAAGGGTCTAAGCGTACGTAAGCATCAGCACGATCCACGTGTGGGATATGTGTCAGTGGGGGCTTCCTAGCAGCATGGGCAGTGTGTGCAGGCAGGCAGTGGATCGGGAGGCGTGGGGGATGCCATTCTCACCTGAGTGTAGACCAGGGGGATGCTGATCCAGTCGTACCCGTACAACCGCCCGCACTGGCTGCGCAAGGTGTTGAGCTCCTGTAGCGGGGAAGAGGAATGGAGCATAGGCACAAACTTCCCATCTCCTCGCTGCGGACGCTGACTGTCTCCAGCCCCAATTCCCCTTCATTGATCCAGCCTGTCCCTTCCTACTCGCACCTCCTCTGGAAGCAGGGGGAACTCGGCCAGGGCTCCTGCTCCCTGCCTTTTCCCCATCAGATCACCAGCAGGGCCTTAGGCTTGCCCTGGAGGAACTCCTTGCTGCCTGGATGTCTCCATCTGAGCCCAGGCTCCCTTCCTCACTTCTAGCAGAGCTTATCTCCTCACAAAGCGAGCAGCTCAACAGATTAGGTACAAAGTGCCTCAGAAGCACCCATCTCTGTCTCCTGACTACACGGTGAGTCTAGATAAATAGCCCAGCGGGAGATACCTATCTCTGGGCAGATGAATCTCACTCCAGGTAACAGAAACAATGTGATTCTCTTTGCACATGAATGCCAAGGGAGGCTGAGCTGCTCTGGAGTGTTTTTCTTCTGTAGCTGGGCACGGATCACTGGCAGTCTTGCCCATGGAGCATGGCCTGCTTCCTAGGACAATCCATGGGTTTTCACTATAAAGTCCTCCACAGGGACCTCGGCTGCTAGTGATGCCTTTGAACTGTCCCTGTCTCTTCCCAGGCGCACGCTGTGCTTCCTCGCAACTTCTGAGCTGCGTCCTAGAGACCTCCGTTGGCCGCTGCGGTTGGCTGCTCTGGAGCGCGTGAAGGCTGGCTGTGTGAAAGAGAGCTGATCCCATGGCCTGCTACGTGGGTGCCTGCTATTACCACGCCTACCCGTGAGTCCCATGGTTCCTCCCAGGCCCACGTTCAAGAACGTTGTCTCGTTTCCCTCATCTCTCATGCATGTGACCTCACTGCCTTATGTCAGCAGGCCACCCAAAACTCTGCTCTGCCCTGAGCTGGGGAGGCTAGTGGGTGGCAGGGGGGGACATTTTCCATCAAAATTAATGTAATATCCCCAGGGCCAGGCTTGGCTCATTGGCTGGAAGTCCCACCTCACCACCCTTATTTCTTGCTTGGCCTCTGGAAATCCCTGTGGTCCCACCCAGGGAAGAGGAGCAGAATCTCAGACAGTCACCTGCTGCCTCTGTCACTCACATTCAGGATGCCCTGCAGCAGCACGCTGTCCCGGATCCTCCCCTCATTCCGTGCCTTCACGGCCAGATTGGAAAACCACACACACGGGATCCAAAACTTGTTGTGGGGGGAATTCAAGCTCTCAAACTTCTTGTGTTCTTCTGGTGTCATGAGGCCTAAGTGGAAAAGAGGAGGCAGGAAAGGGATGGCCATAGAGGGCAGAAGGGAATCAATCTGATCTGGAATGAAAACATCTAAATTTCAGGTAGCCACCTTAGCTCCCCTTATAATCACGAGAAAGATGGAGGCACTCGGTCTTTGGGAGATACCTAAAAGGAGGACAAGTGTCCTTGTTAAAACATTGAGTTACGGAGGTGTGAGGGGCAGGATTCATCTCATTTCTCTTTAGATGTCTGCAGCGTATCTTCCTTTGATCTGATCACAGCCAGCGGGGAGATGTGTTACTGCTGAGGGGGCAGTCGCCTGGCTTGCTTTAGACATTTGTGGAGAACGTGTGCCCTAGAAGTGCCTGTTTCTCTCCCTGGATTGCGAAGGCAGTCCAGGTGATGAGGGCAGGTGCAGACATCTGCATTTGGGCAGAAGCCCCTTCATCATCCAGACTACCTTCCAGCCACCAGCAGGATTACAGGTGGTGAGCAATAGGGAAACATAAATGGTTGTTTATTTGGGCAGAGCAGAGTAGGGCAAGAGCAGACGCTTAGTATCCGCTGCAAACATTAGCTGAGCATGTTGCAGCGCTATCCCTGTTCCAGTCTGGAGGTTGCAGGGCCTTCTCCAGGGCTCTTTGCCCCAAGCACAGCAGCAGGGTGCTGTCTGCCGGGGGCCAGAGATGTGCAGAAAGCAGTACCGGTACTGACCTGCTCTCACGACGTGCTCCATGCTGGGGAAACGCTTGTAGACAGCAGTGCTGACTGAGCGCAAGATCAGCACGCTGCAGAGGTTGCTGTAGCGCATGAGGGTGCGACGTAGGAGCCGCCCGTACTCATCCTCCCCATCCACATTGCAGGAGACCAGGTTCATGATACGGTCAGGCCATGGGATGCTCTCGTACTGAGCCCACCAGCGGGACACCACCAGAGCCACGTAGAAACCTAGAGGTGAGCTGAGCAAATTAGCCATCCGAAAGGAGTGGGAGATGTATGTGCTCGTGTGTAGGAAGGCTGGTACTGCTCATACAGGGACAGGGGCAGGCACGCCTAGAGGGCAACTCAGATCTTTGTGCCAAAGTTAGAGCGGGCAAGCCTGGCTTTCCCAGTCTATTCGGTGCTCTTTGGTCCCTACCCTCCTGGCGGGAGCCAGAACATGTCTGTACATCTGTGCAGTGCCGGGGGCATCCCTCACCGCTGGGACATAAGATGATGTACTCTCCGTGGGGAGGTTTTGCAAAGGCCAAGTGAGGGATCTGCTCAGTGAATTCTGCCTGCTTGCAAAGCTATATCCAGCCAGGGAGAAAAGATGCTGTCCCTTTCCCCTCCCCGCATCTTCCCAAACAGAGCTCGTTACCCAGCACAAAGGACACAGGTATCAGCTCAGCATAGTTGTTGCAGTAGAGCGCCAGCTTCTCAAACATCAGTCTTTGGCTCTCACTCAGGATCAGCCTGAAAAGGAGAAACAGAGGCATCAGCCTCAAAGAAGAGCCTCCCTGGGGCAAAGAAGATGTGCCTCCCTGGGCCTGCTGGGATAGGAGTCTGGCAAGGGAAGCCAGGGGTGCGTAGCCACGACACTGCCGCACTGTGAACCGGGGGAGTGATCAGGGTGAGCAGCCCCTGTGAGCGTGGCACATCAGCCCACATCCCTCCTGGGAAAGCCCACCTGAAACACCCTGCTGCCCAATCTACAGGAGCCGGAAGTGATCGCTGACGGAGAACGTTGTGGTAAGTGATACAGTCCGATGTCGGGGATTGCCCCTACGTTTCTCATTCAGGAGAGTGTTATCTGGTGCTTGGACGGGCACCACAGCTCATTTAATATCTTGCAGTCCAAGCCCTGCTCAGGCCAGCACTGGCTTTTACGACATGAGTTCCTGCCTCTTTCTTGAAGCTGCTTTCCTGCCTCCGTACTGCACCTGTGCACACTGACCTGGCTAGGGGAGCTCCCTGGCTTTCCCTATCAAAAACAGACCAGCCACAGAATACAGTTGCCTCATTGCAGATCTGTGGCTCCAGAGCTGATGTCTGCTCTCAGACCGGTGATACCCAAAGTATCACCTGTTGTGTGAGCAAGTGAAACTCTCTCCTGAAGCTCCCTTTTTTGGGACAGCTCCAGTACTAGCCTTGCCTTGGGCTCCACTGATCTACACATCATTCTTCTGTGGGTAACCATCAAATGCAACTCTCCATCCTAGAGAAGAGAAACTGTGTTCCTACCCAGCCCGGAAAAAGATCTGCCAGCTGCCAATATATTGAGCAGCTAACATATTGGAGCAGTGAGGAAGGACCTTTCCTTTCCTGACTTCTCAGTAGATGCGAGGGACAGGTGCTGTCTACCCTGGAGTCGATGAGCTCTGCACTTTGTGAATGTAGGCTGGCCAGTAGCTGGCCGGCTCCTCTTCACCAGGGCTACTGTCCCAGTCCTTCATTGCTCAGTTGTCCTACTCCAGGACAGGTTGAGAATGAAGGGCTGTGTTAGTGCTGGAGTGGAAGGATGCTCACCTGTAGACAAGACTGATGGTGAAGTAGAGAGTGATGAAGATAAGGAACTCAGAGTAGAGGAGTTTGTAGATGCTTCCTTTCCATTGGAGCAGGAGCTGTGAGAAGGTGCCTAGGCGAGCGTCAGCCACACGGTTGGTATATGTCACTGTCATTGCAGATTCTAGTGGAGACACAAAACAAGGAGATGCTGAGTCTGCCAACAAGCCTGCAGAGAGGGAGGAGACAAGGACAACCCCAACATCTCAGCAAGCAGGATGGAAGTAAGGAAGCAAAAAAGACAGCAAGAAAAAGGGACAGAAACAATGAGGTGAGATCAAAATACAGGTAAGACTGAGTGGGATAGAGACCAGGAAAAAAATTATGGTGGACAATTATTTTGATGAGCTTTCCGTCTTTCTCCTGTCCTTGAACTGCATGTGAGCTGGTTACAATGACAGAGAACGTATTTACCGGTGGCGCCCCAGTTTTTAGTATTTGACTGTCGGTGTGGAGCTGGTTGGAGTGGACAGCATCCACATGATACTTTTCTCTTCCACAAAATAGTTGTTTAAGGTTAATTCTCAAGGTCACAAACTCCAAAGTTGCTTACCGCAATTATTTTCTTGTAGTCTTTGGTTCAAACAAGTTGTTTCTGCAATCCTGCTTGTCAGAAAGTGTCTTCCTGGACTACTGCTGGCAAATAAACTCCAAAGGAAAGCAAGAACCCAGGAAAGAGATTTCTTGATACTGACCCAGACGGAAGTACCTTTGGAGATTTGACAATTTTTGTAGCACCCGCCCAACAAGTACGGCTGTCTCTCAGTTTGGGCTGGGGGGGGATATGCCTGGACTATGCTGGTCCTGGTCCTGCAGGCAGAACCACCCTCCCTATTTGAGACTGAGAGACTGAGTTTGGCCAGGCTCACAAAGCACAAATTCCAACAACTCCACCTCCCCTCTCCTCCAACCATACATTGCACAATAAATCAGGCTGGAAGGAAAAAGGCATTCAGGCTTGTAAGCTGCCTCCCAATCAGGCAGTGTCCCCAGTGCACAAGCTTCTAGCCTAACCCTGGGTAAATAATTATTTATCAGCAATTAATAATCGGACTGACAGTCACATCAATATGAAGATGTAAAAAACCAAACCAGTGTGTAATCCATGCCAGGCAGGCAGGTGAACGATCCCTTGGGAGCCAGGATTGTGGTTCGTGAATAATCATCCGATGTGAAAACTACTGGAATTTCTAAATCTAAACATGTTACCAGGATGTTACATTGACATTCGTCTAACAGAGGCACTAACATTAATATTTCAGGGACCTTGGGCTCTTCTCTGAGCGATGGAGGCAAAGCAGCATTTCAGGGTCTGTAGCAGCAGCTGAGGGCAGGGGAGATTGAGTCCATGCTCCTAGTTTAAGTATCTCAATGAAAGGCCTACAATTAGGTGGGGACAACTCAGGCCCCAGTGAGCTGGTGATGTGAAGAGAGGATGTGGAAAAACAGGAAAGTTTTTTGTTTGCCACCTCAGCCAAATAGCATCTTTGCCCTGGCTTTGGCTTCTTGGTGCTGCTCCTCCTTTGGGTTGCACTTTTGTAACTCTCCCTGAGTCCCCTCTCATGGGTTATATCAGAAGGGCAGAGCTGGCACCTGCCCTGCCAAGAGCTCCCCAGCTGCACAGACGTGCCTTTCACTAGGGCCTCATGTACATTCATGCTGTTTCCATATGCATTTCTGGCCAGTGCATGGGATTCAGAGGAGCATTTTTAACTGCCCTAGGCACTGCACACATACGAGCTATACAGATGAGAAATGTATGCAAACGCACATGAATTTGTTGGGGGCCACTTACAGGAAGCTGGCTATATTCTCTATGCTTTGGGTCTTGAAAGTGCTCAGGGAGACTTTTCATTGCGTAATTCAAATACAGATTCACTTTTTACCAAACATGGAAAACTTCAGCTCTTGTCCGTGTAAATAATGGATGTCGCCCATCTCCATGCAGTTCTGCTCAGGCACAGGATATGGGGTTTTTTCCCCAGTGCTTTTTCCTCCAGTCCCGAATGGTTAAAGCAGTTCCTTGTCTGCCTGCCAGTCTATGTGGGACTGCCCCGGGATGGCGCTTGGCAGCTGGCACACTCGAGTACCATCTGCGGTTGAGGTATGTGGTGTGAGGTGGCTCACCGCAGCGTTAGCACTGGCACACCAGAGTCAGCCGGGGTGGAAGACCCATCCCCTGCCTGCGAGCCCGCACAGCCTGCTCCCCATGGCGCTGCGGGAGAGCGCAGCGCCGCTGTCTCTGCACACCAGCTCCCGGTCAGTGCCTGAGCCAGCCTGGCTGATCCATTTGGACTAACCATTGCTTCTGCAGCTCATCTGACACTAATCAGACTGTAGGAGTCCGCAGCAATCACGATCCCGCAACAGAGAGCCAGAGGCAGATTTGCCTGCATCAGGTGCGTTGCCCACAGGCTAACACCGGAAACGGACATGAGCACCCGCTGCAAATACGCAGAACAAATAGGCACAGCGGAGAGATGGAGTGAGAGAAGGAGCGATGAATTCACGGACGCATAGAAAGACAGACAGATTGCCGGGCTAACGTTTGAAGGAGTCTGACTGCTCTTGTGAGAACAAGATACTTACAGTCATGGGCTCCTGAGCTGCGCTGGAGACTGCGGAAGTTTGGTCCTGCAGGTGTTCTTGCTGGGTCCTTTGTGGCCCACGCCACCACCCGCCTCCTCTTGCCCCCTCGGCTCATGGGGGGATTGAACCTGACAGACACGGTGCACTAAGGAGCCTGAAACCCACTTGGGAGCTGCAGCCGGTCACTTGATTCCATAATCCTTCCTCATTACAAAAGAGACTCTGTTGTCTTTTGCCCTGTTCCCTTCTAATCTTCTGAGTAAGCCCTGCGTGTTTATAGAGGCGGCCGAAGGAGGGGGAGGCAGGGCTAGCTGCTCCGTAGCTGCTGCTGCTAACTGCTGGCACAGCCTTGGTGGCTGCCAGAAGGGAGGCATTTTCCTCTAATTCTTTCCTGTTTGGTCCCTCTCTCTGTGTCACAATCTCACAGGAGCTCCAGGAGATTAAGTAGGGCTGGAATTTTCCACAAACGCTATAAAATTTGTTCCCCTTAGGGCCTGCGTGGCCCTCTCGTCCCTGGGCGTTGCTAGCTCCTCGGATCTGTGACCCCCCCTCTGTACTCAATGTCTCCTTTGGAAACACCTGGCTCATGCTCTCTCCAGATCTCGGCAGATGTTTCTCTGTCGCGTTCCCCACCTTCCTCACTGTGTCTTCTCTCCCTAGGTGAGTTTGTCATCTCTCCCAACTTGTGGTCTGGGTTCTGGAGACTTCCACTTTGCTACTGACTCCGAGACTCTTTCCGTGTGTTCACTTTCTTCGCCACCTGCTTCCTCAGAAGCGCTTCTGGGCTGTCACTCCCCTTCCTTGCATGCTGCCCTGGAAAATGGAGCTCCTCAGTCCCCAACCCAGAAAACTCTTTGCCTCCGTCTCTCCTGGGCTTACAGTCACAGGGCTCCCCTCAAGCCTTCCCTTCCCTTTTCTACCTCTAAGGTGTCCCTCACAATCATAAGCATTTCTCTCTTCCCCCATCTAGTGTGAGATCCTGTCTCTTTCCTGTCAAGCCCACTTTTAAGAGTCTTTTCTTCCATGAGCCTTTGAAGCAAGGCCCTTTCCCACCAATTTAGCCTCTCTGGGGCATGCATCCTTTGCGATCAATATGGTACATGAAATGCTTTGCTGTTTGAAATGCAGTGCGAGGCAGGCTCCCGGACCAGCAACTGTGGGCTCATGGGCACAGGGCTTTGCCTAACCCACAGCTCTTCAGGACACCTCTGCGGCTCTCCATCCCCTTTCTGCCTGCTCGTTTGGGAATTTGTCTCTATTGTACAAAGGATGACTGGGCATGGTAATAGTATCTGCCAACACAGGGGTGGGAGGGCAGCTGTAAGAGGTATCTCTCTGTTACAAGTGAGCAACACCTGGCACATGGCAGGACTGGGGGGAAGGAAGGGAGATTTCATCAGGGTGCCTGTGGAGCAGGGAGCTGCACCCTAGACGAGGCAGCTTGTCACGATGGATGGGCCTATGTCTTGGATTTCTCCTGATGGTACTAAGCTCCTCGTTATCGCTTTAGGCAACGAATGTCACCCCACGGAATCCAGTGGCCTTTCCAGAGATGCTGCTCAGCTTCCACTAACCCCTGGTGTGCCTAAGCCGCCTAGACACTTATATTTCCTCCAGTCAGTGCTTGCAGAGCTGCTACAGCAGTCACAGGCTCCTAGAGACAATGGGCTGCTGAGAGCCTTAAACCAAGCTATGGCCCTAACTCAGTGTCTGCGCCCAACTGCATAGGCGGGCTCTGACCCTCCTGCTCTCTGTCATTTCGCCAGCTGTGGGCCACTGTGAAGGGGGAGCATAGGTCTGTCCTGCTACGTGCAAGAGGTTTGTCCGAGTGTGGGAGGAGTGCTGAGTGAGAAGAATAGGCAGTCCTGTCTAGGAGGGCTCTGCCAGCTACTGTGGCTCCTCCGTGGAGAAGCGTGCTTGACCACACTGCCTTGTACTGGAGAAGTTGCTTTTGCTTCCTAACGCTACTTTTCTTGGCATTTCACTCCCCTCTGGTTTAGACAGCTGTCTAGCCAGCTTCCGAAAACCCTATCCTTAGGTGCTAATGCCGTTCGAACACAGAGCCTGGGACTTCTCCCTGGGTCTGGCTGCTCTGCAAGGCAGGAGCTGGGGTCCTGCGTGTGCAACATGCGGCATGACTTTGGATCGTGAGCTCTTCAGGGTGGGAGCTCTCCTGCCTCTGGGCAGCCTCTGGGTATAAGGCAGGGGCTGTTGTTCAGCTGCTATGCTATTGCCCGTTACTAGTCTGACTCTGCTCCCTCTGTGTTGAGATAACAACGTGAGCTGTGATACCACTGTGAGCTTTTGCTGACTGTCCTATGTAATTGTGTCTGCACAGGCCAGCAGCGCAAAACTGTGGAGATCCCCACAGCTAAGAGTAGCCAGAGACCCAGGCTCCACAGTGACACTCTCTGGAGTTGCAAAGTGTGCTTTTCCACTGTTTTTTTTTCCAGCAAGAAGGTAGCAAAGTCTCCAGTGAAAATAAATGAGGAGCTAGTTCTCATAATAACCTACCTTCTCTTTTGCCAGTCCCTCTGTTCCTATGTCTTGGGCACTTCTTGTTTAATATCGTCATCATCAGGGTTTAACTGGTCCCAGCTGTGAGTTTCTGCTCTTTGTGTGGCTGAGCCGAGACAAGAGGAGGGTGTCCTTTCTCTGCCTCTGCAGATGCTACCTGGCATCTGTCTAATTTGGGGATTATGGTTCAGTCCTGGGAACTGCTCTCAAGGATGGGGAGATGATAGTTTAAAGCATACGACTCAGTGCCAGTATCTGAGGTCAGATTTTAATTCTGATGTAGGCTGTGATATGGTGAATTACCTGCTTTCTGGTCCCAGTTCCTTTTTTGACGAAATGGTAGGAACAATTCTCTCTTTCTCTCTCTTTTTTTTTTTTCTCCACTGAATTTTTTGAGTCTGAATGCTGCTACTCGTGTCTGTGGAGCACTTGACCCAGGCAGGCCTCTGCTGGCATGGACTCTTGGGATGCAGTAATGAAAATAGGTGGGAATGGGGGACTCCAATAGGCAACCCCAACCATGCGTTACTGCTCTTAGACATTGTTCGTCTAAGGAAGTGACTATTTTCTGATCTATCTACTGCCAAACATGTGGAGACCTCCTGACATCTGCCAGTCTCTGGGTGGAGTCTGCTCTGTACTGGATCAGATGATGGGCAGAAGGACATGGGTGCGCATCTGATGGAGGATAAGTTGCTATATCTGGCCACATGACTAGGAGGCTGCTGTGCCATATGTAAGAACAGATATAATTTCAAGGGGAAGGGATGGACCCGGAGCACCTGGGCATTACCAGGGTCCCTCCAGTATGACCCCCCAACCATTGCTGAGTGGCTGCAGCTTCCTGACCCTGGAGCTCCCAACAGAGGTGACTTGCTTTAGGCAGGTGGGGGAGCAGTGCACAAGAGAAACCGCAGCGCAGTTGAGCTGCTATGTGAGATACTGGCCGAGTGGGCGAAGCCCGCGCGCAGGGAGGGCCTCTGGGAGAGTCTCGCATTCAAGGTGCGAGACTAGATAGGGCTGTGTGTTCTGCTCACGCTCTTATCGGCGGCCAGAGGCTATTGAATGAGGGGTTGCCTCACCGGCTCACCAGCAATAAACCCATCAGACTGACTGATGGGGCATGTAGCTTTGTGCCTACCCATCCTCACTGTCACTGAGCAGCACCTTCCAGCTCAGGGGAAAAAAAAGGAGCGTTTACAAGGAGCAAAATACCCCAGCTGTCTTCCCTTTCCAAAGCCTTGCCCCGGGAGAGTAGCAAAGCAGGTTCAGCACTGGCACGGCTACGCCTGCATGAGTGGCGTCCGTCTGGGCTGGGAGGGAGGCAGGGAGCTGTGCCCGGGTCTTGCTAGGTTCCTCGCTGCTGTCTTCCCCGATGGAATCTGTTCTGTTATGGAGCTGGGCTTGCTGCAAGGTCCCTGAAACCTCGCTCCTAGGTTGGGGCTGCTCCTGAAGGGCCCTTTTTTTTGGCCAGGATCTCAAGGCACACCAGAGAGATGAGGTTGTCCCACTGTAACAGGCTGGGATGGAGTCCCCAAGTGACTCAGGATAGCAAAGAAAGTCTCCGAACACCCAAAGAGCACTGAACGGGGGTAAGTGCTAAGAGGGCAGAGCCCAGCAGAGAGAAAGGGAGATCAAGAAACCTTCTTGTGGTTCCCTGAGTGCTCTCTCTCTGGCAGAGGATGAGCACAGAGGTCCACCCTCATCCTCTAAGCCTTAGCAGGGCTTACCATGCAAGGGCCCTGCTCCAGGGTTTGGGCCTCCCCTTTAGGAAGGTATCTGGAGAGGAAGAATTTGTGGATGGGCAGGTTGAGAGTGTTCTTGATGGCCCCAGTGACTGGGCCCCCCCCCACCCCATGGCAGTGGGACAAAAATGGTTCATGTGAGTGAGACATTTGCTGGAGCTGCTGGGAGTCTGCTGCTCCCTGAACTGAATTTTCCTCCAGATCCTGGTGGATGAGGGCCAGCAAAAGAAAATACCCCAGCGGTTCAGGCGTCCCAACATGAAACGGCAACACTCCAAGTGTCCTGCTCTTCTCAGAGGGAAGTGCTGGCATTTGGGGGACTCTGCTGCCCTCCTCTGAGAGTAACCCAGCTGGCAGCTCATGCAGCTCAGAGCTTCTGTAAGAAATGCATTAAAAAAAAAAAGCGGGATTCAATATGAAAGTAAACAACTGAGGGGCTTACTAGTGTGGCAGTGCTACTTGGGTCTCTTTTCAAGCCCCTTGTGGCCTCATTCCTTCCTGGCCTTGAGGAAAATGCCAGTCTGAAAGCCTGCCTTATACTGAAGGAGGGGAAGAAGTGAAGGGGCCCTTACATACGTGTTGAGTCTCAAAGCCCTTGTAGCGTCCCTGCAGGCCCTGGAATCATTCTCGTTATCTCCGTTTCACAGATGTGGAGACTGAGTTACTGTGACGGGAAATGAAACTCCTCCATGGGAACCCTAAAGCCCCATTCCATGTGCTGAGTGAATTTTGTTAGCTGCAGCTGTTTCTGGGAAGGGGACGGTGCCCTCCTCGCAGTCCCCCAGGCAATAACAAGTGTTTTTCTCTGAAGGACGCAGTGGGTCCCAAAGCTGAGTGAAATCCCTTCCCTTCTCCAGTTTCAGTCTGAGCGAGCGGAGATGGCGAGGCAGCTGGCAAGCAGACGTAAAACGAAAACAAAATATTGTGGAAAGTATCTGCGGAAGTGCTGTTTTGCACAGGCAGGATTGCCTTTGAGGTCTGAGCTGGCTGTGAACCTTTGAAAAGGCTGCAGTGGCTGTCACTGCTTTTGTGAGGACCTTGCAGGCTCCTTCTCCTTTACGCTGCAGGATCCATCACAGATTCAGTGCTGGCTGGTGGAGGGGAGCCCTGAGAGCTGGGGGCACATTAAGGATGCTGCCTGCTCCCTGGCTGGCACTCAGGAGCTCAGTGTGGTAATTTCTTTCTTTGCGGACCGTGTGCTGTTCTGATATAGGGAGAAGGGAGCTCAGTGCTGTAGCGGAGAGGGCCACGTCCCTGCCAAGTCCCTGTACCTTTTTTCCAGCTCTGTGACAAGTCAGAGCCGTCTGGCAGCACTGGGCTCGCTTCTCCTGTGAGGCAGAGCTGACACACAAGTGCATAAGTGGCCGTTTGTTTGGGATGGCACTGATGAAGCTGTGGGATGTCTGGGAATCCTGGACAAAGAGCTCAGGACACAGACAGACAGACTGTACATCACTGGACTTTTTTGCCTGCCCTTCTGGATACATCTAGATAGATCCCTGCCTGGGAGAGCTCAGCAGTACGAAAGCGTTACACCTATCTATTGCTTTGGGGTTTCAGTACCAGGCTCTGTTTCTCCTTCCAACTCTCTTCCTGTGTGTGCCAGTCTCTTCCTGAACCCCTACATTTTCACTTTGGGGGCCTGGAGAGTTTACGGTGTGACATCTCTCTCTCTCTCTCTCTCTCCCCCTCTGATGTTTTATTGTGTTTTGAGTTCCGTTTGTGCTGGCATAAAAAGGAAGAAAGAGTCCTTAGCTGGGTCCCCTTTTCCTTGCCTTAGCCAGCGTGGTGGGGATGAGGGATTGCCGCTGCCTCCTTGCAAACGTCGGGGGAAGGATGCTGGGCTGAGAAGTTTCTGGTTGGATAAACAGTAACCAAATCACCTCACAGAAAACAAGACCTTAGTAAAAAGCCGAGGGACGCTCCTCTTCTCTCTCTGGGTTCTCTAGCTGCTCTTCTTCCTTTTGCATCTGGTTTCTCTTCCCCTGGGTTCAGGCCGATCCCTCCCGAAGGATGCTACGCATGAGGTTGCTCCCTGTCAGCTGTCCACAGCTGAGAAGCGGCAGGGATCAGCAGCGTTTCCAGTGGGTCTCTGCACGTTGCTACAGCGTGACTGTTTCTAGCCAGCGTCTGCCTGAGAAATGGTCCCTGCTCTTCTGGCTCTCAGTCTGGGGCTGAGCATTAGGCTTTCAGTCTTTTCCTTTCACCCTGATTGCCCTGAAATGGGGGCTGCAGTTTGTTTCACACTGAAGGCAGATTCCCCTCCCTGAAATCGGAGCTCCTAGACCCAGGGATCCCAGAGGACTCTTGCTGAAGCCCTTCCCGCCAGTTGAGCAAACATGCTGCACAGCTGGCCAAGGCAGGAGAGAGTGAGGGGAGCGAGTGGGCGGATGAAGCCTGGCGTTTTAGATCCTTGTTTTCATTACCCTTTTATTTTCATGGCAATAACATCCGATCTGGCTTTGCTGGCTCAGGGGTGCAGCTCCCAGGACAGCTTTCCAAGCTCTAAGATAACCCCTGTTCCTTCTTCTTCTCATGGCCTGTGTCATTTTATTGTGGTAGCATTTGAATCTATGAGCAGCCCAAAGTGGGCTCTTTCCAATGGCTGGAAAGCGTCTGTGCTGGGCAGGGTACCAAAACTTTGAGAGCTGCTTTTGCTCCACGTGCAGCCCTGCACCTTATTTGCACCAAACTCAGGATTTTGAGTCCTGCTCTGCATTTATGACCCATTCAGAGGCAGGTGTGTGGATGCTCTGGGGTGGGCAATAAGAAGGGTCAGCGCGGTGCAGCAACCAGTGTCCCTGGGTCAGAGGAAGCCAGAGGAAGGGTTTGGGTAGGAGGGGGTGCCCTTTCCTTTGTGACTACAGGCCAGGCAGCCTTATGTCAGTCACTGGAAAAGTGATGGAGCAGCTAATCCTGGCTACCATTTCCAAGCACACGAAGGAGAAGCAGATGATCCTCATATGAGGAAAGGCTGATAGAGCTGGGACAGTTCAGCCTGGAGAAGAGAGGACTGAGGGGGGGGATCTGATCCATGCATCTGAAGGGAGGGTGTCAAGAGGATGGGGCCAGACTCTTCCCCGTGGTGCCCAGCGGTAGGATGAGAGGCAACAGGCACAGACTGAAGCACAGGAATTTCTGTCTGAACATGTGGAAAAACTTATTTGCTGTGAGGGTGAGTGCGCCCTGGAACAGGCTGCCCAGAGAGGTTGTGGAGTCTCCATCCTTGGAGATATTCAAAAGGTGTCTGGATAGGGTCCTGTGCAACGTGTTCTAGGTGACCCTGCTGGAGCAGGGGGGTTGGACTAGAAGATCTCCAGAGGTCCCTTCCAACCTCAACCATTCTGTAAGAGGAGGGAAATGAGAGGCTGGGGATGACGAGTGAGGGAGCAGAGGTAGTGGGAGCAGGGAAGATGAGGCATAGAACAAAAAGGGACGTGATTAAAAATGTCTGTGGCAGTGGGGAGGTACCATGATGGCCTCTGCAAGGGTTTGTGTCTTTTTGGGAACCTTTCAGGAGGCAGAATGGGCTTTATGACACTTTACTACCTAGAGGTCAGAGATATTTCAGCTTCTGTGACATGTGAATGGGAAATGAGGTGGGAGAGAGCCAGGTGCTTACGAGGTGCTAGATGAGAGTCAGAGCTTCCAACGACGCTGAGTCTTTAGTACTGTCTGTAGTTTTATTGGCCTCCCTTTATACCCGAGAAGGGAGTGGGGGACATGTATCTCACCCGCTGATGGGTTGGACACTTGAGGCCCAGCTCCCTGGGAGCAGCTAGCCTTGTGCAGAGGCATGGGGAAGGCAGCAACTTTTCCCGCCTCAAGGCAGCTTGAATAATACCCCATAGCCTGGGAGCGATACGAGCTTGGTTTTGCTCTGCTGGGTCTCCCCTCTGTGCTCTTGCCCCGTTCACCTGGTTATGGAGGGACCCAGCGTCTGTCCAGGCTTTGCCGTGGTGCTGCCTGTCTCTTGGGGAGCGCACACCACACTTTGGGGGCAGGTATCTCTGCAGAGGGCTTAGATTCAGCATCCCCAACTCACCCTCTCTTAATGCTTTTTGCCTGTGTTATCAGTGCTCTTCCTTCCTGCCTTTGTTTCATCCTGGAAGGAGTTCTGCCTTTCCAATCCGAGGACCCTCTGTTCCTGCTAACCAGGCCTTTGGAGTTAATAATTACAAGGACTAATAAGATCTAGTGCTGCCTTGCAAAGCTGAAGATCTTTCCCCTCCTCCCGAAAGTTTCCTGAAGATAATAAAGGCTGAAGCCATAGGGATAAACCTCTGAGACACTGGGCTCTGGGACTTCAGAGCACGGGGTCGGCCTCAGTTGTCCCTTTGGATTCTGGCCGTGAGGCAGAGCAGAGCGGCACTGCCTGCAGAGCCACACTGTAGGTGACATGGACTCCCAGGAGAGGCTGGGACAGGGAATTGTCCCCCCCCCACGCGGTATCCACAGCAGGACTCTGCCATGGACGCAGGGATCGCTCTAGCTTGCCTGCCTCTGGCCTTGTGCCTGGGAGCGAGGCAGGAGAGGGGGCAGCTGAGGCCAGGGGAGGAGGTGCCCCTGTGTCTGAAGGCTCTGAGGGAGTACTGCGGCGTGGGGGAAAACCCAGGGTAGCTGCAAGGTAGGAAGCAGTAGAAGAAGTGGGGCAAGGATTGATGGGGAAAACATATGGTTAGGGTGGTCTTGGAGGGCAGGGAGAGCTTCTGATCCACTGGTTGTGGAATCCAGCGTAGGACTGGGGCAACAGCAGGAGCATTTTGCCATTTTTATTCCTGGTGGGTAGATGTGGACAACAGACTCTGCGCTCCCTGGGGCAGCTTGCTGGGAAGGGGGGTCCCCAAGGCGCTTTAAGCCTGCCAGGCACTTCAGTGATAGTGGTCTGCGTGCCTGTAAGTGATGCCTCAGCGAAGAGGGTGAACTTGCTAGAACTGTAGGTCCTCTTGATTTCAGTGGCTCGCTGCAGCGTGGCTTGGTCTTCCGCAAATGCCCCAGGCATCAACTGCTCACTTCTGGGGCTGAGTGTTTTTGCTCCTCTGTGCTGTCAGGCCAGGACAAGACAGGAAAAAGCATTGTGTGTGAGTAACACCCTGGGCAAAGAGGCTCCTCCACAAGTGTGGTGGTGCAGAGGCAAGGAAGAGGGAGTGCACAGAGAGTGGTGCGCGTTCCCACTATTTTGCAGAGAGGATGTAAATCAACGTGGCCGCGTGACCGTTGGGAGAGCTGCCCTGCTCGCTCAGCCTTCCAGACACCAGGAATGCAAGGATGAGCTAGCTAAAAATCAGGGCCATGGAATCCAAAGTCCAAAGCTCAGTAACAGTGAGACCAACTCATCTCACTCAAGGTAAGGTGATGGAAACCCCAGTGCTTTCCCTGGAGGCTGCGAGTTTAAAAATCCTGGTCCAGTCCCAGCATTGCCCTGGACCATGCCGCTAACAGGAGCAGCCAGTTTGCCCACCTCTCCACGCGGCTGCCACCCGTGGAGAGGTTTCCCCCATCCTTTCCCTCTCCTGTATGCCCCTGCTTCTTTATCTTCCAGGCTTTCCTACTGAGCCCATAGAGCTGTTTCAGCAAGGGTCTCGGGGGATGCTCCGTGCCAGGGGGGATGAGGGGTTCGTGGCGAGCGTGAGGGGGGTTAGCGGTTGCTGGTATCAGTTTAAATGCCTGGCTGAGCACAAGCCTACTCGGAGGACCCCTCCAGCTGTAAGCGCAGTGAGGTCTGCTTGCACACAACTGCTTCCCCTGCACCAGCATGACGGCAGGGATTGTCTCTCTCTGCTTCTGCAAAGCTTGGCTTTATAAGAAGGCTTTTCACTAACCCCAGCAGCGCGCATCCTGGACATCATGAGGCGGCACCCACAAAATCAGGACACTGACTTAGAAAGTCTTGGATGTGTGGTTTTTACTATCTAGCCGCTGGGCCTTTCATATGGCTTTCAAACTCTTCCACGCAATCATAAGGGCTAGAAACATTATCTAGTTTCTGAGACTGGCGTGATTTCCAATTCCAGAAGCTGGAGGTGTTAAGGAAAACATTAGGTATCACAAGACTGATAAAACCATTGTTATTTTGCAACCTTGTTGTCCTACCCCTGGGCAAGGAAACACCCTGCCTGGAAGCACAGATCCCTTTTCGGTATCTCCAGCCTACTCTGGGAGCGATGACCTTGTGTCAACTGCGGAGACAGCAACTGGATTTCCGCTTGGGACAGAGTGTTTCCTGGTGACCTGGGGAGAACAGCTTCGCCCCCACTTGCCCCTCAGGGTGAGGATACGACCCCTTCCTGTCAGCCTTGCCCACGGGCCAGCCAGCGCCACGGGGCCCGCACTTGGCGCCGCACCTCGAGTCTGGACGGTTACTGTGACATAACGCGACAGAAAATACTGCCATACGGTGACAGCAAAGGAACACGTGAAGAAGCAGCCGCGGCGGCTCCTTGCGAGGCGCGAGGCACGGCCGCCAACGGCCGCCAACGGCCGCCGACAGCCCCGCGCCGCTGCCGCCCCTTCCCCCCCTTCTCCTCAGGGAGCCGCGCGCGGGGCGGGGCCGTGCAGGCGCACGCGCGCCTGCCGCCGTTGGAGCGGCGCCGGGGTCACGTGGCACGCCCCTCGCCCCGCCCCGCCCCGCCGCGGCCGGCGGGCGGACGCGTCCTTCAGGCGGGGTGCCGCAGAGCCGCGGTGGCGGCGGGTGGCTTCGAGCTATGGGGGTGGCGCTCGCTCCTTTTCCGTCGTGAGGAGCGGCGTCTTGGTGGTGGTGGTGGTGGTGGTGCGGCGGGACCCAGCATGCGGCGGGGGTAGGTCTGGGAGCCCGGAGCGGCGGGCTGGGAGGCTCCGCGCCGGGTTAAGGGGCGGCGGCGGCGGCGAAGCCGTTAGCGCCGGAGTGGGGGAGGGGTCGGGGGGGGGGCACTTCGTGCCCTGAGGGGAAGGCGGCGGGCGGGCGGGCGCCCCCGGGGGGTGAGAGGGGCGCCGGGGGACCGAGCCCGCGTCCTGAGGGCAGAGGCGTTTCTGCTGAGCCCCAGGCGAGCCGTGGCTCCTCGCCGCCCGTTGAGGCAAGCGTTAAGGGAGACGGGTTGCCGCGCTGCGCTCCCGGAGGAGGCTGGCAGTGCGTTGTGCGCCAAGGTAAACGGTTTTCGAGGAGTTCGTTGCGGAGCGCGTCTGTGGGGCCGGTGAGTAAACTGTCTGGGCGCGCGTGGCAGGTAGCGGCAGTGCGGGGTATCGGCTGGGCTCTGGTCTCAGGCACGCGTGGCAGCCGGAGGTTGCCGTGTTCTTCTGACTGACTTTTGCTCTGCTTGTGACAAGAGACCGGGATGGAAAAGCCGGCTCCTCTGCATAAGTTTGAGCACCACAGTATATAACCTGGAGAGACCCGCAGGCTATTCATACAGGAAGCAGTCCTGTCAGATCAGCATTAGAGGAAACATGTGGGGCCCGCTGGAAAAAGTGCGGATCCTGCACATTTTTTGCCTTTTCTACAGAATCCAACTTTAGAAGGTTGTGGGTTTTTTTTTTTTTAAAGTTTGCATTTTTTTGTGTGTGGGGGACCTTCAGAATACGATACTGAGGATTTTCTGAGGAATGTAGCCTCCAGTCAGATAAGCAATAGAAAGAAGGTGCTAGCATATGTTGTCCTTTGGTCTCGGTGGGGGTGTAGTTCAAAGCCCCAGCAGGCCAATGGAGATACAGGGGCTCTGCTGGGCAGGAGTCGGCAAAGCAGTGGCGATCTGGGGGATTCTGTTAGCACGGTGGAGAACGCACTGGTCTGTCACAGAAGATGGTGTGTTTTCAGGAGAGCTTTTTTGGTCTCTTGGTGTTATGGAGACAGTGTGGGTGGGACTGTTCTGTTCCTCCAGTTTTCTTCCACAGCAAGTATGCTAGAGTGCTTGCCTCCCAAGACAGACAATTCTCATCTGAGAACTTGAGAGCCATAAAGAAGCAATTTTTCTTCTTCCTGTTGTCTATAAGGGGAAGATTGGCTGTCTTGATAGCTTAGTGGACTGCTGAAATGCCCCTTTTGATTTATGTAGCCCTGCCTTTTCCCTTGCTCCTTTTCCTTGTTTTTCTTGTTACTTTTTACCAGCTGATCAGGTTTGAATTTAGCTTTTCCTCCACCCTCTGCTCTTTATTTCTTTCTGATCACAGAAGCTGGAGAAGCTAAGACTAACCCGGGCCACGTCGTGTCCGTTTCCCGTCTAATGCAGGAGTATCTGGAGAGATGTGTTCGCTGTAACTTAGTTTAATCTCAAAAGCCTGCAGCAGAGAGGGCTTCCACTACATCATCTGGAAGATGGTTTAGCTGTTGAACAGACCTCTCTGGAACACTTCCCCTGCTTCATGGCAAACCCAATGCAGAGAACCTCCCCTGATCTCTGTGGCAAGGATGGATTGGTCTCATTCGGTCTCCACCTTCCTGTGATTGGTTTCATTCCTTTCCTTTGGGTCATTCTCCTGCTTAATCCCTCCCCTTCCTTAGTGTTTGGAGCCTTTGGAGACCTCCTTATCCCATTAGTGATGTCACTGTTTAGGTAAGTGATTCACATTAGCTAATCTTGACTGTTCTAAACCATTTTATTTTTTCTGTGCAGTTCTGCCTTTCCTCTGATTAGCCAATGTGTCAACAGAGCAGCCAAGCTGGATGGAGCAGGCTCTGCACAGTTTGAACACCATGTAGTGCTATTTCTCTCTTTTCCTCTGACAGGCCTCAAACGGCAGATGCCTGCCCAAGCTGGGAGTTCTTGTTGGTCATGGCTCGCTCATTTAGACACATCCCTCTGACTGTGTGTTGCTTTTTATCAAGCAGTTCCAACCTGCTGAATAGCTTGATATGAATTATCTTTGCTTGGAGGCACTGGCTGTTCTTTATCCTCTGGCTGAAACTAATTTTATTTCCTTGCCTTTTCCTTTTCCCTCAGGCACCTTTTAATATTATTTTCCACATTTCCAGATTTATCATTATCACCAGGATGAACCTCCCCATCTTTCCAGTGGATGTTCAGTAGAACAGAGTGGAGTCAACAGGAGCCCAGTTCCTTCTCTAGCCTTTCTTACCTTCCAGCACTGCTGTGTGACCATCCTTCTGATGCTTTCACTTGTCCATGCTTAACAAAGACGTCAGCAACATCTTGGATACCACCTGCGTGTTCCAATCCCCTAGTGCCGAAATCAAAATGCCGTTCAGTTTGCATGGCATGGCCACCATGGATGGTTCCATGCTTGTGGCCTTCCAAAGGTTCAAGGAGTTTTCCTGTTGTGACTTTTCACATGCTTTTCTTTTTTACCTAAGTTAAATTAGCTGATGGCAGTTTTCTGGCTGCTGCTTCTTTCCCTTTTTGAAAAGTCATTGGGAGGAGGTGGGGGGGGGGGAGAGTGAAGCTTAGTCGGTATGCAGGAGACAGGGCATGATCAGGAGAGAGGGTAAAGAAGAGGCTGGAAAAAGGAAGGAACAGAAAGTGAACCTTGAAAGGTGGAAGGAGGCTCCTGTGCAGGAGAAGGCAGCGGGCAAGAAGCTGTGGCCAGAAGGAGCCTGGTAGAAGAGGGGTTGGTGCTGTGTGTGGAAGAGGACAGCAGCAGAGCTCGGCTAAGGCTTGTAACAGAGAGATAAATGGCAGCAGGTTAATCTGAATTGCAGTGTGTAAATGCTGCCGAGTGGCTGGACATGATAGAAAGCTTCTGTGTATGCAGGGCTTGATGGCACTCCCTCTGACTTCAAATGGCTAGTGACCATGTGAGGACAGCTCAATGAGTGAAAAAGGGGTGATGCTCACACCCTAGGCAACACTGTGATGGCAATGCCCCATCATGGGGACATTCAACCTTACATTTCCCCTCTTGGCAGACCCCAGCGGCTGCAGAGCCTAATGAATTCATCAACCTCTTCCAGAGCCTGTGATAGTCTTTTGACAAAATCCTACTGAGCACTGGGGAGCATTGTCCTGAGTCTCTTCTAGTTTCCTCTCTCTGTTCCGTCTGTACTTGCCAGCCACTGAAACTAAGGAATAAGGATTCATCTCAGCTCAATGGAAATACACTATGTTAGACAGCTGTGTGGAGGCCTTTAGTGGAAAACCAGCTAAACAGTTCAAACGTGGAGCCTTCCCCTCTGAAGCATGACTGGTGGGGATGGGGAAGAAGGCTAGGTTTGCAGTGAAGAGGGTTAGGGCTTGGGTGTTACTGGGGAATGTGTGAGCTATACTGTCTTTTCTTGCTACTCCCCTTCAGTTAGGGAAGCAGCGTCCCTGAACTTAAGCCCACTGGCTGTTTACCAGAGTCCTAAACAAGCCAGCTGCTGTCTCTCATTGCTCTGTGCTGTCTTGCAGGTGTGCTGACTTGCAGTGCCAAAGTTTGGGCACCTGAGTAGTTCTTCTAAAATTGGGGAGGGGAACATTCCTGGAGCAGCAGGCTTGAGTTCTCCAGCTTTGTCCTGAGTTAAAGTATCTGGGACACACCAGTTGAGAAGGATAAAACCAAGAGTTGCTAAATGCTTCCCTTTGATTAGTAAGTTGTGTGTGTGTCCAGGGTTAGCTGACCGTGAGGGAGTGCTCACTGTTGAGAAACCAGCCCTTCTTAAAAGGGATGCAGGCTGGGAGTCTTAAACTATGTGATGTGATTCTTGAAGATTCTAGGAGAGAAGTAGAGATTTTCCCCAAAGTCTTCATCTTTAACAGTCATTTCTTCTCTGTTGCTGGTCTGGAAGCAATCCATGCCAGAAGTGTCAACAGGGAGACAGTGCCTGCATGCAGTGCTGTTCACTGCATTTACTGGGCTTTGTTAGGAAGAGGCACAAGAGAAATGGCTCACACTCATGCTCTGCAGGTCTGCTCTAACTTTCAAAATTTGCTTAGAGTCAGTGTGCAGAATAGAGGAACCAAGGCACAAGTGTTTGATAGAAGTTGCTAAGTTGCTCAGTGAAGGTGAAGGAAGGGTGTGCGGGCTTGTGTGCTAGATCCAGCACTCCTAGTCCAGAGCAAGGCTGCAGCCCTGTCCTTTGCCTGTCAGGGGCAGGTGATGGTAAGTATCCAGCATTGCCTGTCGCTCGGGCTCCTTGCCTCTGCATGTGTATTTCAGCCCTAAGCTCACCAGATGTTTTACTGGTCCTTACAAGGCTTGATTGGACTGAGACTGGGTTTAGAAGTTGCTTTTGCTGATGGTAAGGAAGCTTCTGATCTTCCTTCGGACCTGTGTTCACTTCTTGGTGGTTTGATTCTGCTTGGCTGGGGACTGCCTGATGCAGAGATAAGGGAGGGGGAAAAAACATTGCTTGTCCACCTCTGTGTGAACTCTAATCTCCCTGGGAATTTGCTTTCTAACAGGCTTCCCTGGTGATTTTTTTCAATCCTTGTTTGAAGAACTGGATGGGAGGAATTGGCTCGTTTAGGACTTTCCCTTCCTAGAAGGGCCTCTGCTGAGGGAAAACAAGCCCAGCTGAGGAAAGGACCAGGTGCTGCCACTGAGCACAAAGCAGGTCCCCTAAGCTTATCCTGGCCTGTGCCTACACCATCTCCCTCCTGGCCTCACTTTAGTGCTTTGGGAGCCTGGAGGAGGAGATGTTGGGAGTGTTAGAGGAGGGCTGTGAATCGACTGCTACTCCTAGTTTTGGAGGAGGCCTGATGCTTTTCTGGCCCCTCATTCAGGTGCTGTAGTCGGATTCCTGCAGCACAGCGGCCCGCAGCCTTTTGAGTGCCTTTGGTTGGGACCCATTGCAGCTCCCCCAGCGAGCAGAGCTCACTGTTGAACGCCCTTTTAGGTGCAACGCTTCTCAGCCTTCTCAAAATGTTGGGGAAAGCCCATCAAGCCTGTGCTGATGTTGCCTCCAAGGGTGTTTCTCAGCCTGGCAGGCGTGCTGATCAGCCTCCATATAAAGCTTCACTGTGCTGTTACCCCACAGCCAGGCCTGTTTAGAGGAAGACGGCCGGAAGCAACCAGCTGTGGGTCACTGGAAGCCGCTAATGCCATCCAAAGGCGGCAAGGAGGAGCCAGAGCATGGATGCCAGGACCCAGGAGGGGATGAGAGCCAGTCCACTGAGCAGCTCAACGTCTCTCGTCTGCGCAGCTCCTCAGTGGAGATCCGTGAGAAGGGATCTGAGTTCCTGAAGGAAGAGCTGCACAGAGCACAAAAGGTAAAGGCCAGGGTTTGCGAGAACACCCGGTGATGAAGGTGCAGACTTGAGAAGTGGGGTTTTCTTAGAGGCGAGGGAGGGAAGGGGCTGAATGTGGTCATGCCGCAGTGTGGAGCATGTGGAAGAGGAGATGATGTCCTGCTCCAGAGTACTTTAGTTGGTAGGTTGGCCCAAAGCCTCTGTGCTAACATCCAAAGTAGTCCTGGAAACCTGCTATAGGGGAGTCTGAGATGCAGAAAGCAGCTTGAGGCAGGCAGTGCTGACTGTGTGGCCGTCTTGCTAATGGCAAATGAGCAATTGCAGCCTGAAAAGCCTACCGCAACTCATGGAGAGGTGCCTTTGGCGCCGGTGAAGGTGGTACAGAGCTTAGCGACAGGAGTCTTGGGGCTGAGACCCATGGTGTGATGGGGAGGAAGGGTGTGATTGACAGATGGTGGGGCAGGCAGACGTCAGCACAGCTGGGGCCTGCAGCGTGCGCACGTATCCCTGTCCATTCCCTTGACAGGAGCTGAAGCTGAAGGACAAGGAATGTGAGAGACTGTCGAAAGTCAGAGAACAGCTGGAGCAGGAACTAGAAGAGTTAACAGCTAGTCTGTTTGAGGTACCACCCTCCTTCTCTTCCCATCATTTCTTAATCTAAGCTCACTTCCATTGCCTTTGAGATAGGCTTTCCCTGAACTTCTAGCCGTACTCATGTCTCCTCCCTTAGTTTCCTCCTTCCCTCTGTTTTTTCCCCACTTGGAGAAGCAGAGTTGGGCAGTGCTGCAGGCAGAGCCTTGTGGAGGCTGATACCTGTTCCTGGGGAGGGTTTGCATGGGTTCCCCTCCCGTCCTGGCACCTGTAGGGTGACATAACACAACAAGTAAGTGTGGGTTCATGGTTGCAAACCCAAGCAAAACTGGATGTGGGGATGCGCATAGCTGGAGGTGAGCATGGCTCCCTGTCCCCATCCTGTGGCTACTCTGTCTGGACAGAAGCTGCTATGTAGTAAAGATGAGTGACAGGTGGCCCTAGCTCATGTCAGCCCTTGCCTGGGGCAGGAGCAACTGGAGCGTCCCCAGCATACTGGGCTCCAGTGACGGCTCAGAGGGCCTGTAGTTTGTGTGTGTATGTGTAAAATGGGATTCTGGCCAAATCCTATGCTGGCAAAATCCCATTTCCCACCAGCTCTAATCTCTAGATCTGACTGGCCAGTGAGGAAGGCAAGAGCCCAACTGCATCTTTGAGGCACAGGCTGGTGTTGCATGTAAGGACCCTGAGAGCGTCCCCCCTCCTGGAGATTTGGCTGCCTGGGCTCAGGGCCAACTTAGCGGTAGTGTAGCTGAGGGCTGCCCCATTTCCTTTGGTCACCTTAGAAGGAGTGATCCCAGGCACTGCTGTGGGGAGGCCTCAGACAGGGCTGACCCCACTTCCCCATGGGAGCAGCTTTTAAGCTGAGCCTCTGCTGTTTGGCCCTTGCCTGAGCTACTGCTCCTGCTATGTCGCGGCCGTGCCTGTGCTGTCGGGGAGCTGCGATGGCCTACTGCTCTGCCAGGGAAGGTGAGCTGGGAGAATAGTGCGACAAGGCAGGCAGGAGCAGTGCCAATGAGGAGCCAGGATGCGGAGCAGCAAGTTCAGGTCAGGATTGGGGCCAGAGGCAGTGATCGTGGTCAGATGCAGTCCAGTGATCACCCAGCAAGTCTGTAGTGAGAAAGCAGGTCTGAGGTCAAGCCAAGAAGCCCAGCCAGCGGCTCTGTGTCAGAATTGTGGAGGAACGAGACTGGACACAGACATAGCTGCTGCATGGCTGTGACATAGCACAGGTGGGGGCCAGCAGTAAGGCCTCAGCTTTAAAGCAGGTCTGGGGTGGGGGAAGGAGGGACAAGCTCGTGCTTCTAACTTTCTTCACAACAGCTCTTATCAGCAAAGGAGATGACCTTGGACTCGGCCAGCTAAAGTTCTAGAAGGGGGATGCACTCTGGCCCCGATGCTGAGAGCCTTGTTCTGGGGAGTTCTGGGGGAAGACTTTGCAGCTGACGGTGTAAAAACCTTTGGATGTGTCAGTGACTGTCTCCCTGCCTGCTCGCACAGAGCACGTGATATGGCAGAGCTGTGCCCTGCCTGGTGAACTCTGCGAGTTGGGGCTGCAGCAGGCAGACTAAAATTCTCTCTGGTCCAGGAAGCGCACAAGATGGTGAGAGAAGCAAACACTAAACAGGCGGCGTCAGAGAAACAGCTGAGGGAGGCACGGGGGAAGGTGAGAACTCTGCTCTCTGTGACTTGATCTCTGTGCTAGGCTGGTGCCATCCCTGCCCAGCCTCGCCATGGTGCTGTTTGTTGGCTGGAGGAGAGCAAAGCGTCTGCTGCTCTGCCTCCCTCAGATGCTGTGTGGGCTCTGCTCCCTCTCTAGCAGAAAATGACTGAGCGGGGGCGAAAGGCTTCCTTACAGTCCTCTGCTGATCCAGCTGCCCTTTGAGAAATGGATGCCAGAGGATCCATGGAGAAGCGACCTGCTGCTGTTCAATTGCCATAGCTCTGTGGATGGAGAGAGTAGGGAGCTGGACAGTGGCAATTTCCTGACTAAGCTGCATCACGGGGCTGCTGAAGTGTTGCTTTCTTGAGGACAAAGAGAAATTGCTTCTGGGTTATTGGGTTTAAAAAAAAAAAAAAAGCCTGGAGCTAAATGTGCTCAAACTGTTTAGGTGGTGAGGGATGGATTCCCAAATGCTATTGTTTCTTTAGTTAAGATTCTAGGTGATGGCAGGTGTTTGGGGGAACGAGGAGAAGGCTTCATGACTGGGCCTGTAGCTGGTAGCCTTATGTAGCCTGTCGGGGTTCTCTTTGGCTTTTGTGTTTGGTGGTGTGCTCCAGGCTCAGCAGGTGCTGAAGGTGCTGCTGACTCTTGCCTTGTCTCCTCAGATTGACATGCTGCAGGCTGAGGTGACAGCTTTGAAGACTCTGGTGATCACATCCACACCTTCCTCTCCAAACCGGGAGCTGCACCCCCAGCTTCAGAGTCCCTCCAAAGCTGTCTTCAGGAAAGGGCATGGCCGAAACAAGAGCACCAGCAGCGCGGTGGTCTCAGCTGCCAGCCAGATTGTGACCCCAGAGCCAGTCAGCCACGAGTGCAAAGAGGTAGGTGAGGGCAACTGACTCCCTCAGCCTTGGAGCACTGCTGTCACTGTGCTCCAAAGGCAAGGTTCTGTGCGGGGCTTCCTGGAAAGCTCTGTGGTTTTCAATGTTGCGAGAAGTTGTGTGAGCAGAAGTGTGACTTGTTCCCCAAACTGTGCTGAGCCAGGCCCTGGAGGGTTTCCATTTGTGGAGACTTCCTCTTCTGGGAATGGCATTCAAGGCTGCTTCAGGAAAACTGCTAGAGGAAGCAGTTTAGGGATCCCCAAAGGGCATGGACAGATCCAAGAGTCAGCAGTGCTGACGGTGGGTGTGTCAGGAGCTGCTGAGTAGAGAGCCAGTTTTCTGCTGCATCTTGACAGTTGAAACCGCTACCTACTCTGACATGATTGGCTTTGGTACCTAGTATGGCTTAATGGTTGGAGTCCAGGCCTGGATGCCAGGACTCCTCCATGAACTTCTGATCTCTTTTTCCTGTTGTTTGCTCTTGGGCATGTCACTGTTCTTCTTTGTACAAGGTATATACTTAATGTTTGTCTTCCTCACCAACCGCATGTTATTGAGAAGCATAAAAGGCATTTGATAATATCTTTCAACCAATCCTGTTTAATTCCCTTCACTGATTTTTTTTTTTTAATGATCTTTTCTGTTTGTTCCCTCCCTGCTGTGACCTTGGGTCTAAGTAACAGTCTTGCCTGCTAGAAGGACCTTTCCAGCTGAGACTAGCCAGATGTGTGCACAGCTGTGCCAGGGACCAGAAAGAAGACTGCTTGTGGAATTTGGTCAGGAAGAATGAAAATGAGCGAAAATACAGAGGAAGGTGGGGGGGTGGGGAACAGGTCTGCTGATTTTTCAGGAGCTGCAGCTTCTGTCTTGAGGCAGTGTGCAGGGAACGGGGAGGCACCTGGTCGCTTGGCACGCGTGGAGGACACGAGCATAAAGGCAGTTAATGAAATGAGCACCCTCACCAAACAAGACTCTGCTGGCGACAGTGGTAACCTCAGCGTTTGGCAATGAATTTGATGAATGTGCCTTGTTAGCTTTTATGTAGTGCTCTTGTTTCTAGAGTTTGGAGGAAATGCTTCAGGCAGTGTTGGCTCTAGTCCCTGTCCTGCGACAGCAGGAACAACAAGAGGTGAAGATCTTTAACTCTGCTCACAGAACGAGGATAGAAAGCTATATTAGAAAGAAAACTAAGGAGAAAATCAGCACAGTAACTGTAAAGCCGTGCTGCACTGGTTTCTCTTAGTCAAGCAGAGAAGAGTCCAGACATGCTAGAAGCTGGAGTCAAATATATAGTCAGTCAGAAGCTGCTTTGGGGGCCAAGAAGAAAAGTTTTTAATATTTAGGTCCTGTGACCTCTCCCAATGCTAACTATTCCTTCAGTGAGGACAGAGGAGCTGCAAACCTGAGGATCCCACCCCCCCACCCCGAGTTAGGTGAATCACTTGCTACCCTGTAGAAGTCACCCTGTGCCTACACTAAGCAGGGATAACTTTTGCCGACTGGGTCGTTCATTGGGCTATTCTCAGCTCAACCTCAGCAACGCTTGCGTGGATGTTGTTCAGAGAAATGCTAGCTCTTATAAATGACTTGCTGCTTGAAGGTCTGGACCTGTCAATGTTACAGATCGCATTTCTGTGTATAGACGTTTCCATTTGCTGCAGATATCTGTGGGCTTAAAATGCCAAGGCTTTTGAAGTGACTAAGTTCCCTAAGTAACTAGTTTTATGTATTAAGGATGACTGTGTTGTATATGTTTTGTTTTTCTTTTTTTTTTTTTTTAACTTCTTAAACTTCTGCCTCCCAAATTGCCTATGCGAGAGGTGATAAAAGGGAATCTGGCACTGGGAGAGTAAGTGCTCAGTGCTTTATGGAAAAACATGCACCTTCTTAAACTGAGCCTAAAAATGGCAGAACTGCTGTTCCCTTTTTTGCACCTCAGGCTGAAGTCCAAAGCGTGGCTTGTGGCCCCGTGATATCTTGAGGAGTGTACTTAGCTCCCAGAAGGAGAGGGGCTTCAGCCTGTCTCTTTATCTTCTGTTTGTCTCATGTTCTTTTTACGTCTCTTTCTTGCCTATCTCTAAACCCTTTCCTTGACTGTCTCTCTCTTCCTCTGCCCTCGAAGTCTGGGGTACCTGCTCTCCTCTCTCTGCTCCTTTGTATCATCCCTGGGAAGGCTATCCACATCACCTATGAACCAGGCTGGCAGGCCTTGGGGGCAGATGCTTCCTCATCCTTGTGGCAGGTAACCTTTTTGGAGGCTGGGCAAGGCATTCAGAACAGGATTGGGGAGGGTGGGACCCACGTGCCTCTCGCACTTCCAGCTTTTCAGTTCTAGCTTCCTTTTATGCTAACCTCCATTTTTGTTTTGTTTCTGTTTGTTTCTCAAATTGTTTTTCCATCTTGTGGCTCTGAAGCTGTCTCCTGGCACCAGGTGAGCGGTCTCCCTAGCACAGAGCGAGTGTGCTAGAACTCGGACCTTTCTCAGCTTTGTTCACTCATTCTCTGTATTGCTCAGTGGTGTGTGGTTTGTTTGTTTTTTCTTTTGTGGGTTTTTCTTGTTGTGGTTTTTCTCCTCCTTCTCCTTTCGGCAGCTTTAACAGGATTTGCTGGCCTTTTAAGGAGATGCTCTGTCAGTCAGGTTGGTGGTTGGGCTGATGCTACCATCTGGGGTTGAAGTGTTGGGTCCCAGAGAGTCTCCAGCCAGCCGCGAATGCAGGATGGAGGGAGTGACCTTCCTACTGGCTCAGGAGAGGGGAGCAAACTCTGTCCTGGGCCTCTTATTGCTGAGGAGTGGTAATACTTGCAAGCCCATCTGTAAAGGGAATGAGTAGGCATTGGAATCTGGATCTATTCCTGCTCTTTCAGCTCCCTTTAAGAGACCTAGCTTTTTACACTCGGCTTGCCTCTGCCAGCCTATGTGACTGCCCGGTGTTCCCATTACTTCTGAGGCTCCCTGAACACTCAAGTTCTGGACTTGGAGTGGTCTTTAAAGGGCTGGCACACCTTGTTACTTGGACTTGCTGATTGTAGTCTTGCTGATGGCTGTTTGTTGGTAGCTTTCTTCAGTTCATCCTTTCTTTGTAGCAATCCTTTGCTTACAGGGGTTCTGTCTCCTGTGTCCTGGGTGTCGTTGCTACTGTGCTTTGCCATTCAGCTGCCCTTGTTGTTCTTGTCATGGGCTGAGTGGGGACTTGGTCCATGCAGCAGTTGCCTGGTGGCTTTCCTGCAGCAAAGGCTCTGGCCTGCCTGGAGGAAGATAAGAGATGCAGGTGTCTGCAGGTTTCTGGCAGAATAAACTCACTATAGCTGTGTCAGTCTGGTGCATAACTGCTGATGGGTGGGAAACGGAAGACCCTGTGAGTGAGCCAGCTTCCATCAGATGCTTTTGTGATGTTTGAGCCTTTCTCAATGCCAAGCAGATGTGTTTAGAAGCTAGGTTTACCTGCTCGCTAACAGAAGCCTTCTGATATGGTACCTCTCTCTTCGTCCAAACTTTCCTCTTCCCGTCCTTCTTGGACACTTGCTGCAGGTCGACTCCATTTTATTTGCTGAGTTCCAGGCCTGGAAGGAGTCTCCAACTCTGGATAAATCCTGCTCCTTCTTGGACAGAATTTACCGAGAAGATGTAGGACCATGTCTGGACTTCACTAAGCAGGAGGTGAGTGCTGGGAAAAGAGGAGAAAAATTGCGCAGTTAGGCAGCACTGAAGTTGCACCCTCTCTGGAGGTGGCAGTTGCACGTCCATACCTGCAGTCTTTTCTCTTTGCTGCAGCTATCGGAGCTGGTGCGAGTAGCTGTGGAGCAGAACACACTCACTATTGAGCCTGTTGCTTCGCAGACGCTGCCTGTGGTGAAGGTGTCAGCAGTAGAGTGTGGTGGGCCAAAGTAAGGAACCTTTTTGTGCTCCCTTTTTCTTCCCTTGCCGCTGGTCTTTTTGCCACCTCTGCATGGTGTTTGGCCAGGCCTTGCACAGTCGCATGAGCTAAAAAGGTACCAGGGCTCGGCTGATTGTGCTCCTAGTTTATAATCAGCAGTAGTTCAGCTCAACTTAGTCCTCCATCTCATGTGAAGAGTTTGATATTTCGGCTCAACTGATGTACTGACACTGAGTATCAGTGGTGTGTTAGTGCCTTCAAGCTCAGAAGAGTGTGTCTGGTGGTTTTTTTGTCCCCCCCCCCCCCCCTTCTTCCTAAAAGGCAAACCCATTTTAATGGTCTCTGAAGAGTGTGTTTGTGCATACCCTAGGGTGAGAGAGCTAAGTGGGAGCTGTGTTATTTCATGTGCTTGCATCCCATGAGGTTTGAGCTTGCCTTGCACTGCTGACTTTGACAGTGCTCCAGGTGGATTTGGGCCTAGGTCATGAGAGACTCCTTCTTGCTGCTTGCCATCTCCCCCTGAGATGGCAAGGCTGATCTCTGAGGCTGTCACCTTACTATTGGAATTGGGACTGGGGCTGCTCCAGAGCTGCATGGCTGTATGTCTGATGTGACAAACAAATTACCTCAAGGAAAAAGAGCAGCAGCGGAAGGTGACGTGCCCTTCCAGGCCAAGAAAGGGGACTTCATTCAGCCATCAAATTGAAGTCTGGTCAAGGCGCTCTCTATTCTTCCTTCTTCTCCCTCTCCCCACTGTCAAGCAGAGCACCTTCTAGGCTAAGGTGTTCCTGTAACTGTGAACTCTGCTCACAGGCAGACTTCCTACCATGCTCTTCTGCATTTTTCTCTCGTCTCGTCTCGCAGGTTGTTTGGACACAATGTTCCATGAGCATGTGTCAGGCCTGTGCTGAGAACAACCCATCCTGTGTTTATCCTAATCAGTTTCCTTCTGATTTCTTTTGTCTCTTCACAGTGGGTTCCGGTCACAAATTGTAACGTAAGTGAAGTATTTATTTGTTTAGTCAGTGGTCAGAGATCTCTGATCCATTAACAAGTTACTAACTTAATGGGGATTAGCAGCTTTGAGGCCAGAATTGAACTAACCTGAATTCTTAATGCTGTTTAATTACCACCCAGACGAGGTGGTAAATAGCCTTGCTCTTGGCAATAAATGGCCCAAAAGGGGCTCGTCTGTGTTCAGATGCAAAACGCTGATTTTTAATGGCACCTTTGGGCATGTTGTGCAGCAGAGAGAAAGCAAGTGCCCTATTGCATGGGCCCCAGTCCAAAACTTTCAGGAGCCTAGGCAGGTCAGGACTGTGTTGGCTGCTGCGTTCTGTGACATTGTCCATGCAACACTGGAGTAAAATGCTGGTCTGTCCAGAAGATGCTGAGGCCTGATGGTGTGCTTGGCAAGGCACCTTGGTGTGTGGAGTGCCAAAGGGCAGGTGTTCTCATGTTTAGGTTACTCCTTGCTATAGTTGTGGTAACTTGTGTTACACGAAGTGGTACCAGTGCAGCTGGGAGTAACGAGCAGGATTCTCTTTTTTTCCTCATGTTCTGCAGTGCCTAAATTAAGGACCTCTTGAAGGTATCCGTTTTAGAAAGATACAGGTTGTCCTGCACTTTCTGAGGATTTAGTCCTCTTCAGATGTGTTAATGTTTGGGGAGCGAGCACATCTCATTGCATCTGAACGCTTGCAGCCCATGCTTCCACTTTTATCTGTTAGCTAATATTTGCTTGATAGGAGGGGAAAGCAAGTACTGACATACGCTCAGAAACTCTCCAGAGTGTCTGCTGCTGTGTTCGATGTCATCTTTTGTGGCCTCTGGAGCAATTCTTGCAGCTGGGGAGTGATGTCCCTCTTCCACCATGCAGACACTTGGTCTCTGAGACTGTGGTAATGACTATGCAGCAGGCAATTCTGCTTTACTGCATTAAGTGATGATGAAGGAAGCCACTGGCTGGTACTGAGAACCATTCATCGCTTTGTGTGAATAATGGAGGGAAATTGCAAGAAAAGAGGGGCATGCCCCCCTCTTGCTGATCACGTCCTTTGCTGATCTTCCTGGGCTCTGGGCCACCTTGAAAAGACTTCTGTTTTCTCTGCTTGACCTGCAGTCTCCTTGCAACCTCCTTGCAATTGTGAGCTAAGCTTTTACCCTGCCTGCACAAGAAGGGATTGACTTGTTCTTAGCAAGCCTTATTCAGAAACCTTTGAAATCGGTGCAAAGCCACTCCATGTGGCTTCAAGTGCAGTGGCTTCGATTTGGGCTCCAATTAATTAAAAGGAGCC
Organism: Struthio camelus; assembly: GCF_040807025.1. NCBI lineage: Eukaryota > Metazoa > Chordata > Aves > Struthioniformes > Struthionidae > Struthio > Struthio camelus. The sequence continues at coordinate 7,291,774 of NC_090946.1, read as the reverse complement.
CAGCATAAAGGCTGCCATGTAGCTTTTTTTGAGTTCCCAGTTTGAGCAGCTGGTGACACTATGGTTTGTGCCGCTTGGTGGTGAGAAAGGGTGGCACAAAAGCCTGAGAGGTCACGCAGAATTCCTGTTGGCTTCCTCTTGTGCCACAGAGGGGATCTCGCTTTTAAATCTTTCTTTTGAAGTTTCCATGTAACACTTGCAAGGTGAACAGCTGTCCTTAAGTGTTTTTCCTGGAGCGTGGTAGCCTTGTAGCCTTAGGTGTATGGTAAGGTCCAAGCAGGGACACCTCTCGAGGAAAATGCCACGTTGGAGGACACTGAAGAAAGGTGGCAAGTCCAGATGAATTTCAGGGCCCTACCAGTGATGGGGCTGATCCTACTCAAAAGCTGGAATTATCTGTTGTGAGACTGGGTTTAGTCCCCAGGCAGCATGTAAGTAACCCAGCAGGAAAACTGAGACGCTTGGGCAGAAGCTCCTGCTAAAGCCTCGCCTGGAATGTAGAAGAGATGTGCAGAGCCCTGATGATATTTATTATGCACTGCTTCGGGCTAACTTATTTCATGTTTTCTGTGGTTATAGGCTGTCTGCCACAGAAAGGATACTATCGTTGTTTACTTGGGCACGGACTATTTCATGGTACCAAATATGTAGTCTAAGGTCTCCTAAACCTGCTATTTCTGGAAGCTTCTGAGGAGCAAAAGGCTTGTATTAGCCCTGTTTTTTCTTCTGGAAGCTGGCTGACGCAGGCCTGGTTTCTGAGCTCTTGCTCTCATCTCTTTTTGGAGATTTTCTTTAGCTTTTTGAATTGCCAAGCTCTGCTGTGCCCCTGGATTGCCATAGGCTGCAGTGTTGTTTTTCTTTCCCTGCAGGAAGTGTGCTCTAAGTGGCCTCCCCAGGACCTGCAAACACCGGATCATGCTGGGGGATTCTGGGAATTACTACTACATTTCACCATCCTGCAGGGCCAGGGTAAGTTTTCCAGCTTCCCAGGGTACCTTGGCCTCCAAAACTGTTCCAAATCCCAAGATGGAAGAGCTCTTGGGTCAGCCTTCAAACTGACAGAGGCCTGTGAGGGTTGAGTTTGGTTCCTGGAGTTGGGGTGGCCCTTGGTCAGGGCTGCTTAGGGTGTAGGTCTCGGGTCCATCTCGGGGTATGGTGCTCTAGCTTATGTTCCTTCAGGCAATCTGTCTTCAGTGTGACAATCTTCCATGGTTTAATTCATTACAGAACCTATCTTCTTTCTTCTTTTTTTTTTTTTCCTGTTTTCCCCATTCTTTGTAGAAGACTAATTTTCAGCTCTTTAAATGCTGGCTTTTGTTACTGTTCCAGTACAGATCAATGACTCAAATGGCTATGAGAACAAACTGTCCTTTTTTTCCACAGGGCAGGGAGAAAGTGAACCATTTATTAATGTTGCTGTTGGGGTCCTGATTCAGCAGAGCACTTTAAAGCATATGCCCTGTGCTGTTCTGCAGGTTCTCAGCATTAAGCGTGTGCCTGAATGCTTTCCTGAGCTGCAGATCAAAAGAGCCAGCCCTGCAAACATGCAACTTTCTGAGACAGGCTGTTGGGTTTCCTTGTGGCCTTAATTTGACCTTTTTTTTTTTTTTTTTTTTTTGGTCACTTGCACCAAAACAGTGCAGTATGTCATGAACTCCCTTTACCTCCCTGGGCGCACACTTTCTGCACAAACCTTTAACTCCAGAGTTTTTCATTCAGGCAGGTGACAGTGTTCTTGAAGGAAGTTCCTGGCTTTGCAGCTACTTTCAATGGTGATTGCTTATGTCTGAAGCTGTCAATAATCTGGAGTTCTTGCACACTTTATGTGCCTTGGGTGGTGCAATATCTTGGGATGAGATTGCAGATGCCCAGAACTTTGTTATTTTTACCAGCTTTCTTCCTCTCTTTCGTTCTGACAGAATTGTGGTGCTATTTTCCAGGTGCTGAGTGTGTTGAGAGAGTACTCCTGCTGGGTACTGTGGCTGGCCCCTTGACAGGCAAAGCAGTTCTATAGCTGACTCCTGTTTCTCTCTCTCTCTCTCTCTCTCTCTCTCACTCTCTCTCAGATCACAGCGGTGTGCAACTTTTTCACGTATATTCGCTATATCCAGCAGGGCTTGGTGAGGCAGGATGGTAAGAGGGGATAATGGCTGGGTGTGGTGGGAGTGCCCTCTGTGGGCCGTTGGGAGCAATTGAAAGGTCCTGTGCAGCGTGGCAGAAACGGGGCCAGCTTGGGGTACCCTGAACTCTCTGTGTCCTTGAGAAACAGTTAAATGGCAGAAGAGAGGCAAGAGAGGTTAATGTCTGGGAGGGAGAGTAGCCACCCCTTCCTTGCTCATCAGCTTGATGGGAGCTTTGCCCTGGGGTTGAGCTGGTATGGGAGTAAGCTGATGGGCCTGCCCTGCTGGTCCCTCCAGCAGGTCTGCTTCCCCCCCTTTGTGGATGATTCTGGTTGGGCTGTGCCAAAAACATAGTACAAAATCAAGTCATGTCCAGCTGTGCCTTGCTCATTGTTTTTTTTCCCTCCTCTTTTCCCACTCCCTTTTGCTTTGCAGTGGAGCTGATGTACTGGGAAGTCATGCGGCTCCGGAGGGAGATGTCTCTAGCCAAACTTGGGTTTTTTCCCAGCGAGATGTAAGCTGGGGCCTGAGCGTGGAAGGAAACTGCTCCTGTTCAAATGGCCTGCCAAACATGGTTTGCCAAACAGATGAATGTGGTGCCTCTCCCGTAATGGGCCTTGCTTCCTCCCCTCCTTCGCTCCTTCTGCCTGATGCTGATCGTGGAGCAAGAAGCACAACTTTCCCCTTTGGCTGTCCCACTTCTCCTCCAACTGTGACTGGAATGCAGCCACCGTGCTGCCCTCTCAGAGCCAGGCTGGTCCTGGCTGCTCTCGGGGTGGCCACCTACGGACTGTCCTCTGTGGAGTCTCCTTTATGCAGTCTATATCCAGTTTTTAAACTTTTTGTTTTTATATGCAGTCTGCTTTGGCATAGTCTGAGGCCGGTCCTGTGCAAGGCAGGAGTCTTGGGCTCCCTTCTTTGTAAGCAAGTCTTTCAGGACAGATGCTGGCTGTCTGTCCACTCATTCCTTGGGGTGGAAGGTGCTGTTGCCCAGCCATATGCCGAGCCCCTGCTGATCACTTACTCCTCTAATGACCCTGCAAATGCCAGCAGCACACAATAATCTCATGGAGAGCCATGAACAGCTTGTTTCCAAGTACTTCCTTGCTCCTTTTAAGGAGCCTTCAAGAGAAGCTTTCTGCCAGCTGAGTCACAAAGAGGGTTTTGTTTCTGTTTTTAGCTTGCGATTTGGCACTGGGTTCTTGTAATCTGGGCTGGGGAAATGACCAGAGCTGAGGCCAGAGCTGTGCACCTGGGGCCTTCAGCAGAAGAAAGTGAGCAGGGAAATTGTATAACTCGCAGCTGGCCACAGCTTGGCTGTAGTCAGTGCAGAATGTTTTCTCCTGGCCTAGGGAATCGGCTGCAGTCATCACAGGCAGATGCAGGCCCTCAGGGATGTTGCCCTGTGACAGTCCTAGGTGCAGAAAGCCACCTGTGGTGCTCTTAAATACAAATCTTGGCCACGGACAAATGCCTTTGAGCTGTTTGTGCTGAGGGTAGCTTTGGGCACTGCTCTTCCCACTGTCCCGGTAGAAACCAAGGTCCCAAGCCAGCTTCTTTCTCTGTCCAGAAGGTGCGTGCCTAGGTTGGGCTCTGTCTTGAGACCCAGAGATTTCCTCCCCAGTATAACACCAGGCCTAGAGATTCACTTCCATTGGGGAAATTCAGCTTCTCCCAGGCTACCATCCCCCAATGGGGAAGTCTGAGACATCTTTGTATACCTGTGTGAGGGATGTGGCCACAGTCTGTTTCTGTATGCCTCAAGACATGCTGGGAGGGACGTGGCCAAAGCTTTTGGAAGGGAGGGGCCCTCTATAGCTTGAGCTCAGCCCCAGGCCCTGTCTATACAGAACTGTGTTAAAGCCATGGCAGTGTTTGATGCTGATTAGCTGCCTTCAGTGACTGTGGAATCATCTCTGTCACCACCCTGGGGCTTTCATCTCATGTAGCATTTCTGCACTCTTGCTCTGGGATGTCACCCTGTCTCTGCTGTCATAAGAGCTCCTGTCTTAGCAGATTGGTGCTCAGAACCACATCACCAGCCTCAGCTCCACTGAGTTTCGTCGTCTCCTGGGAGATGCTGCAGTAGGAACTTTGTATCTTTAGTGGAAAAAAAAAAAACCCTAACAGCTGCTGTGGTTTTGTCCAGGGGAGGGAGGAATAGACTGGAGAAGACCAAGTTCTGGTTTAGGAGCTAATGCAAGGACAGCTTCACAGCAGATCTGAGAAAATGTTGCTGTGGAAGACCTTCATGAGTGCATGCTTTTCTGTCACTGAGCAGAGACTTACTGCATGCTGCTGAGTTGCTTCTCAGGGGACTCCTTTCCTTATAGCCATACTGGCATACGTCGTCACTTGCCAAGGGTGAGTAGCCACGTGAAACCTCAGTTGTCATCCCCAGAGCTGGGAGAACGCACCTTCCGCTCCGAAAGGGCTGAAGCCAGAGTGGCTGTTACCATCCTGGTTCTGCGTTTGCCTCCCTCACAGCTGAGTGCCCCTGGCTCATGCTGTTGACCGTAGCTAGGTGGGTGCATGTGTCTGCTACTCTTCCACAGAGAAATAAGTTTCAACTGTGGAGTAACGGTATGGAGAAAACATCTTTGGTGTAGAGTCAGGCTGGGTCTTAAGCTGATAATAAACCTGCACTTTTTTTGTTGGTGTCTTCAGATTCGTGGCAATTTGACATCAGCTTTTCAAGAGGGAAAAAGTAGAAATGCTCTTCCCCAGCTGCAGATTTCAGCTCAGGTAAAGTCCATTCGTGGTAGTTTCCCCTTGGATCTGATCCCCTGACCTTTGGATGTCTACATGTTGCCCTGTGCCATTAGCTGCTGCATTGCACAGCAAGTGTTGCTGCATTGCAGCGGTGGAAGTGAGATGATCTCTGTGTAGGAGATGTTTTGGTCCGTGGGGTTTTTTCCCGCCCAGCGTCACTTTGTAAAGCACTTTGGGATGAAAGGAATTAAACAAATGCATTATATAAGGTTGTCTTGCATTTAAAAGAAAGCATAAAGAACAATTTGTAAATTAACCTGAAGTTACTCTGTTAACAGCGGGATGGTTGCACCCTACTCTTCATTAAAGGAAAATAAACATTTGCTGTTAACCTCCTGAGGTCTGGTTGCAGTTCAAGGGGTCAGGCTGGTACATATGTGTGTGAGAATTCAGTAGCCAAAAGAAAAATCCACTTGCCATGGGGGAGTTTGGCTGGCTCATGGTCTGACCTGGGATAATAGGTGGGAGTTTGCGAGGAGTGGTTGAGTGATGAGGAGTAGTAAAAAGCCTTTGAAAATTCCCTATTTACGACCTTACGGCTGCCTGGGAAGGAACAAGCAATAGAAGCGCTAGAGGATGAAGCAGAGAAGGGCTGTCAGTTTGACTGCATGACAGAGTGGATATTAGGTTTTGATTTCCCCTCAGCTGGCAGGCTCGCAGGGATTGCTTATGTTCACGGCGAGCTTAAGGGGAAAGGTTGCCTCGGTGGCAAGCTCCGTGCCCCGTGTCTGCTGCGGAGCTCTTGTGCTGGAACATGGCTAAAGGTGCTGCAGGGCGGGGGAGAACATGCTGTCTTCCAATGTGAAGCAGCTGGAGGAGTTGGATCTTCCTTCTGTAGTTAGAAATTTTAACCTTGCAGGCAGAGAAGGCAATGAATAGCCTTTTAGCGGTGCTGCTGAGCTGCAAGATGCTCTGGAAGCTAGTGCTCCCTTCTGGGCAACTGGAGTCCTGTGGGCTTATGCTCTACACGTCTCTCACCAATGTGTGTCCTAAGGGATTAGGGTTTTAAATTGTTTTTTTCAGTCTGCCCCTCCTGTAACTGGCTGATGCTTGAGTTTGGCAGGATAGCTCAACTCTTGCATTTTCCCAAGAGTCCTCCATTTGCTCTCCCTGCTGGGTGATGATTAACCCTAGTGCTGAGGGCTGGCATCCTGCAGGGCTGGGGAAGTGCCAGTTAGATCCTCACTGGACTCCAGATTGCCCAGCTTGCTGGGCTTTTAACTTGATTAATTCATCAGATTATTTGGGAGGATGAAGGGGGACTGTGGCTGGGTCATCCTTGTCTGTGGACACCCTGACAGGCTTCTAGCCCTTGGGCAACTCTTGGAGCCACAGCAGAGGCAGTGCCCTCCCTTTAGCTTTGGAGATTAACATGGAAGATCTCTTGTACCTTTGGTGATGGCAGTGGAGGGGCAAAAGCAAAAGATCAGTGATCTTTGAGAAACTAGATGGATGTACAGCCAGAGCAAAAAACAGCATCAGGCCTTGTAACAGTAGCAGTTCACCTAGGAACTGGGGGTGCTCTTGTAGTAAAGGTCAATTTGCATTAGGACGAGTGAGAGAAAGACAGGCCTCGGGGACCCTTGTGCCTGTGGGAGACTGTGCAGCAGTAGGGCTCCGCTCTTGCACAGCGGTGGCAAGAGAGGTGCTCTGGTCCTGCCCCTGGGTTTTCTCTGGATTCATGCTTGATTCAGGGGTGGTTGGGCCTCAGCAGTTTTCCCGTGCCTGTGCAAATGTGGGCGTTGCCTTCCTCTGAGGGGATGAGTGGTCAGTTGTTGCTGCTCTAAGACTGCCTTGGCCTGTTCAAGTCAGCGTGGGTGAGTAAGATTTGTCCCGACTGGATTTGCACTCTGGTGTCTCGCATCATGGGAGGGAGAGAAGGGCACAGGCATCTTGGCTTCGATGAGTGCCCGGACAAAGGGGCTGCCACCTCTCAGGTCTGGAGGACACCGACAAGCAGTTGTGCTCACCGATGGTCCTGTGACTTTTCTAAAGGTGTTGTCATTTTACAGGACAGATCATCTGGATGTGGAGAAGGGAACCAACTTACTATCACAAACAGACTGTGGTGCTGCCTGCCTGTCCTGCTTGTGCTCTCAGTACTGTTGTTGGAGTAGAAAGGGTGCATAAGCAGAGGAGAGCTGCCAGGGTGCAGCAGAACGAATCCCCGGGGTAGATGAGAGCTTCGTGGAGGAGGTGGCCCTGATGGCTGCCTGCCAGGGTGCAGCAGATAATGTCGGAGTAGTTAGGGCCAACCAAACTCAGCGCTGTTCTCTGCGTTTCACTTCCCTGATCTGTCTTGGGTGGGCTGTCACTTGTGGTTCAAACGACTGTAACGTTGCTCTGTGGTTTTTAACACCTGAATTGTCCTGCGTTAGAGCAGATGCATCTCAAACTGAGAGCTGTCTCTAGAGTGAGATATCAAATGTTGGGGGATCCTCCAGAATCTATGTTTAAAAGTAATGTACAAGTCTGTTCTCTGCAATGGGCAGTAGCCTCTCCTCTTTTTCGCCATTGGTTTGGCCCTACCTAGTGCAGCGCAGTCGCAGTGTGCAGAATGGCTCTGTTATTGCCAGGCAGCCACAAGAGGGCACAGACAGATTAGGCAGAGACTGCCCTGCCTCACTGGTGTCAGCCCTGCCTAGGTAGGGAGAGGGAGTCCCCATGGGGAAAGCAAGTATTTCATTTCAGATCACCTACGGAGTAGGTGATCCACCTCACCTCTGGCCTGACTCTGAGAAGGCAACATGGCTGCTAATTTGTTCTCTACAACTGTTTGGCAGGTGTATTTCTGTAGCCTTTCTTGCCAGCTGTGGAAAATCTTGTGTTAGATGGGTACAGCCTTCCTGGCCTGTTGCTGGGTTTGTGTGTGTGTGGCAACAGCAGCCCTTTGGTTACTGTTGAAAATGCCTCACTGAAGAGTGAGTTTTGTCATGTGTGTTTGTCCATGCGTACACTCCTAGCACTTGTGTTCCCCGCTGACAGCTGTCGCGCTCAGTGTGACGTTGGGCCCTGATGGTGCTGAGCTCAAGAGGACCAAGGCGGGTGAATGTGTTGGCTTTGAAACTGTAGCTAACAGGAGAAAGCAAGACTATGACATCTCTCTTGAGAACAAGTGGGCTCAGCCACTGCTAAATAAGCCTGTCCACAACCCAGAAGCACAGTGCACTGGTCAGGAAGCCCTCTGTAGAGCTGGGAGGGGTAAAGCTGTGTGGACTGAGCTTTCAGTGAAAGACCTCTAAAGACAGTTGTGGTGTATATTCTATATGGAGACCTTAGGAACAGCTATGTTGTGGGACAGGAAGAAGAGCTATTATATCCAGTGAGGTTATTTGAGAGTTGAATAGAGGAGCATGTGGAGGACACACATATCTAGAAAGAGGGAGTGAAATAAATTAGAATAACTCATGCTGGAAAATAAGCCCCCAGGGGGTGCAGCCTAAGTTGGGACAGCAGGTGAATGAGGCACCTGCCCTGAGTATCTCCTGCCATGATGCAGGAGACATCTGGCTCGGTGGTGGTAGGGTTTGAGTTTCTAGCCAAGCTCCAGCGGTTGGGAACTCTCCATTACCAAAGGGCAGGAGGGGCAGCCCCGGTTCAAAGTATTTCTTGTTCACAGACAGCAGCCGCAGCGGGCGAGTGAGGTTACACAGAGAGCCAGCAAGATGAAGCTGCTGTGTGCGATCTTTCCTGAGTTTAGCTGCAAGGATCTGGCAGAGCAAATTGCTTTCTTCCAAAATCCAGTGGAGGAGGAGGAGTGAAGGGGTTTTCTTGCAATGGAAACCACCACTTGCCTTTCCTTCTTTCTGTGCTCCTGGCCCCTGGAGATCTGGCAGAGCAATGGCCTGGGCCTGGGCCAGCAGAGCAGTCATGCCTGGCTTCCTCCCCTGTGCCTGTGAAGGAAGAAGGTAAGGAATGAAGTAGCCTAAATGTCCTTTCTCCCCCTTGCGCTTTGGGGAACCTGATGTCTCCTCAGCTTCCAAGTGAAATGTGGGGAGGGCAGCAGCTGTGCAGACAGTGAGTGGTGCCCGTTTGCTGCAGTGGCTGCCTGGTGCAGGGCTGGTTCCTCAATACTCTCCACTTTTGGTCCTGATTTTGTGGAACTCACGAGCAAGCTGAGGGAGGGGAGCCCCATGGCCTCCTACCCTCCCTGAGGTAGAGCTGCAGGAACGCCGCTGTGGAGCGGTATGTAACCACGTGCCAAAGAGTCCCTCCACGTGGAGACGGACTCTGAGCTTGGCACAGCCATCAGATTCTGCTCCTCCAGCCTTTAGCCATCCAAGTGCTTCGTGTCCGGCTCTTGACCTGAAGCGTCTCCTCCAGTCTCTTCCTCCTTTCTCATACCTTATGCCGCCCTGCAGAGCCCAGCTCTCCAGTGCTATGGAGAAGTTTCCTTTGATAGAGGGTCTGCTCTCCTTATGCTCCAACTAACCCCACGTCCCGTGCAGGAAGGTTTGACCTTGCAGTCCCACTGACAGCCCTGTCTGCAAAGTTTGGCCAGTTGGATTTAATTGAGTCAATACTGAGGACAGGACAGACATGCCAAGCCCTTTGAACAGAGTCTCTGGGTCTGTTGTACGTGCTGCTGTAGCCTTTCTCCTTTCTCCTTTGCCCCACAGCCTAGGGCCTGCTAGCCTGTTCAGAGCCAAACAAGGGATTTGAAGGGGTGGTAGTTAAAACTTATCCGCCTTCATAGATGCGTTTGCCTTGCTTGAAGGACAGTGGGCAAAACCATTGGAGAAGATTGTTTTCCTTCCTCTGTCCTTCATAAATCCTTTCTCCCTGCTGTAAAGAATGCGCTTATCAAAGTTTTGTATTATGTTTGGAGTTCCATGTCCATAAAGCGGCCTTTTTTTGTAATTCCCTTGCATTACCAGGCTCTGTAAGCAGAAAAGGATTTGTGTGTGACCTCGACCTCATCTTAGAGCTGCAGTGGTCTACCTGTTTGCCCTGAGGATGTGCGAATAACACCGGAACCGGGGAAGGACGCTCCAGGAAGAGAAGCGGTCCTCAGTGGTCCCTGTGACAATTCATACAGAGCCTTGGCCAGCTTTAGTAATGACGTTTTGCAGTAGCAGTATATAGATGCAAATGTATACATGCCCTCCTAGTGTATCCATAGTGCCAAACACTTTGCCACCAGCATCTTTGCTGGCAGTCTTGGATGCGGGCTGGATGTTGCCAACACACAACTGTAACCAGGTTTGCAGGAGTCAACGTGTTGTGGTCTGGTGCTGGAATGTGAATAGCCTGGCATGTTACATATTTGGCATGCGTCATGTAGGACAGCTTCTCTCTAGAACTCTCGTTGGAGTGGATAAGGTATGTACATGCGCTTGATAAATCTGGTGTACTTGTATGTGGGGCTTTGAGCATTTGTGCATGTATTAATGGTAGGGAGGGATGGGGATCTGTAGGTCCACAATAACACACCTTAGCCTGGCCTGCGAAGGAGTCTGGGTTTGGACCAGGAGTATTTTATTTCTCTAGCAGAAGCTAGCACTATGTACAATGAAGTGTGTTTAAGCACTTAAACATTAATACGAGTGAGTGCAGAATGTCGTGGACTTTGAAAGGGGAGAGCAGGATAACGGGGCCTAGAGATTTGGCTGCTCATGGGAATTTCCTAGGACTGCTGGTCCTGTCCTTCACCCTGCCTTTGAGCTTACTAAAAACTTGCTGAGGCTGTAAATCAGGCTGTCTTTGCACAGTAGGTCAGGCTGTCCCCAAACACATGGAGAGAAGTATGTTTCTGGGAATCGATAAATGGGAGATTTTGGTGTGTGTATTTATTTCATGCATGGACAAGGAAAGGGAGGAGGTAAGCAGATGGCCTTAAAATTGCTCAAAAAAATCAACTATTTCAGAGCTTTCATCATGACTAGTAACCCTCCTTTATGCCAAATGTAGCAAAACAGCAAGGATTACTGGAGACTGGGTAGGACTGTATAAACAGTGAGGAAATTCTGGAAAATCAGAGATCGTGGCCCTGCCAGGAAGCATTCGATATCCTGGCACGCTTCTGAAGTTTCACGTGGCGCTGGGAACTGGGACTGGTCAGCTCTGCCAAGCTAACACGTTCCTTATAGGAGCAATCTCTGTGGTGCCACTGTCACTGGAAGCCAGGAGGTCAGTTTTCCTATTTATCATGTCAATATTCTCATGTTTGTATGAGGGCTATCAGACTGAGCTGATAAGTGCCAGAATGCTGACTTTACCTGACCCATGAAGGCACGTGGACTTTGTGCTGGCTTACATAGAATTTGCAGAATTGTCAGGTGCCAGAACAGGCCCCCCGTGGGGTAATTCCCCTGGTTGCAAGCCATCATTTGGATAGCAGGATGCCCTCCAGCCCTGCTTGCTCTGTGGCTGTAGTGGTGCCCTTCAGATGTTTGTGTTGCTTAAAGTCCTGTAGTTGCACACCTGCTCAAGTGTGCCACTGTGCGCTTTGTGGTGTGGGCAAAACGGCTGGCACCCAGTGGACAGTGAAGGCCCTTTTGGAAGGGTCGATGCACAATGGCTGGGTCTGGGCCGTGGTAAGGCAACTACAAAAGCCTATGCTCACAGGAGCTTGGCTAAGCAGCAGCAGATGCATCCTCTTCTTATCAGAGAGATTGGCAGGTTCAAGTCCAAAGGGACCAACCCTTCTGTACTTACTGAGTAACTGTGTGTTCTGTGGGTCACTGCGTTGATCCTGGGGGATCCTGCCACGTGGAGAGTGTGGCAGAAGGCGCTGGAGCGAAGAACAGGGACAGCTTTAAAGAGGCTACTTAATGGGCAGGGACAGCAGACATGCAGGGGAGGGAATGTGAAAGGAGAGCAGATTAGAGAGGAGGCAAGTTGAGTGGCATATAGCCTTGGGAGGGGACTTGCTCTGGATACCTGGTGTGGTGGGAAATGGTGGGAGAATTCATGAAAGCTCAGTATAATTTTGTTAGTCAGAAGGCAGATGTGCCTTGCACAACCTGAAGAAGAGAGAAGTGCAAGAACTGCTTTTGGGATGGATTAGAAGGGAAAGGGAATATAGAGAAAATGAGACTGCATCTAGTTGTGGGCTGGATGTGAGGGGAAGAAGGACAGATCAGAGTTGATAGTGGTGCCTTGGCTCAGGAGACACCCTAGCACTGTTGAGTGTGCTGGAGCGGAGACAGCAGGGAAAGTTTGGGAGGGAAAGGTTAATATTTAGCTCCCTTTTGGCCAGATTGAACTGGAAGTGATTCCCCATGTAGGAGACGATATCAGACTCGTTTGGCTGAAGAGAAAAAGTTGAATCATTGGAACACTCTGGTTACTTAAAAGTAACACGAGTGACTGAAAAGTGGTGCACAGCTATTTGTACAGAAGGAAAAGAAAGAAGCCCCAAAGCAGTTCCCTAAGGGACCCTCTTAGACAAGGGAATCGTGAAAGGGAAGCTGAAAAAGAAGTTGAAGGTGGTCCTTGGAAAGTGTTGCAGAGAGAGGCTCTAGCACTCATTTTGTACTCCTTGGAAAGCTTTGAATGTTATACTCATGGACGCACAGACCTTCATGAGCTGTTTAACTGAATATATGATATCAGAGACTTCATTCATGTTTCCCGCTTATGCTTTCACTTGAGTTCTGGAGCTGTTGGTGTTCCTCTAGCAAATATATAAGCTGTAGCAGTTCAAGAGCAGCTCTTTCTGTCCTTAATTCCCCTGGCTCATTGTGCTAATTCTGCTCTATTAATCACCTTAGAGTTGATCTGAGGTGCCTTCTTCCAACAGACGTCTATGTCAATCATGACTGAAAGAAACAGCTCGCTCATTTTGCATCAGAATTGCAGCTGGGGCTGGAGGAGGTGACTTATCCATTGCCTCTGATGTCCTTCTCGTTTGTCAGGCCACCAGCTGAATGCCAGCTGCCAGAAGTGGTAAGGAACAGGACAGTAGTCCAAATCTCAGTCAAGTTGCTGACACTGTCGTGGGCATGGCAAATATTATTTCAGTGGATATTGGAGGAGGGTCTAATGGTCCTGTGAGAGGTTGGTAAGAGTGGTGTTGGTCCTGTGAGAGGTTGGTAAGAGTGGTGTTGGACAGGTGAGTGCATGGCAGAGCCTGAAAAGCCTGGCAACTCTGGTTTGCGTTAAGCTGGAAGAGTCTTCTACTTTTGTGCATGCTGACTGAGGGGACACGAAGATGAAATCTTCCCTCTAGACACCGCCAGGTAGATGGGCTCATCTGCCACTAAAATCATGATATGCAATGTGTTGGAGAGGAGAACACGGACCTCATGTTTAACTGCCAGTTCAGTTTGTCTTTCTAGCCCCCTATTCTACCAAACCATTGCATATCCATGGGTTTAGTGATACTTCACTCTTGATTTGCAAAGGGATTCCTGGGGTGCCGACTAATTTAGAAACTTCAAGCCCTGCAATGAGATCCTTAAAAACCTGCAGTGACTCTGTAAAGATTTGGGAGCTATCCTTCTGGTTCTAAATTAACACAGTCCTCCAAATATTTTGGCCTGGCCTGGTGCCGTGCTGGGTCCATGCTGTGAGATGCTTCAGGACTTGAATATGTTTCAGCCGTGTGTAGGAAACCTCTGTGATTAGTCTTCCCCTGGAGTATGAGGAAGAGAGTAAAGCAGCTGATTGGAGTTTCAGGGAGCTTGGTAGGGCTTCCCCCTTCCCTCAGAGGTTTCCGGACAGATGGAGCCTAGGAAGGAATGTCTTGTAGGAACAAACTTAGAACAGTTTCCTATTTTTCCCCCTAACAGCAGAGTGGTCATGCTTGCTGCTGCTATATTTTGTGCAGGCCATACTGTGGAAGTGCTTATTCCTATGCTTTCGCTCATATGTTGTGCACTTAAAGGTCAAGAATTGATAATGTGAGTCTGTGGCTAAGTTATGGGGTAAAATTTACCTCCTTTGCTGTGGATGCTGCTTTTGTATCATACTGCAAATGTCACAAGATCAGAGGAAAATTTAGGCTGGAAGGGATCTCTGGAGGTAATTTAGTCCTACCTCCTGCAGGGGTAAATTGGAGTTAGGTCAGATCGCTCAGGGCCTTATTCAGTCGAGTTCTGAAAATCCAGAAGTAATTCTACTGTTGTCAGCAGTAGTGTCACTAGCTTCTCTCAGTTATGCTGGCGTAAAAAGCCTGGCTTTACACATTCGGAATCCACAAATGTCCTAAATACCAGCTATTGCAGCATGTGTGCTCCTGCATTGTGACTTGTGTTCACTGTCTCAGCAGCATGCGTGTTAGAGTTCAAAAAACACAGCTATAATGGCCTTTCTAAAAACTGGGAACGCTTAAAACATATTTGAACAGAGCCCTTGAAAGTTGTCCTGACTTCTGTCTAGAGGTGGTTACAGAGCCACCACAGAAAAGAAATTGCTGCTTAATCTCCCTCCCCCTTTTTGTGCAATTCATTTGCATGTCAGGCAGCAGAGCAATGATGCAACATCTCTCTGCTTTTTCTGTATAGATTTATGGTTATGCAGACAGACACATGAATGGACTAGAAAAAAAGAAGCTGATGCTCCTATTGCTTTTTTTCTTACTATTTTTAATTTTTAATTTTTCATTGACCAGGATCAACCGTGGAGAATCTTGTCCTTAAGGCACCTTAAGCATCAGTGAAAATCATGAAAATTATGACTTCTTTGTGGTAGGACGTAGGTAATGACGCTGGCTCCTGCTTTGTGCGGGTCGCTGCAATCATAAAGGAAGATCACAGAAGAGAAAGTGCAGTGCTTCCTACCTTTAATGTAAAATGGGTCACTGCTCAACACGACAGAGGAGTGCAGATCTGACAGTAAGGTAACTGAAGTCACTTAAATGAGTCAGACCAGTATATTAACTGTACCCACTTCAGCTAGGATTTGTGCAATCCCAAGCAATTATTTTGACCAATCTTCTCATTGTCACATAAAAATTCAGCACCTGGCCAATAAATTACACTGTTGTCTAACTGGGCGAAGAACCTTGCCTTGGGCAAGGCTTGTGCTGCCGTTATGAGGATCCTTTTTATTTGCTTTTTTCCTCCCGTTCTTCTTCTGAGAGTCTTGAAGTCCAGGTGAGCCTTCATTAGAAGGCTTCTTTGGCTTGACCTGAGTAATCTGTGCCTGGTAGTCAACCATCAGTTGTTAGTAGAGGGTGGGAGAGCACTACTTCAAAATTCAGCAGTATTTAAGAAAAAAAGTCATCTTTTGCATCGGCGGGGCTTCCTCATATTTGCAACTAAGGGAGCTCCACGTGGATTGAACAGCACCTTTCTTTATAACACTGCTTGCTGCCTTGGGTGGAGTCCCAGAGCACAGGCAAAGCCTAACAATGATCTTTTTGTCTCAGGATAGGCCTTTGCAGCAAACTGTGGTCGTTCATGTTGAAGTCTTGAGTACTCTTTTTCTCTTGATAGTTCAGTTAATCCCAGGCAGGAATAAACCTCTTCTCCAAGCTGACTGGTTGATTCTGATCACCACATGCAACAGAAGTGACTGTGAGCTCCTGCAAGTGTTTCTTCAACACAGCTGGGCTTTGGGCTCCTTATTTTGCTATAGGTCTTTCAGCTTCCCTCTGGATATCTGGAACTGAATACATGGGCTATGTAATTCTGTAGCAGGCTGAGGGACAGTTTGTCTCCCTCGGGTGCTAGTTAAGGCATTTTGATGCAGACCAAAGTGTTAATCCAGGGTTTATTCGGTGACCCAGGCATGCTTTGAATCTAATGCTGGATGGACAGGGAGCCCATCTTCTCACTGAGTGCAAAAAACCACTGGCCAAAGTTGAAAAGGAGGAACGCATTCATCTTCTGCTTCAGTATTATGTTGTTGTCTACGCAAAGCACTTGCGGTTATAAAAGCCAGTTCATCAGATCCATAATCATCAAGCTTGCACCAACCTATTTCAGAAAACAAATTCCTGTATGTCATGATTTGGCCTGTGTGTCACAGAGCAGAATCCTAGATGGGAAGATTTTTCTGCGTTTCACGTTACTGATCACAGCTGGGTGTTTGTGGCTTGTTCTTGCTGGAATGCATTTTAATAGTTGCTTCCCCTTGAGCTGGGCTTTCCTTCTCTGTTCCCGTTTCCAGCAGTTAATTTTGCAGTTTGGCACCGATACGTCTCATGCTGGTTCTTAGCACAGCGTTGAATTGCTGCAGTGTGTCCTCTTCTCTGAGGAGCTAGATAGACTAAAGAGCGATGTTATTGAAATACCTCATTTTAAAAATGCACTGGGTGAGAATAAACTGCTCACAAATAGATTTGTGTGTGTTACTGTAATTGATATGTATATTGAAACTGTTCTAGATCTGTGAATTTTTGGACTAGTATCAGTGCTTTTCCTATCAAAGGCATGGAAGTGAATGTCTGCTACATATCTCTATTTGGGATAATGGAAGACTATTTTAAAATTAAGTTCTCAGCTAGCATGTGCTGCTGTTGTTCGATGCAGCAAAGTGAATTTAGACAACCTGTGGATCGGTCCCTAGATTGCCAAAAGATGGTCATCTGCCCTGCAATCCCAGTAGTGTATTTACATTCAGACGCAGTAGACTTCTCACTCCGACTTCAGTGGGAAATGAGTGCGTTTATTCCCATAAGAGCTGCAAAGTAATTGTTTTCATGTCATTTCTGGTCGGCGTGTGGGAGACAATATCCACACCCGTCATAATTCTGTTGGCAAGTGAAATGTGAAAATAGTAATTTATGCACACGGTTGGGACCTTTTTATAATTTCTCTTCCTCGTCTTGCTCATCTGTGTCGTAATGGTTCTGCAAGAGGCTGAGCCCAGGAGGTGATAAACCTTATACTTTCTGAAAGATTTCTTACCCCCTCTTGTCCTGTTGTGGGTGTTTTTGTGGTGTTTTTTTTTTTTTCTTTTTTGTTAATGGCTTAGTCAGAATGCTACAAAAGGCTACTTATGTGCCTTGCTTCAGCTTCCTGGCTAAGCTCCTGGTCTAGATCCAATTGAATCACTTGATCCCTGCAGTGGCAGGTCTTTGGGGTGCCTCTAAAACCACACGCTTTCAGTAGAAAGTGATTTCAGATTAGTAACAACTGATTAGGGATTGGACCGTCTTCCTGAAGAAGCAGAGGAACACCCTGATTCAGACCTTGGTAAGCTTTAATGGCATAATGGTCTGTGATGCTGGAAACATTGTGCAGTGTTTCTTATCACCGCCATGCTACATAAAGGAAAGTCATGTTGAGTTAAATAAATCTGTCCCAGGGCAGTGTCAGTGCTGCTGTGCTGGAACGATTCACTCCCTGTTTTTCTTTCGAATCCTGGAATTTTGTAGTATTTTCCTAAGACCTGTTTTCACAAATTTCAAGGAAGCAGAGGCATGAAGGAAATGTCTTGCAGGAGGCTACCAACTTTCTTAAATATTACCTGTAGTCCTCAGTTGCAGAGCCATATCCTATTGTGTGTAAAGAGTGCTAGGAGGGAGGGCTGGTGTATGTAGGATGTAGTATGGGAATGTTTCTGTATTATAGTTGAGGAATTGAGACAGATTTTTCCAGCTGCCCAGTAAAACATACAAAGTTTATGATAATGGGATGTAACCTCAGCACAAAGGCTGAACTAAAAACTGAGTTTCTTGAGGGGCTAAAATTGTGATTAATTTTCCAAACAGACTTTGCAAATCTATTGCAAGGAGGGAGCCATGTGTCAACGCACCTTTTGTGCTATCTAGGCAAAAGCTGTGAGCGTGAGCACCATGAACACCTTTCGTCTCTACGCTAGGTGGGCTGTGAAATGTGCTCTGTTGCATGAGACCTCTGGAATCAGACTTGTGCAGAGTAAGTAAAAACTTAGAGGAGTGTTTTTTTTTTTTAAAGCAATATTTCTAATGGATGAAAGTTTCTTTATAGATCTTGCCAGTCATCAATATCTCTTCTCTGTAGGACGTTAGCTAGCTCAAAATTGAATTGGAATTGAGGATCTGCATGTCTGGCAGATGAGTATTTTAGCAGCAGAGGCATGAGCTTCAAGTTAAAGCAGAGACCGTTTTAGTGCAGCTGTGATGTGTGGCTCGAGTGTAGGTGTCTTAATCCAGTATGTGCATCTGGAACAACCAGAGCCTTATTCCCCTTCAAGCTACATTGTGTTGACATGCTGAGAGGTTCTGGGAACAGTTGTACTCCGAGGGAAGAAAGCCAGCTGATGTATTGATTTGCAACAGACTATTTTTGTGTAAAGAATTCTTGTGTTTGTATTAGGGGAATGTGTTTATTCTAGGATCAAATAAAAGTCCTAATATTGACACCAGGTAAGGGTGTGTTTGCGGGGGGAGGTTTGAGCTCTACGACCTCTCATCTGGTGCTTTCTGTGCAGAATAAGTTGACCTATGAAGCAATTAATGTATACTCTGGAAAACTGCAGGATACTGGCTTAATACAATGCGTAACCAAAGACTGTCCTTCCTTGCCCATCATTTTGTTATCGGACTTGAGCGCAGCCAACAGAGGCAGCCAACAGAGGCAGCGAACAGACGCAGCAGTTTGCGCAGCAGTTCGCGCAGAAGGGCGCCAGAAGGCAAAGAAGGCATCTCTCCATTTTGCACAGTGGTGTGTCCTTCCCCGGGGCATGGTCATGACACGCCGCAGAGCACGTTCCCCAGTGGCTGTGGGAGGTGCTGCATTGGCTGTGTCTGAGGCCTCAACCCAGACAGACCCTCAGACAGCAGATGCAGCTCTGCAGGTGTCAGGCTGCAGGCAGTGCCTGGGGCCTCTCCGCGAGGCCTGGACTGACAGACAGCGCTCCTGTGTGAGGTGTGCTGTGGTTGACCAGTTGCGTCACCAGATAAAGGAGTTACAGGAGGAGGTTAGTAGGCTGCGTAGCATCCGAGAGGATGAGCGGGAGATTGACAGGGCGTTCTCGGAGACTGTTCAGCTCCGAGAGTCCCCTGCCCCCACTGCAGCGGAGGTGTCAGAGGGCTCAGCACCGTGTGTAAAGGTGCATCATAACGCTGTTGAAGAGGGCTGGAAGCTGGTGACCTCTCGTAGAAGGAGAAAGGCTCTTGCTCCTCCTCAAGACTTACCCTTGAAGAACAAGTTTAGCGCCCTCCAAGCCGAGGAGGAGCTGGGCATGGCTCCAAGAGAGGCAACTGGCCTGGCAGACCCTGTGCCGTGCAGGAACCCCCGGAAGAAACGGCGAGTGATTGTTGTGGGTGACTCCCTGCTGCAGGGGACAGAGGCACCTATCTGCCGACCTGACCTCTTGTCCAGAGAGGTTTGCTGCCTGCCAGGGGCTCGAATAAGAGATGTCGTGGAAAGACTGCCAAGGCTTGTCCACGCGTTGGACTACTACCCTCTGCTGATCTTCCATGTGGGTGCTAATGACACGAAAGGCAAACTGGAAACCATCAAACGGGACTTCAGAGCTCTGGGAATGGTGGCCAAGGGTCTGGGAGCCCAGGTGGTTTTCTCCTCAATCTTGCCTGTGAGGGGAAAGGACAGGAGGAGGAGTAGACGAATTTTCCAAGTTAACAGCTGGCTGCGCCGCTGGTGTTGGCAACAGGGCTTTGGTTTCTATGACCATGGGACCCTGTTTGAAGATCAACAGCTGATGGGGAGCGATGGGATCCACCTTACCAAGCGGGGCACGCGCGTCTTTGCCAACAGATTGGCCAGCCTGGTAAGGAGGGCTTTAAACTAGGCGAGATGGGGGAAGGGGAGTGGTATAGTGGCAGGGGAGTCAGTAAAACACCGCTCAAGTCAGGATGCCTCCAGCGGGTGCATACAACCAAGGGAGACAGCATGGGACATGGCTATGGAGGATCCTCTTGCACCTCTTCTGGGAAGCCTGCGTGCTTGACTGGCTCTCTGAAATGCCTGTATACCAATGCACGCAGCATGGGGAATAAGCAGGAAGAGTTAGAGATCTGTGTGCGGTCGCAGGGCCATGATCTCATTGCAGTGACAGAGACATGGTGGGATAGTTCACATGACTGGGATGCTGTCATGGATGGCTATGTGCTTTTTAGGAAAGACAGGCCAGGAAGGCGAGGTGGTGGAGTTGCTCTTTATGTGAGGGAGCAACTAGAATGTATGGAGCTCTGCCTCGGGGTGGATGAAGAGCAAGTTGAGAGCCTATGGGTAAGGATTAAAGGGCAGGGTAACATGGGTGACACTGTTGTGGGGGTCTACTACAGGCCACCTGATCAGGAGGAAGTCATCGATGAGGCCTTTTACCGACAGCTGGAAGTAGCCTCACGATCACAGGCCCTGGTTCTCATGGGAGACTTCAACCACCCTGACATCTGTTGGCAAGGCAGCACAGCTAGGCACAAACAGTCAAAGAGGTTCCTGCAGAGGATTGATGATAATTTCTTGACGCAGGTGGTGGAGACGCCAACGAGGAGAAGTGCAATGCTAGACCTTGTACTAACGAGCAAAGAAGGTCTAGTTGGAGAGGTGAAGGTTGGGGGGCAGCCTTGGCTGCAGTGACCATGAGATGGTGGAGTTCAGGATCCTGCGAGGAGGGAGCAGGGCAATGAGTAGGATTGCAACGCTGGACTTCAGGAGAGCTGACTTTGGCCTCTTCAGGGACCTACTTAGGGGAATCTCATGGGACAGGGCCCTAGAAGGAAGAGGGGTCCAAGAAAGCTGGTTAATATTCAAGCGTCACTTCCTCCAGGCTCAAGAGCAGTGCATCCCTCTGAGGAAGAAGTCCAGCAAAGCGGGCAGGAGACCTGCATGGATGAGCAAGGAACTCCTGGCCAAACTCCAGCAGAAGAAGGAAGTGTACAGAATGTGGCAAAGGGGACAGGCCACTTGGGAGGAATACAGGGACGTTGTCAGAGCGTGCAGGGATGCGACAAGAAAGGCTAAGGCCCAGTTGGAATTAAATCTGGCAAGGGATGTCAAGGACAACAAGAAGGGCTGCTTCGAATACATCCATAGCAAAAGGAAGACTAGGGAAAAGGTGGGCCCGCTGCTGAATGGGGCGGGTGCCCTGGTGACGAAGGATACAGAGAAGGCAGAGTTGCTGAATGCCTTCTTTGCTTCCGTCTTCACTGCTAAGGCCAGTCCTGAGGAATTCCAGACCTTGGAGACAAGAGAGGAAGTCTGGAGAAAGGAAGACTCTCCCTTGGTGGAGGAGGATCGGGTTAGAGATCTTTTGTCCAAACTTGACATCCACAAATCCATGGGCCCCGATGGGATGCACCCACGAGTGCGGAGGGAGCTGGCGGTTGTTATCGCTAGGCCACTCTCTGTCATCTTGGAAAGGTCCTGGAGATCAGGAGAGGTGCCTGAGGACTGGAAGAAAGCCAATGTCACGCCAGTCTTCCACAAGGGCAAGAAGGAGGAGCCAGGAAACTACAGGCCTGTCAGCCTCACCTCCATCCCTGGCAAGGTGATGGAACAGCTCCTCTTGAAGGTCATCACTAAGCATCTGGAGGACAAGAAGGTGATCAGGAGTAGTCAGCATGGATTCACCAAAGGGAAATCATGCTTGACCAATCTGATAGCCTTCTATGACAGGATGACTGGCTGGGTAGATGAGGGCAGAGCAGTGGATGTTGTCTCCCTGGACTTCAGCAAGGCTTTTGACACTGTCTCCCATCCCATCCTCCTAGGTAAGCTCAGGAAGTGTGGGCTAGATGAGTGGACGGTGAGGTGGCTTGAGAACTGGCTGGATGGCCGAGCTCAGAGGGTTGTGGTGAATGGCGCAGAGTCTCGTTGGAGGCCTGTGGCTAGTGGTGTCCCCCAGGGGTCAGTCCTGGGTCCGCTCTTGTTCAATATATTCATCAATGACCTGGAGGAAGGGACAGAGTGCCCCCTCAGCAAGTTTGCTGATGATACTAAACTGGGGGGAGAGGCTGGCACACCAGAAGACTGTGCTGCCGTGGAGAGGGACCTGGGCAGGCTGGAGAGGTGGGCGGAGAGGAACCTCCTGAAGTTCAACAAAGGCAAGTGCAAGGTCCTGCACCTAGGCAGGAATAATCCCATGCACCAGTACAGGCTGGGGGTTGACCTGCTGGCAAGCAGCTCTGCCGAGAAGGACCTGGGAGTGTTGGTGGATAACAAGTGAAGCATGAGGCAGCAGTGTGCCCTTGTGGCCAAGAAGGCCAATGGTCTCCTGGGGTGCATTAGGCAGAGTGTTGCCAGCAGGTGGAGGGAGGTGATGCTGCCCCTCTCCTCAGCCCTGGGGAGGCCTCCCCTGGAGTACTGTGTCCAGTTGTGGGCTCCCCAGTGCAAGAGAGACATGGCACTCCTGGAGGGAGTCCAGCAGAGGGCTACCAAGATGATTAGAGGGCTGGAGCACCTCTCCTCTGCAGAAAGACTGCAAGAGCTGGGCCTGTTCAGCCTGGAGAAGAGAAGATTGAGAGGGGATCTCATCAATGTGTACAAGTATCTGAAGGGGGAGTGTCAAGAGGATGAGGCCAGCCTCTTCTCCGTGGTGCCCAGCAACAGGACAAGAGGCAATGGGCAGAAACTGAACCACAGGAAGTTCCATCTGAACCTGAGAAAACACTTCTTGACTGTGAGGGTGACAGAGCATTGGAACAGGTTGCCCAGAGAGGTGGTGGAGTCTCCTTCGCTGGAGATCTTCAAAAGCCGTCTGGATGTGATCCTGGGCAATATGCTCTAGGTGACCCTGCTTGGGCGGGGAGGTTGGACGAGATGATCTCCAGAGGTCCCTTCCAACCTAAACGATTCTGTGATTCTGTGACTTGGGACAACCTGTGTGATTCCTTCTTATAGCCTCTGTCCATTGCTGTGTGCCTCTGTAGCTGATGGTACAGTTCAAGTGGATTTATTTGCAAGAACCAACAGGATCCTGGTTCGGTTACATGTGGCTCTGTTAAGGCCTCTGGGACGTTCTAAAGTCTGCTGTTGTCTGGAGCGAGCTTTGGATTGGGTTCCCTGTTAGAGAAACAACTGGAAGCTGCTTACCATGCCTCCGGATGAGCTATCAGTAGAGAGAAAATAGCTTTTGAGCTATTATAACAGGTTTCTACAGAACGTTTCATGTTGCCAGCACAATCTGATCAACCTAGTTCTCAGCTGCCTCCCTGAAGGGCCTAGTGGCGGGGTTGAATGGGGAGGGCAGGCCCTTTTCTTTTTGTATTTTATTTCTCCCAAGGAAGAACGTACTTTCTTTGGTGCTTGGGTAAGCAGTAGCATTGCTCCTTGCTTTTGCAAAGGCTGACAAAGAAACGTGTCTATTGTCAAGACCATAAAAATCATTCTACTGTTTTAATCCTGTCAAGAGGAAGGAGGGCTTTCCACAATCATTGGCAAGCTGCTCCTCTATAAAAATCTTGTGGCTAGGGAAAAACAAGGGAAGCCATAATAAGTAGCTCCTTTTTTCCAGAGCAGCTAGTGTTGGCACCTCTGCTGTTCTTAGAGTTCTTAGTCTGGTCTGGGATCTGATTTCGAATTGATGTGATAAACAAGAACAGCCATTACAAGACTAAAGCTGAAACTTGGCCTGGAATCAGCCTTTATGCCAAATCCTACCCTGACCCTTTAAGAATTCTGAATTTGAACGTCTGTTCTTGACCTCAGTGCCAAACCCGGATGGTGACGTTCATGTCCTAGAAATGTCCTAACTAGTTTCGTCGGCTTCTCCATACTAATCTTCAGTGGTTTTGTATTGCTGAAGGTATGCCAAGAGAAAACTTTATTTTGAGCATAGCAGTGGCTCTGGATGTGACTGAATAAACCACATGACACGTTTTTATGATCAACAAACAGTTATGATTTTATTGAGCAATAGAATACACTAGAAAAAATAGTTCCTTCTGAGTTACTGAAACTTTTTTTTTTTTTAAGAATGAAATAGTTAGGAGCTGTCCTATGTGGAATGTGGTTTTAATGTCTTAACAACTAGAAAACATCTTAAGTGTTAGGGCTCTGTTAGGATGGGTTTCTTAGAAAAGCATCTGCTGGAAGAGGCTATGACTAGGACCGGACAGCTTGTTGCAGGAAAGGATGCTTTTGTTCTAATGAAGACTTAAGATTCGGTCAGCCTGATCCTAGAAGAGAATGAGTTCTCCACTCTCCCCTGCAGCCAGGAGCAATGGTATCTGGACATGTGAAGCTCTGCTGGTGCTCTGAGCCTCCCAAGCTCTATTTCTGGAAGGAGCTGGGATCTTTGACTCTGCAAATGCACACGAACAAGAAAAATCTCAGTGCGAGGTGTCTCACTCTCCTTGGGCGTCCCCCTGAAAAGAGGGGGTGAGATCTCTTGCTGGTTCACTAAGCTGGCACAGACCCATGGTGCTGAACAATTTTTGCTGGCTGAAGATCTAGGCTAACTCTGTTTAGCCAGGGTGTGGGAAAAGCACATGCTTCGCAGGGGACTGAAACATGCTATTGTAAGGCACCGTGTGTGTTACACCTGTCCTGGCCCTGCTCCAAGAGCAGGAATCAGTGCAAGATCCAGCTTGGCAATGAGACATCTGACATCACCTGCATCTGCTGTAGCCAGCCTTTGCTGTTTGCCCTGAGCCGGTGCTCTGTCCTTTCTTGCCTTGTGCACCTGCACAAAACCAGTGTCTAGTCTAAGCTGTTGGCCAGCTAGATCCTAGTGGTGATGGGAGAACATGAGGCAGCTGGTTGCAAGTTGCTTTTTTCTTGTCTGCATGCCCCCATAATGTTGTTTTTCTCCCGTGCTGTCATGCTCTCCTCCCCAGCCTGTTCCCTTCACGTATTTTCCCCAGCTCCGTACTCCTCCTTCCAAAACACATGCCCAACTCTCTCCTGCCCAGACGCTTTTGTTGCCTTCCTTGCACTTGCTTGAATTAAAGCCTTTCTCTGCCGCTCATCTCTGAACATGCTAGTCCTCTAACTTCTACCAGGAGCTCTGCTAAGGAGTGATGGGAGAGAAGCAAAGTCAGCCCTTTCCTGTCTGTTGTTTCCTTATCCAGCACGTTTTAGAGATTTCTTTTCTTTTCTTTTCTTTTTTTTTTTTTTTGTATTTGTCTTGTTACGGGGGGCTGGGGGAAGACCTTTATCAAGACAGAAAGCATAAGAGATTTCACCTTCTCCTTTTTCAGAGGAGAACTAATTAGTTGTGAGAAAGCTGGGTCAAAACTGTGCTTAAATTTCTATGTTTATACCCTTTGGATGGCTAATTGGAGCCTGCAAAGGGCTGCTCCTCTGGAATTGCTGCATTTTGTCCAGGTTGGGGCCAAAGCCCAGCGAGGCCAAATGAAGTTTGCATCCATCTACAGCTTAAGTTTGCAGTTTTACTGAAACTTCTAGAGCATCTAGAAGTTATCAGGTATCAGAAGTTATCAGCATCTAGAAGTTATCAGCATCTAGAAGATAAATCAGGTTTTAGTGTGATGGTGTTTAGGATTATAGCACGGCCGGTTTCTCTAGACTTCTAGGGCTCTTTGTCAGGGATCCATTTGACTTGTTCCAGTTAATGCACAGAGAACTCTTATATCAAGGTGCATCTCAAACAATTTAAACTGAGTGATGGCAGGCTTGGTTTTTAGCGAGGAAGGGAACTACATGAGCAAGGCTACCAGAGAGGCTTCATCTGACGGAGTAACCAGCACCTTACATTTTCACGAGACAAACTTTCCGGGCACGTGAGTACAATGAATAAGAAAAGTACACTGCCAGTTACAAAGGGTTGGTGACCTGCTCTTCTTTGCAGAAAGGATGTTTTCATCTTGCAATAGCAAGAACAACACATGACACTCGGAAATCACTTCTGGCTATAACATTGCACAGTTTTGGGTTTTTTTTTTTATTTCTGGATTTTTCGCAACTGAACATTTTTCATCAAAAAGGATTTTTCGAGGGTCTGAAAGAAGCAGGTAGCTGGTGTGGGAGCGTGAGGGAGAGCTAATATCAGGCTCTCTTCTGCCCCCCTTTCTTCTCTTTGATATCTTGCGCTAAAGTCGTTGGGGGGAAGAAAATGCCTATTAGGCGAAGAGCTTTCCTTTCCTTCTGCGCGTTGTGCCAGCGTGGTTGCTCTGCTGGAACGTTTCAAAGTCTTTCAGCCATCACGAGTTGTAGCTGCTATCTCCCAGGCATGGCCAGGCCAGGCTGTTGGGCTGGAAGTACTTTGTTCTTTTAGTGAAAACCAGTCCTTCCAGTAGACTGGTCAGTGGCAAGCAGGAAGCCAAGCTGCTGAAGGAGGGTCACTTTACCTAGGCTGAGCTACCAGACTTCTGCAGTTTCTCTAAGTGTTAAAAGGCAAACGGTTTCCCAAGAAGAAAGGTATGAGAGGAAAACAAGGGGACAGATCTAATGAGGAAGAGGCACCTGTGTTCAGAAAACATTCGCTCTGGAAACAAGAACTGGAGGAGCAAAAAAATACGAACTGTCAGAAAAATAAGCTGAATGTTTAGAAGGTAACATTGCTGATGCTACAGTGTTTTTGTGGTTATCCCAGGCTGGTGCAGTAACAGTGAGATACATTCAGGGAGTCAGGAGGAGATGGAGATATTAAGGCAGTCTTAAGAGCGTTAGCCACAATTCCAAGCTAACCTGTTACTACCTGTCTGAGAAGTTACAGCATCCAGAAGGATGTTCTAATTTGTGCTATAAGAAATCAACTGTAAACGCTGATCAAAGTCTGGATGAGCTTCAGACACCCCGCGACAATAATGTCTCGCCCTACCCATTCATGGTGGTATTTCGGTTTTGTTACCTTAGAGGTATGCAAGAACACCACAAGAAGCCCTTTACAAACCTTAAGTATCAGTAGCTAGGTTAAGTTGCAATCCTGCCTATGAGTTTCCAGTCTGCAGACACGGTCATCTCATTTTATTTCCCAAAACTGAGGGCTAGGAGTATGTTTTCTGAAGTTTCCTGGAGTTAGGGACTATTGTGGGAACCCTACTCCTTTATCAAAAACTAAAGAATATGTTTGTCTCTTTTCCGCTGTGTTGCATTTTAAATTAAAGCCCACTCCTTATCTGGAGTGGGCTTTGGATTAGCTACCCTGTTAAAGAAACAGCTGGGAACTGCTCAACTGCACCTTTGGATAAGCGATTAGATTGGCCAGACGGCTTTCAGTCACTAGGTATTGGACAGAAAATAGGGTTTTAGACAAACTGGAAGAGGTTTCTACAGAAGGCTTCACCTTGCCAGCCCAGCCTGGTCACTCCTGTTCTCAGCTGCCTCCGTGAAGGGCCCGGGGGCTGGGTTGAATGGGTGGGCAGCTCCTACTTTTGCAGGAAGAACTTATTTGGTGCTTATTCCCAAGACCTTTACAGGGCCTTGCTCCTGGCCTCTGACACGCAGAAACAATCTTGATTTCTGCCAGGCACGTGCAAACAGGCAGAACTGCGTGTTTTTGCAGCCTGTTGCCCGACTGCTGTCCGCGGGTAAAAAGGCCATTTGTAGATACGCTGGAGCATTGCAGTGAATCGCTGGGCAATGAGTAAGGCTTGCCCTATGTGACCTGTGTGGGTCTTGTGTGCAAGTTTCTGATGATCATAGTGCTGTTAGTGGGCCTCGTAATAGACCCGCTGCTCATTAGGAAAATAAAATAGTCCCTCTCCCCAAAGGAGAGGCCTTGGTGCTTCAGCCCAGAGCAGTTCTGCAGACCCCTGGAAATAGCAGCTGGCCACAAAAATACAGCTGTGGGTGCAGTCCCATATTAAAACCCTCACTGAGCAGCACTGGGACGTTAGTGGTGCAGGATCAGTATCGCAGCCTTTACTAAAGCGATGCTACGGTTAGAGAGAGAAAGATGGCAGGAAAAACAGACTTCCACCAAAGCCACAGCAGGGTGGTGGGCACCGATACAGCCACGCGATGCAGCACCTGCCGATGCCCGTGGAGCGCGATTCCTGAAGGCCGGGTGCCAGGGCTCACAGCCCACCTGAGTTTCCTGTTGTGATGGTGATCGGGGCCTGTTTCATTTTTCCTTAATGAAGAAATGAAACTGTCCTAAGCGCTCTTGCACAAAGATGAGAAAGAGAAAAGAGGTGTAAAGGGACTTGGGTGTCCTCGGGTTGTGAATACCGGCCAGGTGCAGAGGTTTTCTGAAGCCTGACAAATGACATGTGTCTGTGAATCAAGGGCTTGCATATTTCAGGTAGAGCTAGAATTTTTTTTGGGGGGGGGAAGGGAAGTGGAGGGTGGATTTTGTGCCTCTTTTTAAACGCTCCTCCTCTCTGTCCTCTTCCTCCCTTCCATCTGTTTTGTGCAATAAAGGTGTTGCATTTCATCCACTGAAGCCTATGCCAAACACGTTTTAAATCTATCTGGATTAAATGGGTTGTCTAAGCCCATCCCAGTAACAGTTCACAAGACAGGAAACTCCCCTCAAACTGTGCACATGGATACAGACTGAAATCTGATAGTAAAAGATGCGTATGTGGTCACCCCCCACCCATCCCTCCCTGTCACTCACATCTCCCCATTAAGATTCAAGTTCACTTATGGAGGTAAGCATCCAGCCAGAGATCTCCAGATTTCTTTAGAGACCTGTGGAAAGAAAATGGAGAGAAACGTGGTTGGCTTGTGAATCTTGCCTCTGTCCTTCCCTTCCTACGAAGGAAGAGCCTGTTACTGAATGTGAGTATGAATCCTTAGGACACCAAGTGCCTTTCCCCAGTGTTAGACAGATATAACAAGAGCAGGTACCTCTTTTCCTCTTTAGGCCCCCAAGGTGACGAGCTTCAGACTCTGAGCAAGATTTTCAGCTGATGCCCCTTGTATCCCCTGCAGTCCTAAGGGCCTCGTGGTGACCTGCCTTTCCTCCCCTTGAATAAGCAGTGGTGTCATTGAGCAGAACAGCAGGGCTGCACCCACGGAGGAGTTTCCCCACTTTCCCCTGGAAATTTTCATGCAGGAATTTTCCTGTCTGCACCAGCTGTGCAGGGGTGTGACAGAGCCAAACTCTTTTGGGCCCCAAAGTCCTCTTGACAAAGAGGGTGCTGGAGGGGCTGTGTTTGGTCTGGGCGCCCTGTTAATTGGGGCAGGAGGAGGGGATGGCAGGGATTGCTCTCTTGAGGCTGTCCTAGTGTCCAAACTCTCATTTTGCACCATTTATTCCATAGCAGGTCATCCTGACTGTGCTGGAGCAAGCTCCAATTGAAGCTATCTGTTTTTGGCTCTCTGAATGCATGAAGGTTTTCATAGCGTGCGGTAAGTCCTCCCCCTGCCTTTTGTGTATGAACTATCTGGAAAAGTAGCTTGATATGGTTTACAGGAGGTGATCCCACTCTCAGGTGGGCAGGTAATTGCTGGGTTGAGCTGGGTTTTGAGAATTTGTATAATGACATGGTGACTGTAGCGCAGGACACGAAGCATGAGCTCCCTGGGTCTTAGTATTGTGTGCAATGTCCACGAGTTTTCAGCCCTTCTGTGTCTAGGTGGGGCCAGTCTGGTTTCATTTGCCCATGCTTATGTCAGCGGCTATCCCTTGAGTGCAGAATACTTTCTCTGTTTCCTGTCATGAAAGGCAGCCTTCCTTGGAGTAATTGAGGCAGAACCATTAATACGGAATCTGCTAGAGAAGGATTATTAAGTCTAGTACTCGGCCATGCCTACAGAGTATAGCTGTTTGCTGCTGGGATGGCTCAAACAGGTGACAGCGTAGGCTGTGATCTAACCCATCCCTTCTATTCATCTGAGTTTGCAAGCTGCAGGTGTGCTGCCAGCTCCCTAAGGCATTGATGTCAAGCTCTCAGAAGAGCATTTAGAAAAAGGTATTATGAAAAGGTCCCTATCGGGAAGTTTAGAAGCGATCTCGTTGCTGAATTCGCCCCAGGTTCTTGGATAGAAGGGCTCTGTGCTGCAGAAGCTGCTCTGGCAGATAGTTATGCCCTTTCTTCCCCCGTGAGGTAATGAGGCAGCTTCCCATATGTTGTCAACTGCTGTTGCTCCACTAAGCCAGTGGAGCTGTGTCATTTCTGCGGAGTCAACATTTCTGCAGGTGCTCCTTGGACTGTGATATGAAGGTTATTACCCTAGCTGACATGAGATTACAAAATACTGACATGATATTTCTCAGGGGGGTCTACAGTGTCCCAAATTCTATTTTTTCCATATAGATAGGATGTTCCTGTAAAAATGAATTGTAGGGAGCAGAGGGTATTAAAAGGCCCTTACCCAATGATGTCAATGAATGCTTTTCCAAGAGACTTCTCTTCATATTGGACTCCGTACTTGGCACATAACGACTTCACCAAAGGTTTAACCTTCCAGAAATTGTGGCGTGGCATCGTTGGAAACAAGCTTGAGTGGAGAAAGAGAAAACAAGCCTGAGAACTCTAGAGCTGAACCCTGAGGGCTGGGCATCTCTTTCTACCTTCTCATGGTGGCTAATTATTACCGTCTCCTCCCTAAGCCATCCGAGCAGACAGAAGAAAGAAGCTGAGAGAGAAATCTATGCTTCACAGTCCTCTCTTTCAAGGAGGCTTGTGAAAACTGAATGTGCTGATTCTGCTGCCACGCTGTCATGCCTCAAAACAAAGCCAGGTGCAGAAAGACAGGGAAAGGCAGCTTTAGGAAAGAGAGGACGCTACAAGTGGCACACAAGGGAAGCAGGAGCAAGGAAATGGCCTCAGTCTACTGAGAGAGCAGCCCATTTCCTTTGGGCAGTAACTAATGTCTCTTGCCAAATAGACCTGTCAGTGACCCCCTTTCATGTTTTTTTGGCAGCTCATGGAGCAGAGAAGCAGATAGAGAATTTGGGATCACCTTACCCTGTGCTGTTCAATGGGAATTTTAACTTCTCTCTGAGCTAAATTCCAAAGCAAGCAATTGAACCATAAACGCCATCTCTTTCACACGGTATATTGCCACTGGTAACTGTCCATATGGCTCTGGTTTCCAATCTCTTTCCTGGAAACCTCTTTGCTAGCAGTGTACGCTGTCCCACATGGCTGCCCCAAGACGATACAACAGTGAAAGTGCTTTTTGTCAGGGAGGGGAAATTTCTGAAGTGGACGCTAGGGTTCAAGTAGTTAGCGTAGGAGTGCAGGAACGCGAGTCCGTGGCCCTTGTAACTGGTAGATTCTTACCTAGCTAAAACCTGGTATTAAAATTGAGAGCGAGGGCTGAAGTATTTTGTAGCAAGAGGCAAAATACGCCATGCTTTGTGGTAGAAGGAGAAGATGCCCCAGATTAGTTTGGGACTTTCTTTCCTTCTTGATATTCAGTAGCGCGCCAAAGACTCTCTCCCGTCCTGCACACGTGTGCCTTTAGGAGTCTTTCCCTTGCCTCAAGTCCAGTGTTGTGGCAAGCCGGTAGCGGCCAGATGATTCTGGGCCCATACTCACTGGTGCTCGATTTGGAAATTCAGGTGCCCGGTGAACCAGTCGTTGAAAAAGGACTGCTCAATATTGCAAGTAGCCAGCAGCTGTGAAGGCGAGAAAGCAGCTGTGAACATTAGGGAACGCTCACCCTAAAATCAGCACAAAGCTCCTCTTGCCTGTGTCAGGGGCTGGGGAATGACATGTGTCTTACTGCACCACTGAGCCGCCGGAGCGTGGAAGGCTGCCGTGCTGAGACAGCTGGTTGCAGCAAGGGGTGCTTTAAGCCCCTGGGGATTTGTTGCGTTGCTAGTGCTTCCGGAGGTTTCAACGGTGGTAAAGGGGACGATATAAAGAGGCAGTTTATGGGCATTTGGTGGCTAGTCACACATCAGTCCAAGTATAGACACACACATCTCAGGCTGTCCAGGTGAAAAACAGCGGGTTAACAACAGGACCAAGATGGGGAAGGGGGAGGGGAAAAAGTGCATAAGCAAATGCCTGCGTTAAACATCTGAACGCTCCCATGACTTTGGTGAGCCTATTCATGTGTTTAGCGTCAAACGAACGCCAAGGTACTTTAGTGAAGCATGGCACAAAGGAGAGAAATTAGCTGTCAGATTTG
Source organism: Struthio camelus (assembly GCF_040807025.1). NCBI lineage: Eukaryota > Metazoa > Chordata > Aves > Struthioniformes > Struthionidae > Struthio > Struthio camelus. The sequence goes on along the minus strand of NC_090946.1, from coordinate 7,260,102 downwards.
AAAGCTCGTGTTCAAGGCCCCATTAATAACTACAGTTACTAATTAGAGCCATTAACACAGGAGGTGATTTTTTCTCTCAGCTCAGTTTTACCAAATTCATATGGCCTGTGTCAAAGTTGCTCTCCTTATCCTCTAGGTCTGAATGGGACCTGGAACACTATGAATAAGAAGTATCCTTTGAGAAGATTTTGAAAGCAGCTGGCTTTCATTTCAGACCTTATTCCCAAAATGCGAACTTTAGAAATATACTGAGCTCTCTTTTCAACTGGGATTGATGTGTTTTCAGCATAAGGAAAGCACACGGATTTACGCTAGCCAAAGTTAGCACATTGAGTCGCATTGAGGGTCTTTTATTTCTTCGTATGTTTATAGCAACATACACCACACAAGGAAGTCAAACCACGCTGCTTGAACCTGACACTGCCTCAAATCTGAAGGAACAAAATACAATCTTTTGGTTGTCGTATTCGTCACAGAAGTTTGGACTTCCATGTCCTGAATCAGCGTTACTTGCTCTAGGGGAAACATGCTGATGGCAGAGACAGTAGACTGACTTTGTGTAGTATCGTGGGAGATGGCTAGGGACAGTGATAATGCAACCATTCTTTGAATAAATTTCTGATCCGTTTGGAGGTGAGTAGAGTCAGAGGTACTCTTTTCCCTCCTAGTTACCTGAGAACTGAGCCAATCTCTGTGCTTCTCGCTATCGATTTCCATTGGAATGTGATTCATCTGGGTGACCCACACAAACCAGTGACTCTCCAGAAACCTTCAAAACCAGAAAAAAAGCATGACAATTTATGTTGCAGACCAAGATATGAGGTCAAGAGAGCGGGGTTTACAAGGAGCAGCAGGAGGCCTCGCGTATGAGGGAAGTATTTCTCCAAGATATGGAAGCAAACAAGTCTCTTTCCATGGAAAGCGAGAGAATCATTTCTGCAATTAATTTCTCTTCCTCTCTTTGTACCTTTAGGACTAATGCAACTATGGTTCCCTACAACCAGAATGTCCTACTGCGCTAACCCTCGACTTGATTTCTCTTCCTCAGAATTGGATTGATCTTTCATGCTACTTCCCCTTCCTGTAAACAAAGATGATCCAGTCACTTGAGAAAAGTAAGTCCTGATTTAGAAATGCTCAGTAGAACCGGTTTTCTCTTTCCTTGCTGGATATACGTTCTTTTCAAAATCCACCTGCCCATTGGTGTTAGCTTTCTGGTTATTAAGTTCAGCAGACTGGGGCTCCCAATTTTTTTGCCTCTTTTTTTTCCCCCCCACTCTCTTTTCCCTCTTTCCCTCCTCCTCCTGACCTCATTTTTTTTACATTTCCTTTACCATAATTCTCAACTCTGCACTGGGCTGCATATCGCTTCAGAGTGGCTCATTTACTTCTTGTGCTATATGACTGCGTTTTCAGCACCTGTACAATAGTCTATAAAAACCCACCTTCTTCTCCTTGCCCAAAGTGTTTTCTCTATGTTGGGGATGAGTTGCAAGTTGGCAAGACAGATGTCCAGAAGCTGTCCTTGTTATAGTTTTTGGGCTTGTTCTCTGAAAGAGCAGATGATCTGAATCTCTGCTTTCACCAACAGTAATTTCACACAACCACAGAAGGGAGTGAGCTAAGTGAAGAAGGATTTTGGAATTGTTTTGAAGTCCAGGTGTAGTTTTGATGGGTGTTTGTTTTGCTTGGTATTTTAATCTATCTGCGAGAGGATGAATGAGTCCTGTTATCTGGAGCACCAGCTGATTAGAGCAATCTCATCTTTTTAGTGATTATTCACGCCTGGGGTCAAAACAAAATGGAAATGCTTTTATCTGACTTTACATCCTTGGTATTTTGATTAAAACTAGTGACTTTCCATAAGCAACGTGCTTTCTCTGAGCAGTGGGAGGGCTGCTCACAATGTTGCATTGCTTTATAAAGCTCCTGGGGCTCCTTCCTTACTGCCTGAATTATAAGGAAACTACTGTTAATAGGGAAATGTCTCCTGATGAATCATGAGAAACTGGAAACAATTTTACAAGAGGAAAGCATTGCTTCTTGCATTTGTAGCTTAATCAGAATATGATAGTGGTAGAAATAACAGGTTGGTTGTTATAAGTTTTTCAGTTTGTTTTCAGACCAAAGAGATTGGCTAGGCACTTACACATATCAATGTCTTTTGAAACTCCTTTCTTTTTTTTCCTTAGAAACAAAGTCTTTTGCAATTGTGAAAAATTAAATCATGACCAGAGATATTAAATTGTGTGGAGGGGAAAGTTCTGATTTTATGAAAGTTTTTGCACATCTGTCGCTGTTTATTTTTCCTCAAAAAATGAAATATTTTAGAAAGTGGTTTTCATTGTGATAAAATGTTTTCCTAAAACTAATGCTGACCGTGGGACTAATTGCAGCCCTTTGCTTTTAGCTAGAAGAGTAGAAGCTACTACACGCAGGAGAGAAATACAAATTCAGTGCTGCTCTCTGGAATACTGTAACCATCCTGTGAGTAAGCTTCCTATTCATGCCATGCCCTATTCATTCAGCAGCTCATGCTTGTAGTTCATGTTTTTAGGTCTCTCACTGAACTCTCCGTGCAGCAGTCAAACAGCATAATAATAAGCATAATAATACTGTTTCAGCACTGGGAGCAGCACACTGTGAGGCCTAGTAATCACAAAGGGCTATAAGACCAGTCAAAATCTAGATACGTTAAGAAGCATTTCTCCATAGATTTAAGGAGGGGCAAAAGGTAGCTTTGGAGGACTCAAACTGGAGGGCACCAGAACTAGCTCTACTGAGAGAAGATAAAATCGGGCGATGACAGGAGGAAAGCGGAGCAGTGAAAATACTCAGGGTAACACAAAACAGGGAAGATGCCTGAAGAGGACCTAAAGAAGGAAGGCCCATGGGACATAGTATAGCTGAGACTCTGTTAGTCTGATGTTGGAGGGTGGGGAGAACAGAAGGGAGGCCCTTCATCTCCTACCTGACAAAAGTGAGGAGAAACAGGGATCCCAGAACGCCATAGAATGGGATGTACATGATGAAGTAGCGCATGTAGTAACTGGCAGCCCAGGCCAGGTCCTAGGGGAAGAGAGAAGACATTAGGCATTGCTTTGCCCTATCTCACTTAACATGATCTTACTGGTAATGTTAGGAATGCTGGATAATTAGTACAGCAAAGCATGCCCTGTGCATCCTCCCTCTGGCATCTGTCCTTGCCCTGGAGAGATGATGAGCCTCTCTCCTTGCTCAAGTGTAATTCCTTAGGAGTCAGCCGGGCCCCACGAGAACAGGGAGGACATTTCACTCACCGCCCAGAACCTGCGCTTGATCATGGTCGAGATGATTTGGATTTGGAAATACACAGGGATGAGCAGAGGTGGGAAGACTGCAAAGCAAACGGAAATGTTTCAGCCATCTAAGGAAGTGCAAAGGTGAATGACATGAGAGCAAGCCAGTGATTTAGGAACTGGTGCCAGGCAAAGCCTGCCTGACATTGGTCGGAGAAGTGAGGTTCTGGTGATAGGGGAACCCCAAGGTGGCGGTTACCGTGCTGTGAGGAAAGGAGGCTCTGCTTCGTGCCCGTTCATCTTTAGTTATCAAAGAGCATTGACTGGCAACATGCAGTGCTTCTATGGAGCCACTCACACACTGAGATTAGTTGCCAGTCTCAGCTGCTTGCCTTGCTTTACCTGGCTGTGCTGGCAACGTTAAGGATGCTTGGATATACTGAACTGACTGTGGGACATGTACAAGTAAACCATTAAGGGGACTGTGAGCCTTAGGAATGGAAGGATGAGTTGAGATGCAAGGAATTGCTCTGCTAACACAGGAGGAGGGGCTGGAAAGTGAAGAGCCTTCAACTCCCCTTACCAAAGGGAAAAATGAAGAGGGCAGTGCGGATACTCACTGAGGAAGAAGTACTCATGCTGATGATTGTAAGGCAGGTACTTCAGCTTTTTCTTGCCGTACTGCAGGACACAGATGAGAAAGTTCAGTCTTGGATTATGACACCCGCATGTAAGAGGATATTCTCTGCAATACTTCTGTATTTATTAACTCTTTTTAGCTGGAATGGGGAGTTTTGACCTAATTCCCACACCAATAAAGATAAAAAGTATTTGGTATGGTTAAATATCAACAAGTATTAACCTGTACAAAGTTATCTAACCCTACTTTTGCCTCCAGCATTACATTTCCAGTTTTGTGAGAGTGTTTCGAAACATATTGGCTGATCCTGGGCAGAGATTAGGGCCGTTCCGCACTGCAAACAGTTTATATCCATACATTTTATATCCTGACTTCCCAATTGTGCTAGGTATAAATTCCTATTTAAAGTGTTCTGGCTTGATATACAGATCTTTCTTTTTTTTTGTCACTTGACAGCCTGATAGCATTTTTATGCGTTTCTCTACCTTCTGCCATGCCTGCAGCTGAGATAAGAGTTGCTGTTATCTCTATCGTTACCTTTACAAATGTAGGGCATAAAGATGTCGGACCCTTGGTAAGTCATTACACAGGATGCTGTGGCAGAGCAAAGCACTGGACCTTAATTAGTCTTCTAAGCAACTGTCCTGACCGCTGATTCATTGTGACTTAAGCAGTCATCAGTGCCGTGAACTCCTGCCATCGGCCAGGTCTTGTAAAGCTATACCAAGAGTGGGAAAGCTAGGGTGGTCTTTTGCTATTAGTTGTTGCCATAAATGTCTGCATTCTGAGTTTTTCCTCCAGTGGTGGAACCGCAATCTACTTTTAAACCCAGTTATAAGGCACAGGATTTTCAAATGGGACACACCCACACATTTAAGAGCATGATATTGATTTACATCTTCTGGATAGTGGCTTTTTAAACCACAGGAGAAGGCTTTCGTTTTAGTCATATACAACAGACCTTTCTGTCTCTTAAATTCTGCATCTACAAGACATTCGGTGTATGTGTCCAGATATCAGGCTGCTCCAACATGTTTCTAGAGTTACTTTCTTCATAGTATAAAAGCTAACTGAGAACACATGAGCTTTTGCATTTTGTATTTCCCTGTATTGTGCTTCCAGCTGACTTTTTTTTTTTTTTTCCTGGAAACTAAAATCCTTGTTCCATTGTACAAAGACCAAGAACGGTACATTATTTCCTCCGTGCAGGTTTTTATACAGTCAACAGTAAATATTTTGGCTCTGGAAGGACAGATTGAATCAAAACACCTTAACATAGCCTGCTACTCAGTGTGCAACAAGTTGATGCGTAGTTACTGTAAGGAAATTGTTCCAGGAGGGTGGGTGCTGTAATCTACTGTAGCTCCACTGACTTAGTTGGTCAAGACGTGGCCCTCAGTCCTTGAATTATCCCTGGAGTGAGGTAGGGGTAAAATCATTCACGGCTAGCCTATACCAGCAAAAAGTTTCTCTGCATTTTACCCTTCCAACTCAGCTTTGTTGGCTTGTGCCCTCAGAAATGCAGCCAAGGAACTAATTTCTGTTATTGTGGTCAACGTAGGAAATGGATAAGGAATTATACAGTCAATCTGGCTCTTGAACCCAAGGTTTGGGAAGATATGAGGGCTGAACTCCTGTCAGACAATATAGATGCAAGCCCTGGATGAGGCATGTCTTTTTTTTTTTTTTTTTTTTTTTTCCCTGCAGCATTTCTAGCAATGCGTATGTCTATCAACACTAGCCAATCCTACTTTTGCAGAAGCATTCTCTGAAGCCCTCCAGGACAACGTTATTCTACTTTACACCTACTGTGCCTTACCTCAACGGGCTGTGAATCTCCGAGGACAAAAATATGTAGCATGTTCACATCTGGGTCCTTCTTGAATACGTTGGGCTTGGCATGGTGTTGGAAGTGACGGTGGTTCCACCAGTTTGCAGAGGCACCCTGGGCAGATGCAAGAACAAGGAGTTAATCCACGGAGAAGCACAGCTTCTCTACTGGTAAGATTACCCATTCACTCACATAAACTAAAACAGTGCAACTTTGATTATGCCCAAGCTGTTACTTACTTTTAAAATAGCCATAAGCAGTAAGTGGTTAAACTGTCAGTTGCTATGAGACTGCTGGTATGGGCCCACTAGTAACCAGTAATGCCAGGCTATTTTGCCCTGGCTCAGGATCTTTCAAATTGTCAGAACAGGCGAGAAAGTTGAACCCTAGTGTGTTATGTGTCGCTGTTGAAGTTGTTATTTCTGGCTAAATGGTAGGCTTATTTCCTCTTGCTACCTTACTAATTATTGCTATGGATCTCCATCTACTGTCTTTGTCTAGGAAGAGCCAGGCAAGACAAACTGGGCTTGTGAGAATGGCCAGAGATGTGTCCCGTTCCCTAGAAGTTCTTTCTGCAGGTGGATGCTGAAAAGCCTGGACTGCAGTGGACTTTGCCCAGGATAGAAGTTCTGAGGATCTCTAGAATGGACAGGATATAGCTGTATGGGGCATTTAAACATTACTAACCCTTAGAGTGAGGGAGGTGGAGGGCCTGGGAGAAATATGATAGGATGTTAAAATAAGAGTTTCATGCAATTTAAGGAGCAATATCCTCAGCCATGATAAACTGGTGCAGTTCCACTGAAGCTTGTGGAATTATTGTGATCTGCAGCAGCTTTGGCCGGGCTCTCTCATTTCTTCTGCACAACAGCCCCACGTGGATCTGGCCGCTAATTTCTCCTCCCTGCATTGGCTCACTGTGGAACTGCTTAGAGCTGCACTCTCCTGCTTTGACAACTGTCAAAGTTAGTGGATGCAGCTGTTTCTACAGTGCCCTGGGTCCATAACGACCTTTACCTTCAGGTGCCCAATCACAAACTTGTGGACTATGTGGTTCCACCCAGACTTCTTAAAGACGGAAAGGTGTCCAAAGTCATGTTGCAGCCAGCCTGCCTGGGTCTGGGAGGAAGGAAAAGAAAGTAGTTAGCAAGCTGGTTGACCTCAGAGTTAAGCACAAAAGGAAATAAAGATGGAAGGCAAGTTGTGTGTGTGTGTGTGTGAGAGAGAGAGACAGACACATGGAGAAACAGAGACAGAGAATCACTGGAAGGGTTAAGGGGAAGACCTCTGTTTCAGTTGTGGAGGGGGATATGTGGAAGGAAAGGCTCAAGAGGTATGAAGGCTCAAGATGTGTGAGGAGTATTCAGCAGTGGGAAGGGGTGGCCAGACAGCACAGTGGGGGCAGGTGTATTGTGAATGTTTTTCCCAGTCGCATTGGTGATTAATCTGACATGAAAAGTTCAGCATGCACCAGCCTCCTTCAGGGTGATTTGGGTAGCCAGTATGCTCTGTGCCTACTACTTCTCACCTGGGAAGTTGCAAGGATGCAGGCAAGGATGAGAGTTGTGATCCAGCCGGTACCCAAGTATGAAATCATTAACCAAGCCAAAGCTTCCATTGCAATGATATGGGCCAAGTAAAGGGAGAAGAACCAAGGGCTTGCTTTGAATAAATTCATATCCTCGGCTGCCTTCCTCAGGGTTCGGAAGTCCTCCACCAGCTGGGACTGCAAAATGGATGTACGAGACACAGCATGAGACTTATAATAGGTCTGAATGTGTTTTAGGAAGCCTAAGCTTCCATACTAAGGACTCGGGCTGTTTCTTGCAGTGGCTGGCTGCCGCCCAAGTAAGTAAGGACCTGTCTTCATACTCGTACTTTATTCAGGTTCTTCATCCCCCTTCCCTATGAATAAGCTCAGGCCTCGCTGATCTGAGCCCATATCCTGACCTTTTGCACCCTGAGCTAGGAGGGTAACTCAAGCCTGCTGCTCTGAACCAGCAGCGCTACCTTGCTGTGTTGAGAGCTGCTTCAGCATCAGCTGATCACTCTAGTCTCAGTGAGCTTTACAAGTATTAAGGAGACAGCTGGAGAAAGAGAGAATTCAATCCCATTACTTAGGCATAATTTCTAAGCTCTGGTGATGAACTCACAATATCAGGGTAGCTATGGTCTATTTAATACGCGGGTCAGCTAGCGTGCAATTGTTCAGGAAGGGCATTCCAGGGTTAGAGCCGGTTACCGTCATCGCTCCTATTGTGAGTGATACAGATACATCATAATCCTAGGCAGCCAAGAATAACAGGATGAGATTGGGTTTCGTGGTAGGAGTTAGCTGTGCTGCGCCTAGTGCCTGAATAATGAATGAATGGGTCGTCTGCGAGGGATACAGAGCCGGCCTTGTGGATGGGGAGTTCTGCTGGGTTGCTGCTCCCTAAGCCACTGAAATGAGACATCTGTTTCACTGCAGCCAGTCTGAGTCTTGAAGCAGTAGTTCCCTGGGGGTGTTCTGCCAAAGGGAAGTTGTGGAGTAAACAGTGGAAGAGATTTGTCTTGTTGAGGCAGCGAGCGACTTCACTTTGGAAGTCTTCTCAGCCTTCTTTTCCCCCTCGCCCCCTCCTTCCCCCATAACACGCAAGCAATGACGTGTGTTTCACAGCTTGGTCCCAAAAGAAGGAATAGCCGGAGGGACGCCAGCCACAAGAGCTGGCACACGTTTCCCAGTGCATGCTCCTCAGTCCGTGTTTCCCTTCAGGATGGGATCGTTCCAGTCTGGGCATCTGGAGTGGGCTGCTAGAAAGTGGACATGATTACCGCAGACAGAGCTGATGGTGGCTCTGGGAAAGGAAAGGCTTGTACTGCCAGTCTGATGTGTCACCTCCCTCCTACGCACATTTTAATCTCTACTGGGATGTGCACGTCACTGCATAGAGGCGTTCAGTCACTGAGCACTTTTCTCCCTCTCTGGAGCTGCCCGTGAGGAAGAGGGCTTTTATAGTCTGTCTAGTGGTTTTTCACATAGGGACCTGAAGGACGTCCTGAGAGCAAAAAAGTTGTCGTAGCTATTATAAATCCCAGCTCAGAAACAAATACTCACGTTCTTGTCTCGGTCCTGGCTGGGTTCCCCTGGAGCGAGCTCTCCAATAAGTAATGGCTTGAGAAACTTTCGCACCAAGGTGGGATTGATATGAAAGGCTTGGAATGCATCCTGGAGAAGAAACATGAGGAACTGGGTGAAACTCAGGACTGACTGTTGCTTCCTACCCTTTGCATCATTCCTGTCTATCTCCAGCACCGTCCTTCTCTGCAGCAGTCCCCTGTGTTATTCTGAATGAGTGGTGCCGGACTCTTGATTCCCATCTCTTTGATCGCCGTTTGATTGATACGGTATTAGTAAAGGCTGCTGAATTTGCTTACCTAGCAGGAAGCGAATGGTGAGATTTGGGCTACTCTCTAGACAAGGCACCTCAAGAAATGTCCTAAGCAACTAAATGCCTAAGTCCTGTTAATTCCCCTGGAAGGTAAGGCAGATAGGAGTTTGTGCAAATCCCCATTAGGCTATAAATACCCTTTGAAAGCCTGCTGCCAAGAGGCAATTCAAGAGAGCAGGTTGATTTTTCTTTTTTCTATTATGTGTGGCTTGGTGTTCACCCAGTGCAGGCTAGGAAGGGAGGAAGGAATGGACAGTTTGCCTAGTAGGTATTCACCGTAGGTCTTGGTCTTGCTGAAGGACCTGCTCTGTATAGATAACAAGTGTGTCTTGAATGTATTAATATTAGATATAGGTCCTTTTGGACTTCTTGTCATTTCTACCATGCTGTAGTGTACAGCTGCTTGTCCCTGTCACAGGCCCATTAGTCTCTTGTGAGACTGCTTGCATATTTGTTACTTGGTACATGCCTTGACTTGACTGTTGGATGTATTTTACTGTCATCTCTCAAACACCCGATAATGGACATAAGTAGTTTGTTAGGTTACAGCTGCAGAATCTAACTGGTGCCTCAGGAAAATTGTGACATGAATTCCACCTTGAGCATATGCTCTTGAGGCTGGGAAAGCCGGAAATCCTCCTGGAATAATATTTTTGTTCCATATGTTCAAGACTTTTAATAGTTTTTCCTGCATTGAAGCGTCCATGCCTTGTTTGTGGTGTGTTTTGATCCCAGGACCAATGAGTTTGCCACATCTCTATGTTTTAGTCCTCTTTAGTGTCTGGGGGGTTTTTCCTCTAATGCAAAGGGCTCTTTTTTTAACCTTACTCCTTCCCCTTTCTATAAGTTTGCATGTGTCTGTGTCCTACCTATGCCTGCAGGGAGCATGTATTTGACGCATCTGTTGCTAGTAGTGAAATCTTGCACACCTCTCCCTCCACATGGCATGGCTTGAATTTTGACCCCAAAGGTAGAAGTAGGAGAGAAAGTTGACCAGGGTCAGGACCCCGTACTCTGTCCTTGCCCTTTTCTTATGGTACAGAACTGGAATTAACTCTAGAAATTCACCTGGGAGAGCTGTAAAGATGTAGTCCCATGAAGCGCTGAGACTGCCCGCTGTATGGGTCCCCACAATAAACTATGTTTAAATGGCTAAATTCCTCCTTTGTGAGATGGCACTTGGCCTGAGAGCTCCAACTGTGAAGAAGGCTTATTTTCTTCTGCCCACTATGCTCCCCTTGCATCAAGCTCTAACCCTCTCTACTGAAAGCTTGATGCCTTCCACTCCTCACAGAGACAAAACAATGGATCTCATGAAGGCCAGAAGGCCAATGATTTTAAAAGTGGGATAGTTAGAGAAAGTTTGGTTTCCTAACTTTATCAGACATCTTGGCTAATGAGTCTCCTCTCGTCTTGTTGAAATCTCTATGTTATTCATTTTATGATTAAACAAAACTCAGGCACAGAAAAAAACAGAATCAAAACAGAAATCAGAAGTACCAAGTTGCAGCCTTTCTTCCTTTGTCCCATTGCCTAAAAATTGTTGGGGCTGACTCAAATCTTGCCTTTTGCTCTCCACAGGAAGAGCAGACTGGAAAGCTTAATTCCATTAAAAGGCTAGCCCTGGTGTTAAAAAAAAAAAAAACAAAAAAAAAAAACCAGCCAACAAGCTTGGTTCCAAAGTCCACCAAAATCAACAGAAACTTTCTTCTGCCACCAAGACTTTGGAAGGCGCTCCAAAATGATACTCTGACCGCAGAAGTTTTGCTGTGGGAGGTGTATGAGAAAGGAGAGAAAGGTGATCTCACTCATTTACATTGAGGTTAAAGAAATGATAAATGAGAAGTTAGAGATGGAGCATGGGGAGGGAGAGAGAAAAACTTGCTGCAGGTGCGGGAAAGAAAGAAAACACTACGGAATAATTTAGAGATTGTGAAAGCCATAAAATGCCAGGGGAAGGAGTACAGGGGAGGGAAAAAAAAGAAAGTCATTTCAATGCACAGGGGAGAAAAACCTGAATGCTAGAAACGAGACTGAGGTGCACCTCTTTTGTAGAGCACGGGATGTTCTAGTCACTCTCAGCTCAGTGGGAATGCTCTTCTTAAGGCTCACGCTGAAGTGTCCAAACCACCCCCTTTTGGGAGCAATTTCAGAGGCAAAGTGATACCTGCTACCACCGGGGAACGTCTGGGTCTGCTTGTCCAGCTCTAGTCATGAGGACTGCCTCGCTGGCAAAAACTTATCCTGCGTCAAGTGTTGAGTGAGACGAGTGCTTTCCGACTGCATTGGGTTTGCCGCTGGTATTACTTTACTGGTGCCAAAATGAAGGTACAACTCCAGGGCCAGCAGAGCTGTCACCACAGCGCTGTGCTGCGGACAGTTGGGAGTTTCCCATGTGAAGGGACCCTTGTCCTGAGCCATCAGTTTCCTTTTTTACCTTCAAGATCTGTCATTTGCTTTACCATAATTTCTGCATGCCTCACCTTCTCTGGTATTATCTTCACAGTCCTTCTGAGGTTAAAAAAGACTGTTCTCTCTCTTTTACAGAACACTAAAAGGTTGACTTGCCAAGAGGGCCAAGTAAGGCTGTAGCAGGACTGGTAACAGAGCAGCATAAGCCTTTCACTAAGTGCCTCCAGCTGTTGTAGTGTTCTGCCCTTGGTCCAAAGATGAGCCTTCACGAATGTTTCACTGAAATCTGGCTGGCTACCACCTGATCACAGTGATGGAGATCTCTCTTTATGAGTCATACGGTATTAACGGGGAGCAATTCAACTGCAGCTTCTGCCTGGCCACCTGGAAAGTATTTTTGTCTGCCTACAGCTTTCCTGCCAGCAGCCTATTTGTTGTCTAATCATGCTCATGCATACTCTGTCATGACTTTTCCAGGAAGAGATCATCTCCTCTATCTCTGGACTTAACAGCCTTGCTTGCTTCTGGGCTGGATGGAAAGCAGAGGCTGGAACTGATTGGAAATGCAATCACGTTAGAACACGGTTGTTGCTCACAACTGTGCTACTGATCTTCCAGTTCACTGCTGCCTCAAGCCCGTGTCATGAAGGAAATGCTGGCAGTAAGGAAGTGCATTACCTTCACTGGGAGTAGCTAAGAAGTAATACACATATACGTAACTGATCTAGATAGAGAAAGGGCCTTTTCAGTATAGTCTCGGAGCAGCAGAGAGAATGTCATCTCCTGAATACTCTTGCCATCAGTGGACAGAAAGCTATGGTGACAAAGGAATCGCTTTTTAATTAGGTACTTCTCATACATCTCCTTAACTAATAGGTCCTGAGTGCAAGCCACTGCCTGATATTTGGAATTATCCTCAGTGCTGTGTTGGAGGAGATGGAGAGAAAAAGGCAGAAGATATGCTCTGAGAAGTGCCATGTGGTGTTTACACCTGACCTCTCGACTTTGTGGTCTATTGGCCAGGTAAGCTGAGGTGCCTTATGGTCATGTGCAAGTGGGAATTACCGCAGCTTCTTTTGGTAAAGGCAGCTTTGCTTTGTTGAGGTATGAACTGTAGTTGAGCATTGAAGTGCTCAGTGCAATCAGAGGAAGGATGTTCTTTTACACCCTTGCACGTCTCTGAAAGACAGAGAGGCTGCAAGGTATTCTTGCATACTCTAAATCTTATCCATTTTCTGAAGGCAACCATGCATGATATGATGCCAGAACAAGTTGTCCCAGTCTGGCATGTTGCATCAATATGCTAAGGTATGGCCTGGAATCAATGCATGCTGAGTGCTGTTAGCACCTGAAGGGGAAAAGCATGCCTAAGCTAGCCTTGGCGTTCTTGACCTGACCAGCGTGAGCTGGGTGTGCGCGCATATGAGCTGACATGGGAGCTTCTCAGTTAGTTCTCTTGCAAACATCCTGAGATGAATTAGCAGAGGAGCTCATACATCACTGAGCAGTATATCTTTAGGAGTGGCCCAGCATGGAAGTGGAGTTCAGTGAGTCCATCAGTGCCAGCTTGTGGTTCTGGACAGAAATGGCTCTTTAGAGGATTGGTCCATACAAGTGGACAAGCTGCTGAGCTTCCTTTGGTGCATGTTTGCTGGACTGCAGGTCCTGACCGCATGTGGTGCTAATGACAGCCCAAGAAGGATGCGAGCCCTGTAAGAACTAGGAACGTAAAACACGTTGAACTAAATTTTTATCGCTGCCTTTTCCTCCCTCTAAGCTCTCCCAGTTGTGATATCTTGCAGCACAGAATGAATCCTGTCAGTTAGGCCTTGGCAGGGTTGAGATCAAGGCTTTCTCACCCTGAATGAAAGAGAGAGATTTTCTTTGGCAGTAAAATGTTATTCGCCATAGGGGAGCTGGAAAACAGATACCAATTTCCTTTTAGTGCTCAGGGTGGGATGGACAATTTCAGGGTGCTCTAAGACCATGCCTTCATTGAGCGTGCTCTGAATATAGTCATACTATATATGTACAGCGTACTCCATGGAGGTGGGAGGAGAGGCAAGGAGGATCAAGAGTAGTAGACTCACAGACCTGTGTTTCAGCCTCTCTTGCAAAGGTTGGAGGCGAATGCAAGACCAAATAACTTATTGATTCTAATCGAGGTATTGGAGTTAAACGCCTGGGGATAGGAGTGTTAACTCCTCTGGTTTCAACAGGCCTGCACTTCTGCAGCTGAAAGGAAAACCTGGCCCGTTTCCTTCTTTTAGATGGGAAAAGCCACTCATTCAGCGGTTTCTTTGGAAGGGGGCAGGAACACCAAAATCCGTCTCAGCACTTTCAGGAAAATAATGGAGAATAACTGCAGAGCTGGTGACCACAAGCAAATGCAGGTTGGTGGAAAGTAAAATGTTAGTAATTCTTGCTAATTAATTCTGCATGTGTGTGCACCCACCCAACCTCCTTCTTGCTTAAGGTGCTAAGAGCTATGGGAGACAAACGGTTAATGTTACAGCTTGGTCTCTCCTGCTGCTTACCTTGCACATATTCTGAAAAGCTCTTAGGCAGTTCAATTTTTATTAACCATGGGCTGGTGCCCTGGGGTGAGCGCATTCTCTCCGGATGCACTTCTGAAGAAGGTGGCTTTGGGGGAAACTGCAGACGAAAATCTCTGAGGCAATTTTCGAGTGTCCCCCCCCCCCCCCCCCCCCAGCTGTTGAAACGTGAGAGGTATCTGCAGCAAACCCACTCTGAACTGCAGGAGCAGCTGTGGCAGCAAGCAGTGACTGGTTCTCTTTTTTCCTTAGAAACCTGTAACAAAAATCTCAAGAGAATTCCCTCCTGGGAAAAAGCTAAAAAGATCCTTGTTTTAAAGCCTCAATCTCGCCCTCTTCACAGAAGCTGCTTTGAAACAGGCTCCTATTTAACCCTTTCTTGTGCTTGGCTGCTATTAACTCTGCATGGCAGAAGCTACCCACTGAAGAGGAGAAGACGTGGGACACTCGGGCCATGAAATCAGAACTCCAGGCCCAGCCTAAAAACAAGGGACAAAGGCAAACAGCAGGACTCGAGCAGAGCCCAGCAATCTCTACCGACCAATCTTCCAGATGCTGCAAACCGCCATGGATCAACGGAGCTGACTGCCAAGGATTTGCATCAGTCTGTACCAGCCTTTTTTGCTCCTTGGCGCTAAAGCAGCGAGAGGGATGAGCTGAATGTACAGCAGGTGTTAAGAGAGATGGGGAGAGAGAGGCAGACAGCGGGCTGTACAAAGACTGACTCACTTCTCAGGAACCACAAGGAAGGAAATGATCTGTCAGAGGCTGCTGCTGAGAGCTTGGAGGCAACCAGGTGTGTGTCTGTGCGTAGGTCCTTACCGTGGCATCTTCGCCGGCGCAGTGGCTGATCACTCGGTGGCCCCCCGGGTGCCTGTTTGCCCACTTGGTGATGTTGTAAACCTTGCGCTCTATCACCAGCCACTTGTCCGTCCTCAGGTTGTGCTTCTGGATCTCCTCCCAGGTGTAGAAGCGGAGCTGCGCCTCACGCTCCCCGGACTCCTCTCCTTTCTCACCCCCTTTCCCCATGGGGCCAGTGGCTCCTTTTGTCTTTTTGGCGGAACGGGGAGCCTGGCCCTGTGCCTCCTGGGGATGGGCCAGGAGGGGAAGAGCTTTTCTCGCCTGGGTTAACTCAGCTGATCCCCTGTTGCGTCCCTTCTCCTTCGCTCATGTCCTGCCTTCTCTTTGTCTCTTGCTGCCTGGCCCTTTGCAATCTTTCAGCTCCGCCGCCTGCTCGGAAGTGCCCCCTAGACTCGTTTTCCCTGCACTGACGGACTTTCTCCTCGCACATAGCCCTGTTTTGTGGGAAGCTCAGCCCCTTCCTCCTCCCCCCCGCCCCAAGCATTCTCCTCCGTTCAGTACCGGTGGGGTTCCCACAGCGATCAGCAGAGCTCCTGCACCAATCCCGGCCCTGCCGCCGCCGAGCTGGGCCCTGCCATTGGCCTTGCGCGATCTTTCGAAAGGAAAAGCCGGCTGCGGGCCAGGCCGGGGCCGCGAACCGGCGGAGCGCCGCTGCCGCCTCCGCTCCGCCGCCCCCGCGCCTCCCCCCGGCCGCGGCCGCTCCCGCTGCCCCGAGCGGCCGCGGCGGCGGCCGGGCACGCACCGCCGCTGCCCCTTCTTTCCCCCGCACCCCGCCTTCCCATCTGGATTTTGGCTCTGCTTTAAAAACAAAAAAAAAAAATCCGACTTTGTTTTTTTCCCCCCCCCTTCTTCTTTCAGAATCGCCAGCTTGCTTCTTGACTAGGCGTGGGCTTAGAAAGATTCCCATCTCCTGCCTCAAATTAGCCTTGTTTTGCTCTATTTTGCCTTCTCGAGTTAAGGACTCCATGGCTGTCCGACTTCTTTTTATTCTTTCCTCCATCACAAGAGCTGCTCATGCTCTTACTCAGCAGTCTCAGCTAGAGATGTCCTGCTTCAGGCAATGCTTTTATTAACAGGTGGGACAGTGCCATCTTTTCTTTGCCATGAGATGCCTCATAATAAAAAAAATCTGTCATTGGATTACACAAGGCGTAGCAGTTCTTGAAGTGCAAAAACAACGGAACCGCGTTTTCACTGTTGTCTTCCTCATGTCTGAGGATATGTGTGGCAGCTCTCCAGGACAAGGCAGTCATGACCCACAGCTCTCCTGCTGATACGCATATTTGCTTAGCGACTGCTTTGCATCAATTAACGGGGGGTTTATTATTACTTTCTGTAGTGGCGCTGGCTGTTTCCAAGCTGATTTTGTATACAAGCTGTTCAGATATGCTGGGGCACAGATTGCACCTCTGAAGTTATAGCACATAAGTGGTTTTCTGTTGCACGACCAAATCCTAGGATTGGAGCAGCACTGGCTTTCCGTAGCTCAGGCGTTCGCCTGTGTTGTATTTCAATAGCGCTGTGTTCTGAGATCGTCCTGCAAGGCAGGGGAAGGAACCCATATGGTTAACTGTCAACTGCTTTAATTCACAGCGATTATTTGCTCTCTAACCTCCTATCATATCCCACTGCTGCAGGAGGGAACTTGTACCTAGCGCATGAGGCCACCTCCTTCGGTGAACCCATGAAGCACCTCCAATCCTAGTCCTGTTGTGCTCCTGTCCAGACCCCAGCCATAATTTAGAGCAGGCACAGGGATGCTCTCTTTCTGCCTCCTGCCATTGGCTTGAAGGAGCTGAAGATCTAAAATGTTCTTACTTCTTTCCTTCTCTTCATCCATGGTCCCTACACAGGCTATAGGAATGGAGCGTGACGTAAAAGAACGTACATCCCTTCTATACCAATGAGAATCCCCTTGTGTTGCCCTCATGCCAAGGCGTGCTGTATGTTTCTTCTGCTCCTGTCCAATCTTAGTGCTGCACAAGGATATTAAACACCATATTTAACAGTAGCATGGGGTGGCGAAAGTCAGGAATGAAAGGAATGTTTTCCTAAGACTTGCTAGTTTTATTTAGTTCAGTTCAAAACAGACCTCTGACAAGGGTAATGAAAATGTCAGACAAGATGCTACGTTAAGGCGGACCTGAAGCTCAGCTGTATACATCAGCAGTGTGGAAAAGTTTACCACCTCGCTTTCTGTGCTGTGTTCTTTGAATGTCAGGATTGTAGTCCCACAGGTGTGGTTACACAGCGCCTGAGATGTTTTAACCTTTGTGATGCTAAGGATGTTCCCTCTGCAGCGCTATAGCCTGTCTTTCACTTGTAACCACGTACCTGGAGGCTTATGTAGCCATGCTTCTACTGTGGCGTCCCACGTACTCTTATCCTTACTGCCTTGCACAGGTGGATTTTGAAATGTTGTTTCATCTATTGTTTTCACCTAGATAGTGATCACCACCGACATGTGAATCACCCTTTCTTACCCTATTTTTTCACCCTTTGCCTTGTAGCTTTTATTTTAAGAAAGCTTTTAATTTTTTTTTAGCTTTAGAGCCTAGTAAATAACATAGTAGATAAGTCATGTAAAAATCCAATATATATTACCCAGTGATATTCCCACAGAAAGCATAACAAGCAATCAGCATGCAAATCCTGCACCTGCCCAAGCCTGCTCCAGTCAGTGCTAATAACTTAATTTTTAGGCAGAAATAACCTGTAGGGACTTTGAGCAGGTCTTGATGAAAAACCACATAGTTACTGTGGCGGAAAATGTCCTAGGGACCTCCTGCTCTACTGGAGAGGATGCCCAGGAGAGGACACTCATCTGGAAAATCTTTTGCTTCTCTCCCTGGCTGACCACTGGGAAGAGAGTTTTCTTTTTCTCTCTTTTTCTCTCACTTCTCTCCTCCTCCCGTACCCCCCTACCCCTGGTAACTTTGAAGTCTATGTATGCCATCAGTTATGGACCCTGCTAAACAAAACTTTGTGCACGTAAGTCTGTTCCAACTTTCTTTGTGCAACATCCTTTGCAAAATCACACTATAAGCAAAACTGATCCTTGCTGTTTTGTGGGAAGAAACTTTGCCAGCAAATCACTTATCTGTGTAGGCTGAAGGATTTGGTGCTGGATAAAGTGAAAGGCTGAGCAGCCTCATTGACGCAGAGATGCAGTAGAGCACTACACACTGAGAGGGAAGCCTAGGTAAGACTTGAGAGCTCATGAAGAGAGCAGCCTGTCCCAGAAAAGCTGCAGAGGGAATGAAACATTGAAAAGCAGGATGCTGTGATGGAGTCTGGTGGCATAAAGGAAGCTGAATGAAAGGGACGAACAAGAACACCTCAGATGCGTTCATTTTGCATTTACATGGTATCATATTTAAGGTATTTCTGTTTAATAAAAGGAAATGCGTACAAATGGAAGAAATATTGTAATGATGTGTAAAAATTTGGACACATGAACCTTGTCCATGTGCTTGCAGCATGGCATCTTCTAGCTTGCAGTAGACATTGGTAAAGAACAGGAGCAGCTCTCTAAAGTGTATTAGGCAGCTCACACCAGCTTGTCTGGAGCTTTGATAGGCAGCAAGATAAGTGAGGGGCCTTGGGACTTGAAAACCACAAGCTATGATTGTATATAGAAGGAGATGGCAAAGGTGAAGAAGACAGAGTTGTCTCACAAGATGGAGAGGGCCACTGACCAAGACAGAGACGGGAATGAGAAAACATTGTACTACTCGATATCTTAGGATGCTTTTTTTAATACTTCACTAATGATACTTTACTGGCAGACAGAAAGTAGGAGGGATCAACTACAAAGACAGATTTTGGGAAGGAATTGAGTTTGCTAACCCATGGAAAATTTTTGCTCATTCAGTGTCCTCATTGAAGGTTGTGTCCTCTATGTCCAGAGCTAGATTCAAAGCCATGATTTTCTATGACCTTGTAGAGATAAAGATATAGATTATTTGTAATTCACAGTACAAGTTTATGGTCATAGTCCATCCGGTGACTGGTCCATTAAAGAAATACATTAAGGTTACTGAAACTGGTCAGAGTTTTGTACATAAAAAGCTTGACCTGCCAGTCCACGGAAGCTCACGCTTCAGAGCTGATATCTTAAGGCGGTGGATATCCTAAGCAGAGCAGGCTAAATATACAAACTCGAGGCTGGAAGTGTATGATTGCCTGAGCACTTTCTTTCTCAGGGCAGATGACCTGGTAAGAAGGTAAGTGCGTTTTGGAAACGGCTGCTGTACACAGATATAAAGTCTACGCACTGAACTTTTCCTCTGATGTTCCCGAGGGTTCACATAGATTACTGCATAATTTAATCACAAATCACTGGAAGGAACCTATCAAAAAATCGGTGATATCATCCTTATGCAACTCGCTCTGTACCACTGTCAAGGCTTTATGTGGCCCTTGTTCTAGGTTTCACTGGGCTCCCGGGGCACGAAGCAGCTGGGGCAGTGAGAAGAGAAGTGACTCTGTTCCGGGGCCAATTAGGTGAAAGGCTGCACTTGTTGCATGTTGTAGTTTTAACAGCACAAAGAGCTTGTGTAACAGATGCAGAGGCCGTGCGATTAATGGGGTAGGCGGGGGGGGGGGGTCAAAAAAAGATGAGAAGCGCAGCAGGAAGGAGAGTCTGGGAAAGGGGGAAAAGAAGTGCACAGCCAAAGAGGTTTTGTACGAGGAACACAGAAATACGTCTTAAGAAGCTAGCTTGAGTAAGCCAAGGCCGTCTTGCTGGGTTAGCGGGGAACGGGGAAGGGCGAATCAGCCGGTGTGGTGCACAGAGAGGTGGTTCGGGTATCTCCATGCTATATCGTGCGTTGATTTGTTGACGTAAAGGAAAGAAACCGAGATCCCGATGACATGATTGAAGAAAAATTAATAGAAAAGACAATTTTTGCAGTGGTCTTTTTCATTCCTTTGTTGACTTTTACATAGGAGTTGGTGACACCAGATAAGAGTCTTTTAATCTGCCTGTTGGAAAGGATTGGAAACCCTATTAATACCTGGAAGGTGACTTTTATAGCCTCCTGCTAGTGCTCCTTGAAAAGCCTATAAACTTTTTTTTTTGTTGTTAGGTTTTTTCATTGGGGTGCAAATGAGAGAGAGAGAAGAGCTAATTATTTCTGGCTCGCAGTTGTGGCGCCTACACATTCTGGCAGGCCAGGTAGACTTTTAAGTGGACTTGTGTTCTCTGGTGCTTATGTCTGTTTACTGATAATATGACTTTGCCCTGTTCGTGGTATGTTCCGTGTGGCTGCAAGACCAAGGGCTCCAGAGAGAGAAGGAACAGCATCAGTGCGCGTTTCCAGAAAGAGTTCAAATTGAGGAAGAGCTTTCAACGTTTTCCTAAAGTCTTGTTGTGAAACGTAAGCCAAATATTACCCGCTGCCACAATTTTGTATTTGCTAAAGGGGCACTAGGCTGTTCCTGCCCTTTCATTAGAGGGAAAGGTTGAGGAGCGCTGAACGTGGGCCGAGATGGGTGAATAACGCATTCAAATGCAGTGGGAAACAGCTCGAAGGACGTCCTGAGCGGGCTTGGGGACAGGGGACATGCTGGAGCTGCAGGTGAGGGAACCAAGCGGTTAGGCTGGTACATCTTTGCAGCATCACTTTAACGACAGAAATAAGCGTCTCCATCCCTTAGGTGCAGGCACAAGCTCTTCCTGCCTCCCACCTGAAATGAATTTCTACTGCTTGAGAAAGAATCGGTTAATGGCGTTGAGGAGGAAAACGTGCTTCACTGTCACTGCGTGGAACAGATGGACAACGAAGCGGGGTATGGGCAGTTCTGCATCAGAGGACTAGGAGGCTGAGTCAAGCAGGAAGACACCCAAGGCACTGAAGCGATGAGTGGTAGTTTTCCTAGAGGTAAGAACCTATAATTTCACTTATATCTATAATTTCACTTATGAAGACTGGATGTTTGGCTTGGGCTCTCTGGGTGGAGTTTCGCTGCCCAAAAGAAAACAAAAATAGTAATCGGTGCCAATGGGCTGCAATGGCCCTGCAGAAGAAGGAGAAACTGCACCATCTTCGAACATTTCATAATTCTTTGTATACCCAAAGAGAACTCCGTTTGCCTTTTCCAAGTGGAGGGAAAAAGACTTTCCCCCTCCTGAATGTAAAATGTATGTGTACATAAAGAAATTTAGCACATTGATGGTTTTTCTCTCCCTCTGGACCCCTTGGTCTGCAGTCACACTGAATGTAAATTTTGAATTAAAAATGAAATTCCCAGGCTGTAATAAAATCTCTCAACCTCCTTTCCATCTGGAAAGTGGTTTGGGAAAACTGCTTGCCATTCACAAAATGACTTAGGCATCTTAAGCTACTCCACCTCTTGTTCTTACGGCAACAGGAAGCCCGCAAGAAGTTTAGCTTGTTAAGAACAGTGTTTCTTAGTGAGAGTGATCCCAGTTCAGAATTTAAATGTCACTGCTAATATTTATCACTGCTATTGTCTTATCATCGCCTTCTGTTCTCCCGGCAGCCAGCAAATACCCATATGTTAGCTCTTCTCTTGAACTTTGATTAGAAGTTCTTTAAGAACAGGTATTCATACTGCACCTTGTAAAATGGTGCCATGACCGAGGTTTTTGGCGCTAAAATATGAAGTTCATAAATAACTAGAGAGGAGGGATATAGTTTCATACCACATTTAACAGTCTCTTACCGCCTTTGGAGCCCTGCTGCGTTTCACCATCGGTCCTAGCAGAACCATTTTATTGACATCTAAGTCCTTGAGATTCCATGCTGTACGAGACTTTTTTTGTGTGTAAACGTGTTTGTTAACCTGGATATTTAGTTACAGACGCGTAAAGACTTGTGGATGAAACGTGGTATGGAATATTGCAACATTAAAGTGCAGTTGTGCGAGGACCAACGAAGATTTCCGTTGTTGCACAATGTGTTCTGAGTCTACCTGCCATTCTTTTTACACTCTAAAAAGGGAAAATAAAAATCAGGAAATGACGTGGTTACATTTGGAATCAGTCATCATTCCATTTTGACCTGGAATCAGTCATTTTTAGCCTAGCAGAGACCTGTAAAACAAAAACTAGTGTTTTCAAGTCGAGATCAGGCAAACTTTAGGCAATAAAGCAGAATATATACTAAGAGTGCTAGTGCATTATGTTTGAGTCAAGGCTACATGCTTTTCTGCAGCACCTGTTTTAATCAAATGTTACTTACTATGGTGATTAAATGGATGAGTTTCTGTTTCTTATCATATAGGTCATTAAAGGTCCTCTGACTTTTAAAATCTCCAGAAAGGAATGTGATTGATATGATTGTCTTAGAATCACGGTTGAATCTTCTTTATATTTCCATGGCATTGGAATGCATCTGGAATCGGAAAAATGCCAATTGAAGAATTTAGTTTTCAATATAAATTTTTCAGATATTCTGTATAGTACTGGTCATTTTGCTTCCTCTGGTCCCTTATGTAGCTCATGACCATGCACTACTAGAGTTGGCTAATAAAGGGTCACGGAGTTGACGTATTTTAACGTTCTTTAAAATGAAGACAAAATTATATCAAAGGTGTCCGCGACATTATCCTCTGACATATTCTGCCATTCTGAAGAGATTTGGCGACACTTTTTCTAGTCATGGGACGCTGGCTGAGAGCTGACTAACTTTACAAGCCAAACAAACAAAAAAACACAGAAACTCCCATTGTGCTGCCGTTGCTGGCAAGAATTTCACATTCCACAGTGGGTCTTGGATGTGGGATTAGCAGGGTCAGGGTGCAAAATGGCCTTGGATGCCAGGGAAGCAGACTACATAACCACATTTACCTTATTTATTCAAGGAAACGGCGGACGTTGCAAGTATCGGTCAGGACAGGGATTGGGAGAGAAAGAGGGAGATGGACCCCGTTCTTAACATTGCCTTTGCTCAGTACAGCCTCATTTGTAGTGCTTTCTAAGGAAATGTCCATCTTCCTTATGTCCTCCTGTTACCAGCAGCTGGCATCAGTAGCTTCTCTCATTCTCCCTTTCCTCCAATTTTGCTTTGAAATGTGAACACCTCTAAAATCACTGCCTTAACGCCCTCAGTCACTACTCTCAGGCTTCAATTTAACTTAAGTCGCGGAGGACAGAAACGTTGCCTATTTTTATCTCTTCTCCTTTATCCTTACACAGACTGATTCCTGGTTGCTTTTTCTGGCAAGAAGTAAACTCCTCCCAAATCACTGTCTGCATCCAGTCGTCCACGCTGCAATATATTCATTCTTTCCCTCTGCCTTGTACAACTGCTACTTCTACGTTTTAACAGTCAGTTTTTCGGTAGAGTACTAGACCAAACGCTCCGTGCAGTTTATGTGGGCTGAAGAAACACACCTTATATGCAAAACCAAGAATTTATTGTTAGTATAACTGAAGTGTTAGCTCTCCAAACAAATGGTTATAATTAAACCAGGTACAATACTGACAGTTCCAGTCCAAATTATTCAGTTATTGCAGCTCACTCCCAATAATGCTAGAGGTGACAATGATAAAGGCAACCTTTCTAGTTCCTACCCCTTTTTCTGATGTTTATGCTCACCCTCCCAATGCTCCTGTGAATCCTAAGGCTGAGGGAGGAGTGGTATTACAGTGTATTGTGAGAGTTTAAAGCCCTTCCCTAGGAGGGCTGTGATGCTGAAGTTGATGGTTTCCTCCTGCATTCACTTCAGTAGAGTAGCTGTTTTAATTGCGTTGGCTGCAGCCCGTATCCGGTACGTTTTCAGCTTTTCATTCTGTTCTGCTCTTCAGCTCTTGATCCTCGTGTATTCTCCCTTAACTCCTTGATCCCGTTCTTGGCCTCCTTGCTGCACGCCCGTGTGCCTTGCATCTTAATCTTTTCTCAGGCTGAGCAAAAGACGAGAACAGATGCTTCTTGTTACACTTTGCTATTTCAAACTGTTTTTCAGTATTGGCGACTTTCCCTTCAAAATCTCCTATTTTCCATGGGTTCAGTCCCCACCAGTCTGTCTGTTATTCTAACTGTTTTTTTTTTTTTCCCTGCTATGAGCTGGTAAGACAAAAGGTTGCAAGGCTTTCAATCCATCTCTTCTATTTCTCCTTATTACTGGTTTGGTCGCCACCCTCGGCAATGTTTAGTAGTCCCTTGCCACACAGGTTGCTTCGATATCCGAAATTTGGTCGCGGCCAAATCACGGGAGTGATGTAAGGAGTTTTTATTTTTTCTCCTCCAGCTTCTGGTGATCCTCAGGCCTCTAGGCTGTTAACACCCAGCGGCAGCCAGATCCGAGGAGTGAGACAAAGACCACCTCCTTCCTCCCCTCAGCGATCCTGGAGAGCTTGGGCTGGTGAAGCTGAGGCGCAGCCAGAACAAGGAGAAACGGAAATGGGAGTAGTGGAGGTAAAACAACGAGCCAGAGGACTGAAAAGAAGTAAAGCTGCTGGAAGAGCAGAGTGGTCAGGTCTGGTTTTACGTAGTTAATTGCTTTTCAACAAGGATTGACTCTCTCTTAATGCAAATAGTCACAGCTGGATGCAGGATGCTAGTGAGTGTATAATGGCAGCTGTTTTTCCCCTGCAGCCTTTATTACAAAGACCTCATTCTTGCCTATGTGAGGCCCATTGAGATCCTGAGTATGGCAAGTGCAGGAGAACCAGCCGCTATTGACAAATAGCAGCTTGTAATGTAGCCTGTAATATCTAGCAGGACACTAAACCTTTCACTGCTTCAAGCTCGATGATTCAAGTAGCCTCCTTGGGCTGAATCATCACCGAGGTGAAAAAACCTGAAGTCACAGATTTTATACCAGAAGAAACTTTGAGCCTATTCCCCAGGTACGTTATACAACGTCTGTTGAAAAGTCGGGTCACTGAGGTGTTAACACCCCTTTTAGCTTGTAGTCCTGCTGAAATGAGAGGGGCCACAAAGAAGTGCAGAGTTTTTCAGGCTCAGTGGTGCTGACTAGTGTTAAAAATCCCTTAAAGCAAGTATTCAAAGGTTTAACTTGCGTAGGAAGAAAGTTAGTTTTTTTTTTTTTTAATTTTTTTTTTATACCAGTCTCCCCCGCTGGGTTCATGATGAAAAATCAATTTGGAAATATCACTTAGGTATAGGACAATTTTTTTTTTTTTTGCACAATGGATAATCAGCCTATAGAAATAATTACTGCACCAATTTGAATATAATGATTAAATTTAAAAAGAAGATGTTAAATATTATTCATTAATACCTTTTATGGTTGTTTGCGAGATGATCTGCAGTCAACATACAAAGCAACTTTTGATTTTGTTGTTGTTGTAGAGATCAGGAGAGAACCTTTTCCTTCATGGATGGCAGTGCAAATATGTATGAGATGCCTTACTTCAGGCATTAGTTTTGGATAAAGGGAAGGGAAAAAAAAAAAAAGATGTCTGATTCAGTGTTTTGCAGGCGTACTATACCACACTAGAAAGAACTGATGTAGTGACTGGGTGATGCTCAGAAGAAGGGATGCAGTCTAGTGATTGTTTGTTTCTATGGTTACTTTCTCCTGAATTGCTCTAAGTAGGTCAGATTCGAAGGCATGAACAAAAAACGAAGCGAGGAAATTTGGAATCGGTGGTGAGAGTTCAGAGAAAAGACTTTGTTGCTAGAAAAAACCCCAGCTAACTGCTCTCGCAGCTCCAATTCTCCAGGCCAGGTGAGAGCTGAATGTGGAGAAAGGCATTTTAACGTACGTTCCTAATTTGTGCGGACAAAGTCCCGCACAGGTGGATCTGTCCCTTTGGTTTAGCGTAATTCACTCTTCTATCAAACAGGCATATTATGGGCTATCCTTCCCTTGCCTCCTTTTGGCTGCATGGCTAGGCAGCAGCAGCCAAATGTAGCCATGGGGAAGCTGAAGGAGGAGGCCGGATGGCGATAAGAGAGGGAAAGATTTCCTGGGAGGGGAACCCCTTTTACGGGTTGTAAAACTGGCCAAAAAAGGAAGATGCTTGGGTGCCTGCCGTCTGGGTGAATTATATCATTTTCCAGGCACCCCCGGCACGTGACGCTGACAACTTACCCTCTGTCCTGCTCAACTAGGAGGTTACTTTAGGACCGGCTGCTTGCTATTTTGAACTTTCTCTATGCTGTCTTCAAACACTGTGGTCATCTCTCTAAGCCAGTTTTCTCACCTCCCCAGGGCAGGATTTTGCTTTTGCGCTTTTTGAGCTTCTTCATGTCCTTGCTGGCCTGGTCCTCCAGCTTGCTGAGGACTCTCTGACTGAGCACCATTTGCTGCCCTCCAGTGGATGAGCCGCTTCCCCAATGTGATATAATCTGCCAACCTGATCAAGGTGCGTCTCTCCCATTTGGCGTTAAATAGCCCTGGCACCCGTATTGACCCCTTGGGGGATGGCAACCGCCTAACCGCCTTGGCTCCGAACTACTTTTTGAGCAAGGCAGACGAAGCCGACCCGAAAGCTGAGGCCCGCAGGGCGTCCCCGGCTAGCTGCCCTCGCGCGCTGCGGGGCTGGCGCCTGCGGCGTCGAAACCTCGCAGGCCCCGCGCGGCGCGGCGGGAAGACGCGAGGCCGGCGGCCGCCTGCTGCGGCCGATTCCCAAAGTCCAACCGCGAGGCTGCGGATTGTCCGCGCCGGGCGCACGCTGACTCCGCGCGTTTAAACCTCCCCACGTCCCGGCGTGCTTTAAGAGAGCGCCGTGGGGGCGAGCGGGGCAGCGGGCCGCGGGCGCGCCGCCTCCGGCAGCGGGCGCCTCCCCGGCCCGACGGGGCGGGGGCCGGGCGAGCGGCGCCCAATGGGCGCGGCGGGTTCTAGCGGAGGCGGGGCCTGCCGCCTCACAGAGCCAATGAGAGGCGAGCTAGCGGAACGGTTCTCAAGGAGGGGGCTGTCGGTCGATGAGCACCGAGCCGCGGCGGCAGCAGCAGCAGCGGCGGCGGCGGCGGCAGCAGCAGCGGGCCATGGGCGACTGCGGGCCGCGGCGCTTCACCTGGGCGGAGATCGGGCTGCACACGGGCCGGGGGCCGGAGCCGCAGGAGCGCTGGCTGGTGATCGACAGGAAGGTGTACGACATCAGCCGCTTCTGCCGGCGGCACCCGGGAGGCGCCCGGGTCATCAGCCACTACGCCGGGCAGGACGCCACGGTGAGGGGCGCGCGGCGGGAGGGGGGGTGGTGGTGGTGGTGCGTGCGTGCGTGTGTGTGTGTGTTCCTGCCCGCTGCCCACTGCATGCGGAGGTTCAGGATCGAAAAGGTGGGGGGGGGGGGAGAGGAGGGGTGTGTGTGTGGAGGGAAGTTATATTCGGAGACAAAGTGTCCCCGGATGCAAGTTAGTTCTGGGACTCTGTCCCGGGCTGATTGCTTTGAGGAGCAAGTGAAATCTTGGAAGGAGTAACTCGAAACGTGTGCTGATGCGGCGTGCGTAATGGCTCACAGATCCGGGGAAAAGCAAGCATCTTTGCACGCGTGCAGCGAGTGCGAATACTCACATCTTGTACGCGCCCAGTCGGAACTGGTCTCTGGCCAGATCTGAACACAGATACCTGCTGCGTACATAGTTACGCCAGCATGCGCGCGGATACAATTGTTATTGGCCAGTATATGGCCGCAACCATCTTCCTCTAACTTTAAACGTTCCTGCAGAACGTTTCTAAGAGATGATACTAGTGTGAAGTATTGTTATAGCCGCGTTTTGATCTTTAAAAAACCACAACCAGTCCTGTCTGAATACGCCTGCTGCTGTTACAAACTTCAGTAAACGGTGTTAGAATTGCGAGCAGGAGCAAAGAGTACTGGTGGTTCCCTTCCTGTGGCTGCTTGGGTTTCTCATAATAGGGAAAGCTTACGTTTTTCCAAATTTAGTACTTGGACTCGAGGGCAGGCATGCAGTTTGAAACTCCAGGGTGTTTTGAGGGACTACATTTCAATTTAACGTTGTCCCTTTTGATGCTAGTCACGGGCCAGAAAAAGGATGGAAGTTGAGACCTGGTGCTTTCCTTTAGCTCGTAACGTGCGTATAGAGGAAAGCCTGAGATAACACACGTACGTACGCATCCTTTGTGAGGTCTGATAAGCCCATGCTTTTTGTAAGCCCCGTCGCCACTGTTTGATCAGAAATGCGTTGGTCCTAGGGACCGCTGGTACGTAGGAGCGAACGCAGATAGATGGTTGGATCGTAACCGGCTGCATCCTTCAGGCGTTAGGATCTGTGCCGCTGTTTGGGGTAGAACTGAACTGCCGACCTCTTGGGAACCCGAGACAAGTAAATTCCAGCTTTCGTTTTGAATAGTTTTGCTCAGGAAAGGAAAAGAATCAGGCTCCTGAAAAAGCAGAAGGACAGAAGGTAAAGAAAGAGCACCCTTCCTCCGTGCTTGCTGAGCACTGCTACAGCGCTGGATTTTCTAGAAGGCGCAGCAGGAAGTCCCTCAACCTCCCGTTGAGATTGCACTGCCAGATTTTTCAGCTGCTATTGTAATGATTGGTCTAAACTTGTGGTACCATCCTCCGATGCTCTGCCCACATTCTCCTCCCGCTTTTTCGTGTTTTCTTTTTTTTTCTCCTCTTCCAGTGAGAAGACGCAAATGTAAATCCCTCTCTCCTCTTCCCTCCTGTATTCAGATAGCTCTGAGCGGAGACGATGCTAGATCTGCTGGAGTACGAATGGGACTGAACCCCGAGCTGGCTGGATCAGCTGTTTTTTAAACCCGGTTCTTGACCGGAGAGCTTTTAAAGGGGCAGTTCATTGGAAAAGCTTGTAAAGATGAGCCGGTAGTTACACGGCTGAACAGCACCTCGTGCAGGGAACTTGCTGATCTGGTGCAGTGGCAGCTCTGGGCTCAGGAAAGAAAAAAAACAAAAAGCACCCTTAAGCTGAGGGAGATTGTAAAGCATATGCAAAGGTTGCCAGCAGAGAAAGAAGCCAAAGGAGATAAACGGGAATTAGATGCCAAATTGCCCTGTGTGCTCAGGGAAGCTGGTCTCGGCAGTGAGATAGAATCTAAATACAGTGATAATCCCTACTGGTTACAAATACATGTAGTACCTGGCTGCCTGGTTGCCTTGGAGACTGACATTTCATTTAGTTGGTGGAAGTAACCGATTTCACTAGCTGGGAGCTCTTGAACCACAAAGAGGAAACGAGATGTAATTAGGGGACTCTTCAGGATGGTGGAGTGGAAGCAGATAGAGAACGGGAGGCAGCTAGCAAGAAAGCAGAGCTGAGCTGGGAAGATGTGGAAGGATGAGGTGGACAAGAAGACACCTTTGCAACAACCTGGGGCTCTTGAGAGGCTGGCGTGGGTGAGCTCCCGTGACCTATTTCCTTCTCACCCCATTATTTGACCCATTCAGCTAGCTGGTTCAGTGTTTGTGCTACCATTTTGTCTGCCTTCCTAGTCTGACTCCCGTTTCAGGGTACGGGGCCTGAGAAGGACTGGGCTGAGGACAGATAAGACGGAAGCTTAAGAGGAACTAGAGACAGGAGAAAGTGAGTTTGAGATGGTATATCTTGGGGTTCAACAGAAAATGAAAAATTTCAGATTCAGAAGAGGGGGGTGAGCCCACGTTTCTTGGTGGGCGCCCAGCCCACCATAACATAACAGCCTCCAGCTAGAAAATGATATAGAGAATTCAACTTCAAATAATATTTTATGATGTGAAGAAAGCAGTAAGATCTGTGGCCAAAAAAAAAAAAAAAAAAGAAAGGTCCATCCAGCTCCACTCGCTGGATTGCTTCCTGCTGAGTCCAGGATACCATGAAATATCTTTCTTTGCCGCCACCCCAAAGTGTTGTTTTTCTCATCCTGATTCTATATCTGTATTTCAGGATCCTTTCATAGCATTTCATCTTGACAAGGCACTGGTCAGAAAGTATATGAGTCCGCTATTGATTGGAGAACTAGCACCAGATCAACCCAGCTTTGAGCCCAGCAAGAATGTAAGTGCCTTTAAAAACTTGGTTATTTGGGTTGAAATTGTGCTACTCGCTTTCCTTAGCGGCAGCCAGAATTTTCTTTATGTAAAATGATAAATGTCATGGAATCACCTCGTCAGTCTGAAGCTTTTCCTTGCCTTTGTGTCTTTACTAGTTTGTGTTTTTAGGGCCTCTTAGCTACCTTCTGTTTTTCAGCTCTCCCCGTTTAGTGTGGGACCAAGGCACAGTAGAGAGTCTGTCCAGAATCACAGGTGTGAAAGGGTAAATCAGACTGGCAAAGGATTTACTTTCCTGCAGCAGCCATCACCTGTGGGTGGGAGTCGAGAGGGTGAATGCAATCAGCTATTAAGAAACTCTTCAGTGTCATCAAGTTATTTGCCTCCTCAGGGTTCATAATATAGCTACTGCGAATTTGCCTCTCTAAACGACCTTCCGTTTTTCCCTATTGCTACAGTAATTCCTTTAGAGGGGAACGTGAGCTTCTCAGGGGCTCCTGGGGTGTTTTCAGACCAGCAAATGTACAGCTTTGGGTCTCCCCACAGAAGAGGCTGGTAGAAGATTTCCGAGAACTCCGTACAACTGTTGAGAAGATGGGGCTTCTCAACCCCAACTGCGCGTTTTTCATGCTGCATCTCTGTCACATCCTGCTGCTGGATGTTGCTGCCTGGCTCACCATCTGGTATTTTGGATCATCCATGGTGCCTTTCCTCTTCTCTGCAGTACTTCTAGGCACTGTCCAGGTGAGCAGCTAGGCATTGCAAGTGGTAAAAACAATCCTGGGAAATGCCAAAAGCCAGTCCTTTGAGATTTAGGTTCATATTACCCTAAACGTGGAAGAAATGTCGATCCTTTTGGGCTCCTCATAATTCTGCTCCTCCCTGGGCTCCGCTGAAGGGGCAAAATTACAGTACCATGACGTGCTTTCTGGTAAAGCGGGCTCAAAACTGGTCGTTGCTTCCCATCATCCGTCCAAGCCCTCTTTACTCTCAGCCTTCTTCACATACTGAAAACCAGGCTACGCTTCTGAGATCTCTTGGGGCAGAGCTCTAAGGCGCTATGCACTAGCCAGGCCCTCGTGTTCCCATGGGAACGTGCAGTGACTTAGCCCAGAGGACACAGCAGCTCTGAAAGCCCCAGCTATTTCTCCTGCAATCCCCCTGGAATTACAAGTACTCCGAGGAAGCAAGCTGCTCCTTAAAGGATACTTTGTTGCTGATTTCAGCTCAGTTAGTAAAAGAATAAATGCTCTGTTTCTTAGCTCCCTGATCTTTTTTTCCATTTTTTTTTTTCCTTCCCTGGGAAAACAACTCTCTGGGACTAACAGTCATTAGACTGAGTTTGGATTTCATTCGTATGACTTAGTTAAAGATAAGTTTTTGGATTGGATATTAGTAGTGGAAATAATTCTCTGCAACAGCAGAATGTGCTCTCACTAGCTGGGGGTATGTTATGGGGAGAGTGGGAACGGTGAGTGTAGAGAGGAGGGACACCTTTTCAGATGCAAAGTCTCCTGAGTTGTCTTTTTTTCCCAGTGTTTTTTTTCCCCCCCTTCTAGGTCCAGGCTGGCTGGCTCCAGCATGATTTTGGACACCTTTCAGTCTTTAGCAAGCCCAAATGGAACCACTGGCTTCACAAGTTTGTGATCGGCCATCTGAAGGTGAGCGTGAAGTGCTGAGAGTGGCTGCCAGAGACTAGCAAGGGCGACTTTGCAGTCCCAAACAGTCTCAGCATAAGAAGGAAGGGAAAGCAATGGAACTGCTAAGGAGGGAGGGCTAAAGGCATGAGACCTAACTTCTTGTTGTCACTCTGTTCTCATCCGTTCTTGCAGGGAGCACCAGCCAGCTGGTGGAATCACCTCCACTTCCAACACCACGCTAAACCCAACTGCTTCCAGAAGGACCCTGACATTAACATGCACCCCTTATTTTTTGCTTTGGGAAAAACACTTTCTGTGGAGGTGAGTCCTAGTGAGGTCTGCGGAGGTTACAGCGTTAGGATTCAGAAGGTTTTAGAGAGCTGGGAGACTAATGACCCCAGATTTGGTCAGGGACCTGCCTCACTTTCAACACAAAAAGATGACTAAAAATGAAAACCCTAAGCTCAGAATTACAATTTCAGACAGGCAGCATAGAATGGATATAAATATGTGTTAACAGACTTAAAATTAAGCTAATGAGTAAACAAGAAAAATCAACACTTTATAAGTAATGGAGGAGCAAGGCAGACAAGCTAGAGAAGGGAATCAGAAAGAAGAGGAAAATGAAGGCGGATAACAGGATGAGGAAAAGAAGTTGCAGGTGACATTTTTTTACTTGACTTCTCTCTTGGTGGCATGAGGACAGACCTCTTCGTAGGACCCCTGATCCATGAAAACAAGGTCTAGCTAGTGCCAGCTATAGACTGGCTATGAGAAGCTTTTGTAGAGAGCGGCAAAACCTTCCTGTCGCACAAACTCCAGTATTGCGGTTTGGGTGGGCTGCACGCCTTTGGTCCGAACCCTGGGGAGGTGTTGACGTTCATGGCCTGCTGACTGGTATGAGTTAATCCCGATAGCCCAGAGGAAATTGGTCATGCAAGTGGATGGTCATGTGTAGGCCTTGTATACATCTACTAGATATCACTGTGTGTCCTCTGATGTTTGTGGCTTTCACCCAGCTCTTCAGCCTCTTAGTAGCATTGGCATAGGAGTAATAAATGATATGCCTTTGGCAACGAGGCTTTGCGCCTTCTGTAGGAGAAAAGCTTCCAGTGCACTTTGATATTATTTGTGCTGCAAGGGACTACCCAGGGTATAGTGCATCCAAGGCAGAGTAAGGAGACTCTCCTTAGGAAAATTATCATAGAAGTCGCAGAGGGAAGTTCCAGGGGATGATGAAGCCAATGGCATGATGGATGCTGGCATGATTTGATAGGACATCCCTTTCAAAGGTTAGGAGGTGTCCAAATATGCATTTCTTTGACAGAGTAAGTAGCGGGTGAATGTGCAGGTCTTTAGCTTTCTTTGTGGCCTGAGTAATTTGCTTATTTTAACAGCTTGGTGTAAAGAAGAAGAAATTCATGCCTTATAACCACCAGCACAAGTACTTCTTCATCAGTGAGTAACCCTACCCTTGCGTGGTTCTATGAACAGCATTTGCTCAACTTCCTCTTCCAGTTTAGCTCACTTTAAAGGGGCCAGATTAATGTCTCTACAATCTCTTTTTCCACTCTAGTTGGTCCCCCAGCTCTGGTGCCGCTTTACTTCCAGTGGTACATATTCTACTTTGTGGTGCAGCGGAAACAATGGGTGGTAAGTCAGCTCCCTTTTGCCACTGGTGACTTCTCCTAGATTTATGGATCTGTATCAGTGCAGGAAATGAAGCATTATTGGGAGAAACGCGGAGATTTGTAGCTGCAGATTCTCATCTTGCAAAAGCCTGCTCTCCCTTGTAGCAAGCCTTGCCCCATCTACCTGCCATGAGATAGCTCTTTCATTGCCCCTTTGTGGTCTTGGGCCTCTCTTGGTAGCCTATAGCCAACCCCTCCAGCAGTTCAATGTGCAGTGGAACAAAGGGAAATGGAGTGGATGTAGTGGACTTGCGGAGTTGTTAGGAAGAGAGTTTGCTTGGGGAAAATACAGAATCTTGAGGAATAGTGTGGTTTCCAGAGACTTCAGGAGGAATGCACAAAAGAGATATCTCTTCTTTGAGACGTGGAAGGGTTGGAAACCAGTCACTTAAGCTGTTCTATCCTTGTCTGGTGATAGGGATAGCTGGGAGAAAATGATCATGAAGAAAATAAGAGACCACAAGAAATATAGAGAGGAGCAAAGAGAGTGAGATGGACATGAATTAGAGCTCTTTATCCCTTTCATTGGCTAGCTTTCTGCTTTCTGCACTGCTTGCTTTCTCTTTAGAATCAGACAAAATGTGGTGCTTCAGAGTATGTCCTCTCTAGTGTTTGACCTATGGTGGGCTCATAAAACACAAGAAGATAACTCGAGTGCACAGCGATGGCTGGGGAGTGGCTTTGTTTCAGATTGCATGTGATGGGGCTGGGGAGGAAAATCTATCAATGGAAGATACTATGGGAGGTTTTAGAGGGAGTCCACGTAGAGAGGACTGTAAATTTGGGAGCCACTAATTCTTCTTGACTGAGTTTTATTTGTTCCCTTCATTACAGGACCTGGCCTGGATGCTGACTTTCTACATCCGATTCTTTCTCACCTACTTTCTCTTACTGGAGGTGAAAGGTATCCTGGGGCTTTTTCTGTTAGTCAGGTATCGTTTAAATTATTTTTCCTCCAGTTCCTCTACCTATTTCTCATTGATCCTTCATGTCAACTCTTCCACAGCCTTCTGTTTATCCTTCCCATCTACTCCCTGTTCTTCTGTCCCATTATGCCTTTTGGCAAGAGAGAGGTTGTTCTCTGTCGGAAATGTGTCTTTAGAAGGTAAAAAGTGTCTGTGTGGAATGTAGAAGGTCTGTGTAAGCCTGATCTGCTGGCCAAACGTTTGGGGTTCCTGGCACTCGTTTTATCAAGTGACAACTAGCTTGGGTGTGTGTTTTGTACTGACTTGTTGTGGCATAAGGCAGTGATGGTTTTGTGTGTGTTTGTATGCACAGGTTCATAGAGAGTAACTGGTTTGTCTGGGTTACACAAATGAGTCACATCCCGATGCACATCGATTATGATAAGAACATGGACTGGTTCTCCACCCAGGTAAGACCCTCCTCTTTCCAAAGAGCTGATGCCCTGAATGGGAGGAGTTGTAGATCAGGGTACATAATGCCCAAGACGGGTGATCACAGAAGTGTTGGGAGTTGAGAGAGGAAAACATAAGCAACTTGTCCTCACTTTGTGAAATGACTGACTAGTGCAAAGAAAGCAGGTGCAGGAGTGAGATGGAAGCTTCAAATGCTGAACAAAAGTGCCTCAAGGAAAAGAACTGGAGATGCTGCAATGCTCTTCAGGTAGAGGTCTTCCCATGCGTGAAGGATACATCTCTCTTGTGCTCTCTTTTGTGCTTTCTCTTATTTTGCTTCTGAAGACATTGTTCAGCTTTTTAAGTGAGAGGTATGAGGGGATCTGCACAGAGGAAAGACTCTCATGGTTGTTATGACATGTCTTACTGGGGAAGTCAGATTTGTTCTCCTAAACCGTATCGCTAATGACTGTATATTGCAGCATGGCCTTCTTGTGTTGACTGGGTCCTATAACTCTTGGAGCTGATGTATTCAATCAGAAGGCACGTGGTGATAAGGAATGGGTACTTGTTTGCCATCGTGTCCAACAAATGCAAGGGAAGGGGCATTCCTAGAACAACACTTGAATGCTATCTGTTTTTTTTCCCTCAGCTCCAGGCAACCTGCAATGTTCAGCACTCCCTATTCAATGACTGGTTTAGTGGACACCTGAACTTCCAAATCGAACACCAGTGAGTTGAAGGACGGGACAGGGATGCAAGGGAATTTCAAGGAGTGCTAGTTACTCTAGGCCTGAAGAGCCTCCAAGGTCCCCATCTCTCTATCAGCTAATACAAAGACAAAGGGGGGAAACTGTGTGCTTTTTGTATGGGAATGGAGTGGGAACCCCAAGTGATGGGGCGGAAGCTTTCTGGAGCGCTGGTGAGCACCAATACCACTTCAGATGTGAGTAGCATGACACGGGAGTGAGTGAGAGTTACGCAGCCTCCTGGTTAGTACCAGTGTTGAGTGAAGCGAGGTGGAAGGGACCGTTACACAGCACTGATGGCTATAATCACAAGGGGAGGTTGAGACATGTCTAGGTTTAGGCACAGAAGAGGGGCAGGAATTCTGCGGGGTGATAACTGATGCCATTGATACCACCTTATTCTTTTTCCACAGCCTTTTTCCCACAATGCCTCGACACAACTACTGGAAGGTGGCCCCTCTGGTGAAGTCCCTGTGCGCCAAACATGGCATTGAGTACCAGTGCAAAACGTTGCTCACCGCCCTTGCAGACATTGTGCAGTATGTATCAAGCCACAGCGTTCCCTAGGTGAAGGGTTGTCCTGTATTACAGAGTGAACAAGCAATGGACATTGGAAGGGGAGAGGCAGCCAGCTGGATTCACAGATGAGTTCTGTGAATGGCTGTAGATAGCATAGATGACTACGGGAAGGGGCTGGGAAACTGTTCAGCCTTAGTACTGGTTTCAGTATCAGCAAGCAGAAGGTGTCAGTATGAATGACCTAATGGAGAGCTCCTCTTCATCACCTCTGCTCTCTGTCAGTGGGATATTAGGTCTGGTGCCTTTCCCTCTGAGTATGCTCTAGGGAAAGAGGTGTTTTCATAGAGACAAGCCTCAACTTTCAGTTGTTCTTTCTTTTTTCTTCTTTCTTCTCTCCCCTCCCATGGACATTTCTTATTCCCTTGAAAAGTCATGTGGTTGTACTTGAGTTGTTTGCTTTAGCCGTCCAGTCTGTTTTGTGTAGGCCCAGGGATTTGTTCCTCCTTTGTCTTTCCAAGGAGCTGTAGTCTAAATCACCTGGTATCTGAGGATCTCCTTAGCTCAATCCAAAGATAGGACTTCTCCCCATGGGTCTATATTCCCTAGAATTTAATCTCCCCCTCACCCCCAATATCTCATTATTTTGTTTCTAAGGAAATATGCTTCTCTCTTTATGTCCTGGCAGCTCTCTGAAAGATTCAGGGGAACTCTGGCTTGATGCTTATCTACATAAATAAAAAGCAGTGGATCCTTACAGAGGAATTCCCCACCCTTGTTGCCTCCTGTGGTCATTGCCAAGAAGATACCTCACAGAGGAGAGAGAACTGGCTAAGCCAGAGGTGGGGAGATGCCCCAGCTTAATTCCAGTGATGAAAGTGATTAATATGACTTTTTTTTTTTTTTTTTTTTTTTAAGATGTGTTCTTAATTCTTCTCATGCTTCTTTCGTTCCTCTTCTCTGGTGCTGAGCTACAACGAAAAGTAGAACAGAGGAGGCTCTATCAAGCTGGAAGCGGCTTTGAGGCTGGGAACAGATACCTTTCTGTCTGCTGATATTTCATTTACTGAGCATATAGGAGGAAAATCTCTTATCTAACATAGGTTTTTGTGAGATGGCTGTCATTGTGAATGAGCTAAGAAAGCTGAGACAGTGTGAGATTAGAGAACAGGGGAGTTTTTGAAACGTAGAGGCAATAAGAAGAAATTGTGTAGGTGCTACATTTTCAAATATCTATATGCAGTTAACAATGGCAATAGAAGTGCCCAAACCAAGAGGGAGTGGGGAAACATGTATGTTCCCCCAAATGTATATATGTGGATGAGGGGGAGAAGATGCAGACAAGAGTTCTGTAGAAATAAGTATGAGAAAAAGAGACCAAACTGGAAGAGACCCTAGCTGAGGTAGGGAACCTGGAAAATGCAGGTTACTCCCCTCCCCAGGCAAGTGGATGTGACAGCCATGCCATGTTCTGTGGGAAAGCTACCCTGTGCATCTCTTTTACGGTGAAGGCCTCTGGGTTACTTGCAGATTTGTAATTTCCCTTGGAGTCTCTGCCAGCTGTTTCCGCAGTGCCATAGTTCTGACTGCTATTGAACCAATTACTGATAGTCAGGAGAGACAGAAACATGGAAAGCCCATACTCAGGATTCCTGTATGGGTTCCTAAAGAAGCAAAAGGGTAATCCATCTGTGGCTACCTGCAGCTTAGTTCTATTTGAACCTCTGTACAAATGAATGGTTTGTTAAGTGGAGAGAATTTGGGACTTTTGGCCCATGGACCGTAAGGTGCTCCTAATCTGAGCTGAAGACAAATTTAATTCAGTTGTAGAAGCGTTAGGGTTTAGGGTACTGTTTAAACGAATTTAACCTTTCAACCAGCAGAAGCCAGTGGGCTGTGTATCCATAGACACGCATCAGCCAGTACATTGCTGGTCTTTCTCTGTTGCATGATGTGCCTTCAAAACACACCCCAAGAGGGCATGTACTGTGCGATCTATTTGAGTATTAGCCTTACTGGATTTCCTGGTGTCTTATCGTTTGCTACACCAACGTTACAGATGCCAAACCGGACATAGCACTTGGCATAACACTGGTGAAAACAGCTCCATCATCTTTTTGTCTTTAAGCCTTCAGCTCTTTTAACTGTGTTCTGGGACCAATCCCATTTTTTCCTGTCTCATGTAGATGAACGAGGTGGTTTTCCACCTGTTTTGTGCTCTTTTCTTTACCCTTTTTCTTTCTGTGTTCAGTCAGCGTGCCTGATGCAATGTGCCTGATTGCAAGACTGAAGTAATGGGTGCTTTAATCTTCGGAAGGGATGGGTTGATTTTCAAGAAGATATGGTGGTGCCTCTTTATGTAGATTGTAGATTAAAAGACAAATACCTGTTTTAGAAAGAATTTATGACCTCTGATTAACCTTGCTGATTTTTGCAAATGAATGATGATTCAGTGAGAGCATTTTCTTGTATGACCCGCAGATGACATAGTCCATTATAAGAAGGTTGAGCTGTATTGGCAATACCTGTACTGTACTGTTTTCACCTAACTGACCTAAATCCATGAAGGTAGGCTGTTACGCTAAATAAATCAGAAAATTTGTTCAGAAGAGTGAAGACCACGTGGAAGAAGAGTAGTTCTCCTCCTGTGGCATTCACATCCAGAACTCTGTGCCCCCAACCTTCAGTGGACAAACCACTCGAGGAGGAGAAGGTGAAACATCCTAGAGTGAAATATCCCCACAGACAAATAAATTGATCCAGCTGCAATCCATTGATGAACAACTTTATATGCATTACAAGCTACGGACAACAAGTGTTCTTCTAGGCAACAAATAATATCAGCCCCCCCCCCCCCCCTCAGTTAAATATCTCAGCACACAAAGTAGAAGTCTGGACTTTTTATTTTTTCTTTTGTTTTTGAAGACTATCTCCATTTATTCCCTTTACTTATAATTTATGTGTGTCTGTGGAGCTACAAATAACATTGTTCCAGTGATTTCCTAATAATCAGCTGTCATTGAGGCTGATAGATATTACTGAAGATGATTTTGATTAAAAAGTACCATTATTCAAAATTTGCTTTGAATGTCACTTGAAAATCCCCTCTAACTAGTACCTAGAATAGTTCTGTGTTCCTAAAACCAAGGTGAGTTAGAACGATATGTACAGTTATGTAAGAACAGCACAGCAAAAGAAATGTGGCACAATCATTGTCAATTGTTAGGAATCGGGTTCTGCTCATTTAAATAAAGTGTATTATGTAGAATGATGCAGCTTCTATTAATGCAGCAATCCTATGCCCAGCTTCTTGGAGCTTAATTCAATGCTTTGTTCCAATCGAAATAAATGGGAAGTTGATATCGTTTGGCTTGTATACCCAGTTGTATTTGCGTTCCCAAAGTTCCTCTGCCTTAATACAATCATTTTGTGTCATTTTAAATTCACAGTTACTCAGCCTGTCCTGTGCTGAGTGAGCTTCTTCCCCCCTCCCCCCCCCCCCCCCCCCAAAGCAGGGAAAAGGCAAAGGGAAACGATGCCCAAGCTACACGCACCTGAGATATCTCGTCAGCTCAATCAACGGGATTATAAAAGACTGTAGCCAGATTGCAACAAGCAGCTAAAGAGAGGAGAGTGGTTTAGAAATAAGTTGTTTTTCTTGCCCTTTCCCTGGAGAAAAAGATTGTCTGGACTGGAAGATTTTACCGTAGCGCTTTAGCTTGAGAGCAACAGGACCAAGGGATTTCGTGAGAGGTAAACTGAGCGTTAGCTATGTTTGGCAGTAAGTGAATTAGGAAGCGTTACCACTAACCTCATGTTTTGAGGTGCATGAAGATCAGGGAGACTGAAACGAGAAGGTTTATGTGTGTGAGTAGGGAGTGAGAGACCCTAAAAAGCCTGAGTAGGAGGTGAAGTGCTTTCAGTGCAGTGCCTGGATGTACCTTTCTCCTGAGCAGATTGTGATAGTCTCGGGTTTTCTTCCTTGGAAATCCCATGTTTCAGGCTTTGCTCTGTTCAGTGAAGGAGCTACAGATGTGCCGTTCCAGGATACCATTGGCATTAGAAATTTCGGTGCTTCTAACTGACCATTCTGGCAGCTGTACTAGCCGGGATGATGCATCTTGAGGCATTTTGGAGAGGCATTTATAAATGGCTTTTATAGGCTGGTAAGGCTTTGTTACAGAAATAGCAGTTCAGTTTCTCTTAAATATCTGTTGTACATAGGTGCAGAAGAACCCAAAGGTGTGTCTTTATTCTCTATGCTTCCTGTCTCTGTATTAATAACTATTTTAGCATAGCAGCCATCTCCTAAAGCTAGTGCCTCGGTAGCTGGAGACTATCCTTGGAGGTAGAAGACTGAACTATGAAGCTCATCTATACATAATCACTGCACAGATGCTATTTGTAAGCACTTGCCTTTTTGAAGAAATGACCTTCCTATAAAGAGCCCTATAAAGACTTTCATGTTTGAATTAAGGCTACTTTCTTTCCAAAATCAGAATTGCATGAGGAAAACTTTCATAACAAAAATATGTTTCCGGGCATTGCTTTTCTGAATGGTCATAACTTCAAAGAAACCAGAGGCCTTTGAGAAGAAACATAATCAAAAGCCTAACCTCTAGTAAAATATGGTTTTGAAGAAAAATCAAACCAAAGCCAGTCTCCTGGATGTGCCTTTCCAGAAATCTTACAGATGAGAGTAAACAAAAATGTGCAAAAACTGTTAGAAGGGTGACGATTCAGGTCATGTGTCTGGAAGTCTCTCCACTTTTAAAGTGACCAGAGCAAAATATTCCAGAAGGACTCTTTAAAAGTGATGTGTGGAGAGAGCTTATATTCCTTCTCTTTCCGCTCCAACTCTTAAGTCTCTTAAATTTCCATTATCTCTTCTCCCAATTGACTAAGCAAGGTCATTTCTCACAAGCAGCTTCTCTCTCAAATTGGTAATGGACACTGAGCCTGTCTTCCCGCCTCCATCATCAAATCCTTTACCTACATGACATACTGTTTAGGCAATTGTAAGTATAATTTGCTATAGTAAAAGGAGGAAGAACGTTGTAAATCTGTTGTCCCTTCTATTCCACTTTCTTTCGTTTCCTATTACCCAACTC
The DNA here is from genome assembly GCF_040807025.1 of Struthio camelus. NCBI lineage: Eukaryota > Metazoa > Chordata > Aves > Struthioniformes > Struthionidae > Struthio > Struthio camelus. The sequence goes on along the minus strand of NC_090946.1, from coordinate 7,219,136 downwards.
TTGTATTTCCCTTTGACTTCTCTGCTTTTCCCTCGATCTCTTTGTTGATCTTTTTTTTTTTTTTAAATCATTGCTTCCCTTAATACTTTTCTAAGTGCATTTCCATCAATCTCTCTCTTGCCTTCAACTGGTGAATATTTCTATCTCCTCATGATTAATCAGACTCCAAACTTTCTTCTCTTAAGTTCTCTGAAAGATTTCAAGGATGCTGGCTTGGTGGCTATTTGTACGGATTAATAATGTCAATGAAGCTGCAGCAAATAAACCACACAGATGAAAAAGGAGCGTGAAACTCTGGGGAGATAAGGCTAAGCTTGGCTGAGCAAAGTTTATTTCATTATGAAGGGAGGTATAAGTAGTTGCATTCCCTCTCCTAAGTATGTGTCTTTGCTTTTGTTAATCGCTCAGGCTCTAGACTGAGGGAGGTAATTAGATAAGACGGTTTGGATGGAAGATGACTGAAGGAATTTAGAAATGGAAAGAACAACTCCCTTTTCTACTGGCGTCCTGCTCTGTGTGGCAGGACTGCAACTCGGCACCTCTCTTCTCTCCTCCCACCAAAGGATAAAATGATTCCTGCACGAGACTTGTTGACTGATGCCTCTTCTCACGCGCCCCTGCAAAAAATTATTAGAAGTTTTCAGTGTTGTTTCTTATCACCCACCACAGGTGGGGCATGCTAGTTATTCCTGTTTGCCGCGTCCCCTGTGGGAGCTGATGCCATAGGCATGCTCAGAAGACTCCCGACACGCTGGCAGGACTGTGCTTCTCAGAGAATTATGATGTTCATTCTCTTTCTAAAATGCAGCTGGAAGAGCTGCTCTGCTTTTTTTTCGTAGTACGATGCAGTGGTTACGGCAGCGTGATTGCGTAGGTTCATTTCTCTCCCTAGCAAAAGCGACTCAAAGCCATGTTCCCTACCTCTCGCCCACGTATGGACTGGATAGTGATATGTTCCCCTCGCCTTGGAGGCTGTACCACCGTCCAACAAAGAATTAAAGACTGGCAGAACTGTCTTCTGGTGTTTCTAGTCTAGTTCTTAGAATGCTTCTTGGGCAAGAATACTCTTCCCGTTTTAGAGGCTTTCTACACCTTAGATTCAGTGGTTGCTGATAATTGCAAAAGCCATTTCCGTCCTTCAGAACTGCACCCATAAGCCTCCTACGGTATCTAACTGCCGTTATCTTTGGCAGCCTGGGCTGGAACAAGGAAACTGTTTTTGTTCCGACTCCACAAGGTACTAGAAAATCGTGTGCCAGGACTGAGCCAGTTGTTCAAACGTTGTTTTTTTGGTATCCTTTTTGAGGAGCTTTCTATCAAAGGACATGCCCTGTGCACACATCGCAGAGGCTGGGAAGCTCCAAGACAGGCCTCTAATACCAGGAAGGAATAATTTAAAATGAGGAGAGCATCTCTCCTGTGCCCTCGTTGTACTCATTACTAACATCTAGAATAAGACAACAAGGTGCCTTGAGTGTTAGGGGGGGATCAGTTACATGCAGAAGCACAGGAGAGGTTCTGAGTGAGAAACAGAGATTAATTGTGCGGTAATCTTAATTTTTATGAAGCTTCTGCGTAGAATAGAGCTAATAAGCTGATGCCTCTGTAAAGAAACGCCCTAAGTGAGCTGATGCAAATGTATTTTGACTCGGTTCGTTTCACCAGGGAAGTGGTAGATTATCCGTGCCTGGATAGTTAATAAAATAAATAATAAAACTTTGCTTCTTAACACAGAAAATTTGCTCTGTTGGTACTATTCATATATATATTTATGTATAATAGATATATGTATATGCACACACATATACGTATATGTACACACAAAGTCAGCTCACATAGCTTCACTGGTTCTATTGTTCTAGCTCATTTAGGCGCGTTGGCTCTCCTTCGTGGACGAATCATAGCAGATCACTCTGGCAGGTAAGCAGCAGTAGTAAAAGAGGCCATGCTCTGTAATCATACTTGAATTTCGATTCCTAGATGTTTCAGGTTAAACTTGAGTTGTTTCAATTCAATGGAAAAGGCGGGGGTATAAGTCCTTCTTTTAGTTTTCCTTCAGTGGGCCTCTCATGAAAGGGCCCACTTCTGAGCCATTTTAATCTCGAGTTTCTGAGCTCGAAGATGGCGTATGTTGTATATCTTCAAAGAGTTTAAAACTGGAAGGAACTACCTAGCTTGCCTTGTGCACCTTTGCTCTATTGTTATATAACAACAACAACAGTAGAGCAAATATCTGTTTTGTGCTGAAACAACAACAACAGTAGAGCAAATATCTGTTTTGTGCTGAATTGTTTTGTTTGATTAAAACTGGAAATCTTCCGAAACAGCATGCAGATTTGATTTGAAAGCGTACTTCTGTCTCTAACCCTGGGAGTAGGTTACTATTCCCAGTGTTCATTTCACCTTTAATTCTGTTTAGTGTCAGGGTCCTTCCGTTGGCTCTTGTAGCAGAGAAAAGAGCAGTCTAATACCTGTCGCCCCTTCCCTCTCCCCGCAGGAAGGCTATTTATAGTCAGTAATCAAGCTAAGCGAATACAGACCACGTTGTTTGGGTCTCCATGGAATGTGTTTTCCTCAACCCTTGAATGATTCTAAAAACTCTCGCTACGTTTTTAGTTTCTTCTGTATTCGATGTTAGGTTTGCCATATGCACTGGTGAGGTCGCCTGTCTGCTACTACTTATTACTCTTCTGTTTTGCCTCCTAAGATCAGGCTAGCCTTTTTGCCACAGCATAAAATTCGGGAGCTCGTGCGTTGTCTGTGCGCAACAACTACTCCTCTGAGTCACTGCTCTCCAAGATACAGTCGTCCTCCCTGTTGATGTGGTCTGTATTCCTTCTTGAAAGTATCACTCAACATTTGAAAACAGGTATACATATATGTGAAAATACAAACTTTTGGGGGTGGTTTAGGTTCTGTTGGGATCTAAAACTCTCTCTGCTGACAGCCCTAACCTTATATATATTTTGCACTCACCTAGTACTCATACTATCTGTATATTTTGTCAGCAGGGTTGTTATGCTTCCTTCCAGATCACTAATGAAAATACTGAATGACGTGAGTTTCAGTCCTTTTGACTCGAAACATCATTTGATGATTTCTCATAGATTAAGTGGTAATTGTTTAAATTATGTTCTTAACCGATATTTGAGGTTTTGTTTTTGGGAGTGATGTGTTGAAACATTAGTATGTTCAGTTGGAGACATATACGGTGATCCAAGCGATGTTTTTTTTATGCTAATTAATCAAGTTTATTGATTCAAGGGTGTCTCCACTGGAGTTGTTATTCTGATCTAAAATGGGTTAGGGGAGATTCAGACTACTTACGTTAGAGAAAAAAAATAAGGGAAAATTTGTAAAACGCTATTCCTTTCCTCCTGGTTTTGCTTATTGCATATAATACCCAAGAAACCCAGCATGAACCTTTAGAACCTCCAGCATCAGACTCCAGTGTGAATTAATCTTGGATTTGTTTTCTAAGCCAGGTTTCCTGCAGAAGCCACCCTTGTATGATTACTGCTGATCGTGCGTTCCCTCACCTGTAAGATCGTGTTGCCTGCTCTTTATCAAAATTGACAGGAGAGCAACGGCATCAAAGACTTCTATCTCACGAAAGGGGTGAGACTAGGCAAATGAGTGCTAAGGAGACTGTGAAAGTCCTTGTGCAAGGAAAAGCTGAAACGGAAACTTTGTTCCTCATGTCAGATGATTTCAGAGGCTCTCTCAAACTGATTCTCTACGTGCCCGACTGTGAGAATAGCTTCACCCTGCTTCAATTCAGGTATCTAGTATTAGAACTGTTGGGCAGTTTAGGATTGTCTGGTTACCACTGCAGCACGGTTCTTGTGCCAAAAATGTTATGCTGATATTCTACCAACGCAGCATGGAAAACATTGAATAAGAGCAAGCTAATTAGGCAAATAAAGCCTATGTACTCTGTAAGACTCATTGTGCACAGACGTCTACATGACTGTAATCTTCCGTCTGACTCATAATTCCACTTCTGTGAACAGAGCTGTGCGTGGCGGATGCAAACCAGTCGATATGTAACTAAGGCTTGCTTATGTGGGTTTGCCTACCCACTTACAACGTGTTATATCACTGACACATAGACAGGTCTACTTGTGCCTGCCTGGCCGTGGAGAACACTATTCATACTAGACACTGAAAAGTGTGTGTGTGATAAAGGTAGATGCATTTGTAAAACAGCACTGCTAGCATCATTGCATTTTAATGTAAAGTATTTTACAGCTTAATGTATGGTAGCTGATTTTAAGTGACTGACTTCTCACTACTACATAATATAAGGCATAACGTGCTGATTTATGCTTGTTATACTGATCTTGAGTAATTCCTTCAACTTCTGCAGTGAAGGGTCTAGCTGAGGAGATCTTTCCATAGTCAATATACGCTCTTAGGTGTTTAGATTTTCAATACATTGAATATATTCTTTACAAATCTTTTAGGCTTCCAGGTGTAGTTTAAGCCCTAAGCATGCACATTTGAGTCAGTCTTTGGGTCAGTTCAGGGCCCAAGGAATTTTGAGTTATATCTTAAAAGATATTTATGAGTCAATCCTGCTATTTAGGTGACTAAATATCTTCAGAAATCTGATTTGTATGTTCTAAATAGGCATATCAAAAAAGCAGGAGTTGGTATACAAGAGACTGCATTAGATCAGAGCAGTGTTCCAGCTAGCTCAGTATCCAGAAGTGGATGCCTGAAGAAGGATATGAAAGCAGATTCAGTAAGGATTAATGATTATGTCTTTTATTTTCAGATATGAACTGGATGCACAGTGATGTATCCAATGCGGGAAGGATAATAATGACAGCTCTGGGAACTGAGGCAGTGGCTGACAGTGATTTAAAGGGTAACTGTTCTCAGGAATTACTCATCCCACTCCCATTGACCTACTAGGACCTTTGCAAATCCCACCTTCATGCTGAATGCCAAAGGCTAATCTTCTTATGCTCCTCTTGAGCTTGTGAAATAGCCTGAGCCATTTTAGTCTATTAAAATAGAAATCGACTTTCCAGGCTGCAGTTCCTCCTGAGGCTGCAAAGGGGTTTGTTTCAGCCTTGTAAAATTTGTTGAAGTGGGCACTAGAGCCACACACATACACACAAATCACAGTAATAGTGTATGTGAAAAAGCCTTCTCTGTGTTTCTGTGTGATTTTTCCTGACTGTGCCTTCAGAGAATGCACATTCTTAGCTACCACATCGCAGTAGGAGCTTACCTAAAAATAGTAAGCTATGCTATAAAAACAGTGATTTCAAACTCAAGTTCCCTGTATTATCCCTGTTTTTTCAAGCTGCGCGGAGTTGACCAGTTTCACACTGTCCTATCTTGCTATTCCACTAGGGCCTGTTGAGATTTCTGATGCACTATTTCAGCACACCATTATGAAGCTCCCATTTGCTGAATCAGAACTGCTTTTGTACATCAGCCGTGCACATGAACGAGCAAAGCAAGCAGGTATGTACCGCTTGTAAAAGTGCTTGGTGTAACAGCTTTACCTGTCAGCTGTGGGACATCTGCTAGAAGTTTGATACAAAATTTGCTCAACCTAAGGGATGATGATGCAAGTTTCCTGATCCTACAAATAAAGGTGCAAGCTGTGTGGGTGTAGGAAAATGAAAGAGAGGTTCTCAGGGTACTTTTAAATCCTTTTAAAATTAATTTACTTCTGATTGCCCTTATAAACTTTTAAATAAAATGCTGTCAGTAAGAAGCCATGATGTTCTGACAGCTAATGAGGTGAAACACTGCTATTCTGCTATTGTGTATAATTATACACAGGGTTATACACAGGGAAAGGGCTGTTTTGCTCTCTGAGCTTTGGCAGGTCGATCCCATCTAGCCAATGCTAGAACTGTCCTAAGAGCTTTTCAGCCCCCAGCCCTCTCCCCTTGTATAAGGGCTATGACACAAACAGCAGCAGGAGGTCTACTCTGTTATAGCACATTAGGACCTATTTCTCTGGAGAGATGTGAAGGGAAGGCCATGTCCCACTTGTGCTTCTTGGATCTATGCTTCTGCTCAGCCACACGCAAAGAAGCAGGCTGCGTATCTATGTAGAGAGTTATTTCCTTCCTCTGCACAGCTGTTAAGAGGCACAATTACTCTCCACAAGTACATCTCAAGGCAGCGCTTCATTCTACCACTACCAACCTGTTCTAGGGACCTGGCAGTGCATTCGGTACACCCCAGAAAATTGTGCATTCATTTGACGATGGGAGATGGTGTTCTGTTTCATGCTAATTTTTTTTTATTAACCTTTGAGCGTCTGATGAGAACTTGAAACCACAAGAGTAAAAATGTATTAACCTGTAGATTAGAATATTTGAGGGAAGAAGGTAAGGTGGGCTGTATCTAAACTGAGGAAACACTGCAAATCTTTCGGATGATGTGGAGGGAGCTGGTAATGCTGGGAATTCAAGCATAGTCTGCTATTAAAGAGTTGAATCTAACACTATTTTACTTTTTCTTAAGTGGCCTGTTGTTAAGGAGTTGAATGCAGCACTTAGACTTGACTTCTTTTGGTTAAGCTGATGATATGTACGAGTTTAACACCTTGCGCATCTCTAGATGGAATACAATTGCCTCCGTATGTTGTTATCTGCCCCATTTCCATGTGTAACATCATATTAGTTGTCATCAATCTCGTAAGCATTTAAAGGTTTGATTCCATCTACTCTGAAAACCGCTTTTCACCTTGTATTCCTCGTTGACATTTGAGACTGTTTGAGATGAATAGGCTAATGATCTGCTCTGAGTTAAGCAGCAGAGGACACTGGATTAAGTATTAGCAGTCAAAGACTCTCAGCTTTGATTTTCAGTCTCTTAGCAAGTGCAACACGTTACTCTGGTCATGTTGCTAATGGTATCGGTGCTCCATTTATAGTTCTTTTTCTGCAGAATGCAGATAATGAAAGACCAAAATTTAGACTCTGGGCTTTACTTCGTTAGATTGCAGTTCATTTTGAGTTAATCTTTTGAAAAGAAAAAAACAAACACCTGTGTGTGTGTGTGTGTTTTTTTTTTCCTGACCTTCATCAAAATCAACAAGGTTCTGAGCAAAGCAAGAGGTGTGGAAGTCTCATTGAAGGAGACGAAGGCGAACGCTCAGCGCTCTGTTCGGCTCAGCCCAAACGCAAAACAGGTAGGTGATACTACTTTTATCGTGATTACTTGCTGGGACTGTGCCTGAATTGATCTGAACAGGCATACACTACATTGCCTTCAGGGGAGCTACCATTTTTATACCATTTTAGATTGTAGCACCACGTTTGTTAAGGATGCTTAGAGGGAAACACAGTTAAGAAATGTAATTTAGATGTAGTGTGAATACACATTTAAAATTGTCATCTCACTTCAGCAGTTTCCATGTAATTTAACGTCAAATATAATCAACTAATCTTGTAATAAGTTTATGCTAGGTGAGCTATACTTAATGCTAGATTCTCATTTACTAACACAAAACAGTCATGATAATCACAACATTTAGTAATTTCCTAAAGTTGCAGCATCTATAATCATACAAATATGTTCCAATCTTATTTTGGAATTTAAAAGATCAGCTCTCTAGTCCTTGTCTTTATTTTCAAGCTCTCTTGCTCCAATATGATTGAATATAACCTAAAGGCTCACAGAGAAGGCAACAAATAAAGAGAACCTGAAGTAGAGACAGCGAATGTCCTGCTAAGTTTCCAATCCAATCACTCTTTATTTAAGCTCCCCTTTATTTTCTGCTCTATGTCAAGTTAAAATGTATACATGCGTTTATTTTAAAAGCGTGGATGTAGTAATGGTTGGGGACTAATCTCTGCTTGGTGTTCTGGACTCGGATCTCAGGGAAACACTGAATTAACAGTGAATTATGAATTTTTCACAAATGGTCAAGAGCAGAAAAGGTTATAATCTATTGTGAAGTCCAGTGTTAAACACAGATAACTGGAGCCTGCTCACTTGTAATCGAGCAGCATATGATTTATTCCTGCCTCCTTTTCTGCCCTGGCAGACTACAAAATATTAACTTTTTTTTTTTTTTTTTTTTTTTTACCAGTTTGGCACTTAGGGTAAAAAGCCGCTGTGGGTGTAAGAAAGACAAAAGAGTTTAAAGTGGCAGGCTGGATTACAGGGAAAGAATAAATTCTTAGATGTGTAACTTTTTTCTCAGCTTTCTTAACACAAGGTGGTTGTGGTGGTTTTGCAACAACATGACGTGTCCTACCTATTTGCCTGGAGTGTCTTATCTGGCAGGTTTACATTTGCAGATGTCATGTTCCTTAGGATGAGTTAATTGCATCCTCCATTTATTTTAGATTTATAAAATAAAGTGGATGATGAAAAGCTTCCAATTAAAGTTGGATTTAAGCCCCTGCTCCTTAATCTTTTGAAGCAATGGAAAGTAGAAAATCCTTCGAAGTGGAAATACTCTACTTGCAGTTAGCGGTCTCCAAGATATGTTGCATGAAGGATAAAAAAAGAGGGATGGATAGGTGGGGTGAAAGCATGCAAGTCCAATGTTGAGCTCCCAGTCTTCCAGGTCCTGTATGAGCCTTGAGAAGTCTAAATTTTCTAGGCATACCTAGAGCTTGTAAGTCTAAACATTGTCAGTGAATTTTATTTACTGTGCATGGAGACCTGCATGCAGTGTCATACAGACCTTAGGAGTCCAAACCATTATCTTATTTATTCTCTATTAGGTAATGCTTCATTATTGACCACATTCACTAATCTTAAACTACAGATCGTTGCTCTTAGGGTGATGGGAGCTTACTGCTCCTGCTGTGACTGGCTTTCGGATTTTTCTGTTGACAGCTGTTGTTAATTCATCTGACTTCTGTTGGCTCTCTCCTTTCTGCGGAAGAGAGAAAGAACCTTTCCGCTTTGTTCTATATACTTCAGATTAGCGAGCTTCAGATCTGGGTAACGTTCCATGTAGTGGGTCTGAGATCAACAGCTGAAGGAATTGTCACATCTTCGCCTAACACAGTTTGCCTCTCCTGTTTCAGAACTTGCTAACATTGTTCTTTAATTCTTTGCTAACAGCTTAAGCTATCTTAATGAATTGTTGCAGGGTAGGACTGCCAGGAAAAGCTGATGATAACCCCTTGTTATTTACTGGCGACTGCATCTTCCCATCTCTCTAATTCCCCGTTAACCCCTTTTGCCCTATAGCCTGCACTCACTCTGCGCTCAAGGTGAGCTGAACTTGTCCTTTGGGTCGCTGCCTGCTACTTTTCAAGCAATCCTGATCTGGAACTAGCAGCAGAACCTGCCAGCCCCAGAATCTCTAGCTCGTGTGCACACTAAGGCTAAACAGTAACCGTGGCAGTGTGCTCCCTCCAGTGGCAAATGCGTCACAGTGAAAATGAAATGCGTTGTATACCACACACGCCGGGATGCTACTTAAGGTACGCTAAGCTTAGAAAGAAAACAAAACAAAAAATGGAAAAAGTTATAGGAAAGTTATAGGAAAAAGAGGCCAGGGTTAATAATATCAACACAGTTGTCCACAGGATCGCGTTTCTCTGCAGAGAGAAGCATTCTAGGCGCGCTGGGGAGAAAGATTGCTCCTCCTTAGATTTTCGTGCATAAATTCTCGGACCTTTCTTGAGGAGACAATTTTTAGACAATGTGGTGACATAGTTTGCAATGTATCAGTCACCTTATTTTGGAGTGCACTGGATACATTTTACTTCAGTGCTGGAATCAGATTTTTTTCCCCTTATGACTTGAAGACAAATCAACCCTTTTTGTTTGCAAAGGGTTTTGAAAGAAGGGTTTGACTAGATCCAGCTCTGGAGAAAAACTGCTGTTTCTTGCTTTCGCCCTCTAGGGAGAAATGTCTAGGTTTACAATTGACTCCCGTGCAGAAAACTAGTGGGAGAAAGTCTAGAGTAGATCAAAAATGTGATCATCGGAAAGCTGGCAGGGTTGAGAGAGTCGCATCATTTAACTTGGCTATGTTTTAGGAGCGTCGGCTTACTACGTAGAACCTATAAAGAGCTACGTAGCTTGGGGCCCCAAATCACCCTTGCCTCCTGACTGGTATAGTCTGCGATACCTTTATCAGGACTGGTCATACATAGTCTTTGCATTAAACAGTCATTGATTCAAGTCTCTAACTGGTGACCTAGCGTATTCTGTACTTGTTTAGTCTCTTTCTGGCTCAGTACGCCTTGCACCTTTTGCTGTGCAGTGAGGGTTTTGCTGGCAGAGAGTAAAAGGATTCTTATTTCCAGCTTGGGAGGGAGCGGGTTGCAAAGTGGGGAGGCACAGTTTGGGGTGAGGGGTTTTTTTTAGCCATTAGGCTGTTATGCACACCATGAATGGCATCTCTTCCTCTATCCATTACCTAAAATAAGGTGGATTACGTCAGGGCCCTGAGGGCACTAACAGACGGACCCCCCCCCGCCCTGGCCCGTGGGCCTGCCTGGAGGTTACTGGGCTGCGTCTGACCCTGGCTACCTTCACCAGACCTGCTCCTGACCCTGAGCTGTGAATTGACTTCCCACCTTGACCTTGGACTTGCCTCATCACCGCAAACTTGTCTGGTGATGTGGACTCCCGGCTGAACGTCCCTGGGCCTGCCCTGCTCGCCTTGCTTGGAGGCTGTGCGATGGGGCACTGTCGCAAATAGCTGCCAGCATGATTTCCATGGGAGGAATTTATTTGCAATCTGAGTATTTGCAACCGTGATAAAATGCTCTCTTAAAATCTCCAGAACAGTTTAGACTACTGTAGGTGCATCCTTTCTCAAGGAAAAACTCTAGGGAAAAATTAATCTCAGCTTGCCCCCTTGTGGTACTGTCAGGCTGTTTATCCTGGAGCTGGATAAAGCTCTTTTTCTTTCTTCTGCAAATTCCTCTGTTTACTGCAGCGGCTGGAACAGCTCTGGTCAGAACAGACTGCTTAGCTCCTCCTTGGCCTTTCAGGACTTCAGCGGTCGCTCTCAATGCCAGCCAGCATCGTTCAGCTATGACAAAGACAGAATGCAGTTTTGCCCGCTGTTGAGACAGGCTTAACATCCGTGTCCGAGGTAAATGTCCAAGTTCTAGTACTTTTGCATGGAAGTCCCGCGCACTTAACCTGGAAAAGCTAGGCAAAGAAACGTAATGGCAATGGAAATAACATGTTCCCCCCGGGTTACTGCTGTTATCGCTTGTGTTAGGTATTTCTGAAGCATGAAATGCTTCAGCTAACAACATCGAAAGACCTGTTTCTCCAGGACAATGCACAAGCTACAAATGCCACGTGTGCTGGATCTAGAGCCAGCTGCAGCCTGGTGTCGATTAAGGTATCGATTTGTAAGGAGCTTGAAAAAGGAGAAAAGACGAGGTGAAACACTAACTTTGTTTGTGGCTTAATTGATAACAGCAGGCTGTTTGGAAGCTAGGATTAGAAGGGACTTGAAATTCATGGCTTTAAGCCAAAAACTACCTCTTGAGAGCAGTTCCTGTACAGCAAGGAAAACTGTCACCACGTGGAAAATTACACACTGTGAATATCACAATAATGCCTTATTGCACTTCTTTTCTGTAGATGTGTGCTGACTTCTCTGCGTCCTGTCCTTTGAGTGTAATCCCACATTTTTTTCCCACAAATTAAGAGGACAATTCAAGCTTGCTCATAAACTAAAGGACGTGACAGATACCTGCCTACACACCTTACTGCTTGCGAGCCCAAACAAGGCAGATCAGCCTTCTTGCCTCATGCGCTATTATCCTTGCTTTTCACCGTGACACAGAGGAAGGAGCAACCAATGGGCCTTTTTCGTCTAGCATCTACTTTTGGACGTAGCCTTGGATACTAAAAAGAATCTGCCCGCGCCCTCAAGGTATGTCGTTTTTGAGAAAACTAAGTCAGTGACCACAGAAGATGTTCTTGGCTGTCAACCTATGGTGCCCCCTTCTCTGAGGGGAAGACCCAGACCCAGGGTCTGGGTGCCAGGTCAGGGTCCCTGCGTTCCCCTCCGCACCACAAGACTCCTCCAGAAACTCTTCTCCAAGAAGTGGAATACAGGAATGACTCCAGGGCCTCTCACACAAATAGCCTCTTCTTTCAGTCCAGCTTGCAGAAAGGGAAAGGGGCAATCTTAGTCTGACAGTAAAAATCTGTATCTGAAACCGTAGGAGAAAGCAAGACTCAGGAACAAGGTCAGTCTAGCCAGAGTGAATATTTAGTTATTCTGCCCATTTCCAATTACAAATAAATCTACAAGCCAAGATATGACTCTACTCTAACACATGTATTTTGATGAGTGCTAACTAACATAGACTAGTTTCTTGTAACTTTATTATAAATAACTTTATTTATTATTGTTACCCTGTTATTCCTCTAACTGTTGCAAGTTCTGGTTGAAAGTTGTGGGGGTTTTTTATTTGTGTTTTTATTTTTTTTGGTTTTTTTTTCCTGTAGAAAGTTATCCTAGGCCCATTTTACTCGAATTTGAAACGAGATAGAGGCCTTGGTGAGTTCAAATGTTATTGGCTGGAAGGAAGAGAGAGCTGAGAAACAGGTACTTTGTAAATCTCATTTTCTTGGAAAAACTAAGCTAAAAAGCTGAAGGTGTTTGTGACTTACAAGCTGTGATTTGTTTTTCAGATGAAACAGAAAAGGTCAAAAAGGCTAGTCCTTTTCTCTCAGGTCCAGCCAAAGCAGCTAGGTCTGCTGTTTTTGACCTCTTGCTTCCTTGGGACGCTCCCTGCTTCCCCTGTTTGAGTGTCCCTTGCAAAACTGCATGGCTTTAATGTTTGCAAAGCAGACTGAAGGCTCCGACTGGATCGTGGGTTGTGCATCAGCAGATGCAGAAGTGGCTCAGGGCATGAGCAAACAGTCTGACTCTCTGCTCTCCACTTCCCACAGCTAATTGCTTTGTGTAAGCTCTCAGCTTGCAGTGGAAACGGAGGTGAATATTTTAAAAGCTCTATACGGTAAAAGTGCACATGGGGACTTAGCACAAAGTACTTAAGCAGGGCAGCGGCTTGTGACTACTGTGCCTGTCCTTCAGTGCTTGGCTTTCTGCTTCCAGGGTAGATAAAGGTCCTGGCTGAGGAGAGGAGAATAACAGGTAAAGGTTGAGGTGACATGGGCTTGGGTCGTGGCTGGGTCCAAAGCTTCCCTGCAGTGTGATGCTGGCAGGCTACCAATAGCTGGTCTGCTGCAGAAAACTATTGGGAGCATCACAGTGACTGTAGCAGGTGTTTGCTTTCAGGATTGATGTGGTAAAATAGTAATTTATTAACCTGTTTGAAGCTGACTTGTGAATGATGTGGAAATCAAGGATCTTGCTGTCAAATGTAGGTCCTACTTGCCGTGCAGGACAAAGGGACCTTGTTCAGAATATATATAAAATCAGACTGTCAAACTCAAAAATTCAAGTAGTGGAATTAAGTGGAGAGTATAGGGGTTTTTTTAACCCTACAAGTGCCAACTGTATTTTAAGAATTACTTTAAAGTGCTTAAAGTGTATTTAGCCAAACAAACAAACAATGAAAAACAAATGAATTTCTCCTCCCTCTCCTCCCCACAAAAACTTCTCTGACCACTCACTGATTTCTGGGTTCCTCTTATGCACTGAGGTCAAGGTTTCAAGCTTTTTTGAGTAAGCATAAGGCAACACTTATTGTACCTTTTTTGACACTCTCCTCTCTGCTCTGTTCATGAATACAGGATTTCATCTGTTTTTGTGACTGCCAGGAGCTGACCTGTCAAGAAAAGGACCTACAAGTGCAAGGCTGACAATAGCACTAACAAGCACTGATACCACCATTGGAAATGCGTCCGCAGAGGAAAGCAAGCACAGGTCAGTGTCTTGGGATAAATACCAAGGCATTAGAAGTAGCAGAAGTTCTTCAGTCCCCTTCAGATTAGGTTGTGTCTAGTGACTGCCTATGAAAAGAAGGGATGTGGTGTCATAGCCTAGGAGTATGTTGCATCCTTTGCTCGCTCTGTCTGATATCTCTGTGATGGTCTAGTAGTGGTTGGGACTGACTCCGACAGCTGAGGCTAACGGAGCTCATTCCTTTATCTCGATCTGCAGCTCGTGAGGCCTTTGTATGCCTCCTGCGAAGGGAGATGTAATTGCATTATGTCCCTGATGCAGTCCCTTTAGTTTCAAATTAATTTAATTATGTTGCCATCAGCCTTCTGTTCCACAACACTGGGAGGTCTTGCTGTGGAAGGTCATATTTCAAGATCCAGATTTCCCAGGGATAATCCCTGCTGCTGTCAAGCTTTGTTTTATATCTGAAAGGCAGCACTTGCAGCACTGGGCCAGCCAATGTATTGTGAAGCACGCTGCGTTTCTGAAATCGCTGCCTCCTTAGACTTATAATCACGGAACAATCAGTATACAAGCAACCAGTGGCCACCCAGGGCTAAGATTAAATGATTAGTACTCTGCCTGGATTTTCAGAGGTATCTCACAGGCATAGTCCGAGGTCTCTGTTTATCCAGTCAAAGATTAGGAGCAACTAGGTGGTAGGATTTTTCTTTTTCTTAACAGGTCAGCTCCTGGCAGTCACAAAAATAGATGAAATCCTGTATTCATGAACAGAGCGGAGAGAGGAAAAAAAATAGGTGATAGTTGCGTGATATCTTTTTACATCCCTCATGCTGGGGTGGTGTAAAGCGCTTACAAAACATATGTAGTTTCAAAACACAGTCTATTCCCTCCCAAGATTAATCATCCAGGCAGATCGACAGGACACCCAAGGAAAATGCAGTATTAGAATCTAGTGTTTACAGATGCTGAAGGAAAAAGCATTCTATTTGGTTGACCAATGTAATTGGTCCACAAATCCACAGAAAGATCTAGGGTCTGTGCCTCAATGAGCCACTTTCCGTTAGGAAAGGATAGCTCTCGATCCATCAACTGCAAAGGTGTAAAACCATCACGAAAATGACTGTAGGCCAGTGACTGGAGTTCAGTGAAGGACTAACTAAAAACTCTGATATACGTTACATAGGAAGTAATGTGAGTTAGTCCATTAGTCTTCAATCTGTGAATCGATGCTTGCAACCCACAAAGGGGGTGTATAACAAGGGTGTTGGTGAGGCCAACCTGGAGTGTCTTCATGTGCGTGGTGGTGTTCTTCTCCAAATATTTGCAAGGAAGCTCAGTGTCCCTTCTCTGTACATGGCCAGGGTCGAATTCACCCATTTTGAAGCATACCAGAGCAGAACTGCATACAGTTTCCCAAGTTCAGTAATAAGGATGGTCTGCGTGGTGTATTCCTGTCGGTGTGGTACGAGCTCCTTAGAGGATTTGAAAATGGCAGTACCGAGTTTCTGTGAAATAGCATAGTATGAAATATATTAAGGGAATGAGGAGAGAGGTAGTTTTGATTTAGGGATATATTTGTTAGAAAAACTGATGAAACACAGATCAAGACTTGAGCTGTGTGTCAGAACTTGAGGTCACCCCTGCTACACAATCGCGTAGTGAAAACTGAAGAAAGATGGGAGAAGAACTGGCGATTCCTTTAGAAAGGTGATTGTATGGCGACTTTTGTTGGAACCATGTGAGTTCTTCAAGGCCTTACGATACAGGTGAAGTGTGTGTGGTGATTATTTTCAAGTTTGGAGTAACAGAATTAGCGGAGAGGTTGTTAGGTACCTAACTTTGTGAAGAAGATGGATAACTTGAGGCAGCCTTCTTCTCTGTAGGAGTGAAAGGTATTCTCCAAAAGAGGCAGGGAGTGAAAAACCTGTTTTCTCATGCTTATCAGATTGTCATCTAGATTTTCCCAGGATAATATTCTGACCTCCCTACTCATGCTTTAATAACATGATTCTTCAATAATCACATCCTTTCTATTGACTGGAGGTATGGAAATCTAAGCTTGGAGTCTCTCCCAACAGTGCAGTGCCCTTCTTAGGATATAGCTCCTAGCCCTGCTTTCTCAGCCTCGTGTGTTCCAAAAGGTATATTAGAAAGCTTGCTTGATTTCACCTATTTATTGTCCATGTTTACAGCCATTTGCAAAATGAGGACAGAATGGCCCTAGACAAATCGATTTAATAACTCTGATTCCACTTGTAGACCAACCTTAGTGCCTCGGTTCCCTTAGATCATGGCTCACAATTCTCATTTCAGCTCTCAAACTATCACCAGGGGTACTTCCTGCAAACTTAGTTTTTCCCCGTTTCTCCTTTGTCTTACCGTGTGACACACCCACAAATCAAGATACGCTGAATAAACTCCTATAAACAGTTTCTCTTTGCTGCCTCCATTGACTTGTAATTTGTAAAAGCTGAAGTAAAACTTAATTGGGAGCAGTTAAACTCCTGCACTTGTGCCAATTTTTCTTTCAACAAAGCAGGTCAGCTTTAAATGAAGAGCATGAAATAATCTTCTGACAAAAATATAAAAGCATGAAATAATCTTCTGATAACAGTAGTCCTGAGACTATTGACTTAGACTTTGAACAATTATGTATGTAAATCAAAAGATTAGATTCTTGAGCCAGCTGGTGCTGATGACATCCATAAAAGACCGCACAGTTGATCCTTGGAGGCTATGCAAGGATTGTGCAAGCAAATACATAAGTATTTGTCATGATTTATGAATGCTTGTTCTGACACCGGTTTGAGACCTGTCAATCTTTCATCCCATGTTCCTAATATGTTAGGTGGTAAACCACAGGGGTTTGGAATACGGAGCTAAGCCTAAACTGTGCCTAAAGCGGCTTATGCTTGAAGTTCATCCTAAGGGTCCTGGCAGCACATCCATCAAATTAAAACTTTTACCACAATAGGTATGGAACTAATTATAAACACAGTCTAATAGGAGCTATAGCTGTTGTATTACTGATTCTCATAATAAATTCTATTTACTGTCTGCCATCCCTACATGTTCGGTTGCTTTTGCAAAATACCTTTCTATGCTGGTGGTGGTTCAACTAATTTCCTGAACATTTAGCTTTGAGGTGATTCCCTCGATGCACTTCACACTTCTGAGATGCTACAGTGGTTACACTCCATGTTTTCAAGCGTTTCTTGGCATCAAAAGAGCTTGGATCTGAAGCAAAAGCTATATAGGTCTTAATTCTTTTAACCTTCAAAGAATACATAGATGACTGGGTCATGGTCAGAATTCAGGTTCTTATATATGTGTATATATATATGTATATATATATATCTCCTTAAACGTCAACCTATGTTGAAAAATTTCTGACCTTAACTGAAAAACATGCAAGTGCTTGTTTTGTCCCTGAGCACAGGTGACAACGTGTGACCGTTTCCTGCTCTTGTATGAGGATGTTTCTAATATAATAATCCTCTAAAAGGAGCCATTGCAATTCAAAATTCATTTATCTTTTTTTCTTAATGTATTTTGAAAAACCAATATAAGTGAATTGTTATCTGATTTTTGTGTGCCAGGGCGCACTACACTTGGACTGTAAAGGAACAAAATATAGAACATAAGGAACACTAAACATTATTATAATTATCAACATGTAAGAATCTTTCCGAAGAGGTATAGACTATTATTACACATTCTCAAAGGCACAGATAAGGGTGATTTGTGACTTCTTTTCTTTACTTCTCCAAATGCAATTGTGTGCCAAAATCTCAGTTAACCCAATAAATTGTGTTTGGCAAGTAATAACAATTTGCATAGTTTGACTAACACAGTAGCTAACTTCCTGTTTCTGCTTCTCTCTACCTAGTGGGGAAACAGATGGAAGAAGATCCAAAAAGATGAGTCGTGGTGAAATATGGATCCAATCCCCTCAGGTAAACCGAGGCAATCAGATAAACTAGTAGGTGCTAGGCGCATGTTGTGCAAGAAACCGGTCCAGCTACAAAATACTGTTCCTCCCTTTTAATCTTGTTAATCACAGAACGGTTGAGGTTGGCAGGGACCTAGGGAGGTCGGATCTCCCTAGTCCAACCTCCCTGCTCAAGCAGGGTCCTCTACAGCATATTACCCAGGACTGCATCCAGACGGGTTTTGAATGTCTCCAGCGAAGGAGACTCCACCACCTCTCTGGGCAACCTCTTCCAGTGCTCGCTCACCCTCACAGTCAAGAAGTTTTTCCTCAGGTTCAGGTGGACCTGCCTGTGCTTCAGTTTGTGCCCGTGGCCTCTTGTCCTGTCACTGGGCACCACGGAGAAGAGACCGGCCTCATCCTCTCGACACCCCCCCACCACCACCACCCTTCAGATACTTGCACACATTGATGAGATCGCCTCTCAGTCTTCTCTTCTCCAGGCTGAACAGGCCCAGCTCTCGCAGCCTTTCTGCAGAGGAGAGATGCTCCAGCCCTCTAATCATCTTGGTAGCCCTCCGCTGGACTCTCTCCAGTAGTGCCATGTCTCTCTTGTCCTGGGGAGCCCACAACTGCACCCAGGACTCCAGGGGAGGCCTCCTCCCCAGGGCTGAGGAGAGGGGCAGCATCACCTCCCTCCACCTGCTGGCAACACTCTTCCTCAGGCACCCCACGATCCCATTGGCCTCCTTGGCCACAAGGCCACATTGCTGCCTCATGCTTCACTTGTTGCCCACCAGCACTCCCAGGTCCTTCTCGGCAGAGCTGCTTGCCAGCAGGTCAACCCCCAGCCTGTCCTGCTGCCTGGCCTTCTTCCTCCCGAGGTGCAGCACCTTGTGCTTGCCTATGTTGAACTTCAGGAGGTTCCTCTGCGCCCAGCTCTCCAGCCTGTCCAGGTCCCTCTGAATGACAGCACAGTCTTCTGGCACGTCAGCCACTCCCCCAGTTCAGTATCATCAGCAAACTTGCTGAGGTTGCTGATTGGTTGCTAATTGGCAGAATTAATTATATTGCCCTTTTTTGCTCCCTCTCCTTTCCCTCAAATAAAAGTGAATAGAATGTTCCCCTAGAGTGAGGGGGTGTCTGGGATTTTGTAAGACAATTCTAAGTGTGCAACACACCCAATCTCAGTTGAGGTTGGTTGAATAATTGACCAATATTTTAATTTTCTGTTTCCCTTGGGAAAAACAGAAGTATCGTATGGGCTCATTACTAAAGGTGAGAGGTGGTGAATGCACATTGGTTACTCATATATATGGTCTGCAAAAGGTTTTTTTGATTGTTTGCTTTTCTAATTTACTTGCTTCTTTAGACTTTTTCTAAAATATGTTTCAATTGTTAATAAAACAACAACAGGAGACCTGATGATAAGAGCTGAAAGTACAATTTCAATTATGAAAGAGAATGTTAGCAGGTAAGTTGGTAACTGTCCAAAACAAGTGGAAGGAGCTCAGAGAGAATCTGAGTAGAACTCAAGAACTTCAGTTTTATCTTAGTCTTAAATTTGGGCTGCCTATACAGCTGCTGCTGTATAGGAAAAAGAGAAAGAAAGAGTGCAGTAGCATTTACATACAGAATGCCCTTCTCTTTTTCTGGATGATATATTCAGTTATTGTGGAAAGCTGCCACAAGTTTCTCTGTAATTTGCTTTGGGGGTGTGTGTGATTCCAGGTTTCTCTGTATTCTCCCTGCCACTGTCATTGGTCCGTGGCAATATAACTTCTAAATGTTATATTGTCTCTCTGCTGACTTTGTATTGGCCTATAATAAAAGACATATTTCACTTGCTCCATAATGTAATTTGAGATTGCTTTTGTAATTGCAATGATTTTGTTGTTGCTAAAACATAGGAGTTGCTAGACTGTATCTTGGGCCTTTTCGAAATACTACCTTCAGCACAACAGCAACTTCTGAAGATTAGGAAAGGGAGAAATTATGGCTGTAAACCACATTTTTGAAAGCCCAGAACTGTGACATTAAGAGTGACAATATATTAATTCCTCTCTCCCCGCCAGACTGGCAGTATGCAGTGGAAATCAGCTGAGAATATCCCAGGTACTCTTGCCGTGTGAGCTGGATGGTGAGAACCCAGTTTAGCAATGCTGTGACGTAGGGTTATCTGGAAGAGCCAAGAATCTCCACGGGGTCTGAGCCCCTCCGTCTGACCCCCTTGCGTACAGAGGACAGCGTTACATGTGTCCTTTGAAATAACCAGCGTAACTCATGTCCAGTGGTAAGTGCAAGTGTAGTGCCAGGCTCATGGGCAAGAGAATAAAAGGGTTCAAATTCTATCGCAGGATAGTAATCCATAGGGGATAAACTATGGCCTACCTAAAATTGAATCGCCCATCTCATTGCATTGGCCACAGAGTTTAAAGCACCTGGCCCCTTAACTTAGGCACTCCAGTTAGAGGCTTAAGGTTAGGTCTAGATGTAAATGTTTGGCCTGGGAGGGAAAACGTAGGCTAATTCTCTTTGCTGTCCTGAAACAAAGTAATAGTCAGGGGAGGAGGAGAGGAAGAGGGGGATTGGTAGATTAGGAAATCACTCAAAGACTGTAAAGATAAGGTGATCTGGGCATGACCTTAAGTCTATGTTTTCAATTTTTCAGATGACTGGCTTTGACATATTTTAACTGTTTCCAGGTTTTCAGGTGTCTCAGTTTGCAGAACAGCTATACTGGGAAAAGGAACAAGATAACACAAAGCAAAGTTTACCTAGATTGATAAAGCTTTCAGTTGCTGAAATTCCTGCATGTTGTTTAATACAGGAGGAATGCTTCCTGTGGTACTAGGTGATCAGGCACTTTAGTTTTATTTCATGTGTAGATTGGAGTAGAGGTGGTGTGTGATCCTTTATTGTGTCTTGCCTTTCGGTGCTCTACTGCAGTTGCGATGCACACCAGCAGCCGCCTTGCTAAGTTTGAGGTGCGAGGAACAAGGCTGATGAGAGAAATCACAGCCCCATTGGTGTTACAAAATCTGCGCTGTGGTTTATTGTGCAGAATCTTTAAGCATGTGAGCACACGCTTCTCCCAAAACTTCTCATACCCAGCATCTTTTTCAGATTATCTTTTCCTTTTTGTCCTGTTAGTAGTATTAGAAGTTATTCCATGTTACTGTACCCCCAGGAACCAGACTGTTAGAGGAATGCCAGTTTCCTTTGCTGTGTAGCCTGAGTTGGAGAGAAATTTGAAAAATACATCAGACTGAGTATCCAGTGAGCTGTTCTTCCCTAGTTGCAGCGTATAGCAATGGTTCCCGCAAACCACCATCCCACAAAGAATATAAATAAGAGTCCAAGTCCCTCTTTTCCCTTACCCAGTAAGGTAACCTAGTCATTACCCTGTCCTTGCGACAGTATTCATAGTTTAGCTCAGATGGGTTGTAAATGTGTTTTGAATTTCCATGGCTCTGGGAAGCCTCTCCTCCACCTCGAGGCTCTCATCTGCCCTGTTCAGACATGTAGGGCTGCATATTTAGTGCCTCTTCAGCACTGTATAGGAACTTCTGGTCTGATTTAGGTAGAAGTATGACAAAAATGTGGTAACTGGTGATCTGGTGCTTTGAAAAGCAATCTGGAGTGCAGCAAATGGGAATAATGTAGGGTTTTTTTAAGGAGTTTAAGAAGTTAAAAGAGAAGACAAGTTAGGGGGAGAATGCTTCCATCTATTTCCATAACTTCTGCCAGGGGTTGAGGCACGCTCCCTGTGATCATGGGTGCAGCTATCACCAGAATAGGACATCATCAGTTTTACTAGCCAAAAGGGTGTAGCATGCTATGACAGAAAAGAGATTATATCATTTTTCTATTCGACAGATATGTTTGTGCTGCAAATCTTGAGTCATACACTGATGCTTTTTAGGGGGCAGTAGATAAGATCTGTTATTATGAAAGCACATGTTGCAACAGATGAAAATGCAAGGATACAGTACTGCCAGTGCCACCCATCCAGTCATACCGTATTTTTTTTTATTCTGAACTTCTAGCTGTTCTGCACATTCTTTGTCTCTTTGCTGACCTCCACTGGGTCACATTATTTAACCTTTCAGAAATTTCCACAAAGTAGCTCTAACAAACTTTGCTGTGTCATTATCAGGAGGACCTCTCAACGTGGTGCTAGCTAACTGTGGAGCACACTAGTGGAGCAGTGGGGAACATCTGGAAGGAATACAACCAGCATCAGCTCTGCCACATCATTTACTCCACTGAAACGTATTTAACAGAGGCTTGCTCACTTGGGTCTTTTCTAGGCTAGTGTTCAGGGCCGTGAACGAGGTGCAAGGAAGAATTTCTAAAAACTTGCTAAAGATCCTTGCCAGCAGAGGCTTATTGCTTCAAGGATGTGCTTCCTCTGTGTGGCTTTAGAGGAGGTGTTTTGATCTTTCATTCACAGAAGTAGTGGGGGAGCTGATGGTCATTAACTAGCCCCAGGATGCAAAAATAGTTATGGGATTTTGAACTGGAGGGAAACAAGGAACAGCTTGCTTAAGATTCATTTTCTTATGGATATGGTATGAGATCTGTAAGGATTTTCATGTTCTTCAAGTAACCAGCTTTTGTGAAAGCTATGAAGAGTGTAAGAGATGTTTTGTTCTACTTTTACCCGAGCCCATTGCTGTTTATATTTGCCAGCTTGATCACTGAACAATGAAAGCTAAAAAGCACAGAACAGTTAGAAGCTGTCTAGGAGGTGACGGGCATAATTTTTGGTGAATTGCCAATGACGAGGCCGATTCTGTGAAGACTTCAATCTGAGAAGCACTCAGCAGGAAAAGTTAAGTGATTCTTTATTTCTTTGCAGAGATTCATTCTGAGCATCAATCATGAGGCAGTTATTTAGGTAGCTTATTGGCATTCTCCTAAGACTTAGAAACACCTGGAAGATAATGGTTGCACATCTGTTATGCAGCAGAAGTCCTAGATGCTTAAGTAGCTTAGCTGATAAGGCAGATCTTGCTGAATCACTTAATAACAGGAAAAAATTTCTGCTCATTTATGTGCTGTACAACCACCAGGCTTTTAAGAGGCTCCTGGCCTGAGATACTATCTCCTTCCCATTTAAAAATACCCCAAAACCATTGCAGTGTTTTCAGAGATTCCTGTTTATGGAGATGTTGGGGTCTATTTTGTGGCTGGCTGCTCTGATTACACCCTTTCAACAACTTGTGTCGTTGAAATTAATAATATCTTTTGTTACTGAAACTCTTAACACTGGCCACAACTGTGACGGAAAAGGAACGCATTAGAAAGATATTACTGTGTTATAACAGAAGATGCAGCCTGAATTGATGTTATGGTAGTTCAAAATAGCAAAAATAGAAAGCCACAGTGGTTCTGATATGTTGGTTATCAGGCAAATCAATAATGTGTCTTCTTTCTGCCTCTGATAAATATTTTGAATTGTAGTAAATGGCAAGAAAGTTGCACGTATATTGGCAGTTGCCTCACCTGCCAGGGTGAAAGAATAAGCCTATGCCATAAAATAGCGTACTAGCAGATAGGGACATGTTTGGTCTAAAGTGTGGCGCTACTCATCCCCAATCCTGTAGGATTACTCATTAGCGCATTTTCTGAGTGTGGAAACTGGTGATGGAGTCCATCAATATCCAGGTTGCACTTCATTTGGAAACATTAAACTCCAGCTTTTCAGCATTTGTGCAGGCAAAAGGAGTCTACAATAATGCTATTTAGTATCGTGGCCTCTAAAACTTTTTGAAACAAATACCATCTTCCATTCTGTCTTCCAAACGCACACAGCATTCATAACTGAATGTGATCCCACCTTGTCTGGTTTCCCAAGTCATGGCAGAAGAGGATAGATAGTGATGCTCCTGAGATTTATTGATGATCCTGCTATCAGTGGAGAGAAAGTTCCTGTCCAAACCTGAACATGCTTGGTCTCCCCAGACACCTCTTTGGTGCCGTTTGTCTTGTTAATGTTTCTCTGGTGTTCAAGAACTGCCATGTGGTCCATGGCTCGCGGAAAGGGAACTAACATTCCTCCTCGGAGCCAGCAAATACGTTAAGCACTTATAAGGTGCTACAGCACAGTTTGGAAAATCAGTGTTCTGATTTTAACCTGCATACAAGGTCCATTTAACCCCACTCAAAATCTACTTTTTCTTTCAGGCTTCGTGAAAGAAAGCACCGTGCCACAGGTTCGGTTCACATCACCCCAACGCAAGGAAGGGAAGGATGGATTAGAGAGCACAAAAATGTGGGCTATATAAGGGAACAAGTGGGTATCAGGTAGATGTATTCTCAAGTCATAATCTGAAGTTTCTGTTTTCAGTAAATGAGATCTTTTATTATGAAAGGACAGATTGCAAAATGTGAAAACAGAGACCTGCAATACTGGAAATGCATACATTCAGCTTCGGGGGGGGGGGGGAGGTTCCAGTTTAAAAAAAAAAAAAAAAAAAGAGTAGTTGGCAACTTCATGTGATAGACAGCTATGGTTCAGATAAATGAATTGTTATCAAACATATCATTCCATTGCAAACAGCAGTCAATTGATACAATAGCAATTATTATTATCAGCATTTCTATCAGAGTAATGTCTACAGTTTGGAGCCTCTGTCATGAACGGTGCACTGACCACACAACAGTGAGTTCCTTCTCTGAATGGGCTGTGCGTGGCTCATTCTTGAGTAATTAAAGATTCGGTTGTCCAAAGGTTTGGCATTCATCCGTGAAAGAACTTAATTGCCTGGCTGCCGTTTTGGGTGCTTAAGGACACTTTTCAAAATCTAAAGCTCCAGTGACGCTGTTACCTATCTCCTGAAATATCCAGGTTGCCAGGGCTGCTTAATACTTCTACATTAAGTTCCCAAACACCAGTTGTGGTGTGGAAGCTAATTTAACTTTGCAGGGAGCTTTGGAGTCAGAAAAAGCAGCTAAGGAGGTATGAAATTAGGACAAGGTGGACTGAGTTCTACCTCCTTCTCTGGGGAATACTCAGTAGTGAGGATTCAGTGTAGGAGGGAAGCTAAAAGAAACAAGTTCTGCTGTGCCCCTAAGTCGTATCCACTGCATCAGTACACACCTGATCTCAAATGTAACAAAAATAAGGTCTGTAAAAAGTACTGAGAGTGACTGTGTGGGATGGCAAAGCCCAGGAACAAGAAGGAAAACCAGCTTTTTGACTCCCTACTGTGGGAAGTCTCACTGCAAGATGGCTACATGCCAAAGGGCAATAAAAAGCACGCGAAGTTCGTGTCTGAAGAAGTGCTTGAAGAAGCAGATGTGAAAGGAGGGTCAAATACTAAATCAGCACAAACGAAGCTGTAAATAACTGACTGTGGTTAAGAAGGACTCACGTACGTTAACACGAGAGTAACTGTTTTGCAAGATAAGCACTAAGTTGTATCAAACCTATAAGGAGCTTGGCTGTTGCAATATGTATGAACTAATTAACTCTGTTATATAAATCATAAGAGTGCGCAAATAAACTGAGGCTTGTGATCATCATAGGATGAGCATGTCTCCCCTTGTCTCCGACACCCTACTGTGAAAGGGGAGAAGCAAAGAAACAGGTCAAGGAGGACAAGTATAAAGCCTATTTCTAAAGCATCTTATTTCATTGGCTGTCGTTCAGAATTGGCTTGAGTAATGGGCTTTTGTGTCTTTCCACACCTCCCTTTAAAGCAGAAAAGTCATAAACACCTCTTTAAACTGTTCTAACTATATGGGGTTCCTCGTGGTTCTTTGGATCAACATTTCTAAAAATAAACGTAGACTGCAGAATTACTGTCGAGAGAGCGCTTTGCTAGCCCAAGCAGACTCAAAAGCAAATGAACACTGGGGAAAACTGTGCAAAGTAGAGACGAGAGAGATGTTACAAACGTATAGGAAATAATGCAAATGGAATATTACAAACTATTGAAAGATAGTAGTAACTGAAACATTAATTTAAGGTTTGATCAAATGCTTTAGAAAACTCTGTCCTAGTTGTGTTCTCCTCCATCCAGATTGATACTGATGCAGACTTTAATATGGACTTTTGTATGGAATGAAGAAATCATTGAATCAGGTGTGTTGTATATTATTTTCAAGACTTTATGGTCTATCTTTAAGCTAAAAGAAAGTCAGGTGGCTATTATGACTGCTTTAGAAGGATAGAAAATAGCTGAACCAAGTGCTATTTTGTAACTAATATTCATTTCCAGAAGTTAATAGTTCTATTCCCCCCCCCCAAAATCAATAGTTTACTTAGCAATTTTGCAAGCAAGAAAGAGGGGGCGGGAGAACAAAAGCACTTATGCTGGTAGCATGTTATCTATTGTAACATTTTGTGCGCGCCATCCCAGGCGTAGCCCAGGGATGGGAGAAGAGTCTTTCGCACTGTAGCAGCAGCGTGGAAGTCGTCTCCTCCCTGCCCTGTTCCTGCTGGGAGCGCTGGAAAACTGGAAATGCAAAAAAAAAAAAAAAAAAAAAAAAGAAAGGGGGTTGCTCAGCAGGTTCCCAAACCCAATACTGACTTCTTAGGGCCGTGGGCATGGCTTTGCCGTCAGGCGTAACTTGCGCTTTCCCGTCGGATCCAGACGGAGCTGCAAGGGGCGGGGGGTGCCGGCTCGCCGATTCAACCAGGGGGTTGAAGCGCGTTTTAGGCTAAGGCTTCCCTGCTCCCGCGGCTCCGGCGAAAAGCCGGGAGGAGCAAACGCGGGCGCTGGCTGGCCGCAAGGAGGAAGGAAGGGAGGGAGGGAGGATCCTAAAGGCCGGGCCGAGCGCGGAGCGCCGGGATCGGCAGCGGGGATGGTGCCGCTGCCGGGCAGCGCCGAGCGGGCCGGGAGCCCCGCGGCGCTTCACCTGGGCGGAGATCGGGCTGCGCACGGGCCGGGGGCCGGAGCCGCAGGAGCGCTGGCTGGTGATCGACAGGAAGGTGTACGACATCAGCCGCTTCTGCCGGCGGCACCCGGGAGGCGCCCGCCTCCTGGTCAGCCACGCCGGGCAGGACGCCACGGTGAGGGGCGCGCCGGGCCCCCGGGGGGGGGGGTGGTGGTGGTGCGCTGCTCAAGTGTTGGGGATTCCCTCTCTCCCAGTATCGCTCTTGCAGGTACTGTAGCGACTTCAGTGGGTGCCTACAGCGAGGGTAGCAGGGGGATGCTGCCACACATGTACAGCAACGGCCCTTTGGTAGCTGCAGCGGTCGCTCCCAGAAACATACCTTTAAGAAAGGTATCGCTCGTCGTGTGCCACGCCACATCACGTAGGGAGGGCAAAGACAGCCTGCTTTCACAAGCAGTTTTTCCAGAAAAGTTTTTGTAGTTATTGCATATTGGCCTTCTGGCCCTCGGGGTGAGCAAAATTGTTTGAAAGAATTACGTCGATAGCAAGTGTCCAACTGCTGGCGTGTCACTCCATGGGTGAGAAGACTTCCGTTCACCACCTTTCCTATTTGACTGCTATTTTTTGTCCCTACTAAGCTGTGGGGACATGCCACACCGTTTGGCATATTCCCTGGAGTTCTTGCCTTCTGATACATGTGGAAAGTGTGAAAATAGGAGTAAATCAGCTTCTGTACAAATAAATCAGTATGTGAAAAGCGTCGTTTGCTTCCTTGCTCTGTCTTTTGAAAAACAACCCAAGGCCAATAGTTCCCTGATCCTCCTTAGATAGGGGATGTTTGATGCTCACAGAAGTGAAAACAATTTTCAGTCCACTAAATTTAAATTTCAAATGCTATAGCTTGCTTTCCATATTTTCCATCATTCATTTGCTTTCTTTACTGCAGTCAGCTTTCTTTCATTTAGTACGGTCAAATTTCTTTCATCTGAGGATGCTGGAATACTCGACAATGCATAAACTTGGAAAGTACAGATATTTTATTTCTGGGATCTGAGATGGCTCTTACAGGTTGCTGCCATGACCAGATCATTAAGCCTTGCCAGACTTCAGCCAGTTTCATGCGACACCAGCTCAAATATCTTCACACTTGTGCACATTTAGAGACTATGCACCAGAGTAGAAAAATGCCTGGTTATTTTCCCACCTTTTGTTTTTTAAGCACGCATCGTGAAACTGCAGCTCAAGGGCTGTAAGTGAAATTAATAGGAAGGGTTTTTACTTTTTAACTTTGCTCCGGAGATGCTGAAGAGCAAGTAAAGCTCCATCAACTCAGCACTCTTGGATAACAACAGCCTCATCACATCTGACCAGGAACAGTATTCAGAATGTGGTTTTGTTCCAAGGCTAATTGATACATGTGATGTTGGAGTATCTTGCTCTATCTTGAACTCTGCTTACTTGCCAGCTATGAATCTTGGCCTCAGAAAAACCTTTTGAGAGAGAGAGAGAGAGAAAAGGTGGGATATTCACTACAGGTACGTCTACAATGCAGGGTGGCGTAATACAGCACGGAGGAAGCCGTCTGATTTCAGTTATCTTAGAGGCTGGCACTAGTCGACCTCTTGCAGAAGCAGGAAAAATTAGCGTATGTGTATTTCTGTGCTCTCCTGTGTAGCCTGATTATGTGCGATACCTGAACTAGCTTGTTTAGAGCGAACTCAGTGACAGCTACATGGAGCTGCAGGGTGAACATACCCAGGACCCTGGAGTCTCATCTGCAGCATATCCAAGCACGTCTTCTTGTTTCCTTCAGGGCTTCAGCTGCCCCCTCCATACGCTCTCAGGGCGTTTCCTCTTCCCCTGTCTTTCTGTATCCTGCCCTTTTGTCCTTGACCCTGCCTGGAGGCTATCGCACCATCGCTGTTTAGTGCTCTTTGTGGTAGATCAGCGGCACCTAACCAGACCTGTGAATATGAACTGGATCCTTGCATTCACTTCCTTTTGTATAACGCCAAGGACTAGAGAAAACAGAAGGTTTCCCTGCATCACGTGGTCCTTGGTGAAATCCTTCCTGCGTGGAGTTCTCTACCCAGAGATAGGGATATTGTTCTGCTTCCTCTCCTAGGGCAGGCTTCTCGATGCTGTCACCTATCCTCCTCCTCCTTCAGAACTTGTATCGCTTCTTGCAGTGTCGTTTCCCTTCTTTATGTATAGCCGGAGTATGACAAAAGTCTTGATGCTCTTGCATGATTACATTGGGAAATGTGTGAGTGCAGCCTCTGGGAAGGATATATTTCTGCAAGGTTAAAATTCCTCCCGGTCTGTCAATAAGAAGAACTGCATTTTCCTTTTAAGCAGTCAGATTTAAAAGGCAACATTCTCTTTTGACAAATTGCACAGCAAACAAGATTCTGGTCTGCTGGTCTGAGCACCTGAAAGTCAAAGGAGACAGAAGAGTTACTAAAACTGGGTGGGAAAGGGAAGAAAGGCAAGGAAACTAAGCTGCGCTTTAGGCGTTCATTCAACCCTGCGTTATGGCACCTGTATACCCATAATAACTGCAGTAGTGGAAGTCGGACCTCTTCTGTTTGTCAGCTGAAATAAGGTCTCACTTAAGGAGAGGGGAGGACAAAGACAAGAATAAAAAGGTCAGCAAAAGCTTGACGAGGTGGAAAGGTAAGCCAGCTATCTCTGCCGCTGTGGCTCCTCCCTAGCGTTAGTGTGCGCAGCGGATGGAGGTTAGTAACAGTGCTGCTTTTTCTAATCTCTTCCTTTACTCTCGTACGTTTGCAGGATGCCTTTGTAGCATTCCATGTTGACAAGCTGCTCGTGAGCAAGTACTTGAAGTCACTGCAGATTGGGGAGCTGGCACCAGAGGAACCCAGTGTTGAGCCCGCTAAGAACGTAAGTCTATCCCCATCAGTCAAACCAAAAGTAGATTAAAGCGGAATATTCTGACGTTAGACCTTGTTCTTCTGTATCAGCATACCTCCTGCAACAGTGGGATCTAATTTTTTTTCCACTATTTTTTTGTGCTACTGCCTAGGAATAATAAATGAATATTAGTCTGAATCCATGTTTACGTGGTTTAGAATGAGACTCCTGAAGATGGAGTTTTCCTTATCACAGCAACCTTAGCAAAATAACAGAGCCTTGCTTTGCTCTCACGAATATCACAGCTATCGCCTTTTCTTCTTTCCCCTGCTTTGAGAAAGAGCTAACCAAATATTCAGAAATTCTCTCCATCTGATAGTCAGTTTTCAAACCCTACTACTCCCTTCTATTGTAGATATCTGTAGGGGGAGGATGCAGGCAGAGTGTATTAGCCATAAAATAAGCCTAGTTTCACAGGCTGTATTGGCACTGCCCTTTTGTAGGGCCCTCTATAGCAGTCTCAAAGTCCAGTTCCTTAATCATCCACAGAAGCACTGTTGATGGCATTGTGGGAGTCATCAATCTGATATGTCAAAGAAAAACCTCACAAGAGAGGCACAGATGGGATAGGAGCGGTCTTGGTGTGCAAACGTTCCTTGGTCTGTATGGACCTCACTGCTTCCCTCTGTCCAAGACTCTCTTTTTCCCACTCCCCCTAGCCTGCCCCAACTTTTCCTTTGCCTAGTTGCCTACTGCAATTGCAGCATGTTGAAAAGGGCCTTGAGACTGCAGTGCCATGCCCTAGGAGCAAGGGATGTTCTAACACTGGTGCTTCTCACAGAAAATGCTGGTGGAAGACTTCCGTGAATTGCGTGCCACTGTTGAGAAGATGGGACTTCTGAAGCCAAACCGACTCTTCTTCTTCCTGCACCTCACTCACATCCTCCTGCTGGATGCTGCTGCTTGGCTCATTCTCTTCTACTTTGGGACATCGTTAATACCCTTTATTGTCTCTCTGGCGGCACTGACCATTTCGCAGGTAAGCTACCAAGCCCATAGCATATATGCAAAGAATTGCATGGACTGTCATACATATAATAGTATTGCAGTTTCATAGTCCTCCGTTTCCTCACCTGGCATAGTTCTCCTCTTCAGTTGTTAGAAAACACAGTTTGCGTGGCATGTGTTTACAGAAAGTGCAAATAAGAAAGTTTGCATGTGGGGAGTTCTCGGTATGCTTAATCTGTGACTCCCTCCTGCAAGAGATATTTTAGGGGAACCCTCAAGAATGTCAAGCCTTCGTAGCTCCTATCTGCTTGCGGTGTTGGAGAAGTAGCTGAGAAGTAAATCTTGATAAATCAAAGCAAAGGATGGGTATGGCACTGTCCTGATTGTGATTCCTCTTTTTCCTGCTCTCAGTGGTTCCTTTTTCCTCTTCCAGGTCCAGGCTTCTTGGTTACAGCATGATTTAGGTCATCTTTCAGTCTTCAGGAAGACCAAGTGGAACCACTTGCTGCATAAGTTTGTGATGTGCCATTTGATTGTAAGTACCCGACTCTGGAAACGCCTATTAGATTTGATGTCCTTACTGCAAAAGTGCATGTTTTAACTGGCTCTGAGATCATCGTACTCTTCATACTTTGTTTTTCACTTTAACAGGGGGCCTCAGCCAAATGGTGGACTCTTCTGCACTCCCAGCATCATGCCAAGCCCAACTGCTTCCAGAAAGATCCTGACATTGATATGCACCCTTTCTTGTTTACTTTGGGGAAAAAATTCTCTGTGGAGGTCAGCGTGTGTGTATGTGTGTGTGTTCATGCCCATGTGCTAGGAAATGGGAAGAACCCGCTAGTCAACAAGAAGCACATTAGAACATAAAGATCTAAAACTAAGATGTGATGACAGTTTCTGAAAAAAAATTACTTTCATTTCTGTGTCCATTTTCTTCAGTCTTCAGGAGCAGGTCATAGTTTACAGTAAGTTCCTTTAAAGGTTGCTTAGACAGTTGACGAGTAGTTGTAAATAAATTAGATGTGATTTATGTGTTTTACGTGCTGTGGAAGCCCCACCACGAAAAGGACTATTAACGATTATAGCAATCTAATGACCTATTGGATTTCATAACAACACGCTAATTAATGATTCTTAGATAACCTGTAAGCCTTATTGCTTCATACTAATGCCTGAGGCTCAGAGGTATAGACTGCTTCTGCATGTTTGTGCTTTCTAGGAGAAGGCAGAAGCCTTATCGCAAAAGGCAGCCAGTAACAGCAGGGCTGAGGAACCAAGGGCTGTTCACGTAGCTCTGTAGAACTGTTTATTGGCAGGTCCCTTTCATGGGCAGAGGTCATGCAACAGCATAGGACATTCTCAGCTTGTACAACTAGACCACCACCAGGAGCGCCAGCCTGAGGCAACGCTGTATCCCTTTTGTTGCCCAACTCCATCAATTTTTGAGGCTCTGTCAGCATAGCTATAACAGTTAGGGGTGAAATGTCTTTCTCCTCATAAGTCTTTTGCCAGCGTGAAGCTGTCAGCGTAAGTATACGGAATCAGAGAATGAAGTAGAAAAAGAAAACAGAGGAAGTACTTATGGCTATTTTTGACCAGTAATATAACTGAAATATCTTGAAATATCTAAGATTGCACCAAATGAATTATGAATGTAATAGGAATAGGAATACAAAAACAAGGAAATTCAACAGTTAAAATTCACCTCTACCCACCCTCAAAATTATTTTTATCACAACCCTTGTACGCTTAGAGATCACACCATCTTTTAATGGATGAAAGCTTCTGGTATAACTTTTGCTTCGTTATTCCCTTCCAGTGCAGATAATGGTGGTATCTGTGACAGCAGTTTGCTTCCTGCCAATTTAGCTTTTTCTTACAGGCTATATTACCTCTCTTTTGTTTTGTCATGAGTATATCTAGATCTACCTTGTAGCAATTACTTACTTATTTCACTTATTTTCCCTTACTGGAGAAAGGCTTCTGGTTTGCTTAATTATTTGTAGCTGAAGAACTTTACAAGTTGTAAGGCATTAAAGCTGTTCACTGGATTGAAGATTTCCCTTCCTTTTCCTTTTCTAAGGCATATTATGTATGTAAGCTAATAGGACAGGTACACAAGAGGGAGACAGTAGTAATGAGGGTTGTAGGAACTATGCACAAAGAGTGCTTCTTGGGAGACAAGAACGGAAAACAGAAAGTTACCTGAATGGGTTGCTTAGTCTTCACTCAGCATTTTGTTGTTCTTTCTTTTCACAGCTTGGGATCAAAAAGAAAAAATACATGCCATACAATCATCAGCACAAATACTTCTTCATCAGTGAGTATCTCCATTCTCTTGTAATGCCATAAGAACCAATGGGGCTTGTAGATCCAAGCCACAGGACTTGAGTAGCACTAAGGTGCCTGTGTGGAAGAATATAATCATCAGCCCTGATCACTAGGTTCGTGCTTGTCCCCCTGCCTCTCCCTGACCTAGTGAAGCTTTATTCCTTTTCCAAACTAGCACAGTTTCAGCACAGGGGTGAAGAGACCTTGCCTCCTTACTTTGCAGAATTCTCCCTGCCCCTTTTTCATTTCACTCTTATTGAAGAGAAGCCTTGGCCATAGCTCCCCACGAGGAAACAGAAGACAACGTTACCTGTGACCACAGGTAATGTTAGCAGTAGCATCAGCAAGACTGTCATGCTAAAGAGCAGGAACCGTCCTCAATCTGGCTTTGGAGAACTTCTTGTGTCACCTTTGTTTTACTTCTGAGACCAGTAGGCTCCCAGGTCACTCACTGTTTCTCTGTTTTGAGGCATACTGATAGCTTCCAGAAACGTCTGTATAAGGCCATAGCCCTGAAACTTCTCAGACGTTCTCCATATTGAGCGACTGTTCGGGGATCCTTTGGTTGCAGTTTGCAGTGTGGTGTCTGTTATTCAGTTCATTATTATTAACAGTGATAACGGATTCTCCCTTACAGCTCTTCCTCCGCTCCTGTTTCCTACCTACTTCCACTGTCACACATTTTATATTGCATACACAAAAAGATACTGGGCGGTAAGTATTGCTGCTTGTGCAGCTAGGAGGGATTGGGTGTGGGCCTTCAACCTTTCTCCTGAACACGGAGCTTGCTTGTGTTCAGAACTCAGTCCCTGCTGTGTGATGTTGTATGCTTTTCAGTTACGCCTGATACTGCAGTCAGTTTGCTGAAATACTTCCAGTGGCTCTGCATGCTTTCTGCTAAACCCATTGCTGTGTTCCCCAGCTTGATGATAAAGGCACAAAAGTAAGCACCAGCCTTTTCGACTTGCGCTGCTTTGCCACATTCACAGAACCAACAAATGCCCTGTCTACTTCGTTGGTTTGGGAAGCAAACGCAGAAGGTCTGTAGTGGTCAGGAGCAGAAGGATGTGGATTTATGGGAACTTAAAAATCCTTGATTTGCAGGCAATCTGCATACACTTTACACTGAACTACATAGCTCCCTATGCTGGGCAGCCAAAATTAATGTTTCATTCTTCCTTCTCTTGAGTGCGTTATGAATGCAGGAAGAGAGAGCAACTTCCAGCCACAGGCAAAATGAGATATACAGTTGTCTGTTGCTCTAGCACTGTATTCACTGTGGAGACCTGGACAATGATTAGATATAAGTCTTTAACTCATGTTTCTGAATGCATGCCGTTTGCTAACAAATTAATCCACTTACTAGGAGTAAATGCTCAAATTCACCTCTAGTATAGGAAGTCATGAAAAGGCAGTCTTATTAGCCTGTGATAACTTGAGCTTATCTAGATTATGTAATTTAGCAAAAGCCTACAGAAGCTGAAGGCAGCAAATTTTCTCATTCTTCTGACATGAGGCTCAGGAAAAGATTTAAGTGAATGTAATTTCTAAAGATTTTTTTTTTCTTGTTGTCTCTGATTTTGGTAGGACCTGGCCTGGATGCTGACCTTCTATATCAGATTCTTTTTTACTTATGGATCATTATTAGGAATAAAGAGTCTCCTAGCATATTATTTTATATTCAGGTAATATCTCTTTAGAAGGTCCTTCCGCCTTCCCCTGTATATTCTTATCATCTGTGTGTGCATGCCTTTCTTTGCCTTTTGTTTATTCTTTCACCTTTTCTTTGACCGTCTCACTTTCTGCTGAATGGTATAATTTCCTAAAATTAAACTGAAACTCCTCTGCTTGATCACTAGTCCAAGTTTGGAGTCAGCTCGTTGGCTGCAGCAGCGGAGAGGTTTTGCTGGATGCTGACCAAATTGGAGAATACATAATTTACATAATGTTCAGCGCTTTGGATAGTGGATCTACTACCGATTAGAGAAAGAGAATATTTAACAGAAATAGCTTAGCGTGGGCTTGCAAATGTTTTAGCCAGCAGTCTGAAATGCATGTATACACTTCATTTAGTTCACATATTTTACTGATTCTAATCAGTTTGGTCCTTGGTGCAGGTAGAACAAGATGAATACTATCCTGCATCAATTTCATAACAAAACTTTGTAAATAATCAAGAGTTCCATAAGAAAGTGCTAAATAGTAGGGAGCAGTAATAGCCATCGTGCCAGTGTGATGAATGTGTGGGAGAAGCCTGCCCCATCTGGCGGGCTGTTTTCTTGGAGTTGTTGGATTAGCGAGGCAGGTGTTAGCCATGTATTTGTAAGTCTGAGTACAGTGTCATGTCAATGGCTCATCTTTGGGCTTATTTATCTGGTTTTGAATCCTGGCCTCTTGTCTAACTGCACAGGATGCTGGAGAGCAGCTGGTTTGTCTGGGTTTCACAAATGAACCATATCCCAATGGATATATATTATGATAAGAATTTGGATTGGGTGTCTACCCAGGTAAGATATTTTCCTTTCCTAAGATTTGTGGCTGTTTGAGTGTGAATTCTAGGTGCAATGCAGCAAGTCCTGCATTGCATAAAGGGTGAAAAACCTGTTGGTGCCTGGGAAGTGAAGAGTAATGGAATAATAGGATTCAGTTGTGATAACAGGGAAGGAGGAGCTAGGTCCCAACTCTCCTTCCTAAATATATACACGTCCCTGGTTGTCACACCATTCTGTCTGGGCCATTTTCCCATGTCCAGAAATGGAAGTTGGCGGCCTGCTCTGGCTGAGTTCCTTCACGCCAGTAGAATGCCGCCTCTTTCCTCACTGGAGTCCAGCAGTAAAGCACGATCATCACAGAAGCTGCCTAGCATCTCTGCTCTGTCTGCAGACATAGGTCCATGAAGACCCAGGAGAAACTTTTGACTCTGTCTGTTCCTGTATGCTCACAAGAACACAGAGCCAATTCCTTTGCCAGTCTGCGTACCACCGCTGGTCCACATCACTGAAGGAGAATGTTGATCCTTGCCTTGAGGTGACTCAGCTTAGGCTAGAAAAAAGCAATGGAACAGGGTGGCACAACATATTATGCTCTTTAGAGAAATGAGAAAGGCTGCAGACACCAGTCTGTACTCATTTTGCTTTCCTTTCCCCTCCTCCAGCTCCAGGCAACATGTAATGTTGAGCAATCCCTGTTCAATGACTGGTTCACTGGGCATCTGAACTTCCAGATTGAACATCAGTGAGTACAGCCCCTTAGAGAAAGTTTTTTTTCCTCTTGTTTTTTTTTTACCCTATTCTTGCTGTGCATTCTACAGACAATGATTGGGGTACCAGTGGGTTTATAGCTTTTAGAAGGGTGAAATCTCTACAGAGCATAATAGTGTAATTCAAAACTTGCACTGGATCCGCAGGCAGACCAGAATAAGCAGCAGAAATCCAATATGGGCAGGGTCTATGAAAGCCTACAGGCAGCAGCAGGGTCTTTCCAAAGTGGTAGCCTTTAAATGTGAAAATGTCCGTGTCAAGGCACCTCCATTAATAGTCTGACATACTCATCCAAACCTATCTGTACTAACTGCTCATGCTGTTACTCCAGAGAGTGAGATATGCAGCTGAGGGATGGACTCCGTTCTTGTGCTGCTTAGCTATGGAGATGGTTACTTCTGGAGAAAGGTGGGGAAGCAGATTCTCCAAGCTGATGGCATAACTTAATTTGGAGAAATGCTGTTACACAGATGCAAGTGAAAAGAGTGGAAAATAAGGGAGGAGGAAAGCCAAAGAATCCTATGAGTACTTGTGCTAAAACCCCACCAAGGGGATAGAAGAGACAGGAGCAACTGAAAGCCCTGCTCAGTGTGGGCTGTGAGACTCCTGGGAAGTACTAATGAACATAAGAGCATCTGAAGGATAGTCTTTCTTATGGGGCACTGGCAGAGAATTTGCCTTTCTCCTCTTCGCAGCCTGTTCCCCACGATGCCAAGACACAACTACTGGAAGGTGGCTCCTCTGGTGAAGTCCTTGTGTGCCAAACATGGCATTGAGTACCAATGTAAGCCACTGCTCACCGCCTTTGCAGACATTGTGCAGTAAGTAGCAGTTAACACACTGGGAAAAGTACAGAAGGATGTAGGAGAGACCGGCTTCCTAAAGAATAAGAGTTGGCTTGTTCTTCTGTAGCATCTCAACACATAGAAACCCTCTTGTTTCCCTTTTGCCCACCAGCACTCCCCTAAACAGCTCCTCCTAATGTGGTCTCAAGTGCTCTTTCTCTCTCTTTCTCAGCTCTCTGAAGAATTCAGGACAGCTCTGGCTTGATGCCTACCTACACAAATAAGAAGGTAAGGCTTATGAAGAGGATGGTACCATTTGCAGCCTGCCATGCCTTTGCATCCCAAGCAAGCTGAGGAAGAGAGACCATGAGGGACTCTGGCAGAAAAAAAAAAGGATAAGAACTGGAAGAGGTGACTCCAAGAGATGTGAAGTTATCAGAATTGTCTGATCTGTTAAGATCTGTTAAGTCCATATAGGTCTAGCAGGAGCTGAATGGTTAGAACAGGGAGAAACAATCTCCTTTGGTTAATTGTGTCTGAGGAGTAAACATGGCTGAGAGCATTTCCGAGCCTGAGTACATGTTTGAACCAGATTATATTCGAAGTGTGCAGCTGCACACTTCGAACTTCATGTCAGAGTCCAATGCTCTGGGTTTGTTTTTTTTTTTTAATATTCCACATGTGGAGGGTTTAATGCTTAATAGGACGTGTACTTATTTGAATTATGTTGAAGTCGCACAGGATTTTGATTGAGCACAGTGTCCCAGCAGTGCACTGAAAGAACAGCATACGCCTAGCAGAGCACAGCAATTGCAATATCCAGTTGAATCCCAGCATCAGTCTCCTGACCGGTCTCTAGAATATCCTCGTTGTCGTGACACCGAGTGTGTCCAGTGGCCAGGAAGGAAAATGGGGGTTGAAAGCAGCTCAAGCCTGCTGCTCTCTTCAGAGTTCCTTTGTTCCTTGTTGGGTTTGTAGACTTCGTGTTGGGCTGAACCACGTATACGCTCCCCATCCTCGCCTGGCTGAGTTGTTTATAGCCAGGAGGTCTCCAGTGCCGAGTCTGTGTCCCATCCCTTATCACTTCAGGCCTGCACGTCTCTAAGTTGTACTCTGTGCCTTTGCTTCTCAAAGCCACTGCTGTCATCCTAGGCCTATATTTCAGCGTGTTGAGAGTCATCAATAGCTGCCTGTACCTAGAATGAGGTGTGTTTACACTTAGCTGATGTAGGCAGTTTGTCTAGAACAAAGGCATCTTGCAGTGTCCTTTGTTGTTGAGGTGATGCTAGCATCCTTGGCCAAAACTATGGTAAATCACTCCATCACTCTCCTGTGAGCCCTAAAGGGCGCAGAGTCTCTGCTTCTCTTGACAGCATTCCTCCCGTGTATGGGGGGGAGGGGAGGGTGGTCCTCGGATCTATCATCCTTCACAGATTGGCTCCAAGCTGTGGGATAAGTAAAGCAGCTAGCTTTCTTTGTGCCTTCTCCTTTGGAAGGCATTGTGGAGGAATTTTGGGAAAGGGGGCAGTAGTGAGATGGTAATAGGTGCAGTGAAATTTGAGTGCTACTAGTAGAAAGTATTCCGATGAGTTTTCTCTCGCCCAGACAAGTACATTGGTGGTGATTAGCCCTAAAGCTAAAAGGAATAGTGTTATCCTCTAGTGTACGTGAGTACTAAGGCCAAAAAGTAATGCAAGTGAGTTCCTGGAACTGAGCTCTCTCAGCCAAACGTGCCCCATTGGGTAGAATTTTCTAGTAAGAAATAATCCAACTTTCTTTGTTTCAGGGCTTCTTCACTGGGAGGGGGGGGTGGGAGGGTAAGGGCGTATTCTCTCCTGTTTGCTAAGGAAGCAGCACTGGAAGAGATATTGTGACCTAGTACCCAGCCATGCTTTGGTAGAGAAGCTTCTCTCTTGGTAGAGAAGCTTTGCTTAGTAGGACTGAGGGTGCCAGCACACTTCCAGGATACATGTTAACGAGCAGAAAACAAGCTCTCTGTATTCATTTCAAGTTGCTTGTCTTGGTTTCTGGGTGTGTATTTGTATGTATGTCTCTAGCTGAATACCCTCTGCAGTTATGTGTCTGAAACGTCAGCTAAGGAGTTGTCCTTGTAGGGGCTAGGCCCTGGAAACATGCATTTGGAAGCCCTAAAAGTGGCAGTGGTTGTAGAAATCTGTAAATAAGCCTTCTTTGAGAGGGGCTGATGATGGCAGGAGCATAATAAACATCTAAGCTAACATTTGAAAATGTTGAACCTAAGATTCTCTTCCCTAGTGTTGGAAACCAACCTTGGTTAGCTTGTGTTTGTTGTCGAAGATAGTCTACACATCAGCAAGGAGGTAGCTTTTGAAGAGCTGTATCGTCTTGCCCTCAGCTTTCCAGGTAACAGTGAAGGTAAGAGGCTAATAGTAGATCAGCTATGGTTCAACAAGGTCAGCATGACCAGTTCACCTGCTCCTGCGGCCCCTTTTTGGAAAAAGTCCTTCTCCCACAATTCGTTGCCAGCTTCTCCTCTCCAGTGTTGAGGCAGAGGCCAGCTGGAGAAAGATGCTCTTGCATGTCCTAAGGTGAGGGGGCGTTTGGAACAGTGACTGACTCTGCGGGAGGACCTTTCCGCTGGGATCTGCCTTGGTTGCCCTCCATCTCAGCATGGAGCGCTTGAGGCAACAAATGGGCAATTCCAGGGCCTGTGTGCTGTAGGCCACAGTGCTAGAAAAGGTCTGGAGCTGCATCTCAGACCCCAGAGACCCCTTTGACGGGACAGGTAAGCCCTGCAAAGCGCGAGGCCTGCTCTTGCTCCACCACGTCTCTGGAGAGGGCAGGGGATGCGAAAGCTTTTCTTCTCCTTGCCTCTTGGTTTTGCACCCCAGCAGAGTAGCTGGCGCTTTGTGGCAAAGACGCAGTGTGTGAGCGTGTTCCGGCGGGAAGAGTGCATGTCCTAGCTCTCTCGGGATGATCCTGATTCCTTCAGGGCCTGAGTTTTCTGCCGTTTAGTTTCCACCAAGAAAAGATCCCGACATGTGGTGAAGAGGCAGGGCTGCTGCTTTGGGGAAAGTGTAGCAGTGCTATGGAAACAGTTTGAGCCTAGGTTTCCAAGGAGCAGAGTCTCGCACAGGTCTAGCAGCAAAAGGAATTGATTATTTGTTGGTGGTAGAGCAAAGCAAGAGCTTGAGGTGGATGCCTCTAAGGAGGGACCCCGAACAAAGAGATTCTTTACAGTCTTATTTCCCTGCCTGCCAGGGAAGGTCTCGTTCAGTTTCTACTGAGTTGGTGGTCTCTCTCTTTCTGATTGGTCTTGGCCTACATCCCAGGCTGGTTGCCATGTCCTTGTCTTCCATGGTCCCTTGTCCTCTCAGAGGTGAACCACCACCCAGGTGCATCCCGTCTGGTCTCCTGCATGCATCCTGTTGTATGTCCTCATTAGGTAGTTGTGTGTCCTCATTAGCTGATTTGAACTGACCTTGTGGTTTTGTGGTCAGCAATGATTCTCGAGTTTGTTGACAGTTGGGCCTGGAGGCTTGCAGGCTTTGTTCACTTGAGATGCTAGTGCTAAGCAAGAGTTAGACTTGTGCTAAGCTAGTTACCATCTGAGTTACCATGTCCTTCTCTAACAAGCACAGGGTGGCCTGGCAGCGGCAGAGAGGCCAGGAAGCCCCCAGAGTTCCTTGCACGCTCCGGTGGCGGCCATGGGCCGAGCAGGCCAGGCTCAGAAGTGAGCAGAGGTGCAGCAGCAAAGGCTGCTGTGTCTTAGAGGCCGCTGCCACCTCTGCCACTTGTTCCTGATCCAGGAGGAGAGGGTTCCTTGGCTGGCTCTGGCTGGAGACTTTGTCCTTGAAGCTCTCAGGATCAGGATGGTTTGGGCCACCAGCGAACAAGTGGAGGGCCTGGCCCTCTTCTGCAAGGTTTCAAGGGCTGAAAGAGCAAGGACCAGAGCAGAGATCAACCCCCCCTGGATCTGCACAGACCCCAGGCTTCCCCTCCCCTGCTGCCAGGGCCGGTCCCACCTAGCTCTTCCCATGGCCAGGAGGAAGTGGGGGGACAAATGGCTCAGCTGCAAGTGTGTGGCCAGGAATGTCTCAAGGGCCCCTGAAGTCTCTCTCTCTCCTCTTCCCCCAAGGCCCCTGCTGCGCAAGGGGAGCAGAGCAGTGGGGTGAGGTGCTCACTGCCCAGGGTGTGTCTTCCTCCCCGTCAGCCCTGGCTGACCTGCCACTGCCCTCACTCACCCTTGCAAATGTGCTGCAGCTTCTCCTCATCCTGCTCCCTCATCTGCCGTCCAATGAGCCCTAGGCACACACAGCCTGTCACAAATCCTGCTCGCCAGCGCACTGCCAGCAGCAGAGCTCCTTCCCAGCCCTGCTGGCGTGGCCGCGGGCCCTGCTCTGTGCAGGCAGGGCTGACTGCAGGGTGCTCTCCAGAGCGTAACACTCAAGGAGGCTGTAAGGGACTGGCCAAGGCCCCCACTATTCCCACTGGCGTGGACAAGGCTGGGAGAAGGTGACATGGAGCTGCCAGGCACGGGGCTGCCTGCACGGGGCAGGTGGGGCTGTGGCAGCCCCGGGGCTGGTTGTGGCTGCCAGCCCAAAAGCCAGGGCTGGGGCCAAGCTGCCCTGGGACAGAGAGGGACCCCAGCAGGGGTTGTGGCTCACCAAGGAACCTCACGGCTTCCTCTTGCAAGGGCTCCTGCGGGCTCTGCAGGTAGCGCAGGCTCTGGCGCAGGTATTCCGCTCTGTTGTTCTCCTTTGCCAGCTGGGGAGAGCACAAGGGTTGGTGGCTGGTGCAGAGCCTCCCCACTCAGCTGGCCAGCACCTCCACCTAGGAGCAGTCTCCCCTTCCTTCCCCTGCCAGGGCGTTCACGGTGCCCGGCCAGGAGGCGCGTAGCGCTCGGGTTTGGAGGGAGCAGAGGCCCCGGTGCTGCCCAGGGATGATGAGGTGCCAGGTGGGCTGGAGTTGCCTGAGCATGCCAGAGGTGAGTGAGGGGCACAGCTCGGGCCTGGAGGGGCCCAGGCCTTATGCAGGCTGGGTGCTTTGGGGCTGTGCTTACCAGGTACTCGCTGATGCGCCTTGTCTGTCCTGTCTCGGTGAGGTAGGTGAGCTGCTGCCATTTCAGGAACTTGGCAGCGCCCAGGAGGGCTTCCTGAGAGGCCTGCACAGCAGCAGAGAGTGAGAGATGCCACCGTGGCCCAAGGGAGGAGATCCTGTGCCCCCGTCCTTGCGGTGAGGCTCAGAGCCTTTCTTAGCCCGTGGTGGGAAGATGCCGCAGCTGGGCACCAAGGCTGCCACTGGGTTCAGTGCCCCAGGCAGAGATGTGAGGCAACCACCATCTCAGGTGCCACATGCTGCCAGGGCAGCAGGACAGAGATGGCCAAGAGGTGCTGAGCTGTAGCCAAAGCCAGGAGGA
Organism: Struthio camelus; assembly: GCF_040807025.1. NCBI lineage: Eukaryota > Metazoa > Chordata > Aves > Struthioniformes > Struthionidae > Struthio > Struthio camelus. The sequence goes on along the minus strand of NC_090946.1, from coordinate 7,176,895 downwards.
GGCTGAAGTGCTGCAGTCCCAGAGATGCCAGTGCAGGACTCGGGCAGAAGAGCCTCCCCTGGGGCTTCCCAGCGTGGTGCTGGGCTCCCTGTCCTGCTCAGTTGCTGTTGCCTTGTGGCCAGGCTCCAGAGCTTGGTAGCTGGGATGCAGGGCTGGTTCTCTGCCCTGATTGCAAGTGTCTGTGTCTCTGCCCTCCCCAGGCAGGGGGAGGCTGGGCAATGTTCTGGCTCTCGCAACCCCTTGAGGGTGCTGCACCCCTCTGCAGGGGCCAAGTGCCCTGGCCATGGGTAGGGTGAACTCTGTTGCTGTGGTGGTCATGCCTTAGAGAGCTGGGGCATGCCCCAGCCCAGACACCTGTGTGTCCCCTGGGCAGAGCGTGGTGGGGCGGGAGGGGAGGAGGGCCGTGATGGGGAGAGCATAACCCTGGCTTTTTGACTCCTGCAGGGACAGCTGGGAAGCCTGTGGGGCCTCGAGTGCTTAGGCTGTTTTGGCCATGGATGGCTGCCAAGCCTTGTTGGAGCAGGTAGAGGAGCTCTGGGAAATGGCCAGCTTCTCTGGGCCTGCCGGGGCTCTTGCTATGGCCCGCACTGGTGGAGGGCTGTAGGGAGGGAGCGGGGCTGTGAGGGGACCTCAGCTCTCTGTCCATCTGTGCAGGAAGAGGCATGGCAGGAGGATGAAGGCAGGGCAGTGGGTGGCTTGGTAGAGACAGGGAGGAGGCTCTGTGCCCTGCTCAGGGCCTCCGGAGGTTGGGCCTCAAGGTAACACCCATTCAAAGGGAGCGACTGCCGGCAGCCTTTGCTCTTGATGCTGAGGCCCAGCCAAGGTGGGGAGGGGGTCAGCATTGCCCTCCCGCAATGACTGGTCAGGTCAGAAATCCACACCTGGGCCACGCTCTGGACCTGGTCGTGCAAGTGGAAGAGGAGGAGGAGCAGGCTCCTCTGCACTTGCTTCCTCATCAGTTTTCTTGTGGTGCCCGCTACCATTGTCATCGTATCTTTCAGGAGGTTGATGGAGAGGTTTCTGACGCAGCCAGACTCCTGGTGGGAAGGAAGAGGAGAGGAGCTCAGCCGTGGCTGCTCCAAAACCACGATGGGCAAGGGGCTCAATGTGGCTGGAGCAGCCTGGGCTGGCCATCCGCATCAGATCTGGGGGACCCAGCGCCCAGCGGGTGCCCGACTGTCCCCCGAGCCTTACATCATCGAAGAGTGGCAAGAGTTTCTCAGCCAGCTGCGGAACGATGAGGCTGGCCCTCTGCCCGTCCAGGAGATGGATCATGCTGCTGAGCAGAGCTAGGGCCTTCTCGCGGATGTCCGTGTCTGCGTCCTGCAGGCTCTCCATGAGGGCTGGCACCAGGGCCTGCATTTTCCTTGCCTGTGGGAAGTGCAATTTCCTTCAGCACAGCATTCCTGTGACTGAGGTGGTTTGGAGGTGGCTTGCTTGGTGCAGGGCCAGGGTCTGCTGCTGGCACTGGTGCCTTTCTCCTTGTGCAGCAGAGCCAGGGCCCTGTCCCAAAGGACTCCCAAAGTGGGCAGAGGAAGAGGACAGCTCTTGAGTTGTAAGCTACTGAGTTATCCAGCCCCTCCTGCCCAGCCCCAGGCCTCTGGCATGGCTTCAGCTGGCTGTCCCCGCTCGCTCACCATCTCGGGTCTCTCCCACAGCCTGAGGAGGCCCCTGAACACCAGCCTACGCATCACCGAGCTCTGGCTTTGCAGGTATCTCAGGAAGAGGTTCAGGATGTGATGGTCCTCTCCTCTGAGGTCAGCACAGCCCAGCAGCTGAAACACACACAGCAGTGGCAGACTGACAAAGCTGCAGGACTCCCCATATCCTGCAGTGCTGGATCCAACCACCAGCTGAGGGCAAGGCCACCAGACCCGGGCAAGGGCCAGCCTGAAGGCAGCAGTGGTTGCGAGAGCCCCTGTGGCCCTTTCCTGTGCCTCAGGGCATGCTGTGCAGCTAGCTCGCTTGTTCCTCCAGGCCAGGCCACCTGCTGCAGCCTCTTACTGTCATGCCTCTGAGGAGCAGTTGAGTAGGGAGAGCAGGCACAAAGCAGATAGATAGGAAATACAGGTAGTGGCAAGCATTACCCCACCAGAAATGGACGGAGGTACTGCTCGGAGTGCACCCACCACCCTGCTCCATTCATTGCCACCCACTGTGCAGTGGTGGGCACAAGAGAGCAGAGTGGTTTGAGGCACCCCAGAGATGCACCGCTGGCCGCTGAGCTCACCTCGACGAGGAAAGCCATAGCAGGGATCTCATGGGAGGGCTTCTCCCTGCTGAGCAGCTCTAGCAGGTGGTGGAAGATGTAGGCACGCTGGGGCCTGGGGGCCTTCCTCATCTCTCTGGCAGGGGGAAGAAGGTAGTGTTGGCCTTGAGCAGGGCAGGCCAACCTCTTGTGGGATGGCACTGCCCAGTCTAGGTGTTCTCCCACAGGCCAGGCCAGGCAGGGCGAGGCCATGTTTGTGCTCAGCTCCAGCAGCATTTGTTTTGCCGCTGCACCTTGCCATTAGAAAGGCAGTGCCCAACATGAGGAGGCTCGTTTTGGTGGAGGAGGCTGGAGAAGCTCCCTTCCTGCCCTGAAGTCTGCCTTGCAGCACAGCCCATGTCCTGCGCACTGTGGAGTCATGCCCCGTGCCCCCACCCCGCGGGCTCTTGCAGTGTTCCCCTGTGCCTCCTGCCCCTTCCCTGCTGGGCTGCCCGGGGTGGGGGTGGGGGTGGGGGAGGCGACTGCTGCTGTGCATCACCCTCTTTTGTGCCTGGTAACACCAGCTCTCCTCCAGGAGCTCTCAGAGCTGGGCTGTGACAGAGAGAGACCCCCCCCCCCCAGCCCTTTGCCGTTCCCCTGTGCCATCCCTCAGTGACGAGGGCTGAGAGTGCAGCTCCTTTGTGGAGAGCTGGGGCCGGCCTGTCAGCCACGAGGAAGGGGATTGTATAGGGCGTCCCACCAGTGGGGAGAAGGGGGCTCTCACATGGCCAGCAAAGCCACTCCGCAGTGGTGGGTGGCGGCAGTGAGGAGCATGTCCCAGGCGCCCTTGCTCTCCATGGCAAGCACTTGGCTCTTGTAGTTAGCCCAGCAGAGCAGTGCTTTCATGGCCTCCGCTGCGCACCTGCCCGCAGAGGAAAGGCCAGGTCACCCTGGGAGCCCTGGCCTTGGCTCCAGGTGCAGGGCAGAGGTGGGGGAAGTGGGAGGCAGTACCTGGTGGGGCTGGAGGCAGCAGGCTGATGCTGTTGGCATTGCCCCCAGAAGACAGCAACCTCCTCTGGCATCTCGAGAGCGAGGGAAATGCGGAAGAGCAGTGCCAGGAGGAGTTGGGGGAAAAAGAGCTTCACCTCCTGGGGGCAGAGGGGCTGATGGAGAATCTCGTGCAGCGCCCTGGTTGCCTGCAACAAACACCCAAGAGACAGTTGTCAATGGTGAGATGGTGTTGCCCTGGCCGAGCTTGGGGCGTGAGGCTCAGGTGCTGCCCTGTGCCCCAGCAGATGCAGCGCGGTGTGCGCGCGGCCTGGCTGTCTGGGCAGGGCTAAGTCATGGAAGCTCTTGAGGCTCAGCTCCTGTTTGTGACATGGGCCCATCGAGCCTCCCTGCGTGGGCATGGACATCAACCTTGGGGCGGGGGGGGGGCAGCTCTCGCGTATCTCCTGTGTCAGCCCTTGCAGCCTGCTTGGGCTGTGCGTGGGCCCTGCCTGGCCCTGAACCCGGCCCCCACCGCTAAGCCTGCCCCTAACACAAGCTTCCAGCCTGCTGAGGAAGGCCAGGAGATGCAGAGACCCAGGAGGCCAGAGAGCTGCCCAGGCAGGCCTCGTGCTTGTGCGCGCAGGGCTCCAGGCGGTGCTCGGCAGCCCAGTGCACTGGCCCAGCAGAGGCTAGACGCTGGGCAGAGCCCTGCTGGCCATGGCCCTGAGGTGTGTGTGCCCTGTGGGAGGTGCCAGCTTGGGGGGCAGATGGGGAAGGCGAAAGGGAGCGCTGCCTCTTGCCTGGGGAGGCAAGTGCAGCCCTGAAGGTGATGGAGGCCTCGCCTGGAAACTCACAGCCCACGAAAGGATGCCTGCGTTGTTGCTGATGCAGGCGGATGTCTTGTCCACTGGCGAGTCCTCCAGCAGCCTCAGTAGTTCGGGCAGCACCTTCTCTGCAGCGCCGGGCTCCGAGACCATCACCCGCCACATGGCCTTGGCAGCGCTGTAGGCCCCGAGCGCTCTGTCAGCAGGCTGCCTTGGGCGTGCCGTGGCCTGGCTGCCCTGGAGGGCCCAGGCTGGCCACCAGCCCTGCCTCTGCCCGCTGCCCTTTGCTAGCAACAGCCAGTGCGCCCTGCCCCACCAGCAGCACGTGGCCGAGCTGCAGTTCCTTATGGGGCAGGCAGGCACCAAGGTAGCCAGGCTCTGCGGCTCACTCGAGCAGCGCTCCAGGCAGGCCTGATCACCTCTGCCTGCTGCAGCCCTGCCTCATGCACCAGCACTGGGTCCAGTCCCTCAGCAGGGATCCTGGAGATCTCCACCGCTCTGGTAGCTCCCATGGCATGAGCTCCCAAGGCTGCTGGGCCCTGAGCCCTGCAGGCAGCTGAGCCCCGTACCTGTTGCATGCCGGCGAACAGTACAAGAGGCTCAGGACTGCCTCGTGAGGGTGTGCGCAGGTCAGCTCCAGAAGAGCCCTGTTCACGCTGTGCCGGGCAGACGCCTCTTTGATGGCCATCAGGCAGCTGCACATGCACCTCATGATGTTGGCCACCTGCAGGGGACATGGCATGGAGGGAGGCATTTCTCCAGCTCCCACCGACAACTGCTTCCCTTCCCACCGCTCCGTGCTGGCCTCAAAGGCTCTTAGGTGCCTGGGGGGGAGACCTGCGTTCAGAGGGAAAACAATGCCCTGCAGGCCTCGAGCCCCGGCCATGCCAGCCGCAGGCGACTTACGTGCTTCAGCTGAGAGGCGTCCTCTGTCACCAGCACATCCAGCATGTGAGCGGCTGCCTGTGTGACAAAGGCACTGGAGCAGCTCATGGCCCTGATGGCTACGACAATGAGATCTGCTCTCTCCGAGGCCTGGAGGTATTTTGCAAACATCTAGAGGAGAAAGGAGGCAGGGAAGAGAGAGGCATCACACGCAGTGCCCTCGTGCTGCTGGCTGCTGCCCAGCTGAGCAGTGAGAGCGGCTCTGGAGAGAAACGTGTGGCAGTGCTGGCTCTGTGCTGCCAGGAGAGCCAGGAGCAGGGGTTGAGCTGGGCTGGGTGATGGCCCCAGGCAGGAAGTGGGCGGTTGGGCTCAGGGTGCCCCTCTGCTGCTGCTGTGGGGAAGCAGAGCTCTGGTGGGGGGGGAGGGGGCCAGGCCACAAACTTGTGGCTAGTCCATGCTCAAGAACAAGGCGAGCCCCCTGCCCGATGATGGCAAGCACCCGTTAGTCCCCCTGTCAAAGGGTCCTTCTGTCCATCTGAGCATCGTGCTGACCCCACGGCCGGCAGTCCCAGCAACGGAGACGCTCCTTACCGCCGTGATTTCCCTAACATCGTTGGGCGGCGAAAGGCGGCTTTTTGCCTCTTCCCTGTCCTTTTGGATCTGCAGGTGCTTTGGGCTATCGTGGGACAGCTCCATGCCTGGACAGGAGGGGAGACACAGGGCAATTAGGAGGGAGGATGGTGACTCAGAGGTGGTACCCTGCAGGCCTCAGCGAGAAACGTTGCTGGCAGAGAAAGCAGGCGTGCCAGAAATGGATGGGGAGCAGGCTTTCCGGGGAAGTCCTGGGCCTATCGCAAGGCAGGTGGGAGGGGAAACGGCTTTTAAGACTACCACAAGGCAGAGGCGTTTGAGCAGCCGTTCTAGTAGGAAGCGAGACACAAGCCCTAAGAGGAGCAGGGGCTGCTGAAGGTTTTCCAGCCCGTTGGTAAGCGGGCGAGGGATTCCAGCAAGGCAGCTGACGGCCCTGCGTGAAGTCTAGGAGGTGGCTGCTGTTTATTAAGTAGTGTGTGCATGCCCCCTCTCTCCCCAGAGAGCTGGCTACAGGTCACATCCCCCATGGCCTCCTGCTTACGGGCCCGCTACACTGAGCCTGGGCTCTGTGAGCCCTGGCCTTTACGCAGTGCTTGCCCTGCGCCTACAATGCAGGAGTTTCTGGCGCTTTGCTGCTGCTGCGGAGAGTGGCTGAGGCAGCACGGTGCCTTGCCTGCCCTTGCCTGGCTCTGTGCGTGTGTGGAAGGACTCAGCCTGCGGCCGCTTCTCTTACTTTCTTCCTGTAGGATGAACGTGTACAGGTGATGAAGAGCTTCTGCAGCTCCGTGACTGGTGCCTTGGTCCTGGCAGGCACAGCACAGGATGACGTGTCCCACCAGCCTGCCCAGGATGGAGAACTGCTTCCTCCTGCAGTCGTCAGGGCCGTCACTGCTTCCTTCCAAGGGCGAGCGGACCTGGGGGAGGGAGGCAGGGCTGAAGGGTGCTGCTTGCCACCAAAGCCCTGAGGCCACGGTTAACTCATGACTGGATCACAGGTGAGCGGGAGCTGTGGAGGGCGCTGTTGGGCCCACAGCGTGTGCCCAGGGCAGTGCTGCCCTGCCCAGGGCTGCGAGCAGAGGTGGCGTCTGAGAGAGCAGGGCCTGCAGAAGGAAGGCCACCGAGGCATGGCCAAGAGCATAGCTTCAGGGCAGGGCCTTGCTGAGTGCGCTACCTTGTAGCCAGGCTTCCCTTGGAGGGAGTGCGGAGCTGCAGAAGGCTCCGGAGCACCACGAAAGGGTGATGGGGCGGCTGGAGGTTGCCTGGTCCTGAGGCGGCTTACCTTGAGCAAGGGAGGGATGACCAGGAGCTGCGTGAGCTCGGCAATGCGCCCCACAGCCCTCTGGCGCGTGGCTGCTTGCTTGGACCGGAGGAAGGGCAGCAGGACCTGGGAGGAGAAAAGCTCCTGGTCTGCGCGGTGACCTGCCAGCTGCTGCAAGCGAGGCAGCTCTGCTGATGCCCGCTCGGCTTTGCCCTTCAGCTCCTGGGAGCAGGAGCAAAGCCCGTAAGTGGGTTCTTGCCTTGCGAGTCCCCCCCAACTAGGGACAAGTCCCCTCGGCTGAGCGGCTGGAGCCGGGCAGGCAGCAGGCTCCCGTGGCTCCTGCAGCCTCTGCTGCTTGCCCGAAAGGGCCCGCTGGGCCCTCCTGTCGCGGAGGGCCAGGGGTTAGGGCTTTGCCTTCCACTGCAGGAGTCGGGTGGGCAAGAAAGGACTCTTGACTGCAGCCAGGAGACACTGGGCTTGCAGAAGAGCACGGTGGGGAAGCCTCGCTCCCCCGAGGGAGACGCTCCTCTCCCTGCAGCATGCTCTCTGCCCCTAGCGCTGCGGGGCCGAGCAGAGGGAGGTCCCCTCCAGAGAGTCCCTTTGTTTTGGGGTGAGAAACAGTCAGTCCCTGTGAAGGCCACTCTTTGCGTAAATGCCACACCTGCAGGATGTTCTGCAGCTCCAGGAGAGCAGGCGAGAGACATGTGAGCACCAGCGCCTGCAGCATGCTGTCCAGGGCAGCCAGCGTCTGCAAGGAAGACAGAGGCTTGTGGCACTTCTTCCCTGGAGCCCCCTGCCTGCAGGAGAGGGGCTTGAATCCCTGCAGCCTGAGGGGGACACCCAGGGCCCTGCGGTGCCCAGGGAGAGGGTTAGGGCAGAGGCGCTGCCGCACGAGGACCAGCTCGGTGACACTACACGGGGCCATCGGCAGGGCAAGGGGGAAAAGGCACGAGGGTGGGAAAGCCGCGCTGCAGTGCTGCTCTGGCTTGGAGCTTGCGTTCATCTCTCGGCACAGAGCAGCCGGGGACCAGCCCAGGGGGACTGTCGGGCTCTGCAGCCCTCGGCCAGGGCGTACCTTGGAGTAGAGGGCAGCCTGCAGGCTCTGCATGTGCTCTGTGGGAGGAAGGAAGAAGACCGCGCAGAAGCAGGACTGGAGGAGGCTTGTCTTCTGGTTGTGATCTAGCACCAGCTTCGCTTTGCTGCAAGGAGGGAGAGGCGCTGCTCAGAGCCGGGGGCTGACAGTGGCACCTCCAGAGCTCGTGGGCGGCAGAGCCTATGCTGCTAGGGCTGCGAGGTGGGGAGGCCCCTGGGGAGGCGCCTCTTCCTCCTGTGATGCTGGCCCAGGGACAGAGGACGGTCTGGCAGCATGTGCCCGATACCCTCTGCATCTCCTGCCTCAGCCTTCGTGAGCAAAGTCCGGAGACACTGGACAGGGCCCCGGGGCCCTCTCTGCCCTCCCGTCTCCAGCACTGTCAAGGCCCGTGCAGGGGAGAGCAGAGGCCCCGCAGACGCCTCGCTCAGACTGCCCCCGAACGGGAGATGCCGCCCAGCTGCAGCTGGTGCCGTCAGGTCCGTAGGCTGTGGAGGCCTTGAGCAAGGCAGGGGCTGGGGCAGCTATCTCATTGCAGCGATGGCGAGGAAGGCTTGCTGCCGCACCGCAGTGCTCAGCTGCTCCACGGGCTCCTCTCGCAACAGCACCTGGAGAGCGCAGCGAGGACGCGGCGTGGGAGCTGTCAGCAGCCAGCGAGGAGCCTGCCAGGCTGGCAGAGCCCAGGTGCCCCCGTCGCACCCCAGCGCTGGCACCCAGGGCAGCCCCCTCGTTGCCCCGCTCTCGGTGGCTTCTGGAGCCCTGCAGTGGGCAGCGCTGCGCTCACGAGCAAGGGCTCCCCACCTTCCCACGCTCACGCACCCCAGTCCTGGCCTCCCTGGTGTGCCAGTGCCCGGCTAGGCTTGCCCACTCCCCCAGGCCCCGGCCTGCGCCCTCACCTCGATTGCCTTTGCCAGATCCACCCTGCACAGGAAAAGCAGGACCCGCAGCAAGACATCCGTGCTGGCACCTCTGCAGAGGATGCAGACGTCGGCCAGAAACTGCAGCTTCTCGGCCTCTTCCTGGCAGCAGGAGGAGAGAGACGGAGAGCATAAGTGCGCCAGAGGCATGGGCAGCAGCACCGGAGCGTTTGCGGCCACGCAGTGGTGCGTGGCGTGCCTCTACGGGAGCAGCTCTGCACAGCCAGCAGCCCTTGCGGGGCCGCCTGAGCGTTGCACGTGCAGGGGCCACCCACCAGGAGATGCAGGCACAGCCCAGGCACAAGTGCCTGCCGTTACCTTGCCTCCGCTTCGCAGAAAGGTGCGCATGCTTCCCAGGGCTTCCTCCTCTCCTGGCAGAAGCTGCCCTAGATGTGACCAAGAAAGAGAGTGGGCAGAGCTGTCGGGGCTGGCAGGAGACAGGGACCAGTTGAGGCCTGTGCCCAGCTATGGGCTCGCAGCCCCCGGTCCTGCCCAGCCCAGGGGTGCCCACTCACTCACCTGGCTGCAATGGCTGGAGCGAGCACTGCTCCGGCTGCGAGCTGCTCCCTGAAGGGCCTCCATCCTCCTCCTCCTCCTCCTCCTCCTCCCAGGCAACCCTGGTGGAGGTGGAGGGTCCACCCTCCTCCTCCTCCTCCTCCTCCTCCTTGTCCTCCTCCTCCTCCTCCTCCTCCTCCTCCTCCTCGTCCTCCTCCTCCTCCTCCTCCTCCTCCTCCCAGGCCCTCCTGGGGTGGCTCTCTGAAGGGCCTCCATCCTCCTCCTCCTCCTCCAAGGCTTCCTTTGGGTGCCTGGGAGGTCCATCCTCCTCCTCCTCCTTCAAAGCCACCCTAGGGCAGCTGATGGAGCCATCCTTCTCATCCTCCTCCCAGGCCACCCTTGGGAGCCTGGGGGATCTGTCCTCCTCCTTCAAAGCCACCTCAGGGCACCTGATGGAGCCATCCTCCTTTTCCTTCTCCCAGGCCACCCTGGGGTGCCTGGGGGGTCCATCCTCCTCCTTCTCCTTCAAAGCCGCCCTAGGGCAGCTGACGGAGCCATCCTTCTCCCAGGCCACCCTGGGGTGCCTGGGGGGTCCATCCTCCTCCTTCTCCTTCAAAGCCACCCTAGGGCGGCTGACGGAGCCATCCTTCTCCCAGGCCACCCTGGGGTGCCTGGGGGGTCCATCCTCCTCCTTCAAAGCTGCCCTAGGGCAGCTGATGGAGCCATCCTTCTTTTTCTTCTCCCACGCCACCCTGGGGTGCCTGGGGGGTCCATCCTCCTCCTTCTCCTTCAAAGCTGCCCTAGGGCAGCTGATGGAGCCATCCTTCTTTTTCTTCTCCCACGCCACCCTGGGGTGCCTGGGGGGTCCATCCTCCTCCTTCTCCTTCAAAGCCACCCTAGGGCGGCTGACGGAGCCATCCTTCTTCTCCCAGGCCACCCGGGGGTGCCTGGGAGGTCTCCTCTCCATCCTGCAGGGAGGAAGAAAAGGGGGACATTGGGAATGGAGGAGCCTAAGGCCAGGCCTGGCACCTGGAAACAGTTGCACTGTCCCCCTGGGCTTAGCAGACAGCCTGGCTGGAGAAGGCCGAGCCCACGGCTGTGGTTTTTCCATGCAAAAGGTGTCATTTGGAAAATGCCCGCAGGCTTTGCCAAGATGTTCTTGGAAGGAAAACCTTTCGCTAACCCCACCAGCAGAGGGTGGTTCCCTGCGGGACATTGGCGTCCCCCTGCCCGCTGCAGGTGTGCTGGGCCCTGGCGCCAGCTCTCCTGCACCTTAGCTCCAGCCCCACCCCATCACCCTGCCTGCTCCTTCCTCTCCTGGCCATGGCCATGGCCAAGGGCCCCCTTGAGGCCCTGGGGAGCTGCTCAGCCCCAGCCCCAGCCCTCTTACCCAGGTCTGAGCTGGGGGTGCCTTGGGGAAACGCCTCGCACTGCGGGGCTGCCCGGGGCGACAGGGAAAGACATCGCGCGCTCAAGGGCTCCTTCAGCAGCCCTGCGTGCTCCTTCCTTTCCTGTTGCCGTCCTCCCGGACACTGCCTTGCTCATGCCATAGTGGTGCCCAACAACACCATGGGGCGCCATGGGGTCACAAAGGCCCCTGCTGTGACCCGCCGCCCTAGGGAGGGGCAGGGCACATCCCTTCAGGGGCGCAGGGCTGCCTGCCCCTCGGCCACCTCTGTCTGCCTCTGCGCCTCCATGGGGCTCTGGTCACAGACTCACAGAGCGGTGGAGGTTGGAAGGGACCTCTGGACATCATCTAGTCCAACCCCTCCACTCCAGCAGGGTCACCTAGAGCGGGTTGCCCAGCACCCTAGCCAGATGCCTTTTGACTATGGCCACGGATGGGGACTGCACGACCTCGCTGGGCAGCCTGTTCCAGCGCTCCGTCACTCCCACAGCAAAGACGTTTGTCCTCGGGTTCGGACGGACCTGACTGTGCTTCAGTTTGTGCTCACTGCCTCTCCTCCTGTCAGTGGGCCCCTCTGACAAGGCTCTGGCCCCATCCTCTTGACACCCTCCCTTCAGATATTTCTACCCATTGGTCAGATCCCACCCACCCCCCAAGTCTTCTCTTCTCCACGCTGAACAGGCCCAGCTCTCGCAGCCTTTCCTCCTATGCCCCCATCCCTTCAGCATCTGAGGAACCCTCAGCTGCACTCACTGCACTAGCTCCATGTCTCTCTTGTATTGGGGAGCCCACCCCTGCACCCGGGACTCCAGGCGAGGCCTCACCAGGGCTGAGGAGAGGGAGAGGATGACCACCCTCAACCTACTGCCAATGCTTTGCCTACTGCAGCCTGGGAGATCGTTGTCCGCCTTGGCCACAAGGGCACGTTGCTGCCTCGTGCTCGACTTGCTGGCCACCTGCGCTCCCAGCACCTCACTCCCCAGCCTGTACTGCTGCACCAGGGTGTTTCTCCTGCAGGGCAGGACTCTGCCCTTCCTTGGCTTGAACTTCATGAGCTTCCCCTCTGCCCATCTCTCCAGCCTGTCGAGCTCCCACTGAACGGCGCTACGACCCTCCAGGGTTGCAACCATACCTCCCAGTTCATAACAGCCGCAAACTCGCTGAGGGTGCACGCTGTCCCTTCAGCCAAGTTTCTGAGGAACAACTTGAACACGATTGAAGCCAGTATCGACCCCTGGGGTTCCCCACTCGCTATGATGCACTAAGGCATCCAAAATAACTGTAGCTGTCTGCCATGCAGATAATTAAGATGATCCCCAGGATAGGATTTAAGATTTACATCTTAATTTGGGGGGGGGGGGGGCGGTGCGTGTGTAAAACTGCGTGTGAGCAGGTGCCCTTTTCTATTCACTAGGGACATAGTCGTTAAGGTCAGTGTTATCTCGAGAGCTATTCACAACGTGCCAAGTGGACACACACTGTTTGGTCAGCTTGGTCTGCCATTTTCCTGATGTACCAAAGCCAATACACAGCCTAAATAAGACACCCCCCCCCATCTCCAATCATTAAAGGAACAAATGCAGTAAATACCAGTGTTTTTTCTTGGGGAATGTGATGTCATTTTTTCCTACTATTCCTAATTAGGCTCGAAGCAAAAAGAAGATGAGAGAGTGTTTCCAAAATAAAAGGAGTGTGTTTATTTTATGTTTTTCTTGAGGGAGTAGTCAAAGAAGCTGTTGTTCTCCTCACTAGGCAATGACTTCTTCGTGTCGCCGTGCCTCACCTGAGGGGATCTGTTTCTAGCACCACCACCAACAACAACAGCACAAGTTAGAGCAGCAATTCTACTTCGCTCTCCTGTCTCCAAGTGGCCACAAATCAAGCACGCCCTTTAATTTGCTTCCATTCTCCAACCCTTTGGGGCTGAAAGAATACCTCCTTTTCTTCTCTCTTCAAGTATGGCACCTCCTAGCTCCAGCTGCTGTTGAAGGACACCGAGACTTGCCTTGTTCCCCTTTCCCACAGTACTTCGTTCCAGGCAGCTCTCTCCTACCTCTCTCAGCTGTCTCTTTTCCTTCCTGAAGAGCCCTCCTCCAGGCTCCCGTTCCTTTAACGGAAAGGGTCATCTCTTTGACTAGTCTGCTCATGCTTTTCTACATCCTTCTCAGTTCCAGGAAATCCTCTGGCACCCCAGTATTTCACAGAGTCACAATTGGAATTCGGGATTTCGGCTCACCACGTGGTGAGAGTCCTTTCCAGATGCTTTGATACACCCCTTGCACACGTGAGACTACATTTAGACAGGATTATCATTTTCCTCCGGTGGCAGACATAACGGCTAGAGACGTGCAGTCCTTCTGCAGTCCCACCGCTCTCTGGGATCGATTGGGTGAAGGGCTCTCTGGAAGGGCCCGTTTTTCTCCACAGCCTAGGGAGGGAGCCTGGAGAAGCAGTTCAGACCTTAAGTTTGGCTTCCTAAAGTTAGATGAGATAACTCCACCCCAGTTACTAGCCTAATGGGTTTTAAGACTGTTGGCTTCATAGCAAAAAGCCGCTTTTTTTCCTTTTGCCTTCCTTTCCTGCTGTCTGCCTTCCTTTCGAGCCTCAGTTACGGGCACAGAAGATGGGGTTAACATGTCTTGGAAACCACACAGGACGTGTCTAAGAGGAGGAAGGGAAAGGAGAAAGACTGCAGCGAGGAGGCCTAAGGCAGATGTAAGGCAGCAAAGATAACGGCAAACTGATACTAGCTCATAGTGCCCGGCATGGGCCCGCACGAACTCAGAGCAGTCCCGTATGAGCCCGTAGGGCCCAGCACGAGTCCGTTGGAGTCCCTAGGGCCCAGTGCGGGCCCGTACCAGCCCACAGGGCCTGGCATTGACCTGAACAAGCTCAGTGTGAGCCAGTACGAGCCCACAGAGCCTGGTGTGGGCTCGTACGAGCCCGTAGAGCGCTGTGCAGGACCATACCAGCCCACAGAGCTCGGCACGGGCCCATATGTGCTCAGCATGGGGGCGTACAAGCCCATACAGCCCCAAACAGCTCTGTATGAGTCCACAGAGCCCCGTGCAGGCCCATAGAAGTCCACAGAGCCTGGCAAGGGCCCATACGAGCCCCTAGGGCCTGGCGCGGGCTCCTACGAGCTTGGCATGGGCCCCTACGAGCCCGTGGAGTCCCGTGGGGGTCTGTACGAGCCCGCAGAGCCCAGCAAGGGCTCGTACAAGCCTGCAGGGGCTGGCACAAGCCCATGTGAGCTCGGCACAGGGCTGTACAAGCCCCTAGAGCCCTGTTCAGGCTCTTAGAAGCCTGTAGAGCCTGGCACGGGCCTGTACAAGCTTGGCACAGGCCCATAGGAGCCTGGAGGGCCCAGCACAAGTCTGCACAAGCCCCTAGGGCCCGGCAGGGACCCACACCAGCTCAGCGGGGGCCTGGAGGAGCCCATACAGCCCCGTGTGGGTCTGTACGAGCCCGTGGAGCCCTGTGGGGGCCCGTAGGACCCTGCAGAGCCCGGCATGGACGCAAATGAGCCTGCAGGGCCTGGCGCGAGCCTGTATGACCTCAGCACAGGCCCGTACGAGCCCGTAGAGCCCTGTTCAGGCCCATAGAAACTCGTAGGCTTTTGACACTGTCTCCCATCACATCCTCCCAGGTAAACTCAGGAAGTGGGGGTTAGATGAGTGGCCGGTGAGGTGGACTGAGAACTGGCTGGATGGCCAAGCGCCGAGGGTTGTGGTCAGTGGTGCAGAGTCTAGTTGGAGGCCTGTAGCTAGCGGTGTCCCCCAGGGGTCAGTCCTGGGTCCACTCTTGTTCAATGTATTCATCAATGACCTGGAGGAAGGGACAGAGTGCACCCTCAGCAAGTTTGCTGATGATACTAAACTGGGGGGGAGTGGCTGGCACACCAGAAGACTGTGCTGCCATGGAGAGGGACCTGGGCAGGCTGGAGAGCTGGGTGGAGAGGAACCTCCTGAAATTCAACAAAGGCAAGCACAAGGTGCTGCACCTAGGGAGGAAGCCCAGGCAGCAGGACAGGCTGGGGGTTGACCTGTTGGAAAGTAGCTCTGCCGAGAAGGACCTGGGAGTGCTGGTGGGCAACAAGTGAAGCATGAGGCAGCAATGTGGCCTTGTGGCCAAGGAGGCCAATGGGATCGTGGGGTGCCTGAGGAAGAGTGTTGCCAGCAGGTGGAGGGAGGTGATGCTGCCCCTCTCCTCAGCCCTGGGGAGGAGGCCTCCCCTGGAGGACTGGGTGCAGTTGTGGGCTCCCCAGGACAAGAGAGACATGGCACTACTGGAGAGAGTCCAGCGGAGGGCTACCAAGATGATTAGAGGGCTGGAGCATCTCTCCTCTGCAGAAAGGCTGCGAGAGCTGGGCCTGTTGAGCCTGGAGAAGAGAAGACTGAGAGGCGATCTCATCAATGTGTGCAAGTATCTGAAGGGTGGTGGTGGTGGGGGGGGTGTCGAGAGGATGAGGCCAGTCTCTTCTCCGTGGTGCCCAGTGACAGGACAAGAGGCAACGGGCACAAACCGAAGCACAGGCAGGTCCACCTGAACCTGAGGAAAAACTTCTCGACGGTGAGGGTGAGTGAGCACTGGCACAGGTTGCCCAGAGAGGTGGTGGAGTCTCCTTCGCTGGAGACATTCAAAACCTGACTGGATGCGATCCTGGGCAATACGCTCTAGAGGAGCCTGCTGGAGCAGGGGGGTTGGACTAGATGATCTCCAGAGGTCCCTGCCAACCTCAACCATGCTGTGACTCTGTGGAGCCGGGCGCGGGCCCCCCCGAGCTCAACGCGGGACTACACAAGCCCGCGGAGACCCGTGCGGGGCCGTAGGAGCCCCTCGGGCTGGACGAGGGGCTGGACAAGCTCCGCGCAAGCCCGCACGAGCCTGGGCAGGACTGTATGAGCTGGGGGAGAGCGGCCTGGGACCGGGCGAGCCCGTCGGGGGCGACCCGGGCCGGGAGGAGCTCGGCGGGGCCTCGACGTGGGTCACACGAGGCAGCGCCGCTTCCTGCCTGCCCTGCCCGCAGCCCCTGCCCTGCCCGCGCACGGCGCCTGCCCTCCCCGCTGCCCTCTGCCGCCGGCGACAGCCGACCGGGCGGCGACGGGCGGGAGGACACTGAGGGGGGACAGCGAGGGGGACACTGAGGGGGGACAGCGGGGACCGCGTCCCTGGCGCCGGCAGGCCCGGACCCGCCGCCCGCCCGCCCGCTCGGCGGCGCCCACGGCCGCCGGACGCCATCTCCGGCCTCTCTCCGCTCCCTCCCGCCCTCCGCCCGGGCCGCCGCGGGGATTGGCCGGCCGGGCCAGCTGCCTCTCGGCCATTGGAGGGCGCCTGCGCGCCGCCCGCCGCTGATTGGCGCCCCGCTCCCGCCTCTGGCCGGGGGAGGGGGGAGCGAGCGGCCGGCGGCGAAGATGGCGGCGGGGTGGCTGGCTGTGTGGTGGCGCCTGGCGGCGGCGGCCGGGTCCCGTCGCGTCGCGTCGCGTCGCGTCCTGTCTGGTGCGGTGGCGCGGCGCTGCTGGAGAGCGGCAGGCTGCGGGACGCGCGGCGGGTCGTGGCGCAGCCGGGCTCGGGGGCGGCGGGGGGGCCGGGCCGGGCGCGGGGAGGCGGTCGGGGCGGCCGGTCGCTCTCGCCTGGGCAACGCGCAACGGTTGTGGCAGCGCCGTTGGCAGCGCGGCGGGACCGAGCGGGACGTGCGCGATGGTGCCGGCCGCGAGCTGCTGGCAGCACCGGCGGGCGCCGCGGAGGAGCGAGCGCCGGCAGCGGAGCGCTGGGTGTCTGCGGGCGCTGTTTGCCGGCCCGTGCAGCGAGTGCCCGGCGGGCTGCGGGCGGCGCCGGAGGAGGGAGCGTTGGCAGCCGGCAGCCGGGCTGTCCGGAGCGCCGGGGAGGGGGCAGCGCTCGGGCAAGGGCTTCCCTGGCGGCCCCGAGGCGGCCGGGTGGCGCTTCCCGCCCCGCCGGGGGCTCGTCTGCTGCCGGGGGCGGCAGGTTTCCAGCGCGGCTGCCGCCCTCCCTCGGGCTTTCTTCGGGGGCGGGTGTTGGCAGGCTGGTTCCCAGCCCTGTGGGAGCCGCTGGAGCCTGGTGGTGGCTCGGCGTGTGGTGGCGCTGGCGCGGGGTCCTTCCTTGTCTGTCTGTCTGCCCGTGCAGAGCTTTCAGCCTTTGCTGTAGAAAGTGGAATCGGAGCGTATCATTTGGCCAGGGGGAAAAACCATCTTCTTGCCTGTGAAGCGTATAAGTAGAAGATGTGTTTTACTGGCGAGGCTGTTTTGGGGTTTCAGCTGCCTGGGGAGCTGAGAAGCGTAGTGGGAGCTGTGTCCTGTCTCTGCAAGATCTCTGTCTGCTTCCTTTGTGGCCGCTGGGAGCTGATGTGCTCACTGAGAGCTCGGTTGTGTTTCTCGGTTGTGTTTTCTGTTGCCTGGGTCAGCTCAACGTGGCCGCTTTGTCTGTCTGAGGGGGCAACTGGGGCGTGCAGCTCCCGCTGCCGGAGGGCTGTGGGGTGTTTCAGTTCCCAGTAGGTCATGACCGACTGGGTTACGCTCCCCGGGGCTCCTCTCCGCAGGTAAGGCCGGTGGGAATGTCTCGTGCCAGGGGAAGGGGCTCTCTGGGACAGCTCTGGCTGGGCTGCAGTGCACTGGAGCATAGGAGGGACTGGAGGACTTTGGACTTGCTTCTCTTTGGCTTTGCTTTTTGGAGTTGTTGGAGCTCCCTTGCCTTTTTAGTGAAGCAAGGGGCACTAAAGAGGAGAGGGAGTGTGAGTTGTGTGCAAGAGATGCTGTTGCTGTGCTGTGGTGCAGTGCCAGACTCGAGAGAGGGTCTCTCCTTTTCTAGGTGTCTGGGCGTCCCCTGCAGCCCACGCAGTAGGAACGTTGTGTCCCCTCGGCATTTCTGTACTGTGCCGGCGCCTTCTCCCTGAAGGCAGGCCTCTTGGTGTTCAGCGCTGTCGCCTTGCACACGAAGGAGGAGGAGAAACGGGCCTGAGCTGCGTATGGGAGGAAGAGGCTTTTTGCCCATCCCTGGCACCGCGCAGAGAGCAGCGGCGCTCGGGCTCCTTCCGAGACCTTTGAGGCCTGGTAGGTGCCAGACAAGCTATGGCTCTGGTTTTGATTTATTTCATTATTATTATTGTTTTTTCATATTTGGGGCCACTAGTTGTGTGCGTTTCTGCTCTGTTTTCAGCAGGAGCCGTGCTCTGTGGATGCACTGAAGGCCAGAAGGCAGAGCCGCAGCGCGCAGAGCCCCAGCGCCCGCTCCCCAGGGGGGGACGCGGGGTCGGGCCCGAGTGTTGAGAGAGGGAAAGTGCCTGGTCCTGCTCTTTCTTAAGAGCTCTGTTTTGTTTTCCTAGGTGCTGGTTGCTGGCAAGAGCTGCTCTTTCATCTCTTGCCCACCCCTCCTGCAGCTCTCTGGGGCCCCAGCTTCAGACTCCAGCTGCACTGAGGAAGTGACCTGCTTTCCCAGAGACCCCCCCCCCCCGCCACCCGAAGGAGCAAGAATCCGGCTTTGGCCTTCACGCACCCCTCCAGGAGCTGCCGCAGCAGGAAGGCGGCCTGCGCCTGCCAGCTCGTCCTGCTCCCCAGGAAGCGCCAAGTGGGACTCGGGCACGGTGGCACCGCGCGAAGGTGTTTGGGCTCTGGGCAATAAAGCTTGGCGCGAGCCCCAGCTGAGGCGAGGTGCCACGTGCTGTGTTCTGTGCGCGGTCTCTGTTCACGCCTGCTCGCAGCTTGCCGAAGGCTGCGTTCTCCCTGCTCGGGGAAGAGCTCCTGGCTGCAGCGCTGGAGCGGAGAGGGGGCAGCCGGCAGCCAGGGCCATCTCGCTGCAGTAGGTGAGAGCTCCTGTCCCAAGGGGCTGTTTCTCCTGGCCCCCAGGTTGGCCCTTCCTTTGAGCAGGGGCCCTGGCAGCCCAGCTCCAGCCCGGGAGGCAGCGGGGAAGGCCGGGGCGACGAGGGAGCAGCGAGCGCTCCTTGGCCTCAGGGCTTTGTGTGGGGGCAGCTGCTGGGCAGGGCTTTTTTGTGCCCCCACCAAAGCCCTGAGGCTGGGGAGTGGGGGGGGTCTGGGCTGAGGCCTGCCCCTGCTGCCCTTAAAGGCAAGGTTGAGAGGCTCTGGGTGCTCTTCATGGAACCTTGCCTTTAAGGGCAGTGGGGGGCGTGGGGGCCAGGCCTGGCCCCCATTGGGCCACACCCCCCCCCCGGGAGCCAGTGGGGGCCCTGGAGGCCCCTGGGCTCCCTAGCCTAAGAGACTTGTGTGGGGACAGAAATTCAGCAAGGCTTTTTTGCCCCCACACAAGTCTCTCAGGCTAGGGAGCCCAGGGGCCTCCAGGGCCCCCATTGGGCCAGGCCGGCCCCTGCCCCCCGGGGGAGCCAATCGGGTCCAGGCCTGCCCCCGACGCCCACCACTGCCCTTAAAGGCAGGGCTGGGAGACTTTCAGAGTCTTCAAGTCTCTGGGGGCTCTCCAAGTTACTGGAAGAACCACCTCAGGGATTCAGCCCAACTGGGAGACCTGAAGAAGAAAGGTCTCCCAGGTGGGCGGACTCCCTGAGGTTGGTCTTCCAGGTACTTGGAGCTCCTTAATGTCTTCCTCAGTGCCTCCTGGTTCCCTTCAGAGCCCCCAGAGACTTTAAGACTCTGACAGCCCCTAGGGACTTGTAAGGAACGCAGCTGACCTGGGAGCCCTGCAGAAGAGAGGTCTCCCAGGTGGGCTGAGTCCCTGAGGTTGGTCTTCCAGTTACACTGAGGGACTTGGGAAGAAATTAAGGAACTCCAAGCTACTTGAAGAGCACCCTGAGGCTTGAAGACTCTGACAGTCTCCCAAGCCTGCCTTTAAGGGCAGGGGTGGGTGTCGGGGGCCGGCCTCAACCCGCCCGGCTCCCCCGGGGGGCAGGGGCAGGCCTGGCCCCACTGGAGCCGCTCCCACTCCAGGGAGCTGCTCGGGGCAAAAAAGCGCCGCGGCCTCGCTGTGCCTGGGGCGCCCTCGCTGCTCGGCCACGTGCCCCCAGCCGAGTTGACGCCCAAACCTTGGCTGTCACGAGGAACGCCCACGTCCAGCCGCGGAAAGGTCGGGGCCCCGGGGACCTAGATGGCCCCGCAGCGGCCGTGGCTCCTTTCTCCACCGCCTGGGGGCCCGGCCGGGCCGGCAACGCTGCTCTCCCTGGAGAGGAGGCTGCTCTCCCCCTTGGGCTCTGGGATCGGGTCCCTGGGGGCTGGGGGACGGGCCCGGCCGTCTCGCTGACTCCGCTGGCGCTGCCGCAGGGCCGGGCGGGCTGCAAGGGAAAGACAAGAGCCCTTGGTGGCCCGTCCTCTGCCCGGCTGCTGACGGCTGAGCTGCCGGGCGCTGCCCGGCCGGAGAGGGCTCCGCGGGCACAGGACCGCGGCTCCCTCCTCTTCCTCCTCCTGGTGCTGGGCAGGGCAAGGGGATCGCTGCCAAACTCCTCTGCCTCCTGCCTGCCTGCAGGTGCTGCACGAGCCCCTCCCCGCCTGGCTGGGGTGAAGCCAGCAGGGTGCAGTGTTGGGGGGGGGGGCTCTGGGGTGCCCCACAAGACAATCCAAGCATCGAGGGCGCTCCGAAAGGCAACCCGAGGAGCCGGGGCGCACGGAGAAGCGAGCGGCGGGCCGAGGAACCAAACGGAGGGCTCCGAGGTGCTCTGGAAGGGGAAAAACACAAACAAACAAACAAACAAACCACCCCCAAGGCTCTGGGGAGCCAAAAAGCAAACCCCAGGGCTCCAGCACATCCCCACAGGCGAGCAGAAACATCTCAGACGCTTCAAAAGGCAAACCGAAGCCTAGAGGGCTCTCAAAGAGCTACTACTATGGGGCTCCAGAAAAAGCACCCCGAGGTGGCTAGAGCACCCTGCAGAGCACCCCAAGTGCTCTGGGGTGCCCCAAAAGGCACCCCCAGGGGTGTAGGGTGCTCCAAAAGCCAAGCTGAGGTTCCAGAGGCCCCCTGAAAGGCAACCTGAGGGGTCTGGGGCACCCTGAAAGGTACCCCAATCACTCTGGGGTGCAAGGAAAGGCACTCCAAAGGGGGCCCAGGGGACCCCAAAATACACACCAACAGGCCCAGGACATACCTAAAAGGACAAGAAATGGGTCTGTGGTGCCCCAAAAGCCACATCCCAAGCTCTGGGGCGCACCAAAAGGCACAGCAAGGGGACCAGCAGGCACTGAAAAGCACACCAAGGGGTCTGGGTGACCCCAAAAAGCACACCGAGGGACCTTGGGCACCCTGGACGGCACACCGAAGGGCTGAGGCACTCCGAAAGAAACACCGGGGGGTCCGCGCGGCCCAAGCAGCACAGCGAGAGGCCAGGAAAGCCCTGAAAGACGCGGCAAACACTCTGCGGGGCACCAAAAGTGACACCGAGGGCTCCAGGGCAGCCCCAAACGTGCAACGGGGGCACCGGGGAGCAACCACAGCCCCACTCGGGGCTCAGGCTGCACCGAAACGCCCACCGAGGAGCCCGGGGCAGCAGGAGAAAACTGCTGAGGGCGCCAGGCCTCTCCGAAAGGCCCAACGTGGGGCCAGGGGCACCCCAAAAGCCACAACCTCCAGCCCAGCAGACAGCAAACTGCGCATACAAATGGGCCTGGGACACCCCAAAAGCCACAGCCAGAGCTCTGCGGAGCACAACAACGCACACCAAGGGCACAGGGCAGCACCCAAAGGCACCCTCAGCAGGGGCTGGCACCCCACAAGGCACACCCAAGCTTTGGGGCACCCTGAAACGCACCCCGAGCAGCCAAGGACACACCGCAAGGCAGACAAAAGGCGCCCAGGGCACCCCCAGAAGCACAACAAGGCCTCCGCAGCACCCCAAAAGCCACAACGACCCCCCTGGGACCTACCAACAAGCACACGACATGGCTCTGCGGTGCCCCAAAAGCCACATCCACAGCCCTGGGCTGCCCCAAAAGCCACACCAAGGGGCCCAGCGCACACCAAAAGGCACCCTCAGCACCTCTAAGCACCCCAAAAGGCTCACCAGACGGCTCCACGGCACCCCCACACGCACCCCGAGGGCCCTGGGCGCACCAAAAGGCACGGGCAGGCACCCGCGACGCACCAACACGCCCATCGAGCTCCCTGGGCCACCAGGAGAGCCACAACCAGGGGCCGCAGAGGCACCACAAGGCACAGCCAGGCCTCTGCGAGCAACCACACGCACCTCACAAGCCCTGGCCAGCACCAAAAGACACCCCCGAGGGCCCAGGACACCCCCAAAGGGGCAACGAGGCCTCCGACGAGCGCCCCAACCCCCTTCCAAGGGCCATCGGCAACCCTAACGGCACTGCAAAGGTCTCCAGGCAGCCACCGACCCCACACCAAGGCACCCAGCGGACACCACAAAGCACACCGAGGGCTCCGGCTGCCCTCCCAGAGCACACCCATACGGCCGGGCCACCCCCAAAGGCCCCCAAGACGCCAGCGCAGCACCCAGAGGCACACCGAATGCCCTGGGGAGCACCAGCGGGCACCACGAGGGCTCTGGGGCGTCCCCAGAGGGGCAGCGATGGGTCTGGGCAGCACCACGGGGCACCTGAAGAGCCCTGCGGCGGGCACAAACGCACACCGAGGGGTCAAGGACAACGCAAAAAGCACAACATGGGGTCTGGGCACCCCCCAAAGCTACCCCGAGGGTCGCAGGTGCCCCAAAAGGCACACCAAATGACTCAGAGGCACCACAACAGACAGACCAAGGGGGCTGGGATGGGGCCAAAAACCACCCCCAGGAGTGTGCGGCACCCCAGAGGGCACACGGAGGGCCTCGGCCGGGCCACCTCCAAAAGAGCCCCAATGAGACCGCAGAGCCCCTCCAAGCTCGCCCAAGCCTGCAGAGCCTACCACAAGGCCGTCCGAGCACGCAGAGCCTGATACGAAGCTGTCCAGGCCGCACCCAAAGGCACGCGGAGGCTCCACGGCCGCCCTCGAAGGCACGCGGAGGATCCCCAACTCACCAGAACGACACTCTGACGCTCCCCGATCTTGTAGAACGACACTCGGAGGCTCCCTGGCCGCACCCAAAGGCAGTCGGAAGCTCCTCAGCCTCCTACGACACTCCGAGGCTGCCCGGTCTCCTACGACGATCCTCGGAAGCTGCCCGGTCTCCTACAACGACACGCAGATGCTCCCCTGACTCGAAGGCGACACTCGGATGATGCCCAGTCTCCTAGAACGACATGCACAGGCTCCCCGGCTGCACCGAAAGGGACGAGGAGGCTCCCTGGCCGCACCCAAAGGCACGTGGAGGATACCCGGCTTCCTAGAACAAAACTAGATGCTCCCCGGCTGCTCCAAAAAGCACACAGAGGATCCTCCGCTTCCTAGAACAACGCTCCGAGGCTCCCCGGTCTCTAGAACGAAGTTCAGAGGCTGCACGGCCGCACCCAAAGGCACGCGGAGCCGGACCGGTCGACTGAAATGACACTCGGAGGCTGCCTGGCTTCCAAGAATGACGCTCCGAGGCTGCCCGGTCTCCTAGAACAACACTCGCAGGTTGCCCAGCTGCACCCAAACGCACGTGCACGTTTCCTGGCTTCCTAGAACGACACGCGGAGGCTCCCTGGCCGCACCCAAAGGCACACGGAGGCTCCCTGGCTGCACCCAAAGGCACACGGAGGCTCCCCAATCTCCTAGAAAGACGCTCACAGGCTTCCTGGTCTCTTAGAACAAAATTCAGAGGCTGTTTGGCCGCACCCAATGGCACACGGAGGCTCCCTGGTCTCCTAGAACGACACTCGGAGGCTCCTCAGCTTCCTAGAACGACATTTAGAGGCTCCTCGGCCTCTTAGGATGACACTCGCAGGCTCCCTGGCCGCACTGAAAGGCAGGCAGAGGCTCCCCAGCCGCACCAAAAGGAACGCGGAGGCTGCCCGGCCTCCTCGAACGACACGCGGAGGCTGCCTGGCCGCACCCAAGGGCACGCGGATGCTGCCCGCTCTCCTACAACGATACTCGGAGGCTCCCTGGCCACACTGCAAGGTTCGTGGACGCTGCTCGGTTTCCTGCAACGACACGCGGAGGCTCCCCGCTCTCCTAGAACAACACGCGGAGGCTGCCTGGCCTCCTACAACGACACGCCAAGGCTTCCTGGCTGAACCGGACGCACACAAAGGCACGAGGAGGCTCCTCGGATGCACCCAAAGGCACGTGGAGGCTGCCCGGCCTCCTACAATGACACTCGGAGGCTCCCCGCTCTGCTTGAACCACATTCAGATGCTGTCCGGCCCTACCAAAAGACACGCAGTGGCTAACCGGCTTCCTAAAACGACACTCAGACGCTGCTCAGTCTCCTACAACCACACGCGGAGGCTGCCCGCTCCACTAGACCGACACGCCGAGGCTGCTCGGCCTCCTACAACGACACTCCGAGGCTGCTTGGACATCCCCAAAGGCACATGGAGGTTGTCCGCTCTCCTACAACGACGCTCAAAGGCTGCCTGGACGTACCGAAACATGTGCGGAGCCTCCCCGGCCACACCTAAAGACACGCACAGGATCTCTGGCCGCACCCAAAGGCACGGGGAGGCTCCCCGGCCTCCTAGAACGACACACGGAGACTACCCGGCCTCCTAGACTGACACTCCGAGGCTGCCCGGCCGTACCCAAAGGTAGGAGGAGGCTCCCCGGCTGCACAGAAAGGCACGCGGAGGCTCCCCGGCCTCCCCGAACGATACTCGGAGGCTGCCCGCTCTCCTGGAATCACACTGGCAGGCTGCCTGGCCGGACCAAAAGACAAGTGGAGGCTCCCTAGTCTCCTGCAACCACACTCAGAGGCTGCCCGGCCGCACCCAAAGGCACACAGAGGCCGCCCAGCTGCACCCAAAGGCACGTGAAGCTTTCCCGGCCTCCTACAACCACACCCCGAGGCTGCCCGCTCTCCTAGAAAGACACGTGGAGGCTCCCCAGCCTGCTAGAACGACACTCCGAGGCTGCCCGGCCGCACCCAAAGGCCTGCGGAGGCTGCCCGGACGCTCACAAAGGCACGTGGAGGCTGCCTGGCCGAACCAAAAGGTATGTGGAGGCTCTCCGGCCTCCTACAACGACACTCCGAGGCTGCCCCGAGGCGCCAAAAGGCACACGGAGGTTCCCTAGTCTACGACACGCGCAGGCTGCCCATTCTCGGATCGGTGGAGTAGTTCTGGCCCTGGTGGAGTGCTTTCAGCACCAACGGAGTGCTTTTAGGCTTGGCGCAGTGGTTTCAGCCCCGACGCAGTGGTTTTCGGCTCGGCGGAGTGGTTTCAGCCCCGATGGAGTGCTTTTTGGCTCGGCGGAGTGGTTTCAGGCCCTGACAGAGTGGTTTTAGGCTTGGCGCAGTGGTTTTAATGTCGACGGAGTGGTTTTGGCCCTGGCGGAGCAGTTTCAACCCTGACGCGGTGGTTTTCGGCTCGGCAAAGTGGTCTCAGCCCCGACAGAGCGGTTTTGGTCCTGGCACAGTGGTTTCAGCCCCGACGGAGCGGTTTTCGGCTCGGTGGAGTGGTTTCAGCCCCGTCGGAGTGGTTTTCGGCCTGACGCAGTGGTTTTAGGCTCGGCAGAGTGGTTTTGGCCCCGACAGAGTGGTTTCAGGCTTGGCGGAGGGGTTTCAGCCCCGACACAGTAGTTTCAGTCTTGGCAGAGTGGTTTAAAGGTCAGATGAGTGCTTTTGGCCCTGGCGGAGTGGTTTCCGCCCCAACGCAGTGGTTTTGGCCCTGGCGGAGCAGTTTCAGCCCTGATGAGGTGGTTTTCGGCTTTGTGGAGTGGTTTCAGCCCTGACGGAGTGGTTTCGGCCCTGACGCAGTGGTTTTCGGCTCGGCAGAGTGGTTTCAGCCCTGACGGAGTGGTTTTAGGCTTGATGGAGTGGTTTTAAGGTCACTCGAGTGGTTTTGGCCCTGGCGGAGCAGTTTCAGCCCTGATGAGGTGGTTTTCGGCTTTGTGGAGTGGTTTCAGCACTGGTGGAGTGGTTTCGGCCCTGACGCAGTGGTTTTCGGCTCGGCAGAGTGGTTTCAGCCCTGACGGAGTGGTTTTAGGCTTGATGGTGTGGTTTTAAGGTCAGCCGAGTGGTTTTAGCCCTGGCAGAGTGGTTTCAGCCCCGATGCAGTGGTTTTAGGTTCGGAGGAGTGGTTTTGCTGTTGGCGGAGTGTTTTTGGCACTGGCGTAGTGGTTTCAGCCCCGACGCAGTGGTTTTGGCCCCAACGGAGTTGTTTTAGGCTCGGCGGAGTGGTTTCAGCCCTGATGCAGTGGTTTCAGCCGCGACGCAGTGGTTTCAGCACTGGTGGAGTGGTTTTGGCCCCGACGCAGTGGTTTTAGGCTCAGTGGGGTGGTTTTAAGGTCAGCCGAGTGGTTTTGGCACTGGCGGAGTGGCTTCAGCCCCGACGGAGTGGTTTTCGGCTCGGCGGAGTGGTTTTGGCCCCGACGGAGTTTTTTAGGCTCGGCGGAGTGGTTTCAGCTCCGACGCAGTGGTTTTAGGATTCACAGAGTGGTTTCAGCCCCGTCGCAGTGGTTTTTGGCTCAGGGGAGTGATTTCAGCCCCGACACAGTGGTTTTAGGCTCGGCGGAGTGTTTTCAGCCCTGATGGTGTGATTTTAGGCTTGATGTAGTGGTTTTGGCCCTGGCGGAGTGGTTTCAGCCCTGACGCAGTGGTATTCGGCTTTGCGGAGTGGTTTCAGGCCCCGATGGAGTGGTTTTCACCCTGACCAAGTTCTTTTCGGCTCGGCGGAGTGGTTTTAGGCTTGGCGGAGTGGTTTTAGGCTTGGCGGAGTGGTTTCAGCCCTGACGGAGTGGTTTTCCCCCTGACGCCGTGGTTTTCGGCTTGGCGGAGTTGTTTCAGCCCCGAAGGAGTGGTTTTCGACCTGATGGAGTGGTTTTAGGCTCGGCGCAGTGGTTTCAGGCTCGGCGCAGTGGTTTCAGCCCTGACGGAGTGGTTTCAGGCTTGGCGGAGTGATTTCACCCCCGACGCAGCGGCATTAGCCTTGACGGAGTGGTTTTAAGGTGAGCTGGGTGATTTTGGCCCTGGCGGAGTGGTTTTCGACCTGACAGAGTGGTGTTAGGCTTGGCGCAGTGGTTTTGGCCCCGACGGAGTGCTTTCAGGCTTGGCGGAGTGGTTTCCGCCCCAACGCAGTGGTTTTCGACCTCATGGAGTAGTTTAAGGCTCGGCCCAGTGGTTTTGGCCCCGACGGAGTTGTTTTAGGCTCGGCGGAGTGGTTTAGGCCCCCAAGGAGTGCTTTTGGCCCCGACGGAGTGGTTTCAGGCTTGGCGGAGTGATTTCAGCCCCAACACAGTGGTTTTCGGCTCGGCGGAGTGGTTCTAGGCTTGACGGAGTGGTTTTAAGGTGAGCTGGGTGGTTTTCAGCCTGGCGGAGTGGTTTCAGCCCCAACACAGTGGTTTTCATCTTGGCGGAGTGGTTTCAGCCCCGACGCAGTGGTTTTCGGCTCGGCGCAGTGGTTTTAATATCGGCGGAGTGTTTTTGGCCCTGGTGGAGTCCTTTTCGGCCTGACGCAGCAATTTCCACCCCGACAGAGTGGTTTTGGTCCTGGCACAGTGGTTTCCGCCCCGACGCAGTGGATTTAGGCTCGGTGGAGTGGTTTCCGCCCCAACGCAGAGGTTTTCGGCTTGATGGAGCGGTTTCAGCCCCGACGCAGTGGTTTTCGGCTTGGCGGAGTGGTTTCAGCCCCGACGCAGTGGTTTTAGGCTTGGCGGAGTGGTTTTAAGGTCAGCCGAGTGGTTTTAGCCCTGGCAGAGTGGTTTCAGCCCTGATGCAGTGGTTTTCGGCTTTGTGGAGTGGTTTCAGCCCTGACGCAGTGGTTTTAGGCTCGGCAGAGTGGTTTTAATGTTGGCGGAGTGTTTTTGGCCCTGGCGGACTGGTTTCAGCCGCGACGCAGTGGTTTCAGCACTGGTGGAGTGGTTTTGGCCCCGACGCAGTGGCTTTAGGCTTGGTGGAGTGGTCGCAGCCCCAACGGAGTGGTTTTCGGCCTGGCGGAGTGGTTTCAGCCCCGACGCAGTGGTTTTCGGCTTGGCGGAGTGGTTTCAGCCCCAACACACTGGTTTTCGGCTCAGCGGAGTGGTTTCAGCCCCAACACAGTGGTTTTAGCCTCGGCGGAGTCGTTTTAGGCCTTGCGGAGTCGTTTTGGCACCGAAGGAGTGGTTTAAGGCTTGGCGGAGTGCTTTCGTCCCCGGCGCAGTTTTTTTAGGCTTGATGGAGTGGTTTTAGGCTTCAATGAGTGGTTTTAAGGTCGGCCAAGTGGTTTTCGGCTCGGCAGAGTGGTTTCAGCCCCGACGGAGTGGTTTTAGGCTTGATGGAGTGGTTTCAGCCCTGACGGAGTGGTTTTAGGCTCAGTGGAGTGATTTCGGCCAAGACAGAGTCGTTTTTGGCTCGGCGCAGTGGTTTTAATATCGGCAGAGTGTTTTTGGCCCTGGTGGAGTCCTCATCGGCCTGACGGAGCAATTTCCACCCCGCCGGAGTGCTTTTCTGCTTGGTGGAGTGCTTTCAACCCCAACGGAGTGCTTTTCTGCTTGGTGGAGTGCTTTCAGCCCCAACGCAGTGGTTTTCGGCTCGGCAGAGTGGTTTCAGCCCCGACGGAGTGGTTTTAGGCTTGATGGAGTGGTTTCAGCCCTGACGGAGTGGTTTTAGGCTCAGTGGAGTGATTTCGGCCAAGACAGAGTCGTTTTTGGCTCGGCGCAGTGGTTTTAATATCGGCGGAGTGTTTTTGGCCCTGGTGGAGTCCTTTTCGGCCTGACGCAGCAATTTCCACCCCGACGGAGTGGTTTTGGTCCTGGCACAGTGGTTTCCGCCCCGACGGAGTGGTTTTAGGCTTGATGGAGTGGTTTCCACCCCGACGGAGTGGTTTCAGGCTTGGCGGAGTGCTTTTCGGCTTGGTGGAGTGGTTTCAGGTCCGACGCAGTGGTTTCAGCACTGATGGAGTGGTTTCAGCCCCGACGGAGTGGTTTTCGGCTTGATGGAGCGGTTTCAGCCCTGACGGAGTGGTTTTCAGCTTGATGGAGCGGTTTCAGCCCCGACAGAGTGGTTTTAGGCTTGATGGAGCGGTTTCAGCCCCGACGGAGCGGTTTTAGGCTCAGCGGAGTGGTTTTAAGGTCAGTCGAGTGGTTTTAGCCCTGGCAGAGTGGTTTCAGCCCTGATGCAGTGGTTTTCGGCTTTGTGGAGTGGTTTCAGCCCTGACGCAGTGGTTTTAGGCTCGGCGGAGTGGTTTTAATGTTGGCAGAGTGTTTTTGGCCCTGGCGGACTGGTTTCAGCCGCGACGCAGTGGTTTCAGCACTGGTGGAGTGGTTTTGGCCCCGACGCAGTGGTTTCGGCACTGGTGGAGTGGTTTTGGCCCCGACGCAGTGGCTTTAGGCTTGGTGGAGTGGTCTCAGCCCCGATGGAGTGGTTTTCGGCCTGGCGGAGTGGTCTCAGCCCCGACGGAGTGGTTTTCGACCTGACGCAGTGGTTTTAGACTCGGCCCTGACGGAGTGGTTTCAGCCCAGACCAAGTGGTTTTTGACCTGATGGAGTGTTTTTAGGCTAGACAGAGTGGTTTCAGCCCCGTTGCAGTGGTTTAAGGCTCGGCGGAGTGGTTTCAGCCCGACAGAGTGGTTTTCGGCTCGGCGCAGTGGTTTCAGCCCCGACGGAGTGGTTTCAGCCCCGACGGAGTGGTTTTCGGCTTTGCGGAGTGGTTTCAGCCCCAACGCAGTGGTTTTCGACCTCATGGAGTGGTTTTAGGCTCGGCGCAGTGGTTTCAGCCCCGACGCAGTGGTTTTAGGCTCGGCAGAGTGGTTTCGGCCCCAATGGAGTGGTTTTGGCCCCGACGGAGTGGTTTCAGGCTTGGCGGAGTGATTTCACCTCCGACGCAGTGGTTTGAGCTCCAACGCAGTAGTTTCAGGCCTGATGGAGTGGTTTTAAGGTCAGCCGAGTGCTTTTGGCCCTGGCGGAGTGGTTTCAGGCCTGACGCAGTGGTTTTAGGCTCAGCGGAGTGATTTCGGCCCCGACGGAGTGGTTTTGGTCCTGGCACAGTGGTATCCGCCCCGACGGAGTGGTTTTAGGCTTGATGGAGTGGTTTCAGCAACGACGCAGTGGTGTCAGGCTTGGCGGAGTGGTTTTGGCCCCGACGCAGTGTTTTAGGCTCGGCGGAGTGGTTTTAAGGTCAGTCGAGTGGTTTTGGCCCTGGTGGAGTGGTTTTAAGGTCAGCCGAGTGGTTTTGGCCCTGGCAGAGTGGTTTCAGCCCTGACGCAGTGGTTTCAGGCTCGGCGGAGTGGTTTCAGCCCTGACGGAGTGGTTTTAGGCTTGGCGTAGTGGTTTTAATGTCGACGGAGTGGTTTTAGCCCTGGTGGAACGCTTTCAGCCCCGACGCAGTCGTTTTGGCCCTGCTGGAGTGCTTTCCGGCCTGACGCAGTGGTTTACAGCCTGACGGAGCAGTTTCCGCCCCAGCACAGTGGTTTCAGCCCCGACGGAGGGGTTTTAGGCTCGGCAGAGTGGTTCCAGCCCTGACGGAATGGTTTTAATGTCAGCGGAGGGGTTTCGGCCCTGGCGGAGTGGTTTTCCACCTGACGCAGTGGTTTTAGGCTTGGCGGAGTGGTTTCAGCCCTGTCGCACTGCCTTTAGGCTCGGCGGAGTGGTTTCTGCCCCGACGGAGTGGTTTTAGGCTTGATGTAGTGGTTTTACTGTCGGAGGAGTGGTTTTGGCCCTGGCACAGTGGTTTCGGCCCCGACGGAATGGTTTCAGCCCCGACGGAATGGTTTCAGCCCCGACGGAATGGTTTCAGCCCCGACGGAATGGTTTCAGCCCCGACGGAGTGGTTTTCGGCCTGATGGAGTGGTTTCGGCCCCGGCGGAGCGGTTTCGGCCCCGGCGGAGCGGTTTCGGCCCCGGCGGAGCGGTTTCGGCCCCGGCGGAGCGGTTTCGGCCCCGGCGGAGCGGTTTCGGCCCCGGCGGAGCGGTTTCTGCAACGACGCAGTGCTTTTAGGCTTGATGGAGTGGTTTTAAGGTCAGACGAGTGGTTTTGGCCCTGGCGGAGTGGTTTCAGCCCCGACGCAGTGGTTTCAGGCTTGGCGCAGTGGTTTCAGCACTGCTGGAGTGGTTTTGGCCCCGACGGAGTTATTTTGGGCCTGACGCAGTAGTTTCAGCCCCGACGCAGTGGTTTTAGGCTTGATGGAGTGGTTTCAGCCCCGACGCAGTCGTTTTAGCCCTGGCAGAGTGGTTTCAGCCCCAATGCAGTGCTTTTAGGCTCAGTGGAGTGGTTCTAGGCTCGGCGGAGTGGTTTTCCACCTGACGCAGTGGTTTTAGGCTCGGCGGAGTGGTTTTCCACCTGACGCAGTGGTTTTAGGCTCGGTGGAGTGGTTTCAGCCCCGACGGAGTGGATTTGGCCCTGGCGCAGTGGTTTCAGCCCCGATGCAGTGCTTTTAGGCTCGGCGGAGGGGTTTTAAGGTCAGATGAGTGGTTTTGGCCTCGGCGGAGTGCTTTCAACCCCGACAGAGTGCTTTTCGGCTTCACGGAGGGGTTTCAGCCCCGACACAGTGCTTTTCGGCTTCACGGAGGGGTTTCAGCCCCGACACAGTGCTTTTCGGCTTCACGGAGGGGTTTCAGCCCCGACACAGTGCTTTTCGGCTTCACGGAGGGGTTTCAGCCCCGACACAGTGCTTTTCGGCTTCACGGAGGGGTTTCAGCCCCGACACAGTGCTTTTCGGCTTCACGGAGCGGTTTCAGCCCCGACACAGTGCTTTTCGGCTTCACGGAGCGGTTTCAGCCCCGACGGAGCGGTTTCAGCACTGGTGGAGTGGTTTTGGCCCCGACGGAGTTGTTTTCGGCTCGGCGGAGTGGTTTTAGGCCTGACGCAGTGGTTTCAGGCTCGGCGGAGTCGTTTCAGGCCTGACACAGTGGTTTCAGGCTCGGCGGAGTGCTTTTAGGCTTGGTGCAGTGGTTTTAATGTCGACGGAGTGGTTTTAGCCCTGGTGGAACGCTTTCAGGTTTTGGCCCTGCTGGAGTGCTTTCCGGCCTGACGCAGTGGTTTACAGCCTGACGGAGCAGTTTCCGCCCCAGCACAGTGGTTTCAGCCCCGACAGAGTGGTTTTAGGCTCGGCGGAGTGGTTTCAGCCCCGACGGAGTGGTTTTAGGCTTGATGTAGTGGTTTTACTGTCGGAGGAGTGGTTTTGGCCCTGGCACAGTGGTTTCGGCCCTGGCACAGTGGTTTCAGCCCCGACGGAGTGGTTTCAGCCCCGACGGAGTGGTTTTCGGCCTGATGCAGTGGTTTTAGGTTTGATGGAATGGTTTCAGCCCTGACGGAGTGGATTTGGCCCTGGCGCAGTGGTTTCAGCCCCGATGCAGTGCTTTTAGGCTCGGCGGAGTGCTTTCAGCCCCGACAGAGTGCTTTTCGGCTTCACGGAGGGGTTTCAGCTCCGACAGAGTACTTTTCAGCTTCGCGGAATGGTTTCAGCCCCGACACAGTGCTTTTCGGCTTCACGGAGGGGTTTCAGCCCCGACACAGTGCTTTTCGGCTTCACGGAGGGGTTTCAGCCCCGACGGAGCGGTTTCAGCACTGGTGGAGTGGTTTTGGCCCCGACGGAGTTGTTTTAGGCTCGGTGGAGTGGTTTTAGGCCTGACGCAGTGGTTTTGGCCCTGGCGGAGTGGTTTCAGGCCTGACGCAGTGGTTTCAGGCTCGGCGGAGTGGTTTCAGCCCTGACGGAGTGGTTTTAGGCTTGGCGTAGTGGTTTTAATGTCGACGGAGTGGTTTTAGCCCTGGTGGAACGCTTTCAGCCCCGACGCAGTCGTTTTGGCCCTGCTGGAGTGCTTTCCGGCCTGACGCAGTGGTTTACAGCCTGACGGAGCATTTTTCGCCCCAGCACAGTGGTTTCAGCCCCGACGGAGGGGTTTTAGGCTCGGCGGAGTGGTTCCAGCCCTGACAGAATGGTTTTAGGCTTGATGGAGTGGTTTTAATGTCAGCGGAGTGGTTTTGGCCCTGGCACAGTGGTTTCAGCCCCGACGGAGTGGTTTTCGGCCTGATGCAGTGGTTTTAGGCTTGGTGGAGTGGTTTCAGCCCCGACGGAGTGGATTTGGTCCTGGCACAGTGGTTACAGCCCCGACGGAATGGTTTTAGGCCCTGGCGGAGTGGTTTCAGCCCCGACACAGTGCTTTTAGGCTCGGCGGACTGGTTTTAAGGTCAGACGAGTCGTTTTGGCCCTGGCAGAGTGGTTTCAGCCCCGACGCAGTGGTTTTTGGCTCAGCGGAGTGGTTTCAGCCCCGACAGAGTGCTTTTCGGCTTCACAGAGGGGTTTCAGCCCCGACGGAGCGGTTTCAGCACTGGTGGAGTGGTTTCAGCCCCGACGGAGTTGTTTTAGGCTCAGCGGAGTGGTTTCAGGCTTGGCGGAGTGCTTTTCGGCTTGGTGGAGTGGTTTCAGGTCTGACGCAGTGGTTTCAGCACTGGTGGAGTGGTTTCAGCCCCGACGGAGTGGTTTTAGGCTTGATGGAGCGGTTTCAGGCCCGACGGAGTGGTTTTCGGCTTGATGGAGTGGTTTTAGGCTTGACGGAGTGGTTTTAAGGTGAGCTGGGTGGTTTTCGGCCTGGCGGAGTGGTTTCAGCCCCAACCCAGTGGTTTTTGGCCTAACGCAGTGGTTTCAGCCCCGACGGAGTGGTTTTCGGCTTCGCAGAGTGGTTTCAGCCCCGACGCAGTGGTTTTTGGCCTGGCAGAGTGGTTTCAGCCCCGACGCAGTGGTTTTCGGCTCGGCGGAGTGGTGTCAGCCCCGACAGAGTGCTTCCAGCCCTGACGCAGTGCTTTTCGGCTTGGTGGAGTGTTTTCAGCCCCGACGGAGTGCTTTTCGACACCATGGAGTGGTTGTAGGCTTGGCAGAGTGGTTTCAGCCCCGACGGAGTGGTTTCAGGCTCGGCGGAGTGGTTTCAGCCCCGACGGAGTGGTTTCAGGCTCGGCAGAGTGGTTTCAGCCCCGACACAGTGGTTTTCGGCTCAGCGGAGTGGTTTCAGCCCCAACACAGTGGTTTTAGGCTCAGTGGAGTGATTTCGGCCCCAACGGAGTGGTTTTAGGCTCAGTGGAGTGATTTCGGCCCCGACGGAGTGGTTTTCGGCTCGGCGCAGTGGTTTTAATATCGGCGGAGTGTTTTTGGCCCTGGTGGAGTCCTTTCCGGCCTGAAGCAGCAATTTCCACCCCGACAGAGTGGTTTTGGTCCTGGCACAGTGGTTTCCGCCCCGACGCAGTGGATTTAGGCTCGGTGGAGTGGTTTCCGCCCCAACGCAGTGGTTTTCGGCTTGATGGAGCGGTTTCAGCCCCGACGGAGTACTTTTCGGCTTGATGGAGCGGTTTCAGCCCCGACGCAGTGGTTTTAGGCTTGGCGGAGTGGTTTTAAGGTCAGCCGAGTGGTTTTAGCCCTGGCAGAGTGGTTTCAGCCCTGATGCAGTGGTTTTCGGCTTTGTGGAGTGGTTTCAGCCCTGACGCAGTGGTTTTAGGCTCGGCGGAGTGGTTTTAATGTTGGCAGAGTGTTTTTGGCCCTGGCGGACTGGTTTCAGCCGCGACGCAGTGGTTTCAGCACTGGTGGAGTGGTTTTGGCCCCGACGCAGTGGCTTTAGGCTTGGTGGAGTGGTCGCAGCCCCAACGGAGTGGTTTTCGGCCTGGCGGAGTGGTTTCAGCCCCGACGCAGTGGTTTTCGGCTTGGCGGAGGGGTTTCAGCCCCAACACACTGGTTTTCGGCTCAGCGGAGTGGTTTCAGCCCCAACACAGTGGTTTTAGCCTCGGCGGAGTGGTTTTAGGCCTTGCGGAGTCGTTTTGGCACCGAAGGAGTGGTTTAAGGCTTGGCGGAGTGCTTTCGTCCCCAGCGCAGTTTTTTTAGGCTTGATGGAGTGGTTTTAGGCTTCAATGAGTGGTTTTAAGGTCGGCCAAGTGGTTTTCGGCTCGGCGGAGTGGTTTCAGCCCCGACAGACTGGTTTTAGGCTTGATGGAGTGGTTTCAGCCCCAACGGAGTGGTTTTAGGCTCAGTGGAGTGATTTCGGCCAAGACGGAGTCGTTTTTGGCTCGGCGCAGTGGTTTTAATATCGGCAGAGTGTTTTTGGCCCTGGTGGAGTCCTCATCGGCCTGACGGAGCAATTTCCACCCCGCCGGAGTGCTTTTCTGCTTGGTGGAGTGCTTTCAACCCCAACGGAGTGCTTTTCTGCTTGGTGGAGTGCTTTCAGCCCCAACGCAGTGGTTTTAGGCTCGGCGGAGTGGTGTCAGCCCCGACGCAGTGGTTTTCGGCTTGGCGGAGGGGTTTCAGCCCCGATGCAGTGGTTTTCGGCTAGGCGGAGTGGTTTCAGCCCCGACGCAGTGGTTTCAGGCTCGGCGGAGTGGTTTCAGGCCTGATGCAGTGGTTTCAGGCTCGGCGGAGTTGTTTCAGCCCCGACGCAGTGCTTTTAGGCTTGGCGTAGTGGTTTTAATGTCGACGGGGTGGTTTTAGCCCTGGTGGAACGCTTTCAGGCCCGCTTGAGTGGTTTTGGCCCTGGTGGAGTGGTTTCAGCCCCGACGCAGTGGTTTTGGCCCTGGCGCAGTGGTTTCCGCCCCGACGGAGTGATTTTAGGCTTGGTGGAGTGGTTTCAGCCCCGAAGGAGAGGTTTTAGGCTCGGCGGAGTGGTTCCAGCCCTGACGGAATGGTTTTAATGTCAGCGGTGTGGTTTTGGCCCTGGCGGAGTGGTTTTCCACCTGATGCAGTGGTTTTAGGCTCGGCGGAGTGGTTTCAGCCCTGACGCACTGCTTTTAGGCTCGGCGGAGTGGTTTCAGCCCCAACGCACTGCTTTTAGGCTCGGCGGAGTGGTTTCAGCCCTGACGCACTGCTTTTAGGCTCGGCGGAGTGGTTTCAGCCCCGACGGAGGGGTTTCACGCTTGGCGCAGTGGTTTTAGCCCTGGTGGAACGCTTTCAGCCCCGATTGAGTGGTTTTGGCCCTGGTGGAGTGGTTTCAGCCCCGACGCAGTGGTTTCAGGCTTGGCACAGTGGTTTCAGCACTGCTGGAGTGGTTTTGGCCCCGACAGAGTTATTTTGGGCCTGATGCAGTAGTTTCAGCCCCGACGCAGTGGTTTTAGGCTTGATGGAGTGGTTTCAGCCCCGACGCAGTCGTTTTAGCCCTGGCAGAGTGGTTTCAGCCCCAATGCAGTGCTTTTAGGCTCAGTGGAGTGGTTCTAGGCTCGGCGGAGTGGTTTTCCACCTGACGCAGTGGTTTTAGGCTTGGCGGAGTGGTTTCAGCCCTGACGCACTGCTTTTAGGCTCGGTGGAGTGGTTTCAGCCCCGACGGAGTGGTTTTCGGCCTGATGCAGTGGTTTTAGGTTTGATGGAGTGGTTTCAGCCCCGACGGAGTGGATTTGGCCCTGGCGCAGTGGTTTCAGCCCCGATGCAGTGCTTTTAGGCTCGGCGGAGGGGTTTTAAGGTCAGACGAGTGGTTTTGGCCTCGGCGGAGTGCTTTCAACCCCGACAGAGTGCTTTTCGGCTTCACGGAGGGGTTTCAGCCCCGACACAGTGCTTTTCGGCTTCACGGAGGGGTTTCAGCCCCGACACAGTGCTTTTCGGCTTCACGGAGCGGTTTCAGCCCCGACGGAGCGGTTTCAGCACTGGTGGAGTGGTTTTGGCCCCGACGGAGTTGTTTTCGGCTCGGCGGAGTGGTTTTGGCCCTGGCGGAGTGGTTTCAGGCTCGGCGGAGTGCTTTTAGGCTTGGCGTAGTGGTTTTAATGTCGACGGAATGGTTTTAGCCCTGGTGGAACGCTTTCAGGTTTTGGCCCTGCTGGAGTGCTTTCCGGCCTGACGCAGTGGTTTACAGCCTGATGGAGCAGTTTCCGCCCCAGCACAGTGGTTTCAGCCCCGACGGAATGGTTTCAGCCCCGACGGAGTGGTTTTCGGCCTGATGCAGTGGTTTTAGGTTTGATGGAGTGGTTTCAGCCCCGACAGAGTGGATTTGGCCCTGGCACTGTGGTTTCAGCCCCGATGCAGTGCTTTTAGGCTCGGCGGAGTGCTTTCAGCCCCGACAGAGTGCTTTTCGGCTTCACGGAGGGGTTTCAGCCCCGACACAGTGCTTTTCGGCTTCACGGAGGGGTTTCAGCCCCGACACAGTGCTTTTCGGCTTCACGGAGGGGTTTCAGCCCCGACGGAGCGGTTTCAGCACTGGTGGAGTGGTTTTGGCCCCGACGGAGTTGTTTTCGGCTCGGCGGAGTGGTTTTAGGCCTGACGCAGTGGTTTCAGGCTCGGCGGAGTGGTTTCAGGCCTGATGCAGTGGTTTCAGGCTCGGCGGAGTGGTTTCAGCCCTGACGGAGTGGTTTTAGGCTTGGCGTAGTGGTTTTAATGTCGACGGAGTGGTTTTAGCCCTGGTGGAACGCTTTCAGCCCCGACGCAGTCGTTTTGGCCCTGCTGGAGTGCTTTCCGGCCTGACGCAGTGGTTTACAGCCTGACGGAGCAGTTTCCGCCCCAGCACAGTGGTTTCAGCCCCGACGGAGGGGTTTTAGGCTCGGCAGAGTGGTTCCAGCCCTGACGGAATGGTTTTAATGTCAGCGGAGGGGTTTCGGCCCTGGCGGAGTGGTTTTCCACCTGACGCAGTGGTTTTAGGCTTGGCGGAGTGGTTTCAGCCCTGTCGCACTGCCTTTAGGCTCGGCGGAGTGGTTTCTGCCCCGGCGGTGTGGTTTTAGGCTTGATGTAGTGGTTTTACTGTCGGAGGAGTGGTTTTGGCCCTGGCACAGTGGTTTCGGCCCTGGCACAGTGGTTTCGGCCCCGACGGAATGGTTTCAGCCCCGACGGAGTGGTTTTCGGCCTGATGCAGTGGTTTCGGCCCCGGCGGAGCGGTTTCGGCCCCGGCGGAGCGGTTTCGGCCCCGGCGGAGCGGTTTCGGCCCCGACGGAGCGGTTTCGGCCCCGACGGAGCGGTTTCGGCCCCGACGGAGCGGTTTCGGCCCCGACGCAGTGCTTTTAGGCTTGATGGAGTGGTTTTAAGGTCAGCCGAGTGGTTTTGGCCCTGGCGGAGTGGTTTCAGCCCCGACGCAGTGGTTTCAGGCTTGGCGCAGTGGTTTCAGCACTGGTGGAGTGGTTTTGGCCCCGACGGAGTTATTTTGGGCCTGACGCAGTAGTTTCAGCCCCGACGCAGTGGTTTTAGGCTTGATGGAGTGGTTTCAGCCCCGACGCAGTCGTTTTAGCCCTGGCAGAGTGGTTTCAGCCCCAATGCAGTGCTTTTAGGCTCAGTGGAGTGGTTCTAGGCTCGGCGGAGTGGTTTTCCACCTGACGCAGTGGTTTTAGGCTCGGCGGAGTGGTTTTCCACCTGACGCAGTGGTTTTAGGCTCGGTGGAGTGGTTTCAGCCCCGACGGAGTGGATTTGGCCCTGGCGCAGTGGTTTCAGCCCCGATGCAGTGCTTTTAGGCTCGGCGGAGGGGTTTTAAGGTCAGACGAGTGGTTTTGGCCTCGGCGGAGTGCTTTCAACCCCGACAGAGTGCTTTTCGGCTTCACGGAGGGGTTTCAGCCCCGACACAGTGCTTTTCGGCTTCACGGAGGGGTTTCAGCCCCGACACAGTGCTTTTCGGCTTCACGGAGGGGTTTCAGCCCCGACACAGTGCTTTTCGGCTTCACGGAGGGGTTTCAGCCCCGACACAGTGCTTTTCGGCTTCACGGAGGGGTTTCAGCCCCGACACAGTGCTTTTCGGCTTCACGGAGGGGTTTCAGCCCCGACACAGTGCTTTTCGGCTTCACAGAGGGGTTTCAGCCCCGACGGAGCGGTTTCAGCACTGGTGGAGTGGTTTTTGCCCCGACGGAGTTGTTTTCGGCTCGGCGGAGTGGTTTTAGGCCTGACGCAGTGGTTTCAGGCTCGGCGGAGTCGTTTCAGGCCTGACACAGTGGTTTCAGGCTCGGCGGAGTGCTTTTAGGCTTGGTGCAGTGGTTTTAATGTCGACGGAGTGGTTTTAGCCCTGGTGGAACGCTTTCAGGTTTTGGCCCTGCTGGAGTGCTTTCCGGCCTGACGCAGTGGTTTACAGCCTGACGGAGCAGTTTCCGCCCCAGCACAGTGGTTTCAGCCCCGACAGAGTGGTTTTAGGCTCGGCGGAGTGGTTTCAGCCCCGACGCAGTGGTTTTAGGCTTGATGTAGTGGTTTTACTGTCGGAGGAGTGGTTTTGGCCCTGGAACAGTGGTTTCAGCCCCGACGGAGTGGTTTCAGCCCCGACGGAGTGGTTTCAGCCCCGACGGAGTGGTTTCAGCCCCGACGCAGTGGTTTCAGCCCCGACGCAGTGGTTTCAGCCCCGACGCAGTGGTTTCAGCCCCGACGCAGTGGTTTCAGCCCCGACGCAGTGGTTTCAGCCCCGACGCAGTGGTTTCAGCCCCGACGCAGTGGTTTCAGCCCCGACGCAGTGGTTTCAGCCCCGACGCAGTGGTTTCAGCCCCGACGCAGTGGTTTCAGCCCCGACGCAGTGGTTTCAGCCCCGACGCAGTGGTTTCAGCCCCGACGCAGTGGTTTTCGACCTCATGGAGTAGTTTAAGGCTCGGCCCAGTGGTTTTGGCCCCGACGGAGTTGTTTTAGGCTCGGCGGAGTGGTTTAGGCCCCCAAGGAGTGCTTTCGGCCCCCAAGGAGTGGTTTCCGGCTTGGCGGAGTGATTTCAGCCCCAACACAGTGGTTTTCGGCTCGGCGGAGTGGTTTTAGGCTTGACGGAGTGGTTTTAAGGTGAGCTGGGTGGTTTTCAGCCTGGCGGAGTGGTTTCAGCCCCGACGCAGTGCTTTTCGGCTCAGCGGAGTGGTTTCAGCTCCGACGCAGTGGTTTTAGGCTCAGCGGAGTGGTTTTAATATCGGCGGAGTGTTTTTGGCCCTGGTGGAGTCCTTTTCGGCCTGACGCAGCAATTTCCACCCCGACGGAGTGGTTTTGGTCCTGGCACAGTGGTTTCCGCCCCGACAGAGTGGTTTTAGGCTCGGCGCAGTTGTTTCCGCCCCAACGCAGTGGTTTTCGGCTCGGCGGAGTGGTTTCAGCCCCGACGCAGTGGTTTTCGGCTCGGCAGAGTGGTTTCAGCACTGGTGGAGTGGTTTCAGCCTCGACGGAGTGGTTTCAGGCTTAATGGAGTGGTTTCAGCCCTGATGCAGTGGTTTTAGGCTCAGCGGAGTGGTTTCAGCCCCGACAGAGTGCTTTTCGGCTCGGCGGAGTCGTTTCAGCCACCACGGAGTGGTTTTCGGCTTGATGGAGTGGTTTCAGCCCCGACGCAGTGGTTTTAGGCTTGGCAGAGCGGCTTTAACGTCAGCCGAGTGGTTTTGGCCGATGCACTGGTTTTGGCCCCGACGCAGTGGTTTTAAGGTGAGCCGAGTGGTTTTCGGCTTGGCGGAGTGGTTTCAGCCCCGACGCAGTGGTTTTCGGCTTGGCAGAGTCGTTTCTGCCCCGACGCAGTTGTTTTTGAACTGTCGCAGTGGCTTTAGGCTTTGTGGAGTGGTTTCTGCCCCGACGGAGTGCTTTTAGACTCGGTGCAGTGGTTTTTGGCCCCGACACAGTGGTTTTTGGCCCCGACGGAGTGTTTTTCCGCCTGACACAGTGGTTTCAGCCCCAACGGAGTGGTTTTCCACCTGATGGATTTTTTTTACGCTTGGCGCAATCGTTTTGGCCCTGACAGTGTTTTTTTATGCTCGGCAGAGTGGTTTAGGTCTCCGAGTGGTTTTCGCCCCGACGGAGTCGTTTCAGTCCCGACACAGTGGTTTTAGGCTTGACTGAGTGGTTTTAGGCTTGACTGAGTGGTTTTCGGGCTCACGGAGTGGTTTTAGGCTCGGCAGAGTGGTTTAAGTCCTGATGGAGTGGTTTCAGCCCCGGCCGAGTTTTCTCCCTAGCCCACCAGGCCCGGCAGCAGCCCGTACCATGTCTCCCCAGTCCCCACGCCTGGCACCAGGCTCCATCAGCCCCCCCACGCCCCGCACCACACTGCCCCTGCCCCCCAGCCCTCGCATCAGCACGGCCAACCTCCACTCTCCAGGCAGCAGGCAACATGGCAATGCAGCTCTACAGCCCAACACGTCCCACACCCAGCCACAGCCTCTTCCTCTGCTTCCCACCTCACCTCAAGCCACCTCTGCCCTCAACGGCCCTGCCAGCACCAGCACCTCCAGCGCCGCCTCCGCCTCTCCGGCACCCGCTCTCCACAGGCTCCACACGCCGCCTTTCCCCCTCCAAGCGCTCCGCTTCACCGCACCCCCTGCCAAAACCAAGCACAACAAGGCCACGCGCAGCTTTCCTAGGGACCCTCTCGCACGGCCGGGCCTTTCCGTGGACAGCAGCCCCCCGACCCGCGCCTCCTCCAGCCTCGCCGCCCTCGCCGACACCCCGCCTCGCGCAGCCCACCCCCTCGGGCCTCGCGGGACAACGCAGCGCCTCGGGGGCAGCGCTCCCCCGCAACGCACCCTCCCGCCTCGCTTGGCGGCACCCTGCGCACAGCCCAACCTGCTCCCAGCACTTGGCCTCCGGCACCGGCCGCTCCAGGCCCGCGCCAGCCACCGCCGCTTCCTGCCTGCCCTGCCCGCAGCCCCTGCCCTCCCCGCTGCCCTCTGCCGCCACCGACAGCCGACCGCCCTGCTCTCCTGGCCGCCTCGCCCAGGGCCACCAACCCCCGAGCCCAGCAGCTCCCGGCCCACTTGTTTTGCCAGGGGCCCCTCGGCCCGCTCTCGCCCTTCGCCCCCACCAGAGCCGCAGCTCCGCCGAGGCACCCGAGCGGCACAAGGCGGGCGGGCACAAGGGGTGGACGGGGTCGAGGGGACAGCGAGGGGGACACTGAGGGGGGACAGCGGGGACCGCGTCCCTGGCGCCGG
Organism: Struthio camelus; assembly: GCF_040807025.1. Taxonomy (NCBI): domain Eukaryota; kingdom Metazoa; phylum Chordata; class Aves; order Struthioniformes; family Struthionidae; genus Struthio; species Struthio camelus. The sequence continues at coordinate 7,135,538 of NC_090946.1, read as the reverse complement.
CAGACCCCGCCCCGCCGCCCGCCCGCCCGCTCGGCGGCGCCCACGGCCGCCGGACGCCATCTCCGGCCTCTCTCCGCTCCCTCCCGCCCTCCGCCCGGGCCGCCGCGGGGATTGGCCGGCCGGGCCAGCTGCCTCTCGGCCATTGGAGGGCGCCTGCGCGCCGCCCGCCGCTGATTGGCGCCCCGCTCCCGCCTCTGGCCGGGCGGAAGGGTGTGGCCGGCGGCGAAGATGGCGGCGGCGGCGAAGATGGCGGAGCGGAAGGGGAGGGCTCCCCATCCCGCCCCGTCCGGCCCCGCGGCGCGGCGCAGTTGGAGAGCGGCAGGCTGCGGGACACGCGGTGGGTCGTGGCGCAGCCGGGCGGGCAGGGCTCGGGGGCGGTAGCGGCAGGGGCAGGGGGCGGGGGGCGGCGAAGGGGCTTTTCGGGGCCCGAAGGGCGGCGGCGCCTGCGCCGGGAGGCTGCGCGAAGGTGCTGGCGGCTGCGGGGCTGGTGCTGGTGCTGGTGCTGGGAGGCGGCGGGGTCGGTGCCGGGCGGGCCGGGGAGGGTTTGCGGCGGCCGGTCGGGCGGGGCCGGGGCCGGGGCCGGGGCCGAGCGGGGCTTCGGTGTCGCCCGGCGCCCGGCTGAGGAGGCCGGTGCGTCGCCGCTGGACGGGGGAGCGTTTGCGTCCGCCGCCTGCTCGCCCGGCGCCTGGGGAAGGGAGCTGAAGGGCGGCAGGGAAAGGGGTGGGGGAAGTAGGAGCAGGGTCGGAGGCGGGGCGGGGCGGGGGGGTGGGAGCGCGGGGCGTTTGCGGGGCGCTGGGCGGGAGGCGGCGGCGGCGGGAGGCTGGAGAGCGAGGCGGGGCGGGGGGCGGGCGGCGAGGAGCTGCTGAGCTCGGGCAGGCGGAGCGCGGAGCGGAGCGGGCGAGGAGGAGAGCGGGCAGAAGGGCGAGGTGGGGAGGGCGGGGCGGGGGCAGGAGGCGGCCTGGGGGCTGCTGGGGCGGGGCGGGGGCGGCGTGAGCGTGTGTGGCCTGGCTCCAGCTCGCCTGTCCTGTGGGTGGTGTTGAAGTGGTGTTTGTGTGCGCCGGAGACAGAGCTGGGTAAGCTGGAGCGAGAGGTGGGTTTTCCAGCTAGTCACCTTTAGCGGTGGCTGGTGCGTCGAGCTCTGAAGGTCGACACAGCGCGACTGGTGCGTGCTAGCAGTGTTGCCTCTTGTGTGTGTACTTCTGTGATGGGGGTGTGTTGGTTTGAACTGTGCCTGATGACATTGTTTGAGCTCGGTTGCCTGGTGGGAGTTGAGGAGCAGCAGTGGAGTGGGTGCTTTCAGCTGATGTGATGTTTGGTGTTGAGGGGAGTAGTGATGGCAGAGAGGTGTGTGCCTTGGGCAAGGCTTTGCATGGATGCTGGTGAAAGGAAGGGACTGGCTAAGTGTTTGCAGCTTATAACGAATGGCTGAAACTGGCTCTGTCAGGGTGCTGCCTAGGATTGCTCCAAGAGCTCTTGCAGCGTGTCTTGTTCATGCCTGGGTGTATGTTGCTCCCTCGAGTGCAGTAGTGAGCAGGAGTTTGTGGGAGAGGGTGTGCAAGTACATGTGGTGGAAGATGCCTTTGGACTAGGTGTCAAAGGAGGTGAGCTGAAGTGATGGGGAAGGTGTCTGGGGGGGCTGCTTTTCAGCTGGTGGACTTGAAATGGGTGGAGCTGAGAGGGAGCTGGGTCAGGTGCATTTGTTTAGTGGGGGGGGGGGGAAGGGAGGTTCTGGGTGAAGGCAGTGGAGTAGTTGTGGTTGCCCTGTGGCTGTGTCTGGAAGTGAGGGGTGGGCAGTGGTGCTTGGCCTATGGGAGTTGAGAGGCTTATTCCTGATGTGGGGTCATGTTACTTTGTCTGTTGGGGGGTTTTTTTGTGGGGGGATGGGGGGGATTGAACCTGGTTTGATTACTGTTGTGTGTTCCCTGATAGAGGGGAAGTAAGGCCAGGCTAGAGAGAGGGTTTGTGCTAGAACTAGTTTTCTGGAAGACCCTTCTGAAGTTGAACTTTGTGTGCCTGCCCAAGAAAGTGGAGGCAATGTGTTTACTGCTGAAGGCCAAGAAGTTAGGCAATGACTAAGGGGAGTCTTTTTGTGTTGTTGCTTGCACCTGGTGTGTCTAGGTCATGTTTTGTGTTTGTGATCCTTGCAGAACTGTGTTTTGTAGGAGGAAGGTTTTGGGTGGAAAGGGTTGAGGGGAGCAGCTGATTTTCCTGGAAGGTTAAGAGAAGATGTGTAGCAACTTGTGTCCATTTGGGAAGTTGCAGTAGGGGACCAGTTTGGACTGGCTTAAACTTGCTGCTTGTTTGGGTGTGAAATGGATCTTTCACTTGAGGTCTTGGGAGTAGAGTAGCTTTCCATTGCGATATTGGTGGAATGAAGGTCTCTAGATCTGCTGCTTTTGAGCATGACTTGCTAATAGGCAAGCAAGCTGGCTTGTGTTTGACACATTACCCACTCACACAGTGGGTGATGCAAATATGTTGTGTTTGTTAGCTATGGGCTCCTTGTATGGGAAGGAGGAGTGAAAAGGGAAGCAATGCTGAAGCAGTTGCTTGTGTTTTCCGAGGAAAACCTGAATGGAATATTGGCGACTGTTAGTCAGTGTTCATAACTTGGAGCAGATTATGTGCGGTTTGGGCTTGGAATGTGGAAATGGCCTGAAAAAGGGTGTGTTAGGCATCGTGGATGAAAGGCAGAGATCTGGAATGGTTAAAATGCGTTTACCCTTTATGATGTTAGAGGAACTCTTTTGCTGTTAGGTGTTTCCTGTCTCCTGTGCCATTGTGGAGTTTCACTGGGGTTTGCTGGGCGAGATCCTGTGAGAGTTGGCTCTGTCTCAGCCAATGACTAGCAGCTGCATGTACTATTCTTGCTCTGAGTCAATGCAGGCTATCATCAGGATTTAGAGCTGCTGAAATGGTTTAGGAACTAGTATTGTAGCTAGGCAACAATTTTTTTTTTTCCTCTTGGCTTTTTTAATGTGACAGGAACTATTTAGACTTTGTTTGGAAAGACAGGACTGTTGTCTCCTGGTGTTACTTGAGTATACTGGCCTGTGTAAAAGCAGTAACTTTAAGATATTGCCCAGTGCTGTCATTGTTGAACAGAAATCAGTTTTAGCGAGTCACAAATGAAATACTTGCCCTCGATGTTTTTTAGTGGTTTCACCTGTGGTTCTAGTGAAGTAAGAGCTGCCAAACATTGCTCTGTAGTAAACATTTGGATTGCCCTAAGGTAGAAGAAAAAGTTTCAGGACTGGCTTTAAAAAGGGGGTCAAGGTTCTTGGAGATCTGTAGGCGTGTGACCTGGTGTAACATGAGATGCTTCTCCTGTTTGGACACTAGCAGATGTTGGTTTTGGAATTGTGATTCCTGGGGAAGTCAACTGCTAGCAAGAGAGGTGTGTGGCTATATCACTGGCAGAACTTGAGCTACTTTGAGTTTTCTATAGCTGAAGGTGTCTGTTGTGGGTTAGAGGTTTCTCTATAGCTTTTATAGTGTAGAGAAACTAAAATGTTTCCCTTTTTTTTTTTTTCCCTCCTCTCTTCCTGCTCTCCTAATGGTAGTGGAAGTACAAAGTTTGTATGACCCAAGACCCCAAGGTAGCATATTGGGTTTGTCATGGGGCAGTAAATGCAGGAGGATTTGCCTGACAAGTGTGAGCTTCTCAGAGCAGTGTTTGGCTAGTAGGTAGGTTGGAAGCAGTTTCTAAATGACATGTTAGTAGATGTGGGAGAGTAGGGAAGTAGTGCTGTAGACTCTCAGGCCTTGAAGCGACCTGACTGAAGCCTTAAAGCACAGTTGCTGCCTTAGTGGTTGTAAGCTGTGAGTTACCCATGTAAAGCATGGTTCGTGGTGGTGGTGGTTGTAGTTGTTGTCTCATTTCCATTGGCTAGCAGTTATGAAACCTAAGTGGCTTTACCTGTAGGGAGGGAGAAAAGTAAAGAAAGGATGTTGAGGGCTGAGCCTTGCTTTTTGAACTGCTGCCTTGTTGCATGCACGTATCGTCTTAAAGTAGAGTTTTGTAGCAGCTTCTGAAGATGATGCGTGGGAGAGAGGACATGGAGGTGTGAAGCCTTATTAATGGGCTAGAGAGGTTGCAGGTGCCTCATGCATGACTTGCCACTTGATGCTCAGGTTCATTGGATGTAATAGACATAATAGCATGTTGTTGTAGTTCTAGGCATTTGTGCAGGCTTTCTGGAAGAAATGACTGTGCCTGAAAGCAGACTAGTGACATGCCTGCGTTTCACCTTAGTTCTGCCTGAATGCTCTCTCTTGGTTTACAACTTGTGTAGTGTTTGTTTGTAATGTCAGCAAGGGCTTGATAGAAATTCCTCGTTTCTGCTGGTCTCTAGGGGTCAGTTGTTGAGCAGGACAAAATAAAATTAAAAAAAAAAAAGCAGGTGTTTGGGGCTAGAAGAACTTTCCTTCAGCAGGGGATCAGTCCTTCAGTGAGTAGTAGTGTGAAAGTGAGTGCTGGTTGAAGGGTATGGATGTTGCATGAGAGTAGCTTTGTCAGGGAGGGGGTACAAGGTGAGGTTCGCTAGAGTCTTAACAGCAGCTACCAGTAGTTATTTTTGTCCAGGAGAGAGTTTCCTGCTTTCCTGTGGGGGTTTTATTCTTCATATTCTGCTGGAAATTATTTTGGTACCAAAAAAAAAAAAAAAAAAGGACTAACTTCTGCAATACTGTGGCTTCCTGGTGAAACTCTGTTGGAGATGTATATGGTGCTGGTATGAGTGCATGAGGAGGTGAGGACTAGATGGCAGGATGGTTCTTATCAGTTCAGAGAGTTGTGTGCAGGGTGCCAATTGTATTAGAGCAGGTAAATATTTGCAGGAAAGGCAGAAGAGGGAAATATTGGCTGTTATCAAGCTAGCATCTGGGATTGCCTGGCTAGTCAGTGTAGCTGGTGAACGTAAGTAGTGGAAATATACTTGGGTGGACTTGAGGCTGAGCATGTGCATAGGTACGCATTGCCAATTAGGCTTTATTTTGTGCCCCCCCCCTGTGGAACAGGGTTGCGTTTAGGACGTGAGTACTTTCCCATGCAAATCTAATGATTTTTTGTACTGGCTGCTGTAATGATGCTTCTTGAAGAAGGTTGTATTGAGTAGGCAGGACTGGAGAGAGTTGAGTGTGAGTGATCTTTTGCCCTTTGCTTGATAAGAGAGTTGATTTCCCAGGTAGGCCTCCTCAGCTTGGTGCAGTGAAATGTTAGGAGAAGTGGAGCATAACAATTTGAGAAGTGCTTTGAGATGCCTACCTCGGTTCCTGTGCGTGTCTTTGGTGCCTGTCGAAGGTGGGAGATGAACATTAGAGCAGAAGGCATCTGTCCGTGTAGCTGCTCCTGCAGTGGTCTGAGGCAGGAGTGCTTGTCACTGTGAATGGATGTAGGAAGCCTCTTTTGCCCTCCAGCTTTGTCTGAAGTGCCACTATGAATCTGCAGGCTAGTAATTGTAAATCAGAGGCAACGTGTGTATTGTGTTAGTAGGTGGAGACTTAATAAAAGCTTCGTGCTGTGCCTTTACCTGTCTAATTGGGGAATGGTTCCACCGAGGTGTATAAAGTGGAGCCTGAAACTTGCCTTGCCTTGCCTTGCTGGAAGCTGGAGGCAAAGGCTAGAGAGGTCCAGGCTGCAGGATTATGGAGGATGGAGGAGCTGCAGGAGCTGCTGAGCCTTCAGCCAGGAATGTGTGCTGGAGGAAATGGAGTTTCCTCAGCATGAGGGTCATCAGTGTTTTCTTTTGGTGGGAAAAATGCAGTGGGTGATCCGTTGGCCGTAGAGGGGTGGCCAGGAGGAACGGGGTCGGTTTTGAGGAAGGTGGCTCCCGTTTAGTAGTTTTAGTAAGGCATAGCTAAACAAGAGATTTGAAAAGCATAGAGTGCTGTGAGTTTGGCACTGGAAGTTAATGCCATGCTGTCGAGTTGTTTAATTCTCGGGATGCTGATGTTTCAGCTTCAGTAGCCTGACCTGTCCTTCAGAGAGGAAGTGGTGATTTTTCCCCACCACTAAATGCAGGGAGCGTTTATGTGCAGCCTTCCGATGACTCTTTGTTCCCTCCTAGCATGTTAGTGTGGCCAAGACTGACGTTTTAAGCTAGAAGACTAGACTATAAAATAAGAGAGTAACTAGGAAAGGTTCCTTATGCGCAGGGAATCCGATAGCTTGCTTTTTAAAATGATGCCCTAGTTTGAGGCATCTGTCCTCGAAGCCACTGCAAGGAATTGTAAGTGTGACTTGGCGCATTAATTGCTATACCAGCTTTCTTTTACTGTAGCAGGATTTTGAGGTAAGCCTGGTGAACCTTCTGAGTGGCTCCTTCCCAGCTCTGTTTGTTTCAGTTATCCTGAAAGACCTGAAGCTCTCGGGTTAAGGAACGTTTAACGTCTCTTTGTGGGACCGTGTTTATTCACTGCAAGGCTAGTTGGGGAGTAATGTGAGAAGCTCGACTCGAGATGCTGAAATGCCAAGCGTTGGGCAGAATTGGTATGCTTTGGAGTCCGCAAGATGGCTTCCCTCTGTTCCACGTGTGACCTGTCCTGAGTCTACCCTAAGTGATGTCCTTCTCTGAAATGTAATCTCTAGGTGTGAATTATTTTTTTCTTACAGCCCAGTTTGTGAGTTGTGCTGCTGCTGCTTGGATGACCTTTGAGAATGTTTGTAGTGCTGCCATGCAATAGAGTTAGCATGTGTGCTTTGCTGTATTTCTACTTGTATGTGCTTATTGTCCATGGATGTCTTTGCAGTGTGGCAGAGTAGCCAGCTTTAGAAACTGAGGAGTGCAGAGATCATTGGATATGCTGTTGATGCTCAAGCTTCTGTCGGTGAAGTCCAGTTGCCCAGCTACTTGTTGATGCTCGTTGCATGAACTTATCAGAAGAAGCAGTTGTGGATCTCTTTGGGGGGAAAAAAAGGATGGTAAGATGATGTGGCCAATCATGTTGAGAGTTTTGTTTGTTATGATATGAATGTCTATTAGGTAACAGTACTTTTCAAATGTTGTAGTTTTGGCAGTAGTGTGTTGGGGATGTGTGAGCTCAGCAGGGGGAGCGTAGCACCAGACTGATCTGTTGCATCGACCCTTGAGTAACTGATGGGAAGAGTCTGTAGTGCTGTTCCATATGTTTCATTCATTCCAATGGAGGATTGGTCCGTGTGGGACAACTGGGCGTGGGACCGCCAGCACCTGAGGCAAAAGAAGAGGGGAACCCCGCAAAGAGTGACTCTGGCCATAGTAGGCGCCAGTATCCCGCACAATGTACCCACAGCAACCGCTCCACCCTATACCCCTTTGCTCTCACCTCCTAGAGATTTATCTGTCACTTGCTCTCTCTCTCTTTCTCCTACTTCTACTCTGCCAGCTGCTGGACTCTCCCCTAGGGGTCCCAATGTTTTACCTAATCTGGCAGCGTTATAGCTGGGCGTAGCAGGGGGAGCTCCCCCACCTGTTCCAGTGCTGCCTGTATTTACTAAGCAAGGCTGGAGCCCGAGTGATTTAGCATTGCAGGGAAGCAAGAAGCCCGGGTTGAGGGAAGACGCGGGAAGGTGTGCTCAGCTATTTTCTAATATGTGCACGGGGCAGTAGTATCGCCAGTTCTTGATGGAGGTATGGAGTGAACGCAAGTCCCTTCTCAGAAGAGTGGGCTCGGTGGCAAGGAGCAGAATTGGGAAGCTGCTGAAGAATACCTGAAGGTAACTAGGGGCCACACAAGGGATAGACAAGGGAGAGGCATTCTCGGCAAGAGGTATCTGTTTAGAAGCTGCATATCCAGAAAGGGAGACTAGGAGTAGAAAGGAGCAGGAGCTAAAGACAGAACTGGAAGGTAGGAAGGCAGCTGAGTTGTTGTTGCCTTTGACAACTGAACAGCTGCAGAATACCCGCCCAGGCAACTCCCTGCATGGGCCGAATTCATGCATGGCAAGGTTAAGCCCAGGCATGAAAAGGGCTGGGACCGATCTAACAGCTAAAAAAGGGAACCTGAAGCCCCGGGGGGAAGAGTTCATAGGGTGAGACCAGTGATATAGGCACCCCCTGGGAATAGGAACTAAGTCAAAGGGAAATAAGCCTCCAGACCCGTGAACAGGATATCGGGAACTGAGCAATGGGCTGTGGAGGAAAGCCTCAGGATTCAAGGTGGGCCTACTGGCGTTGTCTGGAGTGTGCTTGAAGCATCCCAGAAACAAGAGAATGGCCAAAGGTGTGGGGGGGTGTACTTTGACTCCTCCAGTGCCAGCTCCCAGAGAGAGAGACCTCCCCTAGGGAGGAATTGCAGGGCATGAAAGAAAAAAGAAAAGAGGAAAAAAACGAAAAAAGGGGAAAACCCCAAGCAATGCCCAGAAGGCAATTGGGTCTGCCTGTTGGGCAAGGGGAGGCTTATGAGTGGAGAAGTGATAATGGCCCATGTATCTAGATTGCAGTTGGTCCTCAGGGACAATTGGTGAAGTTGTAATAGATACAGGAGCACAAATGTCAATACTGACCCCACAAGGTGCCTAGGAGCTGGGTGTGTGACCCAGAGGGCAGAGTTAGAATTACTGGTGTGAAGGGAGCGAGTGTTGTGTGCCAAACTGCCAAGGGTTAATTCATGGCTCCCGGGCAAGAGGCGCATGTTGACTACTTGCTTTTTTGGAATATATTTGAACTTTTGATGTTTTAAAGGGATGAACGTGGTGCCTGCCGGCTGGTGGTGTGTGTTCCTTCAGCTCAAACATGGGTACTAAGCCCCGTAGAAAGAGGGAGGCTGTAGTGTGTGTACTTTGCCCAGCCCTGCGCTCTCCGATTGAGAAATCGCTGACGGACAACAGTAGCCGGTCTCTGCTGCGGCGCGCAATGGGATTTCTGAAGCCAGAGCTGATTTGGAGAAAGGACAAATGATCTCCAAAGCCCACTCCCCATATGACCCGCCTCTGTGGCCAGTTGGGAAAGCAGAGGGGAAGTGGTGTTTGGGAATGAGTTATCAGGGCCCCCTTAACAGCTGCTGGACCAAATAGTGCAGAGTTAACAGCTCTATTACAAGCAGCTGCACGCCCCTGGATGGTGGCGCTAGCCAGGAAGGAGATGTTCTTTCTGGTCCCCTTGCAGGAAGAGGATAAAGAGGAGTTGGCCTTCCCTGGGGAGGGAATGCAATATACCTTTACCAGACCCCCCCCTACCCCCCCAAGGAGGGGGACAAGCATTCCCCCACGATTGCTCCTGCTGCCCTTGCTGAACTTTGTACAGACAGTCGCACTGCCTCCAGATGGGAAACTGCACCAATAGAGAGATGATGTTCTGATGGGAGGACCTTCCCCTGAGAAAGTGTGTGTGGGGGGGTGGAAGCAGCAGCAGCAGCAGTGTGGCAAGCACTACAGAAAGCAGAAATTGAGGTTCCACCTGAAAATGGTCAGGGACCAAGGAGGGGAGTCAAATGTTTAGGTCCTTGGTGGATAGTGGGCAGTGCAGGGATTCCTCCAGACGCGTCCAGAAAAATGAGAGAGCTGCAAATGGCCCAACCAAGGAAGGAGGTTGCAACAGTTGATGGGAGCTTGAGGCTCCTGGAGGAAGCGTGTGCCTGGGTTTTCTCTTAGTGCTTGTCCATTATGTTTGCCCTTATGGGAAGGCAAACCCTGGGGGTGGAAATGAGAACACAAAGAGGCGGTCCAAACTGGAACGGAAGAAATGGAAAGCATATCAGTCATTGGGACCAGTACGCCCCCGTGACCCTACTAGAGCCGAATGGGGTTTTGCAGAGCGTGCTACTTGATGTGTAACCTGTTCCAAACTGGCCCCGATCATGACTGAGAGCATTTCTGAGCCTGAGTACGTGTTTGAATCGGATTGTAGATGGGTGCAGCTGCACACTTCTGACTTCATGTCAGAGTCCAATGCTCTGGGTTTTTTTTAATATTCCACATGTGGAGGGTTTAATGCTTAATAGGAAGTGTACTTATTTGAATTGTGTTGAAGTCGCACAGGATTTTGATTGAGCGCAGTGTCCCAGCAGTGCACTGAAAGAACAATATACGCTTAGCAGAGCACAGCAATTGCAATATCCAGTTGAATCCCAGCATCAGTCTCCTGACCGGTCTCTAGAATATCCTCGTTGTCGCGACACCGAGTGTGTCCAGTGGCCAGGAAGGAAAATGGGGGTTGAAAGCAGCTCAAGCCTGCTGCTCTCTTCAGAGTTCCTTTGTTCCTTGTTGGGTTTGTAGACGTCATGTTGGGCTGAATCACGTATACGCTCCCCATCCTCGCCTGGCTGAGTAGTTTATAGCCAGGAGGTCTCCAGTGCCGAGTCTGCGTCCCATCCCTTATCGCTTCAGGCCTGCACTTCTCTAAGTTGTACTCTGTGCCTTTGCTTCTCAAAGCCACTGCTGTTGTCCTGGGCCTATATTTCAGTGTGTTGAGAGTCATCAATAGCTGCCTGTACCTAGAAGGAGTGGGCCAGGCAGTTACAGGAGGAGTGTTTACACTTAGCTGATGTAGGCAGTTTGTCTAGAACAAAGGCATCTTGCAGTGTCCTTTGTTGTTGAGGTGATGTTAGCTCCTTGGCCAAAACTATGGTAAATCACTCCATCCTCTCCTGTGAGCCCTAAAGGGCGCAGAGTCTCTGCTTCTCTTGACAGCATTCCTCCCGTGTATTGGGGGGGGGGGGGAAGATCCTCTGACCCCTGGTCATCCTTCACAGATGGGCTCCAAGCTGTGTGATAAGTAAAGCAGCTAACTTTCTTTGTGCCTTCTCCTTTGGAAGGCATTGTGGAGGAATTTTGGGAAAGGGGGCAGTAGTGAGATGGTAATAGGTGCAGTGAAATTTGAGTGCTACTAGTAGAAAGTATTCCGATGAGATTTCTCTCACCCATACAAGGATATTGGTGGTGATTAGCCCTAAAGCGAAAAGGAATAGTGTTATCCTCTAGTGTACGTGAGTACTAAGGCCAAAAAGTAATGCAAGCGAGTTCCTGGAACTGAGCGCTCTCAGCCAAACGTGCCCCATTGGGTAGAATTTTCTAGTAAGAAATAATCCAACTTTCTTTGTTTCAGGACTTCTTCCCTGGGGGGGGTGGGGGGGGAAAACGGGCGTATTCTCTCCTGTTTGCTAAGGAGGCAGCACTGGAAGAGATATTGTGACCTAGTACCCAGCCATGCTTTGAGACTTCTCTCTTGGTAGAGAAGCTTTGCTTAGTGTGCTGGCACCCTCAGTCCTTCTTCCAGGATACATGTTAACGAGCAGAAAACAAGCTCTCTGTATTCATTTCAAGTTGTTTGTCTTGGTTTCTGGGTGTGTATTTGTATGTATGTCTCTAGCTGAATACCCTCTGCAGTGATGTGTCTGAAACGTCAGCTAAGGAGTTGTCCTTGTAGGGGCTAGGTCCTGGAAACATGCATTGGAAGCCCTAAAAGTGGCAGTGGTTGGAGACATCTGTAAATAAGCCTACTTTGAGAGGGGCTGATGATGGCAGAAGCATAATAAACATCTAAGCTAACATTTGAAAATGTTGAGCCTAAGATTCTCTTCCCTAGTGTTGGAAACCAACCTTGATTAGCTTGTGTTTGTTGTTGAAGATAGTCTACACATCAGCAAGGAGGTAGCTTTTGAAGAGCTGTGTTGTCTTGCCCTCAGCTTTCCAGGTAGCAGTGAAGGTAAGAGGCTAATAGTAGATCAGCTATGGTTCAACAAGGTCAGCATGACCAGTTCACCTGCTCCTGCGGCCCCTTTTTGGAAAAAGTCCTTCTACAATTCGTTGCCAGCTTCTCCTCTCCAGCGTTGAGGCAGAGGCCAGCTGGAGAAAGATGCTCTTGCATGTCCTAAGGTGAGGGGGACCCCCTTAGAACAGGGACTGACCCTGTGGGAGGACGTTTCCACTAGGATCTGCCTTGGTTGCCCTCCATCTCAGCATGGAGCGCTTGAGGCAACAAATGGGCAATGCCAGGGCCTGTGCGCTGTAGGCCATAGTGCTAGAAAAGGTCTGGAGCTGCATCTCAGACCCCAGAGACCCTTTGACGGGACAGGTAAGCCCTGCAGAGCGCGAGGCCTGCTCTTGCTCCACCATGTCTCTGGAGAGAGCAGGGGACGCGAAAGCTTTTCTTCTCCTTGCCTCTTGGTTTTGCACCCCAGCAGAGTAGCTGGCGCTTTGTGGCAAAGACACTGTGTGTGTGTGTGTGTGTGAGTGTGTTCCGGCAGGAAGAGTGCGTGTCCTAGTTCTCGGGATGATCCTGATTCCTTCAGGGCCTGAGTTTTCTGCCGTTTAGTTTCCACCAAGAAAAGATCCCGACATGTGGTGAAGAGGCAGGGCTGCTGCTTTGGGGAAAGTGTAGCAGTGCTATGGAAACAGTTTGAGCCTAGGTTTCCAAGGAGCAGAGTCTCGCACAGGTCTAGCAGCAAAAGGAATTGATTATTTGTTGGTGGTGCAGCAAAGCAAGAGCTTGAGGTGGATGCCTCTAAGGAGGGACCCCGAACAAAGAGATTCTTTACAGTCTTATTTCCCTGCCTGCCAGGGAAGGTCTCGTTCAGTTTCTACTGAGTTGGTGGTCTCTCTCTTTCTGATTGGTCTTGGCCTACATCCCCGGCTGGTTGCCATGTCCTTGTCTTCCATGGTCCCTTGTCCTCTCAGAGGTGAACCACCACCCAGGTGCATCCCGTCTTGTCTCCTGCATGCATCCTGTTGTATGTCCTCATTAGGTAGTTGTGTGTCCTCATTAGCTGATTTGAACTGACCTTGTGGTTTTGTGGTCAGCAATGATTCTCGAGTTTGTTGACAGTTCGGCCTGGAGGCTTGCAGGCTTCATTTACTTGAGATGCTAGTGCTAAGCAAGGGTTAGACTTGTGCTAAGCTAGTTACCATCTGAGTTACCATGTCCTTCTCTAACAAGCACAGGGTGGCCTGGCAGTGGCAGAGAGGCCAGGAAGCCCCCAGAGTTCCTTGCACGCTCCGGTGGCCGCCATGGGCCGAGCAGGCCAGGCTCAGAAGTGAGCAGAGGTGCAGCAGCAAAGGCTGCTGTGTCTTAGAGGCCGCTGCCACCTCTGCCACTTGTTCCTGATCCAGGAGGAGAGGGTTCCTTGGCTGGCTCTGGCTGGAGACTTTGTCCTTGAAGCTCTCAGGATCAGGATGGTTTGGGCCACCAGCGAACAAGTGGAGGGCCTGGCTCTCTTCTGCAAGGTTTCAAGGGCTGAAAGAGCAAGGACCAGAGCAGAGATCAACCCCCTCTGGATCTGTGCAGACCCCAGGCTTCCCCTCCCCTGCTGCCGGGGCTAGTCCCACCTAGCTCTTCCCATGGCCAGGAGGAAGTGGGGGGACAAATGGCTCAGCTGCAAGTGTCTGGCCAGGAATGTCCCAAGGGCCCCTGAACTCTCTCTCCTCTCCCCCCAAGGCCCCTGCTGCGCAAGGGGAGCAGAGCAGTGGGGTGGGGTGCTCACTGCCCAGGGTGTGTCTTCCTCCCCGTCAGCCCTGGCTGACCTGCCACTGCCCTCACTCACCCTTGCAAATGTGCTGCAGCTTCTCCTCATCCTGCTCCCTCATCTGCCGTCCAATGAGCCCTAGGCACACACACAGCCTGTCACAAATCCCACTCCCCAGCACACTGCCAGCAGCAGAGCTCCTTCCCAGCCCTGCTGGCGTGGCCGCGGGCCCTGCTCTGTGCAGGCAGGGCTGACTGCAGGGTGCTCTCCAGAGCGTAACACTCAAGGAGGCTGTAAGGGACTGACCAAGGCTCCCGCTATTCCCACTGGTGTGGACAAGGCTGGGAGAAGGTGACATGGAGCTGCCAGGCACGGGGCTTCCTGCACGGGGCAGGTGGGGCTGTGGCAGCCCCGGGGCTGGTTGTGGCTGCCAGCCCAAAAGCCAGGGCTGGGGCCAAGCTGCCCTGGGACAGAGAGGGACCCCAGGAGGGGTTGTGGCTCACCAAGGAACCTCACGGCTTCCTCTTGCAAGGGCTCCTGCGGGCTCTGCAGGTAGCGCAGGCTCTGGCGCAGGTATTCCGCTCTGTTGTTCTCCTTTGCCAGCTGGGGAGAGCACAAGGGTTGGTGGCTGGTGCCGAGCCTCCCCACTCAGCTGGCCAGCACCTCCACCTAGGAGCAGTCTCCCCTTCCTTCCCCTGCCAGGGCGTTCACGGTGCCCGGCCAGGAGGCGCGTAGCGCTCGGGTTTGGAGGGAGCAGAGGCCCCGGTGCTGCCCAGGGATGATGAGGTGCCAGGTGGGCTGGAGTTGCCTGAGCATGCCAGAGGTGAGTGAGGGGCACAGCTGCCTGCACTATACATTGGGCCTGGAGGGGCCCAGGCCTTATGCAGGCTGGGTGCTTTGGGGCTGTGCTTACCAGGTACTCGCTGATGCGCCTTGTCTGTCCTGTCTCGGTGAGGTAGGTGAGCTGCTGCCATTTCAGGAACTTGGCAGCGCCCAGGAGGGCTTCCTGAGAGGCCTGCACAGCAGCAGAGAGTGAGAGATGCCACCGTGGCCCAAGGGAGGAGATCCTGTGCCCCCATCCTTGCGGTGAGGCTCAGAGCCTTTCTTAGCCCGTGGTGGGAAGATGCCGCAGCTGGGCACCAAGGCTGCTACTGGGTTCAGTGCCCCAGGCAGAGATGTGAGGCAACCACCATCTCAGGTGCCACATGCTGCCAGGGCAGCAGGACAGAGATGGCCAAGAGGTGCTGAGCTGTAGCCAAAGCCAGGAGGAGGCTGAAGTGCTGCAGTCCCAGAGATGCCAGTGCAGGACTCGGGCAGTAGAGCCTCCCCTGGGGCTTCCCAGCAGGGTGCTGGGCTCCCTGTCCTGCTCAGTTGCTGTTGCCTCATGGCCAGGCTCCAGAGCTTGGTAGCTGGGATGCAGGGCTGGTTCTCTGCCCTGATTGCAAGTGTCTGTGTCTCTGCCCTCCCCAGGCAGGGGGAGGCTGGGCAATGTTCTGGCTCTCGCAACCCCTTGAGGGTGCTGCACCCCTCTGCAGGGGCCAAGTGCCCTGGCCATGGGTAGGGTGAACTCTGTTGCTGTGGTGGTCATGCCTTAGAGAGCTGGGGCGTGCCCCAGCCCAGACACCTGTGTGTCCCCTGGGCAGAGCGTGGTGGGGCGGGAGGGGAGGAGGGCCGTGATGGGGAGAGCATAACCCTGGCTTTTTGACTCCTGCAGGGACAGCTGGGAAGCCTGTGGGGCCTCGAGTGCTTAGGCTGTTTTGGCCATGGATGGCTGCCGAGCCTTGTTGGAGCAGGTAGAGGAGCTCTGGGAAATGGCCAGCTTCTCTGGGCCTGCCGGGGCTCTTGCTATGGCTCGCACTGGTGGAGGGCTGTAGGGAGGGAGCGGGGCTGTGAGGGGACCTCAGCTCTCTGTCCATCTGTGCAGGAAGAGGCATGGCAGGAGGATGAAGGCAGGGCAGTGGGTGGCTTGGTAGAGACAGGGAGGAGGCTCTGTGCCCTGCTCAGGGCCTCCGGAGGTTGGGCCTCAAGGTAACACCCATTCAAAGGGAGCGACTGCCGGCAGCCTTTGCTCTTGATGCTGAGGCCCAGCCAAGGTGGGGAGGGGGTCAGCATTGCCCTCCTGCAATGACTGGTCAGGTTCGAAATCCACACCTGGGCCACGCTCTGGACCTGGTCGTGCAAGTGGAAGAGGAGGAGGAGCAGGCTCCTCTGCACTTGCTTCCTCATCAGTTTTCTTGTGGTGCCCGCTACCATTGTCATCATATCTTTCAGGAGGTTGATGGAGAGGTTTCTGACGCAGCCGGACTCCTGGTGGGAAGGAAGAGGAGAGGAGCTCAGCCCTGGCTGCTCCAAAACCACGATGGGCAAGGGGCTCAATGTGGCTGGAGCAGCCTGGGCTGGCCATCCGCATCAGATCCTGGGGGACCCAGCGGGTGCCCGACTGTCCCCCGAGCCTTACATCATCGAAGAGTGGCAAGAGTTTCTCAGCCAGCTGCGGAACGATGAGGCTGGCCCTCTGCCCGTCCAGGAGATGGATCATGCTGCTGAGCAGAGCTAGGGCCTTCTCGCGGATGTCCGTGTCTGCGTCCTGCAGGCTCTCCATGAGGGCTGGCACCAGGGCCTGCATTTTCCTTGCCTGTGGGAAAGGCAACTTCCTTCAGCACAGCATTCTCGTGACTGAGGTGGTTTGGAGGTGGCTTGCTTGGTGCAGGGCCAGGGTCTGGGTCTGCTGCCGGCACCAGTGCCTTTCTCCTTGTGCAGCAGAGCCAGGGCCCTGTCCCAAAGGACTCCCAAAGTGGGCAGAGGAAGAGGACAGCTCCTGAGTTGTAAGCTACTGAGTTACCCAGCCCCTCCTGCCCAGCCCCAGGCCCCTGGCATGGCTTCAGCTGGCTGTCCCCGCTCGCTCACCATCTCGGGTCTCTCCCACAGCCTGAGGAGGCCCCTGAACACCAGCCTGCGCATCACCGAGCTCTGGCTTTGCAGGTATCTCAGGAAGAGGTTCAGGATGTGATGGTCCTCTCCTCTGAGGTCAGCACAGCCCAGCAGCTGAAACACACACAGCAGTGGCAGACTGACAAAGCTGGCAGGACTCCCCATATCCTGCAGTGCTGGATCCAACCACCAGCTGAGGGCAAGGCCACCAGACCCGGGCAAGGCAGCAGTGGTTGGGAGAGCCCCTGTGGCCCTGTCCTGTGCCTCAGGGCACGCTGTGCAGCTAGCTCGCTTGTTCCTCCAGGCCTGGCCACCAGCTGCAGCCTTTTCCTGTCATGCCTCTGAGGAGCAGTTGAGTAGGCACAAAGCAGATAGATAGGAAATACAGGTAGTGGCAAGCGTTCCCCCACCGGAAATGGACCGAGGTACTGCTCGGAGTGCACCCACCACCCTGCTCCGTTCATTGCCACCCACGGTGCAGTGGTGGGCACAAGAGAGCAGAGTGGTTTGAGGCACCCCAGAGATGCACCGCTGGCCGCTGAGCTCACCTCGATGAGGAAAGCCATAGCAGGGATCTCATGGGAAGGCTTCTCCCTGCTGAGCAGCTCTAGCAGGTGGTGGAAGATGTAGGCACGCTGGGGCCTGGGGGCCTTCCTCATCTCTCTGGCAGGGGGAAGAAGGTAGTGTTGGCCTTGAGCAGGGCAGGCCAACCTCTTGTGGGATGGCACTGCCCAGTCTAGGTGTTCTCCCACAGGCCAGGCCAGGCAGGGTGAGGCCATGTTTGTGCTCAGCTCCAGCAGGCAGCAGCATTTGCTCCTGGAGGTGTGGTGTCTTGCCACCCCAGCTTGCCATTAGAAAGGCAGTGCCCAACATGAGGAGGCTCGTTTTGGTGGAGGAGGCTGGAGAAGCTCCCTTCCTGCCCTGAAGTCTGCCTTGCAGCACAGCCCATGTCCTGCGCACTGTGGAGTCATGCCCCGTGCCCCCACCCCGCGGGCTCTTGCAGTGTTCCCCTGTGCCTCCTGCCCCTTCCCTGCTGGGCTGCCCGGGGTGGGGGTGGGGGTGGGGGAGGCGACTGCTGCTGTGCATCACCCTCTTTTGTGCCTGGTAACACCAGCTCTCCTCCAGGAGCTCTCAGAGCTGGGCAGCGACAGAGAGACACCCCCCCCCCCCCACTGCACACTCCCCCCCCTCCCAGCCCTTTGTCGTTCCCCTGTGCCATCCCTCAGTGACGAGGGCTGAGAGTGCAGCTCCTTTGTGGAGAGCTGGGGCTGGCCTGTCAGCCACGAGGAAGGGGATTGTATAGGGCGTCCCATCAGTGGGGAAAAGGGCTAGGGGAGAGCGGGGAGGAGGGGGCTCTCACATGGCCAGCAAAGCCACTCCGCAGTGGTGGGTGGCGGCAGTGAGGAGCATGTCCCAGGCGCCCTTGCTCTCCATGGCAAGCACTTGGCTCTTGTAGTTAGCCCAGCAGAGCAGTGCTTTCATGGCCTCTGCTGCGCACCTGCCCGCAGAGGAAAGGCCAGGTCACCCTGGGAGCCCTGGCCTTGGCTCCAGGTGCAGGGCAGAGGTGGGGGAAGTGGGAGGCAGTACCTGGTGGGGCTGGAGGCAGCAGCCTGATGCTGTTGGCATTCCCCCCAGAAGACAGCAACCTCCTCTGGCATCATCTTGAGAGCGAGGGAAATGCGGAAGAGCAGTGCCAGGAGGAGTTGGGGGAAAAAGAGCTTCACCTCCTGGGGGCAGAGGGGCTGATGGAGAATCTCGTGCAGCGCCCTGGTTGCCTGCAACAAACCCCCAGAGACGGTTGTCAATGATGAGACGGTGTTGCCCTGGCCGAGCTTGGGGCGTGAGGCTCAGGCGCTGCCCTGCGCCCCAGCAGATGCAGCGCAGTGTGCGCGCGGCCTGGCTGTCTGGGCAGGGCTAAGTCATGGAAGCTCTTGAGGCTCAGCTCCTGTTTGTGGCATGGGCCCATCAAGCCTCCCTGCGTGGGCATGGACATCAACCTGGGGGGGGGGGGGGGGGCGGCGGCTCTCGCGTATCTCCTGTGTCAGCCCTTGCAGCCTGCTTGGGCTGTGCGTGGGCCCTGCCTGGCCCTGAGCCCGGCCCCAACTGCTAAGCCTGCCCCTAACACAAGCTTCCAGCCTGCTGAGGAAGGCCAGGAGATGCCCAGGCAGGCCTCGTGCTTGTGCGCGCAGGGCTCCAGGCGGTGCTCGGCAGCCCAGTGCACTGGCCCAGCAGAGGCTAGACGCTGGGCAGAGCCCTGCTGGCCATGGCCCTGAGGTGTGTGCGCCCTGTGGGAGGTGCCAGCTTGGGGGGCAGATGGGGAAGGCGAAAGGGAGCGCTGCCTCTTGCCTGGGGAGGCAAGTGCAGCCCTGAAGGTGATGGAGGCCTCGCCTGGAAACTCACAGCCCACGAAAGGATGCCCGCGTTGTTCCCGATGAAGGCGGATGTCTTGCCCAGTGGTCCAGCAGCCTGGGTCCCAGAGTCCTCCAGCAGCCTCAGTAGTTCGGGCAGCACCTTCTCTGCAGCGCCGGGCTCCGAGACCATCACCCGCCACATGGCCTTGGCAGCGCTGTAGGCCCCGAGCGCTCTGTCAGCAGGCTGCCTTGGGCGCACCGTGGCCTGGCTGCCCTGGAGGGCCCAGGCTGGCCACCAGCCCTGCCTCTGCCCACTGCCCTTTGCTAGCAACAGCCAGTGCGCCCTGCCCCACCAGCAGCATGTGGCCAAGCTGCAGTTCCTTATGGGGCAGGCAGGCACCAAGGTAGCCAGGCTCTGCGGCTCACTCGAGCAGCGCTCCAGGCAGGCCTGATCACCTCTGCCTGCTGCAGCCCTGCCTCATGCACCAGCACTGGGGCCAGTCCCTCAGCAGGGGTCCTGGAGATCTCCACCTCTCTGGTAGCCCCCATGGCATGAGCTCCCAAGGCTGCTGGGCCCTGAGCCCTGCAGGCAGCTGAGCCCCGTACCTGTTGCATGCCGGCGAACAGTACAAGAGGCTCAGGACTGCCTCATGAGGGTGTGCGCAGGTCAGCTCCAGAAGAGCCCTGTTCACGCTGTGCCGGGCAGACGCCTCTTTGATGGTCATCAGGCAGCTGCACATGCACCTCATGATGATGGCCACCTGCAGGGCACATGGCATGGAGGGAGGCATTTCTCCAGCTCCCACCGACAACTGCTTCCCTTCCCACCGCTCCGTGCTGGCCTCAAAGGCTCTTAGGTGCCTGGGAGGGAGACCTGCGTTCAGAGGGAAAACAATGCCCTGCAGGGCTCGAGCCCCGGCCATGCCAGCCGCAGGCGACTTACGTGCTTCAGCTGAGAGGCGTCCTCTGTCACCAGCACATCCAGCATGTGAGCGGCTGCCTGTGTGACAAAGGCACTGGAGCAGCTCATGGCCCTGATGGCTACGACAATGAGATCTGCTCTCTCCGAGGCCTGGAGGTATTTTGCAAACATCTAGAGGAGAAAGGAGGCAGGGAAGAGAGATGCATCACACGCAGTGCCCTCGTGCTGCTGGCTGCTGCCCAGCTGAGCAGTGAGAGCGGCTCTGGAGAGAAACGTGTGGCAGTGCTGCCTCTGTGCTGCCAGGAGAGCCAGGAGCAGGGGTTGAGCTGGGCTGGGTGATGGCCCCAGGCAGGAAGTGGGCGGCTGGGCTCAGGGTGCCCCTCTGCTGCTCCTGTGGGGAAGCAGAGCTCTGGTGGGGGGGGAGGGGGCCAGGCCACAAACTTGTGGCTAGTCCATGCTCAAGAACAAGGTGAGCCCCCTGCCCGATGATGGCAAGCACCCGTTAGTCCCCCTGTCAAAGGGTCCCTCTGTTCATCTGAGCATCATGCTGACCCCACGGCTGGCAGTCCCAGCAACGGAGACGCTCCTTACCGCTGTGATTTCCCTAACGTCGTTGGGCGGCGAAAGGCGGCTTTTTGCCTCTTCCCTGTCCTTTTGGATCTGCAGGTGCTTTGGGCTATCGTGGGACAGCTCCATGCCTGGACAGGAGGGGAGACACACGGCAATTAGGAGGGAGGATGGTGACTCAGAGGTGGTACCCTGCAGGCCTCAGCGAGAAACGTTGCTGGCAGAGAAAGCAGGCGTGCCAGAAATGGATGGGGAGCAGGCTTTCCGGGGAAGTCCTGGGCCTATCGCAAGGCAGGTGGGAGGGGAAACGGCTTTTAAGACTACCACAAGGCAGAGGCGTTTGAGCAGCCGTTCTAGTAGGAAGCGAGACACAAGCCCTAAGAGGAGCAGGGGCTGCTGAAGGTTTTCCAGCCCGTTGGTAAGCGGGCGAGGGATTCCAGCAAGGCAGCTGACGGCCCTGCGTGAAGTCTAGGAGGTGGCTGCTGTTTATTAAGTAGTGTGTGCATGCCCCCTCTCTCCCCAGAGAGCTGGCTACAGGTCACATCCCCCATGGCCTCCTGCTTACGGGCCCGCTACACTGAGCCTGGGCTCTGTGAGCCCTGGCCTTTACGCAGTGCTTGCCCTGCGCCTACAATGCAGGAGTTTCTGGCGCTTTGCTGCTGCTGCGGAGAGTGGCTGAGGCAGCACGGTGCCTTGCCTGCCCTTGCCTGGCTCTGTGCGTGTGTGGAAGGACTCAGCCTGCGGCCGCTTCTCTTACTTTCTTCCTGTAGGATGAACGTGTACAGGTGATGAAGAGCTTCTGCAGCTCCGTGACTGGTGCCTTGGTCCTGGCAGGCACAGCACAGGATGACGTGTCCCACCAGCCTGCCCAGGATGGAGAACTGCTTCCTCCTGCAGTCGTCAGGGCCGTCACTGCTTCCTTCCAAGGGCGAGCGGACCTGGGGGAGGGAGGCAGGGCTGAAGGGTGCTGCTTGCCACCAAAGCCCCGAGGCCACATTTAAGCCGTGACTGGACCGCAGGTGAGCGGGAGCTGTGGAGGGCCTACCAAAGGGGCTGGGCAGGGAGGGCTGCCAGAGCTGTTGGGCCCACAGCGTGTGCCCAGGGCAGTGCTGCCCTGCCCAGGGCTGCGAGCAGAGGTGGCGTCTGAGAGAGCAGGGCCTGCAGAAGGAAGCCCACCGAGGCATGGCCAAGAGCATAGCTTCAGGGCAGGGCCTTGCTGAGTGCCCTACCTTGTAGCCAGGCTTCCCTTGGAGGCAGCGCGGAGCTGCAGAAGGCTCCGGAGCACCATGGAGGGGTGATGGGGCGGCTGGAGGTTGCCTGGACCTGAGGCGGCTTACCTTGAGCAAGGGAGGGATGACCAGGAGCTGCGTGAGCTCGGCAATGCGCCCCACAGCCCTCTGGCGCGTGGCTGCTTGCTTGGACCGCAGGAAGGGCAGCAGGACCTGGGAGGAGAAAAGCTCCTGGTCTGCGCGGTGACCTGCCAGCTGCTGCAAGCGAGGCAGCTCTGCTGATGCCCGCTCGGCTTTGCCCTTCAGCTCCTGGGAGCAGGAGCAAAGCCCGTAAGTGGGTTCTTGCCTTGCAAGTCCCCCCAAACTAGGGACAAGTCCCCTCGGCTGAGCGGCTGGAGCCAGGCAGGCAGCAGGCTCCCGTGGCTCCTGCAGCCTCTGCTGCTTGCCCGAAAGGGCCCGCTGGGCCCTCCTGTCGCGGAGGGCCAGGGCTTAGGGCTTTGCCTTCCACTGCAGGAGTCGGGTGGGCAAGAAAGGACTCTTGACTGCAGCCAGGAGACACTGGGCTTGCAGAAGAGCACGGTGGGGAAGCCTCGCTCCCCTGAGGGAGACGCTCCTCTCCCTGCAGCATGCTCTCTGCCCCTAGCGCTGCGGGGCCGAGCAGAGGGAGGTCCCCTCCAGAGAGTCCCTTTGTTTTGGGGTGAGAAACAGTCAGTCCCTGTGAAGGCCACTCTTTGCGTAAATGCCACACCTGCAGGATG
Source organism: Struthio camelus (assembly GCF_040807025.1). Classification (NCBI taxonomy): domain Eukaryota; kingdom Metazoa; phylum Chordata; class Aves; order Struthioniformes; family Struthionidae; genus Struthio; species Struthio camelus. The sequence goes on along the minus strand of NC_090946.1, from coordinate 7,113,400 downwards.
TTCTGCAGCTCCAGGAGAGCAGGCGAGAGACATGTGAGCACCAGCGCCTGCAGCATGCTGTCCAGGGCAGCCAGCGTCTGCAAGGAAGACAGAGGCTTGTGGCGCTTCTTCCCTGGAGCCCCCTGCCTGCAGGAGAGGGGCTTGAATCCCTGCAGCCTGAGGGGGCCACCCAGGGCCCTGCGGTGCCCGGGGAGAGGCTTAGGGCAGAGGAGCTGCCGCACGAGGACCAGCTTGGCGACACTACACGGGGCCATCGGCAGGGCAAGGGGGAAAAGGCACGAGGGTGGGAAAGCCGCGCTGCAGTGCTGCTCTGGCTTGGAGCTTGCGCTCATCTCTCGGCACAGAGCAGCCAGGGACCAGCCCAGGGGGACTGTCGGGCTCTGCAGCCCTCGGCCAGGGCGTACCTTGGAGTAGAGGGCAGCCTGCAGGCTCTGCATGTGCTCTGTGGGAGGAAGGAAGAAGACCGCGCAGAAGCAGGACTGGAGGAGGCTTGTCTTCTGGTTGCCATCTAGCACCAGCTTCGCTTTGCTGCAAGGAGGGAGAGGCGCTGCTCAGAGCCGGCGGCTGACAGTGGCACCTCCAGAGCTCGTGGGCGGCAGAGCCTATGCTGCTAGGGCTGCGAGGTGGGGAGGCCCCTGGGGAGGCGCCTCTTCCTCCTGTGATGCTGGCCCAGGGACAGAGGACGGGCCGGCAGCATGTGCCCGATACCCTCTGCATCTCCTGCCTCAGCCTTCGTGAGCAAAGTCCAGAGACACTGGACAGGGCCCTGGAGCCCTCTCTGCCCTCCCGTCTCCAGCACTGTCAAGGCCCGTGCAGGGGAGAGCAGAGGCCCCGCAGACGCCTCGCTCAGACTGCCCCCGAACGGGAGATGCCGCCCGGCTGCAGCTGGTGCCGTCAGGTCCGTAGGCTGTGGAGGCCTTGAGCAAGGCAGGGGCTGGGGCAGCTACCTCATTGCAGCGATGGCGAGGAAGGCTTGCTGCCGCACCGCAGTGCTCAGCTGCTCCACGGGCTCCTCTCGCAACAGCACCTGGAGAGCGCAGCGAGGACGCGGCGTGGGAGCTGTCAGCAGCCAGCGAGGAGCCTGCCAGGCCGGCAGAGCCCAGGTGCCCCCGTCGCACCCCAGCGCTGGCACCCAGGGCAGCCCCCTCGTCGCCCCGCTCTCGGTGGCTTCTGGAGCCCTGCAGTGGGCAGCGCTGCGCTCACGAGCAAGGGCTCCCCACCTTCCCACGCTCACGCACCCCAGTCCTGGCCTCCCTGGTGTGCCAGTGCCCGGCTAGGCTTGCCCACTCCCCCAGGCCCCGGCCTGCGCCCTCACCTCGATTGCCTTTGCCAGATCCACCCTGCACAGGAAAAGCAGGACCCGCAGCAAGACATCCGTGCTGGCGCCTCTGCAGAGGATGCACACGTCGGCCAGAAACTGCAGCTTCTCGGCCTCTTCCTGGCAGCAGCAGGACGAGAGAGACGGAGAGCGTAAGTGCGCCAGAGGCATGGGCAGCAGCACCGGAGCGTTTGCGGCCACGCAGTGGTGCGTGGCGTGCCTCTACGGGAGCAGCTCTGCACAGCCAGCAGCCCTTGCGGGGCCGCCTGAGCGTTGCACGTGCAGGGGCCACCCACCAGGAGATGCAGGCACAGCCCAGGCACAAGTGCCTGCCGTTACCTTGCCTCCGCTTCGCAGAAAGGTGCGCATGCTTCCCAGGGCTTCCTCCTCTCCTGGCAGAAGCTGCCCTAGATGTGACCAAGAAAGAGAGTGGGCAGAGCTGTCGGGGCTGGCAGGAGACAGGGACCAGTTGAGGCCTGTCCAGGAGGTGCCCAGCAGGCAGGCGGCGAGGCTGGAGCCCAGCCCACGGGGGAAAGCCCCAAGCGCATCCCCTTGAGAAACCTGCTCGCGCGCAGGCTGCAAAGCTCTGTCTCCCGCCAGCCGAGCTGCCTGCCCCTGCCTGGGCCGCGGAGCAGGAGCTGTGTCCCCTTTGCTCCTCTCCACCGCCCCCCGGCCCCCTGGGGGGGATGCGCTCCTGGGGGCTGGCTCCCAAGCTCAGAGCAGGCCCCGGCATTCAGGCACCGCCGGGCCACCAGGCTCCTGGGGACCCCGCATGCCAGCCTGCCGGGGCAGAGCAGGGTGCGCTCGCAGCCCCCGGTCCTGCCCAGCCCAGGGGTGCCCACTCACTCACCTGGCTGCAATGCCTGGGGCGAGCACTGTTCCGGCTGCGAGCTGCTCCCTGAAGGGCCTCCATCCTCCTCCTCCTCCTCCCAGGCAACCCTGGTGGAGGTGGAGGGTCCACCCTCCTCCTCCTCCTCCTCCTCCTCCTCCTCTTCCTCTTCCCAGGCCCTCATGGGGTGGCTCCCTGAAGGGCCTCCATCCTCCTCCTCCCAGGCCACCCTGGTGGAGGGTCCATCCTCCTCCTCCTCCTCCTCCTCTTCCCAGGCCCTCCTGGGGTGGCTCTCTGAAGGGCCTCCGTCCTCCTCCTCCTCCTCCAAGGCTTCCTTTGGGTGCCTGGGAGGTCCATCCTCCTCCTCCTCCTTCAAAGCCACCCTAGGGCAGCTGAGGGAGCCATCCTTCTCATCCTTCTCCCAGGCCACCCTTGGGAGCCTGGGGGATCTGTCCTCCTCCTTCAAAGCCGCCTCAGGGCAGCTGACAGAGTCGTCATCCTTTTCCTTCTCCCAGGCCACCCTGGGGTGCCTGGGGGGTCCATCCTCCTCCTCCTCCTTCAAAGCCACCCTAGGGCAGCTGAGGGAGCCATCCTTCTTCTCCCAGGCCACCCTTGGGTGCCTGGGAGGTCCATCCTCCTCCTCCTCCTTCAAAGCTGCCCTAGGGCAGCTGACGGAGCCGTCCTTCTTCTCCTTCAAAGCCACCCTAGGGCGGCTGACGGAGCCATCCTTCTTCTCCCAGGCCACCCGGGGGTGCCTGGGGGGTCCATCCTCCTCCTCCTCCTTCAAAGCCACCCTAGGGCGGCTGACGGAGCCATCCTTCTTCTCCCAGGCCACCCTTGGGTGCCTGGGGGGTCCATCCTCCTCCTTCTCCTTCAAAGCCACCCTAGGGCGGCTGACGGAGCCATCCTTCTTCTCCCAGGCCACCCGGGGGTGCCTGGGAGGTCTCCTCTCCATCCTGCAGGGAGGAAGAAAAGGGGGACGTTGGGAATGGAGGAGCCTAAGGCCAGGCCTGGCACCTGGAAACAGTTGCACTGTCCCCCTGGGCTTAGCAGACAGCCTGGCTGGAGAAGGCCGAGCCCACGGCTGTGGTTTTTCCATGCAAAAGGTGTCATTTGGAAAATGCCCGCAGGCTTTGCCAAGATGTTCTTGGAAGGAAAACCTTTCGCTAACCCCACCAGCAGAGGGTGGTTCCCTGCGGGACATTGGCGTCCCCCTGCCCGCTGCAGGTGTGCTGGGCCCTGGCGCCAGCTCTCCTGCACCTTAGCTCCAGCCCCACCCCATCACCCTGCCTGCTCCTTCCTCTCCTGGCCATGGCCATGGCCAAGGGCCCCCTTGAGGCCCTGGGGAGCTGCTCAGCCCCAGCCCCAGCCCTCTTACCCAGGTCTGAGCTGGGGGTGCCTTGGGGAAACGCCTCGCACTGCGGGGCTGCCCGGGGCGACAGGGAAAGACATCGCGCGCTCAAGGGCTCCTTCAGCAGCCCTGCGTGCTCCTTCCTTTCCTGTTGCCGTCCTCCCGGACACTGCCTTGCTCATGCCATAGTGGTGCCCAACAACACCATGGGGCGCCATGGGGTCACAAAGGCCCCTGCTGTGACCCGCCACCCTAGGGAGGGGCAGGGCACATCCCTTCAGGGGCGCAGGGCTGCCTGCCCCTCGGCCACCTCTGTCTGCCTCTGCGCCTCCATGGGGCTCTGGTCACAGACTCACAGAGCGGTGGAGGTTGGAAGGGACCTCTGGAGATCATCTAGTCCAACCCCTCCGCTCCAGCAGGGTCACCTAGAGCGGGTTGCCCAGCACCCTAGCCAGATGCCTTTTGACTATGCCCACGGATGGGGACTGCACGACCTCGCTGGGCAGCCTGTTCCAGCGCTCCGTCACTCCCACAGCAAAGACGTTTGTCCTCATGGTCCGACGGACCTGACTGTGCTTCAGTTTGTGCTCACTGCCTCTCCTCCTGTCAGTGGGCCCCTCTGACAAGGCTCTGGCCCCATCCTCTTGACACCCTCCCTTCAGATATTTCTACCCATTGGTCAGATCCTCCCCCCAAGTCTTCTCTTCTCCACGCTGAACAGGCCCAGCTCTCGCAGCCTTTCCTCCTATGCCCCCATCCCTTCAGCATCTGAGGAACCCTCAGCTGCACTCACTGCACTAGCTCCATGTCTCTCTTGTATTGGGGAGCCCACCCCTGCACCCAGGACTCCAGGCGAGGCCTCACCAGGGCTGAGGAGAGGGAGAGGATGACCGCCCTCAACCTGCTGCCAATGCTTTGCCTACTGCAGCCCGGGAGATCATTGGCCTTCTTGGCCACAAGGGCACGTTGCTGCCTCGTGCTCAACTTGCTGGCCACCTGCACTCCCAGCACCTCACTCCCCAGCCTGTACTGCTGCACCAGGGTGTTTCTCCTGCAGGGCAGGACTCTGCCCTTCCTTGGCTTGAACTTCATGAGCTTCCCCTCTGCCCATCTCTCCAGCCTGTCGAGCTCCCACTGAACGGCGCTACAACCCTCCAGGGTTGCAACCATACCTCCCAGTTCAGAACAGCCGCAAACTCGCTGAGGGCGCACGCTGTCCCTTCAGCCAAGTTTCTGAGGAACAACTTGAACAGGATTGAAGCCAGTATCGACCCCTGGGGTACCCCACTCGCTATGATGCACTAAGGCATCCAAAATAACTGTAGCTGTCTGCCATGCAGATAATTAAGATGATCCCCTAGGATAGGATTTAAGATTTACATCTTAATTTGGGGGGGCGGTGCGTGTGTAAAACTGCGTGTGAGCAGGTGCCCTTTTCTATTCACTAGGGACATAGTCGTTAAGGTCAGTGTTATCTCGAGAGCTATTCACAATGTGCCAAGTGGACACACACTGTTTGGTCAGCTTGGTCTGCCATTTTCCTGATGTACCAAAGCCAATACACAGCCTAAATAAGACCCCCCTCCCATCTCCAATCATTAAAGGAACAAATGCAGTAAATACCGGTGTTTTTTCTTGGGGAATGTGATGTCATTTTTTCCTACTATTCCTAATTAGGCTCGAAGCAAAAAGAAGATGAGAGAGTGTTTCCAAAATAAAAGGAGTGTGTTTATTTTATGTTTTTCTTGAGGGAGTAGTCAAAGAAGCTGTTGTTCTCCTCACTAGGCAATGACTTCTTCGTGTCACCGTGCCTCACGTGAGGGGATCTGTTTCTAGCACCACCACCAACAACAACAGCACAAGTTAGAGCAGCAATTCTACTTCGCTCTCCTGTCTCCAAGAGGCCACAAATCAAGCACGCCCTTTAATTTGCTTCCATTCTCCAACCCTTTGGGGCTGAAAGAATACCTCCTTTTCTTCTCTCTTCAAGTATGGCACCTCCTAGCTCCAGCTGCTGTTGAAGGACACCGAGACTTGCCTTGTTCCCCTTTCCCACAGCACTTCGTTCCAGGCAGCTCTCTCCTACCTCTCTCAGCTGTCTCTTTTCCTTCCTGAAGAGCCCTCCTCCAGGCTCCCGTTCCTTTAACGGAAAGGGTCATCTCTTTGACTAGTCTGCTCATGCTTTTCTACATCTTTCTCAGTTCCAGGAAATCCTCTGGCACCCCAGTATTTCACAGAGTCACAATTGGAATTCGGGATTTCAGCTCACCACGTGGCGAGAGTCCTTTCCAGATGCTTTGATACATGCCTAGCACACGTGAGACTACATTTAGACAGGATTATCATTTTCCTCCGGTGGCAGACATAACGGCTAGAGACGTGCAGTCCTGCAGTGCCACCGCTCTCTGGGATCGATTGGGTGAAGGGCTCTCTGGAAGGGCCTGTTTTTCTCCACAGCCTAGGGAGGGAGCCCGGAGAACCAGTTCAGACCTTAAGTTTGGCTTCCTAAAGTTAGATGAGATAACTCCACCCCAGTTACTAGCCTAATGGGTTTTAAGACTGTCGGCTTCCTATCAAAAAGCCGCTCTTTTCCTTTTGCCTTCCTTTCCTGCTGTCTGCCTTCCTTTCGAGCCTCAGTTATGGGCACAGAAGATGGGGTTAACATGTCCTGGAAACCACACAGGACGTGTCTAAGGGGAGGAAGGGAAAGGAGAAAGACTGCAACGAGGAGGCCTAAGGCAGATGTAAGGCAGCAAAGATAATGGCAAACTGATACTAGCTCAGAGAGCCCGACACGGGCCTGTACGAACTCGGAGCGGTCCCGTAGGAGCCCGTAGGGCCCAGCACGAGTCCGTTGGAGCCCCTGGGGCCCAGTGCGGGCCCGTACCAGCCCACAGGGCCTGGCATGGACCTGTACAAGCTCAGTGTGAGCCTGTACGAGCCCACAGAGCCTGGCACAAGCACGCAGAGCCTGGCGTGGGCTCGTACGAGCCCGTAGAGCGCTGTGCAGGACCGTACCAGCCCACAGAGCTCGGCACGGGCCCATATGTGCTCAGCATGGGGGCGTACAAGCCCATACAGCCCCAAACAGCTCTGTATGAGTCCACAGAGCCCCGTGCAGGCCCATAGAAGTCCACAGAGCCTGGCAAGGGCCCATACGAGCCCCTAGGGCCTGGCGCGGGCTCCTACGAGCTTGGCATGGGCCCCTACGAGCCCGTGGAGTCCCGTGGGGGTCTGTACGAGCCCGCAGAGCCCAGCAAGGGCTCGTACAAGCCTGCAGGGGCTGGCACAAGCCCATGTGAGCTCGGCACAGGGCTGTACAAGCCCCTAGAGCCCTGTTCAGGCTCTTAGAAGCCTGTAGAGCCTGGCACGGGCCTGTACAAGCTTGGCACAGGCCCATAGGAGCCTGGAGGGCCCAGCACAAGTCTGCACAAGCCCCTAGGGCCCGGCAGGGACCCACACCAGCTCAGCGGGGGCCTGGAGGAGCCCATACAGCCCCGTGTGGGTCTGTACGAGCCCGTGGAGCCCTGTGGGGGCCCGTAGGACCCTGCAGAGCCCGGCATGGACGCAAATGAGCCTGCAGGGCCTGGCGCGAGCCTGTATGACCTCAGCACAGGCCCGTACGAGCCCGTAGAGCCCTGTTCAGGCCCATAGAAACTCGTAGGCTTTTGACACTGTCTCCCATCACATCCTCCCAGGTAAACTCAGGAAGTGGGGGTTAGATGAGTGGCCGGTGAGGTGGACTGAGAACTGGCTGGATGGCCAAGCGCCGAGGGTTGTGGTCAGTGGTGCAGAGTCTAGTTGGAGGCCTGTAGCTAGCGGTGTCCCCCAGGGGTCAGTCCTGGGTCCACTCTTGTTCAATGTATTCATCAATGACCTGGAGGAAGGGACAGAGTGCACCCTCAGCAAGTTTGCTGATGATACTAAACTGGGGGGGAGTGGCTGGCACACCAGAAGACTGTGCTGCCATGGAGAGGGACCTGGGCAGGCTGGAGAGCTGGGTGGAGAGGAACCTCCTGAAGTTCAACAAAGGCAAGTGCAAGGTCCTGCACCTAGGCAGGAATAATCCCATGCACCAGTAGAGGCTGGGGGTTGACCTGTTGGAAAGTAGCTCTGCCGAGAAGGACCTGGGAGTGCTGGTGGGCAACAAGTGAAGCATGAGGCAGCAATGTGGCCTTGTGGCCAAGGAGGCCAATGGGATCGTGGGGTGCCTGAGGAAGAGTGTTGCCAGCAGGTGGAGGGAGGTGATGCTGCCCCTCTCCTCAGCCCTGGGGAGGAGGCCTCCCCTGGAGTCCTGGGTGCAGTTGTGGGCTCCCCAGGACAAGAGAGACATGGCACTACTGGAGAGAGTCCAGCGGAGGGCTACCAAGATGATTAGAGGGCTGGAGCATCTCTCCTCTGCAGAAAGGCTGCGAGAGCTGGGCCTGTTCAGCCTGGAGAAGAGAAGACTGAGAGGCGATCTCATCAATGTGTGCAAGTATCTGAAGGGTGGTGGTGGTGGGGGGGGTGTCGAGAGGATGAGGCCAGTCTCTTCTCCGTGGTGCCCAGTGACAGGACAAGAGGCAACGGGCACAAACCGAAGCACAGGCAGGTCCACCTGAACCTGAGGAAAAACTTCTCGACGGTGAGGGTGAGTGAGCACTGGCACAGGTTGCCCAGAGAGGTGGTGGAGTCTCCTTCGCTGGAGACATTCAAAACCTGACTGGATGCGATCCTGGGCAATACGCTCTAGAGGAGCCTGCTGGAGCAGGGGGGTTGGACTAGATGATCTCCAGAGGTCCCTGCCAACCTCAACCATGCTGTGACTCTGTGGAGCCGGGCGCGGGCCCCCCCGAGCTCAACGCGGGACTACACAAGCCCGCGGAGACCCGTGCGGGGCCGTAGGAGCCCCTCGGGCTGGACGAGGGGCTGGACAAGCTCCGCGCAAGCCCGCACGAGCCTGGGCAGGACTGTATGAGCTGGGGGAGAGCGGCCTGGGACCGGGCGAGCCCGTCGGGGGCGACCCGGGCCGGGAGGAGCTCGGCGGGGCCTCGACGTGGGTCACACGAGGCAGCGCCGCTTCCTGCCTGCCCTGCCCGCAGCCCCTGCCCTGCCCGCGCACGGCGCCTGCCCTCCCCGCTGCCCTCTGCCGCCGGCGACAGCCGACCGGGCGGCGACGGGCGGGAGGACACTGAGGGGGGACAGCGAGGGGGACACTGAGGGGGGACAGCGGGGACCGCGTCCCTGGCGCCGGCAGACCCGGACCCGGCCCCGCCGCCCGCCCGACCGCCCGCTCGGCGGCGCCCACGGCCGCCGGACGCCATCTCCGGCCTCTCTCCGCTCCCTCCCGCCCTCCGCCCGGGCCGCCGCGGGGATTGGCCGGCCGGGCCAGCTGCCTCTCGGCCATTGGAGGGCGCCTGCGCGCCGCCCGCCGCTGATTGGCGCCCCGCTCCCGCCTCTGGCCGGGGGTGGGGGGAGCGAGCGGCCGGCGGCGAAGATGGCGGCGGGGTGGCTGGCTGTGTGGTGGCGCCTGGCGGCGGCGGCCGGGTCCCGTCCTGTCGCGTCGCGTCGCGTCCTGTCTGGTGCGGTGGCGCGGCGCTGCTGGAGAGCGGCAGGCTGCGGGACGCGCGGCGGGTCGTGGCGCAGCCGGGCTCGGGGGCGGCGGGGGGGGCCGGGCCGGTCGCTCTCGCCTGGGCAACGCGCAACGGTTGTGGCAGCGCCGTTGGCAGCGCGGCGGGACCGAGCGGGACGTGCGCGATGGTGCCGGCCGCGAGCTGCTGGCAGCACCGGCGGGCGCCGCGGAGGAGCGAGCGCCGGCAGCGGAGCGCTGGGTGTCTGCGGGCGCTGTTTGCCGGCCCGTGCAGCGAGTGCCCGGCGGGCTGCGGGCGGCGCCGGAGGAGGGAGCGTTGGCAGCCGGCAGCCGGGCTGTCCGGAGCGCCGGGGAGGGGGCAGCGCTCGGGCAAGGGCTTCCCTGGCGGCCCCGAGGCGGCCGGGTGGCGCTTCCCGCCCCGCCGGGGGCTCGTCTGCTGCCGGGGGCGGCAGGTTTCCAGCGCGGCTGCCGCCCTCCCTCGGGCTTTCTTCGGGGGCGGGTGTTGGCAGGCTGGTTCCCAGCCCTGTGGGAGCCGCTGGAGCCTGGTGGTGGAGCGGCGTGTGGTGGCGCTGGCGCGGGGTCCTTCCTTGTCTGTCTGTCTGCCCGTGCAGAGCTTTCAGCCTTTGCTGTAGAAAGTGGAATCGGAGCGTATCATTTGGCCAGGGGGAAAAACCATCTCCTTGCCTGTGAAGCGTATAAGTAGAAGATGTGTTTTACTGGCGAGGCTGTTTTGGGGTTTCAGCTGCCTGGGGAGCTGAGAAGCGTAGTGGGAGCTGTGTCCTGTCTCTGCAAGATCTCTGTCTGCTTCCTTTGTGGCCGCTGGGAGCTGATGTGCTCACTGAGAGCTCGGTTGTGTTTCTCGGTTGTGTTTTCTGTTGCCTGGGTCAGCTCAACGTGGCCGCTTTGTCTGTCTGAGGGGGCAACTGGGGCGTGCAGCTCCCGCTGCCGGAGGGCTGTGGGGTGTTTCAGTTCCCAGTAGGTCATGACCGACTGGGTTACGCTCCCCGGGGCTCCTCTCCGCAGGTAAGGCCGGTGGGAATGTCTCGTGCCAGGGGAAGGGGCTCTCTGGGACAGCTCTGGCTGGGCTGCAGTGCACTGGAGCATAGGAGGGACTGGAGGACTTTGGACTTGCTTCTCTTTGGCTTTGCTTTTTGGAGTTGTTGGAGCTCCCTTGCCTTTTTAGTGAAGCAAGGGGCACTAAAGAGGAGAGGGAGTGTGAGTTGTGTGCAAGAGATGCTGTTGCTGTGCTGTGGTGCAGTGCCAGACTCGAGAGAGGGTCTCTCCTTTTCTAGGTGTCTGGACGTCCCCTGCAGCCCACGCAGTAGGAACGATGTGTCCCCTCGGCATTTCTGTACTGTGCCGGCGCCTTCTCCCTGAAGGCAGGCCTCTTGGTGTTCAGCGCTGTCGCCTTGCACACGAAGGAGGAGGAGAAACGGGCCTGAGCTGCGTATGGGAGGAAGAGGCTTTTTGCCCATCCCTGGCACCGCGCAGAGAGCAGCGGCGCTCGGGCTCCTTCCGAGACCTTTGAGGCCTGGTAGGTGCCAGACAAGCTATGGCTCTGGTTTTGATTTATTTCATTATTATTATTGTTTTTTCATATTTGGGGCCACTAGTTGTGTGCGTTTCTGCTCTGTTTTCAGCAGGAGCCGTGCTCTGTGGATGCACTGAAGGCCAGAAGGCAGAGCCGCAGCGCGCAGAGCCCCAGCGCCCGCTCCCCAGGGGGGGACGCGGGGTCGGGCCCGAGTGTTGAGAGAGGGAAAGTGCCTGGTCCTGCTCTTTCTTAAGAGCTCTGTTTTGTTTTCCTAGGTGCTGGTTGCTGGCAAGAGCTGCTCTTTCATCTCTTGCCCACCCCTCCTGCAGCTCTCTGGGGCCCCAGCTTCAGACTCCAGCTGCACTGAGGAAGTGACCTGCTTTCCCAGAGACCCCCCCCCCCCGCCACCCGAAGGAGCAAGAATCCGGCTTTGGCCTTCACGCACCCCTCCAGGAGCTGCCGCAGCAGGAAGGCGGCCTGCGCCTGCCAGCTCGTCCTGCTCCCCAGGAAGCGCCAAGTGGGACTCGGGCACGGTGGCACCGCGCGAAGGTGTTTGGGCTCTGGGCAATAAAGCTTGGCGCGAGCCCCAGCTGAGGCGAGGTGCCACGTGCTGTGTTCTGTGCGCGGTCTCTGTTCACGCCTGCTCGCAGCTTGCCGAAGGCTGCGTTCTCCCTGCTCGGGGAAGAGCTCCTGGCTGCAGCGCTGGAGCGGAGAGGGGGCAGCCGGCAGCCGGGGCCATCTCGCTGCAGTAGGTGAGAGCTCCTGTCCCAAGGGGCTGTTTCTCCTGGCCCCCAGGTTGGCCCTTCCTTTGAGCAGGGGCCCTGGCAGCCCAGCTCCAGCCCGGGAGGCAGCGGGGAAGGCCGGGGCGACGAGGGAGCAGCGAGCGCTCCTTGGCCTCAGGGCTTTGTGTGGGGGCAGCCGCTGGGCAGGGCTTTTTTGTGCCCCCACCAAAGCCCTGAGGCTGGGGAGTGGGGGGGGTCTGGGCTGAGGCCTGCCCCTGCTGCCCTTAAAGGCAAGGTTGAGAGGCTCTGGGTGCTCTTCATGGAACCTTGCCTTTAAGGGCAGTGGGGGGCGTGGGGGCCAGGCCTGGCCCCCATTGGGCCACACCCCCCCCGGGAGCCAGTGGGGGCCCTGGAGGCCCCTGGGCTCCCTAGCCTAAGAGACTTGTGTGGGGACAGAAATTCAGCAAGGCTTTTTTGCCCCCACACAAGTCTCTCAGGCTAGGGAGCCCAGGGGCCTCCAGGGCCCCCATTGGGCCAGGCCGGCCCCTGCCCCCCGGGGGAGCCAATCGGGTCCAGGCCTGCCCCCGACGCCCACCACTGCCCTTAAAGGCAGGGCTGGGAGACTTTCAGAGTCTTCAAGTCTCTGGGGGCTCTCCAAGTTACTGGAAGAACCACCTCAGGGACTCAGCCCAACTGGGAGACCTGAAGAAGAAAGGTCTCCCAGGTGGGCGGACTCCCTGAGGTTGGTCTTCCAGGTACTTGGAGCTCCTTAATGTCTTCCTCAGTGCCTCCTGGTTCCCTTCAGAGCCCCCAGAGACTTTAAGACTCTGACAGCCCCTAGGGACTTGTAAGGAACGCAGCTGACCTGGGAGCCCTGCAGAAGAGAGGTCTCCCAGGTGGGCTGAGTCCCTGAGGTTGGTCTTCCAGTTACACTGAGGGACTTGGGAAGAAATTAAGGAACTCCAAGCTACTTGAAGAGCACCCTGAGGCTTGAAGACTCTGACAGTCTCCCAAGCCTGCCTTTAAGGGCAGGGGTGGGTGTCGGGGGCCGGCCTCGACCCGCCCGGCTCCCCCGGGGGGCAGGGGCAGGCCTGGCCCCACTGGAGCCGCTCCCACTCCAGGGAGCTGCTCGGGGCAAAAAAGCGCCGCGGCCTCGCTGTGCCTGGGGCGCCCTCGCTGCTCGGCCACGTGCCCCCAGCCGAGTTGACGCCCAAACCTTGGCTGTCACGAGGAACGCCCACGTCCAGCCGCGGAAAGGTCGGGGCCCCGGGGACCTAGATGGCCCCGCAGCGGCCGTGGCTGCTTTCTCCACCGCCTGGGGGCCCGGCCGGGCCGGCAACGCTGCTCTCCCTGGAGAGGAGGCTGCTCTCCCCCTTGGGCTCCGGGATCGGGTCCCTGGGGGCTGGGGGCCGGGCCCGGCCGTCTCGCTGACTCCGCTGGCGCTGCCGCAGGGCCGGGCGGGCTGCAAGGGAAAGACAAGAGCCCTTGGGGGCCCGTCCTCTGCCCGGCTGCTGACGGCTGAGCTGCCGGGCGCTGCCCGGCCGGAGAGGGCTCCGCGGGCACAGGACCGCGGCTCCCTCCTCTTCCTCCTCCTGGTGCTGGGCAGGGCAAGGGGATCGCTGCCAAACTCCTCTGCCTCCTGCCTGCCTGCAGGTGCTGCACGAGCCCCTCCCCGCCTGGCTGGGGTGAAGCCAGCAGGGTGCAGTGCGGGGGGGCTCTGGGGTGCCCCACAAGACAATCCAAGCATCGAGGGCGCTCCGAAAGGCAACCCGAGGAGCCGGGGGCGCACGGAGAAGCGAGCGGCGGGCCGAGGAACCAAACGGAGGGCTCTGAGGTGCTCTGGAAGGGGAAAAACACAAACAAACAAACAAACAAACAAACCACCCCCAAGGCTCTGGGGAGCCAAAAAGCAAACCCCAGGGCTCCAGCACATCCCCACAGGCGAGCAGAAACATCTCAGACGCTTCAAAAGGCAAACCGAAGCCTAGAGGGCTCTCAAAGAGCTACTACCATGGGGCTCCAGAAAAAGCACCCCGAGGTGGCTAGAGCACCCTGCAGAGCACCCCAAGTGCTCTGGGGTGCCCCAAAAGGCACCCCCAGGGGTGTAGGGTGCTCCAAAAGCCAAGCTGAGGTTCCAGAGGCCCCCTGAAAGGCAACCTGAGGGGTCAGGGGCACCCTGAAAGGTACCCCAATCACTCTGGGGTGCAAGGAAAGGCACTCCAAAGGGGGCCCAGGGGGCCCCAAAATACACACCAACAGGCCCAGGACATACCTAAAAGGACAAGAAATGGGTCTGTGGTGCCCCAAAAGCCACATCCCAAGCTCTGGGGCGCACCAAAAGGCACAGCAAGGGGACCAGCAGGCACTGAAAAGCACACCAAGGGGTCTGGGTGACCCCAAAAAGCACACCGAGGGACCTTGGGCACCCTGGACGGCACACCGAAGGGCTGAGGCACTCCGAAAGAAACACCGGGGGGTCCGCGCGGCCCAAGCAGCACAGCGAGAGGCCAGGAAAGCCCTGAAAGACGCGGCAAACACTCTGCGGGGCACCAAAAGTGACACCGAGGGCTCCAGGGCAGCCCCAAACGTGCAACGGGGGCACCGGGGAGCAACCACAGCCCCACTCGGGGCTCAGGCTGCACCGAAACGCCCACCGAGGAGCCCGGGGCAGCAGGAGAAAACTGCTGAGGGCGCCAGGCCTCTCCGAAAGGCCCAACGTGGGGCCAGGGGCACCCCAAAAGCCACAACCTCCAGCCCAGCAGACAGCAAACTGCGCATACAAATGGGCCTGGGACACCCCAAAAGCCACAGCCAGAGCTCTGCGGAGCACAACAACGCACACCAAGGGCACAGGGCAGCACCCAAAGGCACCCTCAGCAGGGGCTGGCACCCCACAAGGCACACCCAAGCTTTGGGGCACCCTGAAACGCACCCCGAGCAGCCAAGGACACACCGCAAGGCAGACAAAAGGCGCCCAGGGCACCCCCAGAAGCACAACAAGGCCTCCGCAGCACCCCAAAAGCCACAACGACCCCCCTGGGACCTACCAAAAACCACACTACATGGCTCTGCGGTGCCCCAAAAGCCACATCCACAGCCCTGGGCTGCCCCAAAAGCCACACCAAGGGGCCCAGCGCACACCAAAAGGCACCCTCAGCACCTCTAAGCACCCCAAAAGGCTCACCAGACGGCTCCACGGCACCCCCACACGCACCCCGAGGGCCCTGGGCGCACCAAAAGGCACGGGCAGGCACCCGCGACGCACCAACACGCCCATCGAGCTCCCTGGGCCACCAGGAGAGCCACAACCAGGGGCCGCAGAGGCACCACAAGGCACAGCCAGGCCTCTGCGAGCAACCACACGCACCTCACAAGCCCTGGCCAGCACCAAAAGACACCCCCGAGGGCCCAGGACACCCCCAAAGGGGCAACGAGGCCTCCGACGAGCGCCCCAACCCCCTTCCAAGGGCCATCGGCAACCCTAACGGCACTGCAAAGGTCTCCAGGCAGCCACCGACCCCACACCAAGGCACCCAGCGGACACCACAAAGCACACCCAGGGCTCCCGCTGCCCTCCCAGAGCACACCCATACGGCCGGGCCACCCCCAAAGGCCCCCAAGACGCCAGCGCAGCACCCAGAGGCACACCGAATGCCCTGGGGAGCACCAGCGGGCACCACGAGGGCTCTGGGGCGTCCCCAGAGGGGCAGCGATGGGTCTGGGCAGCACCACGGGGCACCTGAAGAGCCCTGCGGCGGGCACAAACGCACACCGAGGGGTCAAGGACAACGCAAAAAGCACAACATGGGGTCTGGGCACCCCCCAAAGCTACCCCGAGGGTCGCAGGTGCCCCAAAAGGCACACCAAATGACTCAGAGGCACCACAACAGACAGACCAAGGGGGCTGGGATGGGGCCAAAAACCACCCCCAGGAGTGTGCGGCACCCCAGAGGGCACACGGAGGGCCTCGGCCGGGCCACCTCCAAAAGAGCCCCAATGAGACCGCAGAGCCCCTCCAAGCTCGCCCAAGCCTGCAGAGCCTACCACAAGGCCGTCCGAGCACGCAGAGCCTGATACGAAGCTGTCCAGGCCGCACCCAAAGGCACGCGGAGGCTCCACGGCCGCCCTCGAAGGCACGCAGAGGATCCCCAACTCACCAGAACGACACTCTGACGCTCCCCGATCTTGTAGAACGACACTCGGAGGCTCCCTGGCCGCACCCAAAGGCAGTCGGAAGCTCCTCAGCCTCCTACGACACTCCGAGGCTGCCCGGTCTCCTACGACGATCCTCGGAAGCTGCCCGGTCTCCTACAACGACACGCGGATGCTCCCCTGACTCGAAGGCGACACTCGGATGCTGCCCAGTCTCCTAGAACGACATGCACAGGCTCCCCGGCTGCACCGAAAGGGACGAGGAGGCTCCCTGGCCGCACCCAAAGGCACGTGGAGGATACCCGGCTTCCTAGAACAAAACTAGATGCTCCCCGGCTGCTCCAAAAAGCACACAGAGGATCCTCCGCTTCCTAGAACAACGCTCCGAGGCTCCCCGGTCTCTAGAACGAAGTTCAGAGGCTGCACGGCCGCACCCAAAGGCACGCGGAGCCGGACCGGTCGACTGAAATGACACTCGGAGGCTGCCTGGCTTCCAAGAATGACGCTCCGAGGCTGCCCGGTCTCCTAGAACAACACTCGCAGGTTGCCCAGCTGCACCCAAACGCACGTGCACGTTTCCTGGCTTCCTAGAACGACACGCGGAGGCTCCCTGGCCGCACCCAAAGGCACACGGAGGCTCCCTGGCTGCACCCAAAGGCACACGGAGGCTCCCCAATCTCCTAGAAAGACACTCACAGGCTTCCTGGTCTCTTAGAACAAAATTCAGAGGCTGTTTGGCCGCACCCAATGGCACACGGAGGCTCCCTGGTCTCCTAGAACGACACTCGGAGGCTTCCCAGTCTCCTAGAACGACATTTAGAGGCTCCTCGGCCTCTTAGGATGACACTCGCAGGCTCCCTGGCCGCACTGAAAGGCAGGCAGAGGCTCCCCAGCCGCACCAAAAGGAACGCGGAGGCTGCCCGGCCTCCTCGAACGACACGCGGAGGCTGCCTGGCCGCACCCAAGGGCACGCGGATGCTGCCCGCTCTCCTACAACGATACTCGGAGGCTCCCTGGCCACACTGCAAGGTTCGTGGACGCTGCTCGGTTTCCTGCAACGACACGCGGAGGCTCCCCGCTCTCCTAGAACAACACGCGGAGGCTGCCTGGCCTCCTACAACGACACGCCAAGGCTTCCTGGCTGAACCGGACGCACACAAAGGCACGAGGAGGCTCCTCGGATGCACCCAAAGGCACGTGGAGGCTGCCCGGCCTCCTACAATGACACTCGGAGGCTCCCCGCTCTGCTTGAACCACATTCAGATGCTGTCCGGCCCTACCAAAAGACACGCAGTGGCTAACCGGCTTCCTAAAACGACACTCAGACGCTGCTCAGTCTCCTACAACCACACGCGGAGGCTGCCCGCTCCACTAGACCGACACGCCGAGGCTGCTCGGCCTCCTACAACGACACTCCGAGGCTGCTTGGACATCCCCAAAGGCACATGGAGGTTGTCCGCTCTCCTACAACGACGCTCAAAGGCTGCCTGGACGTACCGAAACATGTGCGGAGCCTCCCCGGCCACACCTAAAGACACGCACAGGATCTCTGGCCGCACCCAAAGGCACGGGGAGGCTCCCCGGCCTCCTAGAACGACACTCGGAGACTACCCGGCCTCCTAGACTGACACTCCGAGGCTGCCCGGCCGTACCCAAAGGTAGGAGGAGGCTCCCCGGCTGCACAGAAAGGCACGCGGAGGCTCCCCGGCCTCCCCGAACGATACTCGGAGGCTGCCCGCTCTCCTGGAATCACACTGGCAGGCTGCCTGGCCGGACCAAAAGACAAGTGGAGGCTCCCTAGTCTCCTGCAACCACACTCAGAGGCTGCCCGGCCGCACCCAAAGGCACACAGAGGCCGCCCAGCTGCACCCAAAGGCACGTGAAGCTTTCCCGGCCTCCTACAACCACACCCCGAGGCTGCCCGCTCTCCTAGAAAGACACGTGGAGGCTCCCCAGCCTGCTAGAACGACACTCCGAGGCTGCCCGGCCGCACCCAAAGGCCTGCGGAGGCTGCCCGGACGCTCACAAAGGCACGTGGAGGCTGCCTGGCCGAACCAAAAGGTATGTGGAGGCTCTCCGGCCTCCTACAACGACACTCCGAGGCTGCCCCGAGGCGCCAAAAGGCACACGGAGGTTCCCTAGTCTACGACACGCGCAGGCTGCCCATTCTCGGATCGGTGGAGTAGTTCTGGCCCTGGTGGAGTGCTTTCAGCACCAACGGAGTGCTTTTAGGCTTGGCGCAGTGGTTTCAGCCCCGACGCAGTGGTTTTCGGCTCGGCGGAGTGGTTTCAGCCCCGATGGAGTGCTTTTTGGCTCGGCGGAGTGGTTTCAGGCCCTGACAGAGTGGTTTTAGGCTTGGCGCAGTGGTTTTAATGTCGACGGAGTGGTTTTGGCCCTGGCGGAGCAGTTTCAACCCTGACGCGGTGGTTTTCGGCTCGGCAAAGTGGTCTCAGCCCCGACAGAGCGGTTTTGGTCCTGGCACAGTGGTTTCAGCCCCGACGGAGCGGTTTTCGGCTCGGTGGAGTGGTTTCAGCCCCGTCGGAGTGGTTTTCGGCCTGACGCAGTGGTTTTAGGCTCGGCAGAGTGGTTTTGGCCCCGACAGAGTGGTTTCAGGCTTGGCGGAGGGGTTTCAGCCCCGACACAGTAGTTTCAGTCTTGGCAGAGTGGTTTAAAGGTCAGATGAGTGCTTTTGGCCCTGGCGGAGTGGTTTCCGCCCCAACGCAGTGGTTTTGGCCCTGGCAGAGCAGTTTCAGCCCTGATGAGGTGGTTTTCGGCTTTGTGGAGTGGTTTCAGCACTGGTGGAGTGGTTTCGGCCCTGACGCAGTGGTTTTCGGCTCGGCAGAGTGGTTTCAGCCCTGACGGAGTGGTTTTAGGCTTGATGGAGTGGTTTTAAGGTCACTCGAGTGGTTTTGGCCCTGGCAGAGCAGTTTCAGCCCTGATGAGGTGGTTTTCGGCTTTGTGGAGTGGTTTCAGCCCTGACGGAGTGGTTTCGGCCCTGACGCAGTGGTTTTCGGCTCGGCAGAGTGGTTTCAGCCCTGACGGAGTGGTTTTAGGCTTGATGGAGTGGTTTTAAGGTCACTCGAGTGGTTTTGGCCCTGGCGGAGCAGTTTCAGCCCTGATGAGGTGGTTTTCGGCTTTGTGGAGTGGTTTCAGCACTGGTGGAGTGGTTTCGGCCCTGACGCAGTGGTTTTCGGCTCGGCAGAGTGGTTTCAGCCCTGACGGAGTGGTTTTAGGCTTGATGGTGTGGTTTTAAGGTCAGCCGAGTGGTTTTAGCCCTGGCAGAGTGGTTTCAGCCCCGATGCAGTGGTTTTAGGTTCGGAGGAGTGGTTTTGCTGTTGGCGGAGTGTTTTTGGCACTGGCGTAGTGGTTTCAGCCCCGACGCAGTGGTTTTGGCCCCAACGGAGTTGTTTTAGGCTCGGCGGAGTGGTTTCAGCCCTGATGCAGTGGTTTCAGCCGCGACGCAGTGGTTTCAGCACTGGTGGAGTGGTTTTGGCCCCGACGCAGTGGTTTTAGGCTCAGTGGGGTGGTTTTAAGGTCAGCCGAGTGGTTTTGGCACTGGCGGAGTGGCTTCAGCCCCGACGGAGTGGTTTTCGGCTCGGCGGAGTGGTTTTGGCCCCGACGGAGTTTTTTAGGCTCGGCGGAGTGGTTTCAGCTCCGACGCAGTGGTTTTAGGATTCACAGAGTGGTTTCAGCCCCGTCGCAGTGGTTTTTGGCTCAGGGGAGTGATTTCAGCCCCGACACAGTGGTTTTAGGCTCGGCGGAGTGTTTTCAGCCCTGATGGTGTGATTTTAGGCTTGATGTAGTGGTTTTGGCCCTGGCGGAGTGGTTTCAGCCCTGACGCAGTGGTATTCGGCTTTGCGGAGTGGTTTCAGGCCCCGATGGAGTGGTTTTCACCCTGACCAAGTTCTTTTCGGCTCGGCGGAGTGGTTTTAGGCTTGGCGGAGTGGTTTTAGGCTTGGCGGAGTGGTTTCAGCCCTGACGGAGTGGTTTTCCCCCTGACGCCGTGGTTTTCGGCTTGGCGGAGTTGTTTCAGCCCCGAAGGAGTGGTTTTCGACCTGATGGAGTGGTTTTAGGCTCGGCGCAGTGGTTTCAGGCTCGGCGCAGTGGTTTCAGCCCTGACGGAGTGGTTTCAGGCTTGGCGGAGTGATTTCACCCCCGACGCAGCGGCTTTAGCCTTGACGGAGTGGTTTTAAGGTGAGCTGGGTGATTTTGGCCCTGGCGGAGTGGTTTTCGACCTGACAGAGTGGTGTTAGGCTTGGCGCAGTGGTTTTGGCCCCGACGGAGTGCTTTCAGGCTTGGCGGAGTGGTTTCCGCCCCAACGCAGTGGTTTTCGACCTCATGGAGTAGTTTAAGGCTCGGCCCAGTGGTTTTGGCCCCGACGGAGTTGTTTTAGGCTCGGTGGAGTGGTTTAGGCCCCCAAGGAGTGCTTTTGGCCCCGACGGAGTGGTTTCAGGCTTGGCGGAGTGATTTCAGCCCCAACACAGTGGTTTTCGGCTCGGCGGAGTGGTTTTAGGCTTGACGGAGTGGTTTTAAGGTGAGCTGGGTGGTTTTCAGCCTGGCGGAGTGGTTTCAGCCCCAACACAGTGGTTTTCATCTTGGCGGAGTGGTTTCAGCCCCGACGCAGTGGTTTTAGGCTCGGCGCAGTGGTTTTAATATCGGCGGAGTGTTTTTGGCCCTGGTGGAGTCCTTTTCGGCCTGACGCAGCAATTTCCACCCCGACGGAGTGGTTTTGGTCCTGGCACAGTGGTTTCCGCCCCGACGGAGTGGTTTTAGGCTTGATGGAGTGGTTTCCACCCCGACGGAGTGGTTTCAGGCTTGGCGGAGTGCTTTTCGGCTTGGTGGAGTGGTTTCAGGTCCGACGCAGTGGTTTCAGCACTGATGGAGTGGTTTCAGCCCCGACGGAGTGGTTTTCGGCTTGATGGAGCGGTTTCAGCCCTGACGGAGTGGTTTTCAGCTTGATGGAGCGGTTTCAGCCCCGACGGAGTACTTTTCGGCTTGATGGAGCGGTTTCAGCCCCGACGGAGCGGTTTTAGGCTCAGCGGAGTGGTTTTAAGGTCAGTCGAGTGGTTTTAGCCCTGGCAGAGTGGTTTCAGCCCTGATGCAGTGGTTTTCGGCTTTGTGGAGTGGTTTCAGCCCTGACGCGGTGGTTTTAGGCTCGGCGGAGTGGTTTTAATGTTGGCAGAGTGTTTTTGGCCCTGGCGGACTGGTTTCAGCCGCGACGCAGTGGTTTCAGCACTGGTGGAGTGGTTTTGGCCCCGACACAGTGGTTTCGGCACTGGTGGAGTGGTTTTGGCCCCGACGCAGTGGCTTTAGGCTTGGTGGAGTGGTCTCAGCCCCGATGGAGTGGTTTTCGGCCTGGCGGAGTGGTCTCAGCCCCGACGGAGTGGTTTTCGACCTGACGCAGTGGTTTTAGACTCGGCCCTGACGGAGTGGTTTCAGCCCAGACCAAGTGGTTTTTGACCTGATGGAGTGTTTTTAGGCTAGACAGAGTGGTTTCAGCCCCGTTGCAGTGGTTTAAGGCTCGGCGGAGTGGTTTCAGCCCGACAGAGTGGTTTTCGGCTCGGCGCAGTGGTTTCAGCCCCGACGGAGTGGTTTTCGGCTTGGTGGAGTGGTTTCAGCCCCGACGCAGTGGTTTCAGCCCCGACGGAGTGGTTTTCGGCTTTGCGGAGTGGTTTCAGCCCCAACGCAGTGGTTTTCGACCTCATGGAGTGGTTTTAGGCTCGGCGCAGTGGTTTCAGCCCCGACGCAGTGGTTTTCGGCTCGGCGGAGTGGTTTCAGCCCGACAGAGTGGTTTTCGGCTCGGCGCAGTGGTTTCAGCCCCGACGGAGTGGTTTTCGGCTTGGTGGAGTGGTTTCAGCCCCGACGCAGTGGTTTCAGCCCCGACGCAGTGGTTTTCGGCTCGGCGGAGTGGTTTCAGCCCCGATGGAGTGCTTTTTGGCTCGGCGGAGTGGTTTCAGGCCCTGACAGAGTGGTTTTAGGCTTGGCGCAGTGGTTTTAATGTCGACGGAGTGGTTTTGGCCCTGGCGGAGCAGTTTCAACCCTGACGCGGTGGTTTTCGGCTCGGCAAAGTGGTCTCAGCCCCGACAGAGCGGTTTTGGTCCTGGCACAGTGGTTTCAGCCCCGACGGAGCGGTTTTCGGCTCGGTGGAGTGGTTTCAGCCCCGTCGGAGTGGTTTTCGGCCTGACGCAGTGGTTTTAGGCTCGGCAGAGTGGTTTTGGCCCCGACAGAGTGGTTTCAGGCTTGGCGGAGGGGTTTCAGCCCCGACACAGTAGTTTCAGTCTTGGCAGAGTGGTTTAAAGGTCAGATGAGTGCTTTTGGCCCTGGCGGAGTGGTTTCCGCCCCAACGCAGTGGTTTTGGCCCTGGCAGAGCAGTTTCAGCCCTGATGAGGTGGTTTTCGGCTTTGTGGAGTGGTTTCAGCACTGGTGGAGTGGTTTCGGCCCTGACGCAGTGGTTTTCGGCTCGGCAGAGTGGTTTCAGCCCTGACGGAGTGGTTTTAGGCTTGATGGAGTGGTTTTAAGGTCACTCGAGTGGTTTTGGCCCTGGCAGAGCAGTTTCAGCCCTGATGAGGTGGTTTTCGGCTTTGTGGAGTGGTTTCAGCCCTGACGGAGTGGTTTCGGCCCTGACGCAGTGGTTTTCGGCTCGGCAGAGTGGTTTCAGCCCTGACGGAGTGGTTTTAGGCTTGATGGAGTGGTTTTAAGGTCACTCGAGTGGTTTTGGCCCTGGCGGAGCAGTTTCAGCCCTGATGAGGTGGTTTTCGGCTTTGTGGAGTGGTTTCAGCACTGGTGGAGTGGTTTCGGCCCTGACGCAGTGGTTTTCGGCTCGGCAGAGTGGTTTCAGCCCTGACGGAGTGGTTTTAGGCTTGATGGTGTGGTTTTAAGGTCAGCCGAGTGGTTTTAGCCCTGGCAGAGTGGTTTCAGCCCCGATGCAGTGGTTTTAGGTTCGGAGGAGTGGTTTTGCTGTTGGCGGAGTGTTTTTGGCACTGGCGTAGTGGTTTCAGCCCCGACGCAGTGGTTTTGGCCCCAACGGAGTTGTTTTAGGCTCGGCGGAGTGGTTTCAGCCCTGATGCAGTGGTTTCAGCCGCGACGCAGTGGTTTCAGCACTGGTGGAGTGGTTTTGGCCCCGACGCAGTGGTTTTAGGCTCAGTGGGGTGGTTTTAAGGTCAGCCGAGTGGTTTTGGCACTGGCGGAGTGGCTTCAGCCCCGACGGAGTGGTTTTCGGCTCGGCGGAGTGGTTTTGGCCCCGACGGAGTTTTTTAGGCTCGGCGGAGTGGTTTCAGCTCCGACGCAGTGGTTTTAGGATTCACAGAGTGGTTTCAGCCCCGTCGCAGTGGTTTTTGGCTCAGGGGAGTGATTTCAGCCCCGACACAGTGGTTTTAGGCTCGGCGGAGTGTTTTCAGCCCTGATGGTGTGATTTTAGGCTTGATGTAGTGGTTTTGGCCCTGGCGGAGTGGTTTCAGCCCTGACGCAGTGGTATTCGGCTTTGCGGAGTGGTTTCAGGCCCCGATGGAGTGGTTTTCACCCTGACCAAGTTCTTTTCGGCTCGGCGGAGTGGTTTTAGGCTTGGCGGAGTGGTTTTAGGCTTGGCGGAGTTGTTTCAGCCCCGAAGGAGTGGTTTTCGACCTGATGGAGTGGTTTTAGGCTCGGCGCAGTGGTTTCAGGCTCGGCGCAGTGGTTTCAGCCCTGACGGAGTGGTTTCAGGCTTGGCGGAGTGATTTCACCCCCGACGCAGCGGCTTTAGCCTTGACGGAGTGGTTTTAAGGTGAGCTGGGTGATTTTGGCCCTGGCGGAGTGGTTTTCGACCTGACAGAGTGGTGTTAGGCTTGGCGCAGTGGTTTTGGCCCCGACGGAGTGCTTTCAGGCTTGGCGGAGTGGTTTCCGCCCCAACGCAGTGGTTTTCGACCTCATGGAGTAGTTTAAGGCTCGGCCCAGTGGTTTTGGCCCCGACGGAGTTGTTTTAGGCTCGGCGGAGTGGTTTAGGCCCCCAAGGAGTGCTTTTGGCCCCGACGGAGTGGTTTCAGGCTTGGCGGAGTGATTTCAGCCCCAACACAGTGGTTTTCGGCTCGGCGGAGTGGTTTTAGGCTTGACGGAGTGGTTTTAAGGTGAGCTGGGTGGTTTTCAGCCTGGCGGAGTGGTTTCAGCCCCAACACAGTGGTTTTCATCTTGGCGGAGTGGTTTCAGCCCCGACGCAGTGGTTTTAGGCTCGGCGCAGTGGTTTTAATATCGGCGGAGTGTTTTTGGCCCTGGTGGAGTCCTTTTCGGCCTGACGCAGCAATTTCCACCCCGACGGAGTGGTTTTGGTCCTGGCACAGTGGTTTCCGCCCCGACGGAGTGGTTTTAGGCTTGATGGAGTGGTTTCCACCCCGACGGAGTGGTTTCAGGCTTGGCGGAGTGCTTTTCGGCTTGGTGGAGTGGTTTCAGGTCCGACGCAGTGGTTTCAGCACTGATGGAGTGGTTTCAGCCCCGACGGAGTGGTTTTCGGCTTGATGGAGCGGTTTCAGCCCTGACGGAGTGGTTTTCAGCTTGATGGAGCGGTTTCAGCCCCGACGGAGTACTTTTCGGCTTGATGGAGCGGTTTCAGCCCCGACGGAGCGGTTTTAGGCTCAGCGGAGTGGTTTTAAGGTCAGTCGAGTGGTTTTAGCCCTGGCAGAGTGGTTTCAGCCCTGATGCAGTGGTTTTCGGCTTTGTGGAGTGGTTTCAGCCCTGACGCGGTGGTTTTAGGCTCGGCGGAGTGGTTTTAATGTTGGCAGAGTGTTTTTGGCCCTGGCGGACTGGTTTCAGCCGCGACGCAGTGGTTTCAGCACTGGTGGAGTGGTTTTGGCCCCGACACAGTGGTTTCGGCACTGGTGGAGTGGTTTTGGCCCCGACGCAGTGGCTTTAGGCTTGGTGGAGTGGTCTCAGCCCCGATGGAGTGGTTTTCGGCCTGGCGGAGTGGTCTCAGCCCCGACGGAGTGGTTTTCGACCTGACGCAGTGGTTTTAGACTCGGCCCTGACGGAGTGGTTTCAGCCCAGACCAAGTGGTTTTTGACCTGATGGAGTGTTTTTAGGCTAGACAGAGTGGTTTCAGCCCCGTTGCAGTGGTTTAAGGCTCGGCGGAGTGGTTTCAGCCCGACAGAGTGGTTTTCGGCTCAGCGCAGTGGTTTCAGCCCCGACGGAGTGGTTTTCGGCTTGGTGGAGTGGTTTCAGCCCCGACGCAGTGGTTTCAGCCCCGACGGAGTGGTTTTCGGCTTTGCGGAGTGGTTTCAGCCCCAACGCAGTGGTTTTCGACCTCATGGAGTGGTTTTAGGCTCGGCGCAGTGGTTTCAGCCCCGACGCAGTGGTTTTCGGCTCGGCGGAGTGGTTTCAGCCCGACAGAGTGGTTTTCGGCTCGGCGCAGTGGTTTCAGCCCCGACGGAGTGGTTTTTGGCTTGGTGGAGTGGTTTCAGCCCCGACGCAGTGGTTTTGGCCCCAACGGAGTGGTTTTCGGCTTTGCGGAGTGGTTTCAGCCCCGACGCAGTGGTTTCAGCCCCGACGGAGTGGTTTTCGGCTTTGCGGAGTGGTTTCAGCCCCAACGCAGTGGTTTTCGACCTCATGGAGTGGTTTTAGGCTCGGCGCAGTGGTTTCAGCCCCGACGCAGTGGTTTTCGGCTCGGCGGAGTGGTTTCAGCCCCGACGCAGTGGTTTCAGGCTTGATGGAGTGGTTTTGGCCCCAACGGAGTGGTTTTCGGCTCGGCGGAGTGGTTTCAGCCCCGACGAAGTGGTTTCAGCACTGGTGGAGTGGTTTTGGCCCCGACGGAGTGGTTTTAGGCTTGATGGAGCGGTTTCAGCCCCGACGGAATGGTTTTCAGCTCAGTGGAGCGGTTTCAGCCCCAACGGAGTGGTTTTCAGCTCAGTGGAGCGGTTTCAGCCCCGACGGAGTGGTTTTCGGCTCGGCAGAGTGGTTTCAGCCCCGACGGAGTGGTTTTCGGCTTTGTGGAGCGGTTTCAGCCCCGACGGAGTGGTTTTAGGCTTGGCGGAGTGGTTTCAGCCCCGACGCAGTGGTTTTCGGCTCGGCGGAGTGGTTTCAGCCCCGACGCAGTGGTTTCAGCCCCGACGGAGTGGTTTTCGGCTTTGCGGAGTGGTTTCAGCCCCAACGCAGTGGTTTTCGACCTCATGGAGTGGTTTTAGGCTCGGCGCAGTGGTTTCAGCCCCGACGCAGTGGTTTTAGGCTCGGCAGAGTGGTTTCGGCCCCAATGGAGTGGTTTTGGCCCCGACGGAGTGGTTTCAGGCTTGGCGGAGTGATTTCACCTCCGACGCAGTGGTTTGAGCTCCAAGGCAGTAGTTTCAGGCCTGATGGAGTGGTTTTAAGGTCAGCCGAGTGCTTTTGGCCCTGGCGGAGTGGTTTCAGGCCTGACGCAGTGGTTTTAGGCTCAGCGGAGTGATTTCGGCCCCGACGGAGTGGTTTTGGTCCTGGCACAGTGGTATCCGCCCCGACGGAGTGGTTTTAGGCTTGATGGAGTGGTTTCAGCAACGACGCAGTGGTGTCAGGCTTGGCGGAGTGGTTTTGGCCCCGACGCAGTGTTTTAGGCTCGGCGGAGTGGTTTTAAGGTCAGTCGAGTGGTTTTGGCCCTGGTGGAGTGGTTTTAAGGTCAGCCGAGTGGTTTTGGCCCTGGCAGAGTGGTTTCAGCCCTGACGCAGTGGTTTCAGGCTCGGCGGAGTGGTTTCAGCCCTGACGGAGTGGTTTTAGGCTTGGCGTAGTGGTTTTAATGTCGACGGAGTGGTTTTAGCCCTGGTGGAACGCTTTCAGCCCCGACGCAGTCGTTTTGGCCCTGCTGGAGTGCTTTCCGGCCTGACGCAGTGGTTTACAGCCTGACGGAGCAGTTTCCGCCCCAGCACAGTGGTTTCAGCCCCGACGGAGGGGTTTTAGGCTCGGCAGAGTGGTTCCGGCCCTGACGGAATGGTTTTAATGTCAGCGGAGGGGTTTCGGCCCTGGCGGAGTGGTTTTCCACCTGACGCAGTGGTTTTAGGCTTGGCGGAGTGGTTTCAGCCCTGTCGCACTGCCTTTAGGCTCGGCGGAGTGGTTTCTGCCCCGACGGAGTGGTTTTAGGCTTGATGTAGTGGTTTTACTGTCGGAGGAGTGGTTTCGGCCCTGGCACAGTGGTTTCGGCCCCGACGGAATGGTTTCAGCCCCGACGGAATGGTTTCAGCCCCGACGGAATGGTTTCAGCCCCGACGGAATGGTTTCAGCCCCGACAGAGTGGTTTTCGGCCTGATGGAGTGGTTTTCGGCCTGATGGAGTGGTTTCGGCCCCGGCGGAGTGGTTTCGGCCCCGGCGGAGCGGTTTCGGCCCCGGCGGAGCGGTTTCGGCCCCGGCGGAGCGGTTTCGGCCCCGGCGGAGCGGTTTCGGCCCCGGCGGAGCGGTTTCGGCCCCGGCGGAGCGGTTTCGGCCCCGGCGGAGCGGTTTCGGCCCCGGCGGAGCGGTTTCGGCCCCGGCGGAGCGGTTTCGGCCCCGGCGGAGCGGTTTCGGCCCCGGCGGAGCGGTTTCTGCAACGACGCAGTGCTTTTAGGCTTGATGGAGTGGTTTTAAGGTCAGACGAGTGGTTTTGGCCCTGGCGGAGTGGTTTCAGCCCCGACGCAGTGGTTTCAGGCTTGGCGCAGTGGTTTCAGCACTGCTGGAGTGGTTTTGGCCCCGACGGAGTTATTTTGGGCCTGACGCAGTAGTTTCAGCCCCGACGCAGTGGTTTTAGGCTTGATGGAGTGGTTTCAGCCCCGACGCAGTCGTTTTAGCCCTGGCAGAGTGGTTTCAGCCCCAATGCAGTGCTTTTAGGCTCAGTGGAGTGGTTCTAGGCTCGGCGGAGTGGTTTTCCACCTGACGCAGTGGTTTTAGGCTCGGCGGAGTGGTTTTCCACCTGACGCAGTGGTTTTAGGCTCGGTGGAGTGGTTTCAGCCCCGACGGAGTGGATTTGGCCCTGGCGCAGTGGTTTCAGCCCCGATGCAGTGCTTTTAGGCTCGGCGGAGGGGTTTTAAGGTCAGATGAGTGGTTTTGGCCTCGGCGGAGTGCTTTCAACCCCGACAGAGTGCTTTTCGGCTTCACGGAGGGGTTTCAGCCCCGACACAGTGCTTTTCGGCTTCACGGAGGGGTTTCAGCCCCGACACAGTGCTTTTCGGCTTCACGGAGGGGTTTCAGCCCCGACACAGTGCTTTTCGGCTTCACGGAGCGGTTTCAGCCCCGACACAGTGCTTTTCGGCTTCACGGAGCGGTTTCAGCCCCGACGGAGCGGTTTCAGCACTGGTGGAGTGGTTTTGGCCCCGACGGAGTTGTTTTCGGCTCGGCGGAGTGGTTTTAGGCCTGACGCAGTGGTTTCAGGCTCGGCGGAGTCGTTTCAGGCCTGACGCAGTGGTTTCAGGCTCGGCGGAGTGCTTTTAGGCTTGGTGCAGTGGTTTTAATGTCGACGGAGTGGTTTTAGCCCTGGTGGAACGCTTTCAGGTTTTGGCCCTGCTGGAGTGCTTTCCGGCCTGACGCAGTGGTTTACAGCCTGACGGAGCAGTTTCCGCCCCAGCACAGTGGTTTCAGCCCCGACAGAGTGGTTTTAGGCTCGGCGGAGTGGTTTCAGCCCCGACGGAGTGGTTTTAGGCTTGATGTAGTGGTTTTACTGTCGGAGGAGTGGTTTTGGCCCTGGCACAGTGGTTTCGGCCCTGGCACAGTGGTTTCAGCCCCGACGGAGTGGTTTCAGCCCCGACGGAGTGGTTTTCGGCCTGATGCAGTGGTTTTAGGTTTGATGGAATGGTTTCAGCCCTGACGGAGTGGATTTGGCCCTGGCGCAGTGGTTTCAGCCCCGATGCAGTGCTTTTAGGCTCGGCGGAGTGCTTTCAGCCCCGACAGAGTGCTTTTCGGCTTCACGGAGGGGTTTCAGCTCCGACAGAGTACTTTTCAGCTTCGCGGAATGGTTTCAGCCCCGACACAGTGCTTTTCGGCTTCACGGAGGGGTTTCAGCCCCGACACAGTGCTTTTCGGCTTCACGGAGGGGTTTCAGCCCCGACGGAGCGGTTTCAGCACTGGTGGAGTGGTTTTGGCCCCGACGGAGTTGTTTTAGGCTCGGTGGAGTGGTTTTAGGCCTGACGCAGTGGTTTTGGCCCTGGCGGAGTGGTTTCAGCCCTGACGCAGTGGTTTCAGGCTCGGCGGAGTGGTTTCAGCCCTGACGGAGTGGTTTTAGGCTTGGCGTAGTGGTTTTAATGTCGACGGAGTGGTTTTAGCCCTGGTGGAACGCTTTCAGCCCCGACGCAGTCGTTTTGGCCCTGCTGGAGTGCTTTCCGGCCTGACGCAGTGGTTTACAGCCTGACGGAGCAGTTTCCGCCCCAGCACAGTGGTTTCAGCCCCGACGGAGGGGTTTTAGGCTCGGCGGAGTGGTTCCAGCCCTGACAGAATGGTTTTAGGCTTGATGGAGTGGTTTTAATGTCAGCGGAGTGGTTTTGGCCCTGGCACAGTGGTTTCAGCCCCGACGGAGTGGTTTTCGGCCTGATGCAGTGGTTTTAGGCTTGGTGGAGTGGTTTCAGCCCCGACGGAGTGGATTTGGTCCTGGCACAGTGGTTACAGCCCCGACGGAATGGTTTTAGGCCCTGGCGGAGTGGTTTCAGCCCCGACACAGTGCTTTTAGGCTCGGCGGACTGGTTTTAAGGTCAGACGAGTCGTTTTGGCCCTGGCAGAGTGGTTTCAGCCCCGACGCAGTGGTTTTTGGCTCAGCGGAGTGGTTTCAGCCCCGACAGAGTGCTTTTCGGCTTCACAGAGGGGTTTCAGCCCCGACGGAGCGGTTTCAGCACTGGTGGAGTGGTTTCAGCCCCGACGGAGTTGTTTTAGGCTCAGCGGAGTGGTTTCAGGCTTGGCGGAGTGCTTTTCGGCTTGGTGGAGTGGTTTCAGGTCTGACGCAGTGGTTTCAGCACTGGTGGAGTGGTTTCAGCCCCGACGGAGTGGTTTTAGGCTTGATGGAGCGGTTTCAGGCCCGACGGAGTGGTTTTCGGCTTGATGGAGTGGTTTTAGGCTTGACGGAGTGGTTTTAAGGTGAGCTGGGTGGTTTTTGGCCTGGCGGAGTGGTTTCAGCCCCAACCCAGTGGTTTTTGGCCTAACGCAGTGGTTTCAGCCCCGACGGAGTGGTTTTCGGCTTCGCAGAGTGGTTTCAGGCCCGACGGAGTGGTTTTCGACCCCATGGAGTGGTTTTCGGCTCGGCGGAGTGGTTTAGGCCCCGACGGAGTGGTTTCCGCCCCGACGGAGTGGTTTCAGGCTTGGCGGAGTGATTTCAGGTCCAACACAGTGGTTTTCGGCTTGATGGAGTGGTTTTCGGCTTGACGGAGTGGTTTTAAGGTGAGCTGGGTGGTTTTCGGCCTGGAGGAGTGGTTTCAGCCCCAACCCAGTGGTTTTTGGCCTAACGCAGTGGTTTCAGCCCCGACGGAGTGGTTTTCGGCTTCGCAGAGTGGTTTCAGCCCCGACGCAGTGGTTTTTGGCCTGGCAGAGTGGTTTCAGCCCCGACGCAGTGGTTTTCGGCTCGGCGGAGTGGTGTCAGCCCCGACAGAGTGCTTCCAGCCCTGACGCAGTGCTTTTCGGCTTGGTGGAGTGTTTTCAGCCCTGACGGAGTGCTTTTCGACACCATGGAGTGGTTTTAGGCTTGGCAGAGTGGTTTCAGCCCCGACGGAGTGGTTTCAGGCTCGGCGGAGTGGTTTCAGCCCCGACGGAGTGGTTTTCGGCTCAGCGGAGTGGTTTCAGCCCCGACGGACTGGTTTTCGTCTTGGCGGAGTGGTTTCAGCCCCAACACAGTGGTTTTAGGCTCAGTGGAGTGATTTCGGCCCCAACGGAGTGGTTTTAGGCTCAGTGGAGTGATTTCGGCCCCGACGGAGTGGTTTTCGGCTCGGCGCAGTGGTTTTAATATCGGCGGAGTGTTTTTGGCCCTGGTGGAGTCCTTTCCGGCCTGAAGCAGCAATTTCCACCCCGACAGAGTGGTTTTGGTCCTGGCACAGTGGTTTCCGCCCCGACGCAGTGGATTTAGGCTCGGTGGAGTGGTTTCCGCCCCAACGCAGTGGTTTTCGGCTTGATGGAGCGGTTTCAGCCCCGACGGAGTACTTTTCGGCTTGATGGAGCGGTTTCAGCCCCGACGCAGTGGTTTTAGGCTTGGCGGAGTGGTTTTAAGGTCAGCCGAGTGGTTTTAGCCCTGGCAGAGTGGTTTCAGCCCTGATGCAGTGGTTTTCGGCTTTGTGGAGTGGTTTCAGCCCTGACGCAGTGGTTTTAGGCTCGGCGGAGTGGTTTTAATGTTGGCAGAGTGTTTTTGGCCCTGGCGGACTGGTTTCAGCCGCGACTCAGTGGTTTCAGCACTGGTGGAGTGGTTTTGGCCCCGACGCAGTGGCTTTAGGCTTGGTGGAGTGGTCGCAGCCCCAACGGAGTGGTTTTCGGCCTGGCGGAGTGGTTTCAGCCCCGACGCAGTGGTTTTCGGCTTGGCGGAGGGGTTTCAGCCCCAACACACTGGTTTTCGGCTCAGCGGAGTGGTTTCAGCCCCAACACAGTGGTTTTAGCCTCGGCGGAGTGGTTTTAGGCCTTGCGGAGTCGTTTTGGCACCGAAGGAGTGGTTTAAGGCTTGGCGGAGTGCTTTCGTCCCCAGCGCAGTTTTTTTAGGCTTGATGGAGTGGTTTTAGGCTTCAATGAGTGGTTTTAAGGTCGGCCAAGTGGTTTTCGGCTCGGCGGAGTGGTTTCAGCCCCGACAGACTGGTTTTAGGCTTGATGGAGTGGTTTCAGCCCTGACGGAGTGGTTTTAGGCTCAGTGGAGTGATTTCGGCCAAGACGGAGTCGTTTTTGGCTCGGCGCAGTGGTTTTAATATCGGCAGAGTGTTTTTGGCCCTGGTGGAGTCCTCATCGGCCTGACGGAGCAATTTCCACCCCGCCGGAGTGCTTTTCTGCTTGGTGGAGTGCTTTCAACCCCAACGGAGTGCTTTTCTGCTTGGTGGAGTGCTTTCAGCCCCAACGCAGTGGTTTTAGGCTCGGCGGAGTGGTGTCAGCCCCGACGCAGTGGTTTTCGGCTTGGCGGAGGGGTTTCAGCCACGATGCAGTGGTTTTCGGCTAGGCGGAGTGGTTTCAGCCCCGACGCAGTGGTTTCAGGCTCGGCGGAGTGGTTTCAGGCCTGATGCAGTGGTTTCAGGCTCGGCGGAGTTGTTTCAGCCCCGACGCAGTGCTTTTAGGCTTGGCGTAGTGGTTTTAATGTCGACGGGGTGGTTTTAGCCCTGGTGGAACGCTTTCAGCCCCGCTTGAGTGGTTTTGGCCCTGGTGGAGTGGTTTCAGCCCCGACGCAGTGGTTTTGGCCCTGGCGCAGTGGTTTCCGCCCCGACGGAGTGATTTTAGGCTTGGTGGAGTGGTTTCAGCCCCGAAGGAGAGGTTTTAGGCTCGGCGGAGTGGTTCCAGCCCTGACGGAATGGTTTTAATGTCAGCGGTGTGGTTTTGGCCCTGGCGGAGTGGTTTTCCACCTGATGCAGTGGTTTTAGGCTCGGCGGAGTGGTTTCAGCCCTGACGCACTGCTTTTAGGCTCGGCGGAGTGGTTTCAGCCCTGACGCACTGCTTTTAGGCTCGGCGGAGTGGTTTCAGCCCCGACGGAGGGGTTTCACGCTTGGCGCAGTGGTTTTAGCCCTGGTGGAACGCTTTCAGCCCCGATTGAGTGGTTTTGGCCCTGGTGGAGTGGTTTCAGCCCCGACGCAGTGGTTTCAGGCTTGGCACAGTGGTTTCAGCACTGCTGGAGTGGTTTTGGCCCCAACGGAGTTATTTTGGGCCTGACGCAGTAGTTTCAGCCCCGACGCAGTGCTTTTAGGCTTGATGGAGTGGTTTCAGCCCCAATGCAGTGCTTTTAGGCTCAGTGGAGTGGTTCTAGGCTCGGCGGAGTGGTTTTCCACCTGACGCAGTGGTTTTAGGCTTGGCGGAGTGGTTTCAGCCCTGACGCACTGCTTTTAGGCTCGGTGGAGTGGTTTCAGCCCCGACGGAGTGGTTTTCGGCCTGATGCAGTGGTTTTAGGTTTGATGGAGTGGTTTCAGCCCCGACGGAGTGGATTTGGCCCTGGCGCAGTGGTTTCAGCCCCGATGCAGTGCTTTTAGGCTCGGCGGAGGGGTTTTAAGGTCAGACGAGTGGTTTTGGCCTCGGCGGAGTGCTTTCAACCCCGACAGAGTGCTTTTCGGCTTCACGGAGGGGTTTCAGCCCCGACACAGTGCTTTTCGGCTTCACGGAGGGGTTTCAGCCCCGACACAGTGCTTTTCGGCTTCACGGAGCGGTTTCAGCCCCGACGGAGCGGTTTCAGCACTGGTGGAGTGGTTTTGGCCCCGACGGAGTTGTTTTCGGCTCGGCGGAGTGGTTTTGGCCCTGGCGGAGTGGTTTCAGGCTCGGCGGAGTGCTTTTAGGCTTGGCGTAGTGGTTTTAATGTCGACGGAATGGTTTTAGCCCTGGTGGAACGCTTTCAGGTTTTGGCCCTGCTGGAGTGCTTTCCGGCCTGACGCAGTGGTTTACAGCCTGATGGAGCAGTTTCCGCCCCAGCACAGTGGTTTCAGCCCCGACGGAATGGTTTCAGCCCCGACGGAGTGGTTTTCGGCCTGATGCAGTGGTTTTAGGTTTGATGGAGTGGTTTCAGCCCCGACGGAGTGGATTTGGCCCTGGCACTGTGGTTTCAGCCCCGATGCAGTGCTTTTAGGCTCGGCGGAGGGGTTTCAGCCCCGACAGAGTGCTTTTCGGCTTCACGGAGGGGTTTCAGCCCCAACACAGTGCTTTTCGGCTTCACGGAGGGGTTTCAGCCCCGACACAGTGCTTTTCGGCTTCACGGAGGGGTTTCAGCCCCGACACAGTGCTTTTCGGCTTCACGGAGCGGTTTCAGCCCCGACGGAGCGGTTTCAGCACTGGTGGAGTGGTTTTGGCCCCGACGGAGTTGTTTTCGGCTCGGCGGAGTGGTTTTAGGCCTGACGCAGTGGTTTCAGGCTCGGCGGAGTGGTTTCAGGCCTGATGCAGTGGTTTCAGGCTCGGCGGAGTGGTTTCAGCCCTGACGGAGTGGTTTTAGGCTTGGCGTAGTGGTTTTAATGTCGACGGAGTGGTTTTAGCCCTGGTGGAACGCTTTCAGCCCCGACGCAGTCGTTTTGGCCCTGCTGGAGTGCTTTCCGGCCTGACGCAGTGGTTTACAGCCTGACGGAGCAGTTTCCGCCCCAGCACAGTGGTTTCAGCCCCGACGGAGGGGTTTTAGGCTCGGCAGAGTGGTTCCAGCCCTGACGGAATGGTTTTAATGTCAGCGGAGGGGTTTCGGCCCTGGCGGAGTGGTTTTCCACCTGACGCAGTGGTTTTAGGCTTGGCGGAGTGGTTTCAGCCCTGTCGCACTGCCTTTAGGCTCGGCGGAGTGGTTTCTGCCCCGGCGGTGTGGTTTTAGGCTTGATGTAGTGGTTTTACTGTCGGAGGAGTGGTTTTGGCCCTGGCACAGTGGTTTCGGCCCTGGCACAGTGGTTTCGGCCCCGACGGAATGGTTTCAGCCCCGACGGAGTGGTTTTCGGCCTGATGCAGTGGTTTCGGCCCCGGCGGAGCTGTTTCGGCCCCGGCGGAGCGGTTTCGGCCCCGACGCAGTGCTTTTAGGCTTGATGGAGTGGTTTTAAGGTCAGCCGAGTGGTTTTGGCCCTGGCGGAGTGGTTTCAGCCCCGACGCAGTGGTTTCAGGCTTGGCGCAGTGGTTTCAGCACTGCTGGAGTGGTTTTGGCCCCGACGGAGTTATTTTGGGCCTGACGCAGTAGTTTCAGCCCCGACGCAGTGGTTTTAGGCTTGATGGAGTGGTTTCAGCCCCGACGCAGTCGTTTTAGCCCTGGCAGAGTGGTTTCAGCCCCAATGCAGTGCTTTTAGGCTCAGTGGAGTGGTTCTAGGCTCGGCGGAGTGGTTTTCCACCTGACGCAGTGGTTTTAGGCTTGGCGGAGTGGTTTCAGCCCCGACGCAGTGGTTTTAGGCTCGGTGGAGTGGTTTCAGCCCCGACGGAGTGGATTTGGCCCTGGCGCAGTGGTTTCAGCCCCGATGCAGTGCTTTTAGGCTCGGCGGAGGGGTTTTAAGGTCAGACGAGTGGTTTTGGCCTCGGCGGAGTGCTTTCAACCCCGACAGAGTGCTTTTCGGCTTCACGGAGGGGTTTCAGCCCCGACACAGTGCTTTTCGGCTTCACGGAGGGGTTTCAGCCCCGACACAGTGCTTTTCGGCTTCACGGAGGGGTTTCAGCCCCGACACAGTGCTTTTCGGCTTCACGGAGGGGTTTCAGCCCCGACACAGTGCTTTTCGGCTTCACGGAGGGGTTTCAGCCCCGACACAGTGCTTTTCGGCTTCACGGAGGGGTTTCAGCCCCGACACAGTGCTTTTCGGCTTCACGGAGGGGTTTCAGCCCCGACACAGTGCTTTTCGGCTTCACGGAGGGGTTTCAGCCCCGACACAGTGCTTTTCGGCTTCACGGAGGGGTTTCAGCCCCGACACAGTGCTTTTCGGCTTCACGGAGTGGTTTCAACCCCGACAGAGTGCTTTTCGGCTTCACGGAGGGGTTTCAGCAACGACGGAGCGGTTTCAGCACTGGTGGAGTGGTTTTGGCCCCGACGGAGTTATTTTGGGCCTGACGCAGTAGTTTCAGCCCCAACGCAGTGGTTTTAGGCTTGATGGAGTGGTTTCAGCCCCGACGCAGTCGTTTTAGCCCTGGCAGAGTGGTTTCAGCCCCAATGCAGTGCTTTTAGGCTCAGTGGAGTGGTTCTAGGCTCGGCGGAGTGGTTTTCCACCTGACGCAGTGGTTTTAGGCTTGGCGGAGTGGTTTCAGCCCCGACGCACTGCTTTTAGGCTCGGTGGAGTGGTTTCAGCCCCGACGGAGTGGATTTGGCCCTGGCGCAGTGGTTTCAGCCCCGATGCAGTGCTTTTAGGCTCGGCGGAGGGGTTTTAAGGTCAGACGAGTGGTTTTGGCCTCGGCGGAGTGCTTTCAGCCCCGACACAGTGCTTTTCGGCTTCACGGAGGGGTTTCAGCCCCGACACAGTGCTTTTCGGCTTCACGGAGGGGTTTCAGCCCCGACACAGTGCTTTTCGGCTTCACGGAGGGGTTTCAGCCCCGACACAGTGCTTTTCGGCTTCACGGAGGGGTTTCAGCCCCGACACAGTGCTTTTCGGCTTCACGGAGGGGTTTCAGCCCCGACACAGTGCTTTTCGGCTTCACGGAGGGGTTTCAGCCCCGACACAGTGCTTTTCGGCTTCACGGAGCGGTTTCAGCCCCGACGGAGCGGTTTCAGCACTGGTGGAGTGGTTTTGGCCCCGACGGAGTTGTTTTCGGCTCGGCGGAGTGGTTTTAGGCCTGACGCAGTGGTTTCAGGCTCGGCGGAGTCGTTTCAGGCCTGACACAGTGGTTTCAGGCTCGGCGGAGTGCTTTTAGGCTTGGTGCAGTGGTTTTAATGTCGACGGAGTGGTTTTAGCCCTGGTGGAACGCTTTCAGGTTTTGGCCCTGCTGGAGTGCTTTCCGGCCTGACGCAGTGGTTTACAGCCTGACGGAGCAGTTTCCGCCCCAGCACAGTGGTTTCAGCCCCGACAGAGTGGTTTTAGGCTCGGCGGAGTGGTTTCAGCCCCGACGCAGTGGTTTTAGGCTTGATGTAGTGGTTTTACTGTCGGAGGAGTGGTTTTGGCCCTGGAACAGTGGTTTCAGCCCCGACGGAGTGGTTTCAGCCCCGACGGAGTGGTTTCAGCCCCGACGGAGTGGTTTCAGCCCCGACGGAGTGGTTTCAGCCCCGACGCAGTGGTTTCAGCCCCGACGCAGTGGTTTCAGCCCCGACGCAGTGGTTTCAGCCCCGACGCAGTGGTTTCAGCCCCGACGCAGTGGTTTCAGCCCCGACGCAGTGGTTTCAGCCCCGACGCAGTGGTTTCAGCCCCGACGCAGTGGTTTCAGCCCCGACGCAGTGGTTTCAGCCCCGACGCAGTGGTTTTCGACCTCATGGAGTAGTTTAAGGCTCGGCCCAGTGGTTTTCGCCCCGACGGAGTTGTTTTAGGCTCGGCGGAGTGGTTTAGGCCCCCAAGGAGTGCTTTCGGCCCCCAAGGAGTGGTTTCCGGCTTGGCGGAGTGATTTCAGCCCCAACACAGTGGTTTTCGGCTCGGCGGAGTGGTTTTAGGCTTGACGGAGTGGTTTTAAGGTGAGCTGGGTGGTTTTCAGCCTGGCGGAGTGGTTTCAGCCCCGACGCAGTGCTTTTCGGCTCAGCGGAGTGGTTTCAGCTCCGACGCAGTGGTTTTCATCTTGGCGCAGTGGTTTTAATATCGGCGGAGTGTTTTTGGCCCTGGTGGAGTCCTTTTCGGCCTGACGCAGCAATTTCCACCCCGACGGAGTGGTTTTGGTCCTGGCACAGTGGTTTCCGCCCCGACAGAGTGGTTTTAGGCTCGGCGCAGTTGTTTCCGCCCCAACGCAGTGGTTTTCGGCTCGGCGGAGTGGTTTCAGCCCCGACGCAGTGGTTTTCGGCTCGGCAGAGTGGTTTCAGCACTGGTGGAGTGGTTTCAGCCTCGACGGAGTGGTTTCAGGCTTAATGGAGTGGTTTCAGCCCTGATGCAGTGGTTTTAGGCTCAGCGGAGTGGTTTCAGCCCCGACAGAGTGCTTTTCGGCTCGGCGGAGTCGTTTCAGCCACCACGGAGTGGTTTTCGGCTTGATGGAGTGGTTTCAGCCCCGACGCAGTGGTTTTAGGCTTGGCAGAGCGGCTTTAACGTCAGCCGAGTGGTTTTGGCCGATGCACTGGTTTTGGCCCCGACGCAGTGGTTTTAAGGTGAGCCGAGTGGTTTTCGGCTTGGCGGAGTGGTTTCAGCCCCGACGCAGTGGTTTTCGGCTTGGCAGAGTCGTTTCTGCCCCGACGCAGTTGTTTTTGAACTGTCGCAGTGGCTTTAGGCTTTGTGGAGTGGTTTCTGCCCCGACGGAGTGCTTTTAGACTCGGTGCAGTGGTTTTTGGCCCCGACACAGTGGTTTTTGGCCCCGACGGAGTGTTTTTCCGCCTGACACAGTGGTTTCAGCCCCAACGGAGTGGTTTTCCACCTGATGGATTTTCTTTACGCTTGGCGCAATCGTTTTGGCCCTGACAGTGTTTTTTTATGCTCGGCAGAGTGGTTTAGGTCTCCGAGTGGTTTTCGCCCCGACGGAGTCGTTTCAGTCCCGACACAGTGGTTTTAGGCTTGACTGAGTGGTTTTAGGCTTGACTGAGTGGTTTTCGGGCTCACGGAGTGGTTTTAGGCTCGGCAGAGTGGTTTAAGTCCTGATGGAGTGGTTTCAGCCCCGGCCGAGTTTTCTCCCTAGCCCACCAGGCCCGGCAGCAGCCCGTACCATGTCTCCCCAGTCCCCACGCCTGGCACCAGGCTCCCTCAGCCCCCCCACGCCCCGCACCACACTGCCCCTGCCCCCCAGCCCTCGCATCAGCACGGCCAACCTCCACTCTCCAGGCAGCAGGCAACATGGCAATGCAGCTCTACAGCCCAACACGTCCCACACCCAGCCACAGCCTCTTCCTCTGCTTCCCACCTCACCTCAAGCCACCTCTGCCCTCAGCGGCCCTGCCAGCACCAGCACCTCCAGCGCCGCCTCCGCCTCTCCGGCACCCGCTCTCCACAGGCTCCACACGCCGCCTTTCCCCCTCCAAGCGCTCCGCTTCACCGCACCCCCTGCCAAAACCAAGCACAACAAGGCCACGCGCAGCTTTCCTAGGGACCCTCTCGCACGGCCGGGCCTTTCCGTGGACAGCAGCCCCCCGACCCGCGCCTCCTCCAGCCTCGCCGCCCTCGCCGACACCCCGCCTCGCGCAGCCCACCCCCTCGGGCCTCGCGGGACACCGCAGCGCCTCGGGGGCAGCGCTCCCCCGCAACGCACCCTCCCGCCTCGCTTGGCGGCACCCTGCGCACAGCCCAACCTGCTCCCAGCACTTGGCCTTCGCCACCGGCCGCTCCAGGCCCGCGCCAGCCACCTCCTCTTCCTGCCTGCCCTGCCCGCAGCCCCTGCCCTGCCCGCGCACGGCGCCTGCCCTCCCCGCTGCCCTCTGCCGCCACCGACAGCCGACCGCCCTGCTCTCCTGGCCGCCTCGCCCAGGGCCACCAACCCCCAAGCCCAGCAGCTCCCGGCCCACTTGTTTTGCCAGGGGCCCCTCGGCCCGCTCTCGCCCTTCGCCCCCACCAGAGCCGCAGCTCGGCCGAGGCGCCCGAGCGGCCCGGGCGGGCACAAGGGGTGGACGGGGCCGAGGGGACAGCGAGGGCGACACTGAGGGGGGACAGCGGGGACCGCGTCCCTGGCGCCGGCAGACCCGGACCCGCCGCCCGCCCGCTCGGCGGCGCCCACGGCCGCCGGACGCCATCTCCGGCCTCTCTCCGCTCCCTCCCGCCCTCCGCCCGGGCCGCCGCGGGGATTGGCCGGCCGGGCCAGCTGCCTCTCGGCCATTGGAGGGCGCCTGCGCGCCGCCCGCCGCTGATTGGCGCCCCGCTCCCGCCTCTGGCCGGGCGGAAGGGTGTGGTCGGCGGCGAAGATGGCGGCGGGGTGGCTGGCTGTGGGGGGGCGCCTGGCGGCGAAGATGGCGGAGCGGAAGGGGAGGGCTCCCCATCCCGCCCCGTCCGGCCCCGCGGCGCGGCGCAGTTGGAGAGCGGCAGGCTGCGGGACACGCGGTGGGTCGTGGCGCAGCCGGGCGGGCAGGGCTCGGGGGCGGTAGCGGCAGGGGAAGGGGGCGGGGGGCGGCGAAGGGGCTTTTCGGGGCCCGAAGGGCGGCGGCGCCTGCGCCGGGAGGCTGCGCGAAGGTGCTGGCGGCTGCGGGGCTGGTGCTGGTGCTGGTGCTGGTGCTGGTGCTGGGAGGCGGCGGGGTCGGTGCCGGGCGGGCCGGGGAGGGTTTGCGGCGGCCGGTCGGGCGGGGCCGGGGCCGGGGCCGGGGCCGAGCGGGGCTTCGGTGTCGCCCGGCGCCCGGCTGAGGAGGCCGGTGCGTCGCCGCTGGACGGGGGAGCGTTTGCGTCGGCCGCCTGCTCGCCCGGCGCCTGGGGAAGGGAGCTGAAGGGCGGCAGGGAAAGGGGTGGGGGAAGTAGGAGCAGGGTCGGAGGCGGGGCGGGGCGGGGGGGTGGGAGCGCGGGGCGTTTGCGGGGCGCTGGGCGGGAGGCGGCGGCGGCGGGAGGCTGGAGAGCGAGGCGGGGCGGGGGGCGGGCGGCGAGGAGCTGCTGAGCTCGGGCAGGCGGAGCGCGGAGCGGAGCGGGCGAGGAGGAGAGCGGGCAGAAGGGCGAGGTGGGGAGGGCGGGGCGGGGGCAGGAGGCGGCCTGGGGGCTGCTGGGGCGGGGCGGGGGCGGCGTGAGCGTGTGTGGCCTGGCTCCAGCTCGCCTGTCCTGTGGGTGGTGTTGAAGTGGTGTTTGTGTGCGCCGGAGACAGAGCTGGGTAAGCTGGAGCGAGAGGTGGGTTTTCCAGCTAGTCACCTTTAGCGGTGGCTGGTGCGTCGAGCTCTGAAGGTCGACACAGCGCGACTGGTGCGTGCTAGCAGTGTTGCCTCTTGTGTGTGTACTTCTGTGATGGGGGTGTGTTGGTTTGAACTGTGCCTGATCACATTGTTTGAGCGCGGTTGCCTGGTGGGAGTTGAGGAGCAGCAGTGGAGTGGGTGCTTTCAGCTGATGTGATGTTTGGTGTTGAGGGGAGTAGTGATGGCAGAGAGGTGTGTGCCTTGGGCAAGGCTTTGCATGGATGCTGGTGAAAGGAAGGGACTGGCTAAGTGTTTGCACCTTATAACAAATGGTTCAAACTGGCTCTGTCAGGGTGCTGCCTAGGATTGCTCCAAGAGCTCTTGCAGCGTGGTGCTGGGAGCCTGTGTCTTGTTCATGCCTGGGTGTATGTTGCTCCCTCGAGTGCAGTAGTGAGCAGGAGTTTGTGGGAGAGGGTGTGCAAGTACATGTGGTGGAAGATGCCTTTGGACTAGGTGTCAAAGGAGGTGAGCTGAAGTGATGGGGAAGGTGTCTGGGGGGGCTGCTTTTCAGCTGGTGGACTTGAAATGGGTGGAGCTGAGAGGGAGCTGGGTCAGGTGCATTTGTTTAGTGGGGGGGGGGGGAAGGGAGGTTCTGGGTGAAGGCAGTGGAGTAGTTGTGGTTGCCCTGTGGCTGTGTCTGGAAGTGAGGGGTGGGCAGTGGTGCTTGGCCCATGGGAGTGGACAGGCTTATTCCTGATGTGGGGTCATGTTACTTTGTCTGTTGGGGGGTTTTTTTGTGGGGGGATGGGGGGGATTGAACCTGGTTTGATTACTGTTGTGTGTTCCCTGATAGAGGGGAAGTAAGGCCAGGCTAGAGAGAGGGTTTGTGCTAGAACTAGTTTTCTGGAAGACCCTTCTGAAGTTGAACTTTGTGTGCCTGCCCAAGAAAGTGGAGGCAATGTGTTTACTGCTGAAGGCCAAGAAGTTAGGCAATGACTAAGGGGAGTCTTTTTGTGTTGTTGCTTGCACCTGGTGTGTCTAGGTCATGTTTTGTGTTTGTGATCCTTGCAGAACTGTGTTTTGTAGGAGGAAGGTTTTGGGTGGAAAGGGTTGAGGGGAGCAGCTGATTTTCCTGGAAGGTTAAGAGAAGATGTGTAGCAACTTGTGTCCATTTGGGAAGTTGCAGTAGGGGACCAGTTTGGACTGGCTTAAACTTGCTGCTTGTTTGGGTGTGAAATGGATCTTTCACTTGAGGTCTTGGGAGTAGAGTAGCTTTCCATTGCGATATTGGTGGAATGAAGGTCTCTAGATCTGCTGCTTTTGAGCATGACTTGCTAATAGGCAAGCAAGCTGGCTTGTGTTTGACACATTACCCACTCACACAGTGGGTGATGCAAATATGTTGTGTTTGTTAGCTATGGGCTCCTTGTATGGGAAGGAGGAGTGAAAAGGGAAGCAATGCTGAAGCAGTTGCTTGTGTTTTCCGAGGAAAACCTGAATGGAATATTGGCGACTGTTAGTCAGTGTTCATAACTTGGAGCAGATTATGTGCGGTTTGGGCTTGGAATGTGGAAATGGCCTGAAAAAGGGTGTGTTAGGCATCGTGGATGAAAGGCAGAGATCTGGAATGGTTAAAATGCGTTTACCCTTTATGATGTTAGAGGAACTCTTTTGCTGTTAGGTGTTTCCTGTCTCCTGTGCCATTGTGGAGTTTCACTGGGGTTTGCTGGGCGAGATCCTGTGAGAGTTGGCTCTGTCTCAGCCAATGACTAGCAGCTGCATGTACTATTCTTGTTCTGAGTCAATGCAGGCTATCATCAGGATTTAGAGCTGCTGAAATGGTAAAGGAACTAGTATTGTAGCTAGGCAACAATTTTTTTTTTTCCTCTTGGCTTTTTTAATGTGACAGGAACTATTTAGACTTTGTTTGGAAAGACAGGACTGTTGTCTCCTGGTGTTACTTGAGTATACTGGCCTGTGTAAAAGCAGTAACTTTAAGATATTGCCCAGTGCTGTCATTGTTGAACAGAAATCAGTTTTAGCGAGTCACAAATGAAATACTTGCCCTCGATGTTTTTTAGTGGTTTCACCTGTGGTTCTAGTGAAGTAAGAGCTGCCAAACATTGCTCTGTAGTAAACATTTGGATTGCCCTAAGGTAGAAGAAAAAGTTTCAGGACTGGCTTTAAAAAGGGGGTCAAGGTTCTTGGAGATCTGTAGGCGTGTGACCTGGTGTAACATGAGATGCTTCTCCTGTTTGGACACTAGCAGATGTTGGTTTTGGAATTGTGATTCCTGGGGAAGTCAACTGCTAGCAAGAGAGGTGTGTGGCTATATCACTGGCAGAACTTGAGCTACTTTGAGTTTTCTATAGCTGAAGGTGTCTGTTGTGGGTTAGAGGTTTCTCTATAGCTTTTATAGTGTAGAGAAACTAAAATGTTTCCCTTTTTTTTTTTTTCCCTCCTCTCTTCCTGCTCTCCTAATGGTAGTGGAAGTACAAAGTTTGTATGACCCAAGACCCCAAGGTAGCATATTGGGTTTGTCATGGGGCAGTAAATGCAGGAGGATTTGCCTGACAAGTGTGAGCTTCTCAGAGCAGTGTTTGGCTAGTAGGTAGGTTGGAAGCAGTTTCTAAATGACATGTTAGTAGATGTGGGAGAGTAGGGAAGTAGTGCTGTAGACTCTCAGGCCTTGAAGCGACCTGACTGAAGCCTTAAAGCACAGTTGCTGCCTTAGTGGTTGTAAGCTGTGAGTTACCCATGTAAAGCATGGTTCGTGGTGGTGGTGGTTGTAGTTGTTGTCTCATTTCCATTGGCTAGCAGTTATGAAACCTAAGTGGCTTTACCTGTAGGGAGGGAGAAAAGTAAAGAAAGGATGTTGAGGGCTGAGCCTTGCTTTTTGAACTGCTGCCTTGTTGCATGCACGTATCGTCTTAAAGTAGAGTTTTGTAGCAGCTTCTGAAGATGATGCGTGGGAGAGAGGACATGGAGGTGTGAAGCCTTATTAATGGGCTAGAGAGGTTGCAGGTGCCTCATGCATGACTTGCCACTTGATGCTCAGGTTCATTGGATGTAATAGACATAATAGCATGTTGTTGTAGTTCTAGGCATTTGTGCAGGCTTTCTGGAAGAAATGACTGTGCCTGAAAGCAGACTAGT
This sequence comes from Struthio camelus, assembly GCF_040807025.1. NCBI lineage: Eukaryota > Metazoa > Chordata > Aves > Struthioniformes > Struthionidae > Struthio > Struthio camelus. The sequence goes on along the minus strand of NC_090946.1, from coordinate 7,070,393 downwards.
GACATGCCTGCGTTTCACCTTAGTTCTGCCTGAATGCTCTCTCTTGGTTTACAACTTGTGTAGTGTTTGTTTGTAATGTCAGCAAGGGCTTGATAGAAATTCCTCGTTTCTGCTGGTCTCTAGGGGTCAGTTGTTGAGCAGGACAAAATAAAATTAAAAAAAAAAAAGCAGGTGTTTGGGGCTAGAAGAACTTTCCTTCAGCAGGGGATCAGTCCTTCAGTGAGTAGTAGTGTGAAAGTGAGTGCTGGTTGAAGGGTATGGATGTTGCATGAGAGTAGCTTTGTCAGGGAGGGGGTACAAGGTGAGGTTCGCTAGAGTCTTAACAGCAGCTACCAGTAGTTATTTTTGTCCAGGAGAGAGTTTCCTGCTTTCCTGTGGGGGTTTTATTCTTCATATTCTGCTGGAAATTATTTTGGTACCAAAAAAAAAAAAAGGACTAACTTCTGCAATACTGTGGCTTCCTGGTGAAACTCTGTTGGAGATGTATATGGTGCTGGTATGAGTGCATGAGGAGGTGAGGACTAGATGGCAGGATGGTTCTTATCAGTTCAGAGAGTTGTGTGCAGGGTGCCAATTGTATTAGAGCAGGTAAATATTTGCAGGAAAGGCAGAAGAGGGAAATATTGGCTGTTATCAAGCTAGCATCTGGGATTGCCTGGCTAGTCAGTGTAGCTGGTGAACGTAAGTAGTGGAAATATACTTGGGTGGACTTGAGGCTGAGCATGTGCATAGGTACGCATTGCCAATTAGGCTTTATTTTGTGCCCCCCCCCTGTGGAACAGGGTTGCGTTTAGGACGTGAGTACTTTCCCATGCAAATCTAATGATTTTTTGTACTGGCTGCTGTAATGATGCTTCTTGAAGAAGGTTGTATTGAGTAGGCAGGACTGGAGAGAGTTGAGTGTGAGTGATCTTTTGCCCTTTGCTTGACAAGAGAGTTGATTTCCCAGGTAGGCCTCCTCAGCTTGGTGCAGTGAAATGTTAGGAGAAGTGGAGCATAACAATTTGAGAAGTGCTTTGAGATGCCTACCTCGGTTCCTGTGCGTGTCTTTGGTGCCTGTCGAAGGTGGGAGATGAACATTAGAGCAGAAGGCATCTGTCCGTGTAGCTGCTCCTGCAGTGGTCTGAGGCAGGAGTGCTTGTCAGTGTGAATGGATGTAGGAAGCCTCTTTTGCCCTCCAGCTTTGTCTGAAGTGCCACTATGAATCTGCAGGCTAGTAATTGTAAATCAGAGGCAACGTGTGTATTGTGTTAGTAGGTGGAGACTTAATAAAAGCTTCGTGCTGTGCCTTTACCTGTCTAATTGGGGAATGGTTCCACCGAGGTGTATAAAGTGGAGCCTGAAACTTGCCTTGCCTTGCCTTGCTGGAAGCTGGAGGCAAAGGCTAGAGAGGTCCAGGCTGCAGGATTATGGAGGATGGAGGAGCTGCAGGAGCTGCTGAGCCTTCAGCCAGGAATGTGTGCTGGAGGAAATGGAGTTTCCTCAGCATGAGGGTCATCAGTGTTTTCTTTTGGTGAGAAAAATGCAGTGGGTGATCCGTTGGCCGTAGAGGGGTGGCCAGGAGGAACGGGGTCGGTTTTGAGGAAGGTGGCTCCCGTTTAGTAGTTTTAGTAAGGCATAGCTAAACAAGAGATTTGAAAAGCATAGAGTGCTGTGAGTTTGGCACTGGAAGTTAATGCCATGCTGTCGAGTTGTTTAATTCTCGGGATGCTGATGTTTCAGCTTCAGTAGCCTGACCTGTCCTTCAGAGAGGAAGTGGTGATTTTTCCCCACCACTAAATGCAGGGAGCGTTTATGTGCAGCCTTCCGATGACTCTTTGTTCCCTCCTAGCATGTTAGTGTGGCCAAGACTGATGTTTTAAGCTAGAAGACTAGACTATAAAATAAGAGAGTAACTAGGAAAGGTTCCTTATGCGCAGGGAATCCGATAGCTTGCTTTTTAAAATGATGCCCTAGTTTGAGGCATCTGTCCTCGAAGCCACTGCAAGGAATTGTAAGTGTGACTTGGCGCATTAATTGCTATACCAGCTTTCTTTTACTGTAGCAGGATTTTGAGGTAAGCCTGGTGAACCTTCTGAGTGGCTCCTTCCCAGCTCTGTTTGTTTCAGTTATCCTGAAAGACCTGAAGCTCTCGGGTTAAGGAACGTTTAACGTCTCTTTGTGGGACCGTGTTTATTCACTGCAAGGCTAGTTGGGGAGTAATGTGAGAAGCTCGACTCGAGATGCTGAAATGCCAAGCGTTGGGCAGAATTGGTATGCTTTGGAGTCCGCAAGATGGCTTCCCTCTGTTCCACGTGTGACCTGTCCTGAGTCTACCCTAAGTGATGTCCTTCTCTGAAATGTAATCTCTAGGTGTGAATTATTTTTTTCTTACAGCCCAGTTTGTGAGTTGTGCTGCTGCTGCTTGGATGACCTTTGAGAATGTTTGTAGTGCTGCCATGCAATAGAGTTAGCATGTGTGCTTTGCTGTATTTCTACTTGTATGTGCTTATTGTCCATGGATGTCTTTGCAGTGTGGCAGAGTAGCCAGCTTTAGAAACTGAGGAGTGCAGAGATCATTGGATATGCTGTTGATGCTCAAGCTTCTGTCGGTGAAGTCCAGTTGCCCAGCTACTTGTTGATGCTCGTTGCATGAACTTATCAGAAGAAGCAGTTGTGGATCTCTTTGGGGGGAAAAAAAGGATGGTAAGATGATGTGGCCAATCATGTTGAGAGTTTTGTTTGTTATGATATGAATGTCTATTAGGTAACAGTACTTTTCAAATGTTGTAGTTTTGGCAGTAGTGTGTTGGGGATGTGTGAGCTCAGCAGGGGGAGCGTAGCACCAGACTGATCTGTTGCATCGACCCTTGAGTAACTGATGGGAAGAGTCTGTAGTGCTGTTCCATATGTTTCATTCATTCCAATGGAGGATTGGTCCGTGTGGGACAACTGGGCGTGGGACCGCCAGCACCTGAGGCAAAAGAAGAGGGGAACCCCGCAAAGAGTGACTCTGGCCATAGTAGGCGCCAGTATCCCGCGCAATGTACCCACAGCAACCGCTCCACCCTATACCCCTTTGCTCTCACCTCCTAGAGATTTATCTGTCACTTGCTCTCTCTCTCTTTCTCCTACTTCTACTCTGCCAGCTGCTGGACTCTCCCCTAGGGGTCCCAATGTTTTACCTAATCTGGCAGCGTTATAGCTGGGCGTAGCAGGGGGAGCTCCCCCACCTGTTCCAGTGCTGCCTGTATTTACTAAGCAAGGCTGGAGCCCGAGTGATTTAGCATTGCAGGGAAGCAAGAAGCCCGGGTTGAGGGAAGACGCGGGAAGGTGTGCTCAGCTATTTTCTAATATGTGCACGGGGCAGTAGTATCGCCAGTTCTTGATGGAGGTATGGAGTGAACGCAAGTCCCTTCTCAGAAGAGTGGGCTCGGTGGCAAGGAGCAGAATTGGGAAGCTGCTGAAGAATACCTGAAGGTAACTAGGGGCCACACAAGGGATAGACAAGGGAGAGGCATTCTCGGCAAGAGGTATCTGTTTAGAAGCTGCATATCCAGAAAGGGAGACTAGGAGTAGAAAGGAGCAGGAGCTAAAGACAGAACTGGAAGGTAGGAAGGCAGCTGAGTTGTTGTTGCCTTTGACAACTGAACAGCTGCAGAATACCCGCCCAGGCAACTCCCTGCATGGGCCGAATTCATGCATGGCAAGGTTAAGCCCAGGCATGAAAAGGGCTGGGACCGATCTAACAGCTAAAAAAGGGAACCTGAAGCCCCGGGGGGAAGAGTTCATAGGGTGAGACCAGTGATATAGGCACCCCCTGGGAATAGGAACTAAGTCAAAGGGAAATAAGCCTCCAGACCCGTGAACAGGATATCGGGAACTGAGCAATGGGCTGTGGAGGAAAGCCTCAGGATTCAAGGTGGGCCTACTGGCGTTGTCTGGAGTGTGCTTGAAGCATCCCAGAAACAAGAGAATGGCCAAAGGTGTGGGGGGGTGTACTTTGACTCCTCCAGTGCCAGCTCCCAGAGAGAGAGACCTCCCCTAGGGAGGAATTGCAGGGCATGAAAGAAAAAAGAAAAGAGGAAAAAAATGAAAAAAGGGGAAAACCCCAAGCAATGCCCAGAAGGCAATTGGGTCTGCCTGTTGGGCAAGGGGAGGCTTATGAGTGGAGAAGTGATAATGGCCCATGTATCTAGATTGCAGTTGGTCCTCAGGGACAATTGGTGAAGTTGTAATAGATACAGGAGCACAAATGTCAATACTGACCCCACAAGGTGCCTAGGAGCTGGGTGTGTGACCCAGAGGGCAGAGTTAGAATTACTGGTGTGAAGGGAGCGAGTGTTGTGTGCCAAACTGCCAAGGGTTAATTCATGGCTCCCGGGCAAGAGGCGCATGTTGACTACTTGCTTTTTTGGAATATATTTGAACTTTTGATGTTTTAAAGGGACGAACGTGGTGCCTGCCGGCTGGTGGTGTGTGTTCCTTCAGCTCAAACATGGGTACTAAGCCCCGTAGAAAGAGGGAGGCTGTAGTGTGTGTACTTTGCCCAGCCCTGCGCTCTCCGATTGAGAAATCGCTGACGGACAACAGTAGCCGGTCTCTGCTGCGGCGCGCAATGGGATTTCTGAAGCCAGAGCTGATTTGGAGAAAGGACAAATGATCTCCAAAGCCCACTCCCCATATGACCCGCCTCTGTGGCCAGTTGGGAAAGCAGAGGGGAAGTGGCGTTTGGGAATGAGTTATCAGGGCCCCCTTAACAGCTGCTGGACCAAATAGTGCAGCGTTAACAGCTCTATTACAAGCAGCTGCACGCCCCTGGATGGTGGCGCTAGCCAGGAAGGAGATGTTCTTTCTGGTCCCCTTGCAGGAAGAGGATAAAGAGGAGTTGGCCTTCCCTGGGGAGGGAATGCAATATACCTTTACCAGACCCCCCCCTACCCCCCCAAGGAGGGGGACAAGCATTCCCCCACGATTGCTCCTGCTGCCCTTGCTGAACTTTGTACAGACAGTCGCACTGCCTCCAGATGGGAAACTGCACCAATAGAGAGATGATGTTCTGATGGGAGGACCTTCCCCTGAGAAAGTGTGTGTGGGGGGGTGGAAGCAGCAGCAGCAGCAGTGTGGCAAGCACTACAGAAAGCAGAAATTGAGGTTCCACCTGAAAATGGTCAGGGACCAAGGAGGGGAGTCAAATGTTTAGGTCCTTGGTGGATAGTGGGCAGTGCAGGGATTCCTCCAGACGCGTCCAGAAAAATGAGAGAGCTGCAAATGGCCCAACCAAGGAAGGAGGTTGCAACAGTTGATGGGAGCTTGAGGCTCCTGGAGGAAGCGTGTGCCTGGGTTTTCTCTTAGTGCTTGTCCATTATGTTTGCCCTTATGGGAAGGCAAACCCTGGGGGTGGAAATGAGAACACAAAGAGGCGGTCCAAACTGGAACGGAAGAAATGGAAAGCATATCAGTCATTGGGACCAGTACGCCCCCGTGACCCTACTAGAGCCGAATGGGGTTTTGCAGAGCGTGCTACTTGATGTGTAACCTGTTCCAAACTGGCCCCGATCATGACTGAGAGCATTTCTGAGCCTGAGTACGTGTTTGAATCGGATTGTAGATGGGTGCAGCTGCACACTTCTGACTTCATGTCAGAGTCCAATGCTCTGGGTTTTTTTTAATATTCCACATGTGGAGGGTTTAATGCTTAATAGGAAGTGTACTTATTTGAATTGTGTTGAAGTCGCACAGGATTTTGATTGAGCACAGTGTCCCAGCAGTGCACTGAAAGAACAGCATACGCCTAGCAGAGCACAGCAATTGCAATATCCAGTTGAATCCCAGCATCAGTCTCCTGACCGGTCTCTAGAATATCCTCATTGTCGCGACACCGAGTGTGTCCAGTGGCCAGGAAGGAAAATGGGGGTTGAAAGCAGCTCAAGCCTGCTGCTCTCTTCAGAGTTCCTTTGTTCCTTGTTGGGTTTGTAGACGTCATGTTGGGCTGAATCACGTATACGCTCCCCATCCTCGCCTGGCTGAGTAGTTTATAGCCAGGAGGTCTCCAGTGCCGAGTCTGCGTCCCATCCCTTATCGCTTCAGGCCTGCACTTCTCTAAGTTGTACTCTGTGCCTTTGCTTCTCAAAGCCACTGCTGTTGTCCTGGGCCTATATTTCAGTGTGTTGAGAGTCATCAATAGCTGCCTGTACCTAGAAGGAGTGGGCCAGGCAGTTACAGGAGGAGTGTTTACACTTAGCTGATGTAGGCAGTTTGTCTAGAACAAAGGCATCTTGCAGTGTCCTTTGTTGTTGAGGTGATGTTAGCTCCTTGGCCAAAACTATGGTAAATCACTCCATCCTCTCCTGTGAGCCCTAAAGGGCGCAGAGTCTCTGCTTCTCTTGACAGCATTCCTCCCGTGTGTGGGGGGGGGGAGGGGGGGGGGAAGATCCTCTGACCCCTGGTCATCCTTCACAGATGGGCTCCAAGCTGTGTGATAAGTAAAGCAGCTAACTTTCTTTGTGCCTTCTCCTTTGGAAGGCGTTGTGGAGGAATTTTGGGAAAGGGGGCAGTAGTGAGATGGTAATAGGTGCAGTGAAATTTGAGTGCTACTAGTAGAAAGTATTCCGATGAGATTTCTCTCACCCATACAAGGATATTGGTGGTGATTAGCCCTAAAGCGAAAAGGAATAGTGTTATCCTCTAGTGTACGTGAGTACTAAGGCCAAAAAGTAATGCAAGCGAGTTCCTGGAACTGAGCTCTCTCAGCCAAACGTGCCCCATTGGGTAGAATTTTCTAGTAAGAAATAATCCAACTTTCTTTGTTTCAGGACTTCTTCCCTGGGGGGGGTGGGGGGGGAAAAACGGGCGTATTCTCTCCTGTTTGCTAAGGAGGCAGCACTGGAAGAGATATTGTGACCTAGTACCCAGCCATGCTTTGAGACTTCTCTCTTGGTAGAGAAGCTTTGCTTAGTGTGCTGGCACCCTCAGTCCTTCTTCCAGGATACATGTTAACGAGCAGAAAACAAGCTCTCTGTATTCATTTCAAGTTGTTTGTCTTGGTTTCTGGGTGTGTATTTGTATGTATGTCTCTAGCTGAATACCCTCTGCAGTGATGTGTCTGAAACGTCAGCTAAGGAGTTGTCCTTGTAGGGGCTAGGTCCTGGAAACATGCATTGGAAGCCCTAAAAGTGGCAGTGGTTGGAGACATCTGTAAATAAGCCTACTTTGAGAGGGGCTGATGATGGCAGAAGCATAATAAACATCTAAGCTAACATTTGAAAATGTTGAGCCTAAGATTCTCTTCCCTAGTGTTGGAAACCAACCTTGATTAGCTTGTGTTTGTTGTTGAAGATAGTCTACACATCAGCAAGGAGGTAGCTTTTGAAGAGCTGTGTTGTCTTGCCCTCAGCTTTCCAGGTAGCAGTGAAGGTAAGAGGCTAATAGTAGATCAGCTATGGTTCAACAAGGTCAGCATGACCAGTTCACCTGCTCCTGCGGCCCCTTTTTGGAAAAAGTCCTTCTACAATTCGTTGCCAGCTTCTCCTCTCCAGCGTTGAGGCAGAGGCCAGCTGGAGAAAGATGCTCTTGCATGTCCTAAGGTGAGGGGGACCCCCTTAGAACAGGGACTGACCCTGTGGGAGGACGTTTCCACTAGGATCTGCCTTGGTTGCCCTCCATCTCAGCATGGAGCGCTTGAGGCAACAAATGGGCAATGCCAGGGCCTGTGCGCTGTAGGCCATAGTGCTAGAAAAGGTCTGGAGCTGCATCTCAGACCCCAGAGACCCTTTGACGGGACAGGTAAGCCCTGCAGAGCGCGAGGCCTGCTCTTGCTCCACCACGTCTCTGGAGAGAGCAGGGGACGCGAAAGCTTTTCTTCTCCTTGCCTCTTGGTTTTGCACCCCAGCAGAGTAGCTGGCGCTTTGTGGCAAAGACACTGTGTGTGTGTGTGTGTGTGAGTGTGTTCCGGCGGGAAGAGTGCGTGTCCTAGCTCTCGGGATGATCCTGATTCCTTCAGGGCCTGAATTTTCTGCCGTTTAGTTTCCACCAAGAAAAGATCCCGACATGTGGTGAAGAGGCAGGGCTGCTGCTTTGGGGAAAGTGTAGCAGTGCTATGGAAACAGTTTGAGCCTAGGTTTCCAAGGAGCAGAGTCTCGCACAGGTCTAGCAGCAAAAGGAATTGATTATTTGTTGGTGGTGCAGCAAAGCAAGAGCTTGAGGTGGATGCCTCTAAGGAGGGACCCCGAACAAAGAGATTCTTTACAGTCTTATTTCCCTGCCTGCCAGGGAAGGTCTCGTTCAGTTTCTACTGAGTTGGTGGTCTCTCTCTTTCTGATTGGTCTTGGCCTACATCCCCGGCTGGTTGCCATGTCCTTGTCTTCCATGGTCCCTTGTCCTCTCAGAGGTGAACCACCACCCAGGTGCATCCCGTCTTGTCTCCTGCATGCATCCTGTTGTATGTCCTCATTAGGTAGTTGTGTGTCCTCATTAGCTGATTTGAACTGACCTTGTGGTTTTGTGGTCAGCAATGATTCTCGAGTTTGTTGACAGTTGGGCCTGGAGGCTTGCAGGCTTCATTTATTTGAGATGCTAGTGCTAAGCAAGGGTTAGACTTGTGCTAAGCTAGTTACCATCTGAGTTACCATGTCCTTCTCTAACAAGCACAGGGTGGCCTGGCAGTGGCAGAGAGGCCAGGAAGCCCCCAGAGTTCCTTGCACGCTCCGGTGGCGGCCATGGGCCGAGCAGGCCAGGCTCAGAAGTGAGCAGAGGTGCAGCAGCAAAGGCTGCTGTGTCTTAGAGGCCACTGCCACCTCTGCCACTTGTTCCTGATCCAGGAGGAGAGGGTTCCTTGGCTGGCTCTGGCTGGAGACTTTGTCCTTGAAGCTCTCAGGATCAGGATGGTTTGGGCCACCAGCGAACAAGTGGAGGGCCTGGCTCTCTTCTGCAAGGTTTCAAGGGCTGAAAGAGCAAGGACCAGAGCAGAGATCAACCCCCCCCCCCCTGGATCTGTGCAGACCCCAGGCTTCCCCTCCCCTGCTGCCAGGGCCGGTCCCACCTAGCTCTTCCCATGGCCAGGAGGAAGTGGGGGGACAAATGGCTCAGCTGCAAGTGCCTGGCCAGGAATGTCCCAAGGGCCCCTGAAGTCTCTCTCTCTCCTCTCCCCCCAAGGCCCCTGCTGCGCAAGGGGAGCAGAGCAGTGGGGTGGGGTGCTCACTGCCCAGGGTGTGTCTTCCTCCCCGTCAGCCCTGGCTGACCTGCCACTGCCCTCACTCACCCTTGCAAATGTGCTGCAGCTCCTCCTCATCCTGCTCCCTCATCTGCCGTCCAATGAGCCCTAGGCACACACAGAGCCTGTCACAAATCCCGCTCGCCAGCGCACTGCCAGCAGCAGAGCTCCTTCCCAGCCCTGCTGGCGTGGCCGTGGGCCCTGCTCTGTGCAGGCAGAGCTGACTGCAGGGTGCTCTCCAGAGCGTAACACTCAAGGAGGCTGTAAGGGACTGACCAAGGCTCCCGCTATTCCCACTGGTGTGGACAAGGCTGGGAGAAGGTGACATGGAGCTGCCAGGCACGGGGCTTCCTGCCCGGGGCAGGTGGGGCTGTGGCAGCCCCGGGGCTGGTTGTGGCTGCCAGCCCAAAAGCCAGGGCTGGGGCCAAGCTGCCCTGGGACAGAGAGGGACCCCAGGAGGGGTTGTGGCTCACCAAGGAACCTCACGGCTTCCTCTTGCAAGGGCTCCTGCGGGCTCTGCAGGTAGCGCAGGCTCTGGCGCAGGTATTCCGCTCTGTTGTTCTCCTTTGCCAGCTGGGGAGAGCACAAGGGTTGGTGGTTGGTGCCGAGCCTCCCCACTCAGCTGGCCAGCACCTCCACCTAGGAGCAGTCTCCCCTTCCTTCCCCTGCCAGGGCGTTCACGGTGCCCGGCCAGGAGGCGCGTAGCGCTCGGGTTTGGAGGGAGCAGAGGCCACAGTGCTGCCCAGGGATGGTGAGGTGCCAGGTGGGCTGGAGTTGCCTGAGCATGCCAGAGGTGAGTGAGGGGCACAGCTGCCTGCACTATACATTGGGCCTGGAGGGGCCCAGGCCTTATGCAGGCTGGGTGCTTTGGGGCTGTGCTTACCAGGTACTCGCTGATGCGCCTTGTCTGTCCTGTCTCGGTGAGGTAGGTGAGCTGCTGCCATTTCAGGAACTTGGCAGCGCCCAGGAGGGCTTCCTGAGAGGCCTGCACAGCAGCAGAGAGTGAGAGATGCCACCGTGGCCCAAGGGAGGAGATCCTGTGCCCCCATCCTTGCGGTGAGGCTCAGAGCCTTTCTTAGCCCGTGGTGGGAAGATGCCGCAGCTGGGCACCAAGGCTGCCACTGGGTTCAGTGCCCCAGGCAGAGATGTGAGGCAACCACCATCTCAGGTGCCACATGCTGCCAGGGCAGCAGGACAGAGATGGCCAAGAGGTGCTGAGCTGTAGCCAAAGCCAGGAGGAGGCTGAAGTGCTGCAGTCCCAGAGATGCCAGTGCAGGACTCGGGCAGAAGAGCCTCCCCTGGGGCTTCCCAGCGTGGTGCTGGGCTCCCTGTCCTGCTCAGTTGCTGTTGCCTTGTGGCCAGGCTCCAGAGCTTGGTAGCTGGGATGCAGGGCTGGTTCTCTGCCCTGATTGCAAGTGTCTGTGTCTCTGCCCTCCCCAGGCAGGGGGAGGCTGGGCAATGTTCTGGCTCTCGCAACCCCTTGAGGGTGCTGCACCCCTCTGCAGGGGCCAAGTGCCCTGGCCATGGGTAGGGTGAACTCTGTTGCTGTGGTGGTCATGCCTTAGAGAGCTGGGGCGTGCCCCAGCCCAGACACCTGTGTGTCCCCTGGGCAGAGCGTGGTGGGGCGGGAGGGGAGGAGGGCCGTGATGGGGAGAGCATAACCCTGGCTTTTTGACTCCTGCAGGGACAGCTGGGAAGCCTGTGGGGCCTCGAGTGCTTAGGCTGTTTTGGCCATGGATGGCTGCCGAGCCTTGTTGGAGCAGGTAGAGGAGCTCTGGGAAATGGCCAGCTTCTCTGGGCCTGCCGGGGCTCTTGCTATGGCTCGCACTGGTGGAGGGCTGTAGGGAGGGAGCGGGGCTGTGAGGGGACCTCAGCTCTCTGTCCATCTGTGCAGGAAGAGGCATGGCAGGAGGATGAAGGCAGGGCAGTGGGTGGCTTGGTAGAGACAGGGAGGAGGCTCTGTGCCCTGCTCAGGGCCTCCGGAGGTTGGGCCTCAAGGTAACACCCATTCAAAGGGAGCGACTGCCGGCAGCCTTTGCTCTTGATGCTGAGGCCCAGCCAAGGTGGGGAGGGGGTCAGCATTGCCCTCCTGCAATGACTGGTCAGGTTCGAAATCCACACCTGGGCCACGCTCTGGACCTGGTCGTGCAAGTGGAAGAGGAGGAGGAGCAGGCTCCTCTGCACTTGCTTCCTCATCAGTTTTCTTGTGGTGCCCGCTACCATTGTCATCATATCTTTCAGGAGGTTGATGGAGAGGTTTCTGACGCAGCCGGACTCCTGGTGGGAAGGAAGAGGAGAGGAGCTCAGCCCTGGCTGCTCCAAAACCACGATGGGCAAGGGGCTCAATGTGGCTGGAGCAGCCTGGGCTGGCCATCCGCATCAGATCCCGGGGGACCCAGCGGGCCCCCGACTGTCCCCCGAGCCTTACATCATCGAAGAGTGGCAAGAGTTTCTCAGCCAGCTGCGGAACGATGAGGCTGGCCCTCTGCCCGTCCAGGAGATGGATCATGCTGCTGAGCAGAGCTAGGGCCTTCTCGCGGATGTCCGTGTCTGCGTCCTGCAGGCTCTCCATGAGGGCTGGCACCAGGGCCTGCATTTTCCTTGCCTGTGGGAAAGGCAACTTCCTTCAGCACAGCATTCTCGTGACTGAGGTGGTTTGGAGGTGGCTTGCTTGGTGCAGGGCCAGGGTCTGGGTCTGCTGCCGGCACCAGTGCCTTTCTCCTTGTGCAGCAGAGCCAGGGCCCTGTCCCAAAGGACTCCCAAAGTGGGCAGAGGAAGAGGACAGCTCCTGAGTTGTAAGCTACTGAGTTACCCAGCCCCTCCTGCCCAGCCCCAGGCCCCTGGCATGGCTTCAGCTGGCTGTCCCCGCTCGCTCACCATCTCGGGTCTCTCCCACAGCCTGAGGAGGCCCCTGAACACCAGCCTGCGCATCACCGAGCTCTGGCTTTGCAGGTATCTCAGGAAGAGGTTCAGGATGTGATGGTCCTCTCCTCTGAGGTCAGCACAGCCCAGCAGCTGAAACACACACAGCAGTGGCAGACTGACAAAGCTGGCAGGACTCCCCATATCCTGCAGTGCTGGATCCAACCACCAGCTGAGGGCAAGGCCACCAGACCCGGGCAAGGCAGCAGTGGTTGGGAGAGCCCCTGTGGCCCTGTCCTGTGCCTCAGGGCACGCTGTGCAGCTAGCTCGCTTGTTCCTCCAGGCCTGGCCACCAGCTGCAGCCTTTTCCTGTCATGCCTCTGAGGAGCAGTTGAGTAGGCACAAAGCAGATAGATAGGAAATACAGGTAGTGGCAAGCGTTCCCCCACCGGAAATGGACCGAGGTACTGCTCGGAGTGCACCCACCACCCTGCTCCGTTCATTGCCACCCACGGTGCGGTGGTGGGCACAAGAGAGCAGAGTGGTTTGAGGCACCCCAGAGATGCACCGCTGGCCGCTGAGCTCACCTCGACGAGGAAAGCCATAGCAGGGATCTCATGGGAAGGCTTCTCCCTGCTGAGCAGCTCTAGCAGGTGGTGGAAGATGTAGGCACGCTGGGGCCTGGGGGCCTTCCTCATCTCTCTGGCAGGGGGAAGAAGGTAGTGTTGGCCTTGAGCAGGGCAGGCCAACCTCTTGTGGGATGGCACTGCCCAGTCTAGGTGTTCTCCCACAGGCCAGGCCAGGCAGGGTGAGGCCATGTTTGTGCTCAGCTCCAGCAGGCAGCAGCATTTGCTCCTGGAGGTGTGGTGTCTTGCCACCCCAGCTTGCCATTAGAAAGGCAGTGCCCAACATGAGGAGGCTCGTTTTGGTGGAGGAGGCTGGAGAAGCTCCCTTCCTGCCCTGAAGTCTGCCTTGCAGCACAGCCCATGTCCTGCGCACTGTGGAGTCATGCCCCGTGCCCCCACCCCGCGGGCTCTTGCAGTGTTCCCCTGTGCCTCCTGCCCCTTCCCTGCTGGGCTGCCCGGGGTGGGGGTGGGGGTGGGGGAGGCGACTGCTGCTGTGCATCACCCTCTTTTGTGCCTGGTAACACCAGCTCTCCTCCAGGAGCTCTCAGAGCTGGGCAGCGACAGAGAGACACCCCCCCCCCCCCACTGCACACTCCCCCCCCCCCCAGCCCTTTGTCGTTCCCCTGTGCCATCCCTCAGTGACGAGGGCTGAGAGTGCAGCTCCTTTGTGGAGAGCTGGGGCCGGCCTGTCAGCCACGAGGAAGGGGATTGTATAGGGTGTCCCACCAGTGGGGAGAAGGGCTAGGGGAGAGCGGGGAGGAGGGGGCTCTCACATGGCCAGCAAAGCCACTCCGCAGTGGTGGGTGGCGGCAGTGAGGAGCATGTCCCAGGCGCCCTTGCTCTCCATGGCAAGCACTTGGCTCTTGTAGTTAGCCCAGCAGAGCAGTGCTTTCATGGCCTCCGCTGCGCACCTGCCCGCAGAGGAAAGGCCAGGTCACCCTGGGAGCCCTGGCCTTGGCTCCAGGTGCAGGGCAGAGGTGGGGGAAGTGGGAGGCAGTACCTGGTGGGGCTGGAGGCAGCAGCCTGATGCTGTTGGCATTCCCCCCAGAAGACAGCAACCTCCTCTGGCATCATCTCGAGAGCGAGGGAAATGCGGAAGAGCAGTGCCAGGAGGAGTTGGGGGAAAAAGAGCTTCACCTCCTGGGGGCAGAGGGGCTGATGGAGAATCTCGTGCAGCGCCCTGGTTGCCTGCAACAAACCCCCAGAGACGGTTGTCAATGATGAGACGGTGTTGCCCTGGCCGAGCTTGGGGCGTGAGGCTCAGGCGCTGCCCTGCGCCCCAGCAGATGCAGCGCAGTGTGCGCGCGGCCTGGCTGTCTGGGCAGGGCTAAGTCATGGAAGCTCTTGAGGCTCAGCTCCTGTTTGTGGCATGGGCCCATCAAGCCTCCCTGCGTGGGCATGGACATCAACCTGGGGGGGGGGGAGGGGGGGGGGCGGCGGCTCTCGCGTATCTCCTGTGTCAGCCCTTGCAGCCTGCTTGGGCTGTGCGTGGGCCCTGCCTGGCCCTGAGCCCGGCCCCAACTGCTAAGCCTGCCCCTAACACAAGCTTCCAGCCTGCTGAGGAAGGCCAGGAGATGCCCAGGCAGGCCTCGTGCTTGTGCGCGCAGGGCTCCAGGCGGTGCTCGGCAGCCCAGTGCACTGGCCCAGCAGAGGCTAGACGCTGGGCAGAGCCCTGCTGGCCATGGCCCTGAGGTGTGTGCGCCCTGTGGGAGGTGCCAGCTTGGGGGGCAGATGGGGAAGGCGAAAGGGAGCGCTGCCTCTTGCCTGGGGAGGCAAGTGCAGCCCTGAAGGTGATGGAGGCCTCGCCTGGAAACTCACAGCCCACGAAAGGATGCCCGCGTTGTTCCCGATGAAGGCGGATGTCTTGCCCAGTGGTCCAGCAGCATGGGTCCCAGAGTCCTCCAGCAGCCTCAGTAGTTCGGGCAGCACCTTCTCTGCAGCGCCGGGCTCCGAGACCATCACCCGCCACATGGCCTTGGCAGCGCTGTAGGCCCCGAGCGCTCTGTCAGCAGGCTGCCTTGGGCGCGCCGTGGCCTGGCTGCCCTGGAGGGCCCAGGCTGGCCACCAGCCCTGCCTCTGCCCACTGCCCTTTGCTAGCAACAGCCAGTGCGCCCTGCCCCACCAGCAGCACGTGGCCAAGCTGCAGTTCCTTATGGGGCAGGCAGGCACCAAGGTAGCCAGGCTCTGCGGCTCACTCGAGCAGCGCTCCAGGCAGGCCTGATCACCTCTGCCTGCTGCAGCCCTGCCTCATGCACCAGCACTGGGGCCAGTCCCTCAGCAGGGGTCCTGGAGATCTCCACCTCTCTGGTAGCCCCCATGGCATGAGCTCCCAAGGCTGCTGGGCCCTGAGCCCTGCAGGCAGCTGAGCCCCGTACCTGTTGCATGCCGGCGAACAGTACAAGAGGCTCAGGACTGCCTCGTGAGGGTGTGCGCAGGTCAGCTCCAGAAGAGCCCTGTTCACGCTGTGCCGGGCAGACGCCTCTTTGATGGTCATCAGGCAGCTGCACATGCACCTCATGATGATGGCCACCTGCAGGGCACATGGCATGGAGGGAGGCATTTCTCCAGCTCCCACCAACAACTGCTTCCCTTCCCACCGCTCCGTGCTGGCCTCAAAGGCTCTTAGGTGCCTGGGAGGGAGACCTGCGTTCAGAGGGAAAACAATGCCCTGCAGGGCTCGAGCCCCGGCCATGCCAGCCGCAGGCGACTTACGTGCTTCAGCTGAGAGGCGTCCTCTGTCACCAGCACATCCAGCATGTGAGCGGCTGCCTGTGTGACAAAGGCACTGGAGCAGCTCATGGCCCTGATGGCTACGACAATGAGATCTGCTCTCTCCGAGGCCTGGAGGTATTTTGCAAACATCTAGAGGAGAAAGGAGGCAGGGAAGAGAGATGCATCACACGCAGTGCCCTCGTGCTGCTGGCTGCTGCCCAGCTGAGCAGTGAGAGCGGCTCTGGAGAGAAACGTGTGGCAGTGCTGCCTCTGTGCTGCCAGGAGAGCCAGGAGCAGGGGTTGAGCTGGGCTGGGTGATGGCCCCAGGCAGGAAGTGGGCGGCTGGGCTCAGGGTGCCCCTCTGCTGCTCCTGTGGGGAAGCAGAGCTCTGGTGGGGGGGGAGGGGGCCAGGCCACAAACTTGTGGCTAGTCCATGCTCAAGAACAAGGTGAGCCCCCTGCCCGATGACGGCAAGCACCCGTTAGTCCCCCTGTCAAAGGGTCCTTCTGTCCATCTGAGCATCATGCTGACCCCACGGCTGGCAGTCCCAGCAACGGAGACGCTCCTTACCGCCGTGATTTCCCTAACGTCGTTGGGTGGCGAAAGGCGGCTTTTTGCCTCTTCCCTGTCCTTTTGGATCTGCAGGTGCTTTGGGCTATCGTGGGACAGCTCCATGCCTGGACAGGAGGGGAGACACACGGCAATTAGGAGGGAGGATGGTGACTCAGAGGTGGTACCCTGCAGGCCTCAGCGAGAAACGTTGCTGGCAGAGAAAGCAGGCGTGCCAGAAATGGATGGGGAGCAGGCTTTCCAGGGAAGTCCTGGGCCTATCGCAAGGCAGGTGGGAGGGGAAACGGCTTTTAAGACTACCACAAGGCAGATGCGTTTGAGCAGCCGTTCTAGTAGGAAGCGAGACACAAGCCCTAAGAGGAGCAGGGGCTGCTGAAGGTTTTCCAGCCCGTTGGTAAGCGGGCGAGGGATTCCAGCAAGGCAGCTGACGGCCCTGCGTGAAGTCTAGGAGGTGGCTGCTGTTTATTAAGTAGTGTGTGCATGCCCCCTCTCTCCCCAGAGAGCTGGCTACAGGTCACATCCCCCATGGCCTCCTGCTTACGGGCCCGCTACACTGAGCCTGGGCTCTGTGAGCCCTGGCCTTTACGCAGTGCTTGCCCTGCGCCTACAATGCAGGAGTTTCTGGCGCTTTGCTGCTGCTGCGGAGAGTGGCTGAGGCAGCACGGTGCCTTGCCTGCCCTTGCCTGGCTCTGTGCGTGTGTGGAAGGACTCAGCCTGCGGCCGCTTCTCTTACTTTCTTCCTGTAGGATGAACGTGTACAGGTGATGAAGAGCTTCTGCAGCTCCGTGACTGGTGCCTTGGTCCTGGCAGGCACAGCACAGGATGACGTGTCCCACCAGCCTGCCCAGGATGGAGAACTGCTTCCTCCTGCAGTCGTCAGGGCCGTCACTGCTTCCTTCCAAG
Source organism: Struthio camelus (assembly GCF_040807025.1). Lineage (NCBI taxonomy): Eukaryota > Metazoa > Chordata > Aves > Struthioniformes > Struthionidae > Struthio > Struthio camelus. The sequence goes on along the minus strand of NC_090946.1, from coordinate 7,053,530 downwards.
GGCGAGCGGACCTGGGGGAGGGAGGCAGGGCTGAAGGGTGCTGCTTGCCACCAAAGCCCCGAGGCCACGTTTAAGCCGTGACTGGACCGCAGGTGAGCGGGAGCTGTGGAGGGCCTACCAAAGGGGCTGGGCAGGGAGGGCTGCCAGAGCTGTTGGGCCCACAGCGTGTGCCCAGGGCAGTGCTGCCCTGCCCAGGGCTGCGAGCAGAGGTGGCGTCTGAGAGAGCAGGGCCTGCAGAAGGAAGCCCACCGAGGCATGGCCAAGAGCATAGCTTCAGGGCAGGGCCTTGCTGAGTGCCCTACCTTGTAGCCAGGCTTCCCTTGGAGGCAGCGCGGAGCTGCAGAAGGCTCCGGAGCACCATGGAGGGGTGATGGGGCGGCTGGAGGTTGCCTGGACCTGAGGCGGCTTACCTTGAGCAAGGGAGGGATGACCAGGAGCTGCGTGAGCTCGGCAATGCGCCCCACAGCCCTCTGGCGCGTGGCTGCTTGCTTGGACCGCAGGAAGGGCAGCAGGACCTGGGAGGAGAAAAGCTCCTGGTCTGCGCGGTGACCTGCCAGCTGCTGCAAGCGAGGCAGCTCTGCTGATGCCCGCTCGGCTTTGCCCTTCAGCTCCTGGGAGCAGGAGCAAAGCCCGTAAGTGGGTTCTTGCCTTGCAAGTCCCCCCAAACTAGGGACAAGTCCCCTCGGCTGAGCGGCTGGAGCCAGGCAGGCAGCAGGCTCCCGTGGCTCCTGCAGCCTCTGCTGCTTGCCCGAAAGGGCCCGCTGGGCCCTCCTGTCGCGGAGGGCCAGGGCTTAGGGCTTTGCCTTCCACTGCAGGAGTCGGGTGGGCAAGAAAGGACTCTTGACTGCAGCCAGGAGACACTGGGCTTGCAGAAGAGCACGGTGGGGAAGCCTCGCTCCCCCGAGGGAGACGCTCCTCTCCCTGCAGCATGCTCTCTGCCCCTAGCGCTGCGGGGCCGAGCAGAGGGAGGTCCCCTCCAGAGAGTCCCTTTGTTTTGGGGTGAGAAACAGTCAGTCCCTGTGAAGGCCACTCTTTGCGTAAATGCCACACCTGCAGGATGTTCTGCAGCTCCAGGAGAGCAGGCGAGAGACATGTGAGCACCAGCGCCTGCAGCATGCTGTCCAGGGCAGCCAGCGTCTGCAAGGAAGACAGAGGCTTGTGGCACTTCTTCCCTGGAGCCCCCTGCCTGCAGGAGAGGGGCTTGAATCCCTGCAGCCTGAGGGGGCCACCCAGGGCCCTGCGGTGCCCGGGGAGAGGCTTAGGGCAGAGGAGCTGCCGCACGAGGACCAGCTTGGCGACACTACACGGGGCCATCGGCAGGGCAAGGGGGAAAAGGCACGAGGGTGGGAAAGCCGCGCTGCAGTGCTGCTCTGGCTTGGAGCTTGCGCTCATCTCTCGGCACAGAGCAGCCGGGGACCAGCCCAGGGGGACTGTCGGGCTCTGCAGCCCTCGGCCAGGGCGTACCTTGGAGTAGAGGGCAGCCTGCAGGCTCTGCATGTGCTCTGTCGGAGGAAGGAAGAAGACCGCGCAGAAGCAGGACTGGAGGAGGCTTGTCTTCTGGTTGCCATCTAGCACCAGCTTCGCTTTGCTGCAAGGAGGGAGAGGCGCTGCTCAGAGCCGGCGGCTGACAGTGGCACCTCCAGAGCTCGTGGGCGGCAGAGCCTATGCTGCTAGGGCTGCGAGGTGGGGAGGCCCCTGGGGAGGCGCCTCTTCCTCCTGTGATGCTGGCCCAGGGACAGAGGACGGGCCGGCAGCATGTGCCCGATACCCTCTGCATCTCCTGCCTCAGCCTTCGTGAGCAAAGTCCAGAGACACTGGACAGGGCCCCGGGGCCCTCTCTGCCCTCCCGTCTCCAGCACTGTCAAGGCCCGTGCAGGGGAGAGCAGAGGCCCCGCAGACGCCTCGCTCAGACTGCCCCCGAACGGGAGATGCCGCCCAGCTGCAGCTGGTGCCGTCAGGTCCGTAGGCTGTGGAGGCCTTGAGCAAGGCAGGGGCTGGGGCAGCTACCTCATTGCAGCGATGGCGAGGAAGGCTTGCTGCCGCACCGCAGTGCTCAGCTGCTCCACGGGCTCCTCTCGCAACAGCACCTGGAGAGCGCAGCGAGGACGCGGCGTGGGAGCTGTCAGCAGCCAGCGAGGAGCCTGCCAGGCCGGCAGAGCCCAGGTGCCCCCGTCGCACCCCAGCGCTGGCACCCAGGGCAGCCCCCTCGTCGCCCCGCTCTCGGTGGCTTCTGGAGCCCTGCAGTGGGCAGCGCTGCGCTCACGAGCAAGGGCTCCCCACCTTCCCACGCTCACGCACCCCAGTCCTGGCCTCCCTGGTGTGCCAGTGCCCGGCTAGGCTTGCCCACTCCCCCAGGCCCCGGCCTGCGCCCTCACCTCGATTGCCTTTGCCAGATCCACCCTGCACAGGAAAAGCAGGACCCGCAGCAAGACATCCGTGCTGGCGCCTCTGCAGAGGATGCACACGTCGGCCAGAAACTGCAGCTTCTCGGCCTCTTCCTGGCAGCAGCAGGACGAGAGAGACGGAGAGCGTAAGTGCGCCAGAGGCATGGGCAGCAGCACCGGAGCGTTTGCGGCCACGCAGTGGTGCGTGGCGTGCCTCTACGGGAGCAGCTCTGCACAGCCAGCAGCCCTTGCGGGGCCGCCTGAGCGTTGCACGTGCAGGGGCCACCCACCAGGAGATGCAGGCACAGCCCAGGCACAAGTGCCTGCCGTTACCTTGCCTCCGCTTCGCAGAAAGGTGCGCATGCTTCCCAGGGCTTCCTCCTCTCCTGGCAGAAGCTGCCCTAGATGTGACCAAGAAAGAGAGTGGGCAGAGCTGTCGGGGCTGGCAGGAGACAGGGACCAGTTGAGGCCTGTCCAGGAGGTGCCCAGCAGGCAGGCGGCGAGGCTGGAGCCCAGCCCACGGGGGAAAGCCCCAAGCGCATCCCCTTGAGAAACCTGCTCGCGCGCAGGCTGCAAAGCTCTGTCTCCCGCCAGCCGAGCTGCCTGCCCCTGCCTGGGCCGCGGAGCAGGAGCTGTGTCCCCTTTGCTCCTCTCCACCGCCCCCCGGCCCCCTGGGGGGGATGCGCTCCTGGGGGCTGGCTCCCAAGCTCAGAGCAGGCCCCGGCATTCAGGCACCGCCGGGCCACCAGGCTCCTGGGGACCCCGCATGCCAGCCTGCCGGGGCAGAGCAGGGTGCGCTCGCAGCCCCCGGTCCTGCCCAGCCCAGGGGTGCCCACTCACTCACCTGGCTGCAATGCCTGGGGCGAGCACTGTTCCGGCTGCGAGCTGCTCCCTGAAGGGCCTCCATCCTCCTCCCCCTCCTCCCAGGCAACCCTGGTGGAGGTGGAGGGTCCACCCTCCTCCTCCTCCTCCTCCTCCTCCTCCTCTTCCTCTTCCCAGGCCCTCATGGGGTGGCTCCCTGAAGGGCCTCCATCCTCCTCCTCCCAGGCCACCCTGGTGGAGGGTCCATCCTCCTCCTCCTCCTCCTCCTCTTCCCAGGCCCTCCTGGGGTGGCTCTCTGAAGGGCCTCCGTCCTCCTCCTCCTCCTCCAAGGCTTCCTTTGGGTGCCTGGGAGGTCCATCCTCCTCCTCCTCCTTCAAAGCCACCCTAGGGAAGCTGATGGAGCCATCCTTCTCATCCTCCTCCCAGGCCACCCTTGGGAGCCTGGGGGATCTGTCCTCCTCCTTCAAAGCCACCTCAGGGCAGCTGACAGAGTCGTCATCCTTTTCCTTCTCCCAGGCTACCCTGGGGTGCCTGGGGGGTCCATCCTCCTCCTCCTTCAAAGCCACCCTAGGGCAGCTGAGGGAGCCATCCTTCTTCTCCCAGGCCACCCTTGGGTGCCTGGGGGGTCCATCCGCCTCCTCCTTCAAAGCTGCCCTAGGGCAGCTGATGGAGCCATCCTTCTTTTCCTTCTCCCAGGCCACCCGGGGGTGCCTGGGGGGTCCATCCTCCTCCTCCTCCTTCAAAGCCACCCTAGGGCGGCGGACGGAGCCTTCCTTCTTCTCCCAGGCCACCCTGGGGTGCCTGGGGGGTCCATCCTCCTCCTCCTCCTTCAAAGCCACCCTAGGGCGGCTGACGGAGCCATCCTTCTTCTCCCAGGCCACCCGGGGGTGCCTGGGAGGTCTCCTCTCCATCCTGCAGGGAGGAAGAAAAGGGGGACGTTGGGAATGGAGGAGCCTAAGGCCAGGCCTGGCACCTGGAAACAGTTGCACTGTCCCCCTGGGCTTAGCAGACAGCCTGGCTGGAGAAGGCCGAGCCCACGGCTGTGGCTTTTCCATGCGAAAGGTGTCATTTGGAAAATGCCCGCAGGCTTTGCCAAGATGTTCTTGGAAGGAAAACCTTTCGCTAACCCCACCAGCAGAGGGTGGTTCCCTGCGGGACATTGGCGTCCCCCTGCCCGCTGCAGGTGTGCTGGGCCCTGGCGCCAGCTCTCCTGCACCTTAGCTCCAGCCCCACCCCATCACCCTGCCTGCTCCTTCCTCTCCTGGCCATGGCCATGGCCAAGGGCCCCCTTGAGGCCCTGGGGAGCTGCTCAGCCCCAGCCCCAGCCCTCTTACCCAGGTCTGAGCTGGGGGTGCCTTGGGGAAACGCCTCGCACTGCGGGGCTGCCCGGGGCGACAGGGAAAGACATTGCGCGCTCAAGGGCTCCTTCAGCAGCCCTGCGTGCTCCTTCCTTTCCTGTTGCCGTCCTCCCGGACACTGCCTTGCTCATGCCATAGTGGTGCCCAACAACACCATGGGGCGCCATGGGGTCACAAAGGACCCTGCTGTGACCCGCCGCCCTAGGGAGGGGCAGGGCACATCCCTTCAGGGGCGCAGGGCTGCCTGCCCCTCGGCCACCTCTGTCTGCCTCTGCACCTCCATGGGGCTCTGGTCACAGACTCACAGAGCGGTGGAGGTTGGACGGGACCTCTGGAGATCATCTAGTCCAACCCCTCTGCTCCAGCAGGGTCACCTAGAGCGGGTTGCCCAGCACCCTAGCCAGATGCCTTTTGACTATGCCCACGGATGGGGACTGCACGACCTCGCTGGGCAGCCTGTTCCAGCGCTCCGTCACTCCCACAGCAAAGACGTTTGTCCTCATGGTCCGACGGACCTGACTGTGCTTCAGTTTGTGCTCACTGCCTCTCCTCCTGTCAGTGGGCCCCTCTGACAAGGCTCTGGCCCCATCCTCTTGACACCCTCCCTTCAGATATTTCTACCCATTGGTCAGATCCCCCCCCCAAGTCTTCTCTTCTCCACGCTGAACAGGCCCAGCTCTCGCAGCCTTTCCTCCTATGCCCCCATCCCTTCAGCATCTGAGGAACCCTCAGCTGCACTCACTGCACTAGCTCCATGTCTCTCTTGTATTGGGGAGCCCACCCCTGCACCCGGGACTCCAGGCGAGGCCTCACCAGGGCTGAGGAGAGGGAGAGGATGACCGCCCTCAACCTGCTGCCAATGCTTTGCCTACTGCAGCCTGGGAGATCATTGGCCTTCTTGGCCACAAGGGCACGTTGCTGCCTCGTGCTCAACTTGCTGGCCACCTGCACTCCCAGCACCTCACTCCCCAGCCTGTACTGCTGCACCAGGGTGTTTCTCCTGCAGGGCAGGACTCTGCCCTTCCTTGGCTTGAACTTCATGAGCTTCCCCTCTGCCCATCTCTCCAGCCTGTCGAGCTCCCACTGAACGGCGCTACAACCCTCCAGGGTTGCAACCATACCTCCCAGTTCAGAACAGCCGCAAACTCGCTGAGGGCGCACGCTGTCCCTTCAGCCAAGTTTCTGAGGAACAACTTGAACACGATTGAAGCCAGTATCGACCCCTGGGGTACCCCACTCGCTATGATGCACTAAGGCATCCAAAATAACTGTAGCTGTCTGCCATGCAGATAATTAAGATGATCCCCTAGGATAGGATTTAAGATTTACATCTTAATTTGGTGTGTGTGGGGGGGGGGGGCGGTGCGTGTGTAAAACTGCGTGTGAGCAGGTGCCCTTTTCTATTCACTAGGGACATAGTCGTTAAGGTCAGTGTTATCTCGAGAGCTATTCACAACGTGCCAAGTGGACACACACTGTTTGGTCAGCTTGGTCTGCCATTTTCCTGATGTACCAAAGCCAATACACAGCCTAAATAAGACACCCCCCCCCCCCATCTCCAATCATTAAAGGAACAAATGCAGTAAATACCAGTGTTTTTTCTTGGGGAATGTGATGTCATTTTTTCCTACTATTCCTAATTAGGCTCGAAGCAAAAAGAAGACGAGAGAGTGTTTCCAAAATAAAAGGAGTGTGTTTATTTTATGTTTTTCTTGAGGGAGTAGTCAAAGAAGCTGTTGTTCTCCTCACTAGGCAATGACTTCTTCGTGTCGCTGTGCCTCACGTGAGGGGATCTGTTTCTAGCACCACCACCAACAACAACAGCACAAGTTAGAGCAGCAATTCTCTTTCGCTCTCCTGTCTCCAAGAGGCCACAAATCAAGCACGCCCTTTAATTTGCTTCCATTCTCCAACCCTTTGGGGCTGAAAGAATACCTCCTTTTCTTCTCTCTTCAAGTATGGCACCTCCTAGCTCCAGCTGCTGTTGAAGGACACCGAGACTTGCCTTGTTCCCCTTTCCCACAGCACTTCGTTCCAGGCAGCTCTCTCCTACCTCTCTCAGCTGTCTCTTTTCCTTCCTGAAGAGCCCTCCTCCAGGCTCCCGTTCCTTTAACGGAAAGGGTCATCTCTTTGACTAGTCTGCTCATGCTTTTCTACATCTTTCTCAGTTCCAGGAAATCCTCTGGCACCCCAGTATTTCACAGAGTCACAATTGGAATTCGGGATTTCGGCTCACCACGTGGCGAGAGTCCTTTCCAGATGCTTTGATACACTCCTAGCACACGTGAGACTACATTTAGACAGGATTATCATTTTCCTCCGGTGGCAGACATAACGGCTACAGACGTGCAGTCCTTCTGCAGTCCCACCGCTCTCTGGGATCGATTGGGTGAAGGGCTCTCTGGAAGGGCCCGTTTTTCTCCACAGCCTAGGGAGGGAGCCCGGAGAACCAGGTCAGACCTTAAGTTTGGCTTCCTAAAGTTCGATGAGATAACTCCACCCCAGTTACTAGCCTAATGGGTTTTAAGACTGTTGGCTTCCTATCAAAAAGCCGCTTTTTTCCTTTTGCCTTCCTTTCCTGCTGTCTGCCTTCCTTTCGAGCCTCAGTTATGGGCACAGAAGATGGGGTTAACATGTCTTGGAAACCACACAGGACGTGTCTAAGGGGAGGAAGGGAAAGGAGAAAGACTGCAACGAGGAGGCCTAAGGCAGATGTAAGGCAGCAAAGATAACGGCAAACTGATACTAGCTCAGAGAGCCCGACACGGGCCTGTACGAACTCGGAGCGGTCCCGTAGGAGCCCGTAGGGCCCAGCACGAGTCCGTTGGAGCCCCTAGGGCCCAGTGCGGGCCCGTACCAGCCCACAGGGCCTGGCACAAGTCTGTATGAGCACGCAGAGCCTGGCGTGGGCTCGTACGAGCCCGTAGAGCGCTGTGCAGGACCGTACCAGCCCACAGAGCTCGGCACGGGCCCATATGTGCTCAGCATGGGGGTGTACAAGCCTGTAGAGCCCCAAACAGCTCTGTAGGAGTCCACAGAGCCCCGTGCAGGCCCATGGAAGTCCATAGAGCCCGGCAAGGGCCCACACGAGCTTGGCGGGGACGGGGGGACAGCGAGGGGGACACTGAGGGGGGACAGCGGGGACCGCGTCCCTGGCGCCGGCAGACCCGGACCCGGCCCCGCCGCCCGCCCGACCGCCCGCTCGGCGGCGCCCACAGCCGCCGGACGCCATCTCCGGCCTCTCTCCGCTCCCTCCCGCCCTCCGCCCGGGCCGCCGCGGGGATTGGCCGGCCGGGCCAGCTGCCTCTCGGCCATTGGAGGGCGCCTGCGCGCCGCCCGCCGCTGATTGGCGCCCCGCTCCCGCCTCTGGCCGGGGGTGGGGGGGAGCGAGCGGCCGGCGGCGAAGATGGCGGCGGGGTGGCTGGCTGTGTGGTGGCGCCTGGCGGCGGCGGCCGGGTCCCGTCGCGTCGCGTCGCGTCGCGTCCTGTCTGGTGCGGTGGCGCGGCGCTGCTGGAGAGCGGCAGGCTGCGGGACGCGCGGCGGGTCGTGGCGCAGCCGGGCTCGGGGGCGGCGGGGGGGCCGGGCCGGGCGCGGGGAGGCGGTCGGGGCGGCCGGTCGCTCTCGCCTGGGCAACGCGCAACGGTTGTGGCAGCGCCGTTGGCAGCGCGGCGGGACCGAGCGGGACGTGCGCGATGGTGCCGGCCGCGAGCTGCTGGCAGCACCGGCGGGCGCCGCGGAGGAGCGAGCGCCGGCAGCGGAGCGCTGGGTGTCTGCGGGCGCTGTTTGCCGGCCCGTGCAGCGAGTGCCCGGCGGGCTGCGGGCGGCGCCGGAGGAGGGAGCGTTGGCAGCCGGCAGCCGGGCTGTCCGGAGCGCCGGGGAGGGGGCAGCGCTCGGGCAAGGGCTTCCCTGGCGGCCCCGAGGCGGCCGGGTGGCGCTTCCCGCCCCGCCGGGGGCTCGTCTGCTGCCGGGGGCGGCAGGTTTCCAGCGCGGCTGCCGCCCTCCCTCGGGCTTTCTTCGGGAGCGGGTGTTGGCAGGCTGGTTCCCAGCCCTGTGGGAGCCGCTGGAGCCTGGTGGTGGAGCGGCGTGTGGTGGCGCTGGCGCGGGGTCCTTCCTTGTCTGTCTGTCTGCCCGTGCAGAGCTTTCAGCCTTTGCTGTAGAAAGTGGAATCGGAGCGTATCATTTGGCCAGGGGGAAAAACCATCTTCTTGCCTGTGAAGCGTATAAGTAGAAGATGTGTTTTACTGGCGAGGCTGTTTTGGGGTCTCAGCTGCCTGGGGAGCTGAGAAGCGTAGTGGGAGCTGTGTCCTGTCTCTGCAAGATCTCTGTCTGCTTCCTTTGTGGCCGCTGGGAGCTGATGTGCTCACTGAGAGCTCGGTTGTGTTTCTCGGTTGTGTTTCTCAGTTGTGTTTTCTGTTGCCTGGGTCAGCTCAACGTGGCCGCTTTGTCTGTCTGAGGGGGCAACTGGGGCGTGCAGCTCCCGCTGCCGGAGGGCTGTGGGGTGTTTCAGTTCCCAGTAGGTCATGACCGACTGGGTTACGCTCCCCGGGGCTCCTCTCCGCAGGTAAGGCTGGTGGGAATGTCTCGTGCCAGGGGAAGGGGCTCTCTGGGACAGCTCTGGCTGGGTTGCAGTGTACTGGAGCGTACGAGGGGCTGGAGGACTTTGGACTTGCTTCTCTTTGGCTTTGCTTTTTGGAGTTGTTTAGCAAGCTCCCAGCCTGGGCTTCCCAACAACCTGTGCTTGTGGCTGCCCCTTTTTGGGGAGCTGTTGGGCAGTTGCTGCGAAAGGCAGCCCGGAGAGTCTTGGTGTTGCGGAGAGTTGCATTGTGCAACTGTTTCTTGCAGAGTAGAGAACGTGGCGCTGGAAAACGAGGTGGGACATGTCTGCGAGCTTTTAGCTAAGGAGGAAAGCAGTGATTTGGGGCAGAACCTCAAGAGCTCCCTTGCCTTTTCAGGGAAGCCACGGGCACTAATACAGGAGAGGGAGTGTGAGTTGTGTGCAAGAGCTGCTGTTGCTGTGTTGTGGTGCAGTGCCAGACTCGAGAGAGGGTCTCTCCTTTTCTAGGTGTCTGGGCGTCCCCTGCAGCCCACGCAGTAGGAACGATGTGTCCCCTCGGCATTTCTGTACTGTGCCGGCGCCTTCTCCCTGAAGGCAGGCCTCTTGGTGTTCAGCGCTGTCGCCTTGCACACGAAGGAGGAGGAGAAATGGGCCTGAGCTGCGTATGGGAGGAAGAGGCTTTTTGCCCATCCCTGGCACCGCGCAGAGAGCAGCGGCGCTCGGGCTCCTTCCGAGACCTTTGAGGCCTGGTAGGTGCCAGACAAGCTATGGCTCTGGTTTTGATTTATTTCATTATTAGTATTGTTTTTTAATATTTGGGGCCACTAGTTGTGTGCGTTTCTGCTCTGTTTTCAGCAGGAGCCGTGCTCTGTGGATGCGCTGAAGGCCAGAAGGCAGAGCCGCAGTGCGCAGAGCCCCAGCGCCCGCTCCCCGGGGGGGACGTGGGGTCGGGCCCGAGTGTTGAGAGAGGGAAAGTGCCTGGTCCTGCTCTTTCTTAAGAGCTCTGTTTTGTTTTCCTAGGTGCTGGTTGCTGGCAAGAGCTGCTCTTTCATCTCTTGCCCACCCCTCCTGCAGCTCTCTGGGGCCCCAGCTTCAGACTCCAGCTGCACTGAGGAAGTGACCTGCTTTCCCAGAGACCCCCCCCCCCCGCCACCCGAAGGAGCAAGAATCCGGCTTTGGCCTTCACGCACCCCTCCAGGAGCTGCCGCAGCAGGAAGGCGGCCTGCGCCTGCCAGCTCGTCCTGCTCCCCAGGAAGCGCCAAGTGGGACTCGGGCACGGTGGCACCGCGCGAAGGGGTTTGGGCTCTGGGCAATAAAACTTGGCGCGAGCCCCAGCTGAGACAAGGTGCCACGTGCTGTGTTCTGTGCGCGGTCTCTGTTCACGCCTGCTCGCAGCTTGCCGAAGGCTGCGTTCTCCCTGCTCGGGGAAGAGCTCCTGGCTGCAGCGCTGGAGCGGAGAGGGGGCAGCCGGCAGCCGGGGCCATCTCGCTGCAGTAGGTGAGAGCTCCTGTCCCAAGGGGCTGTTTCTCCTGGCCCCCAGGTTGGCCCTTCCTTTGAGCAGGGGCCCTGGCAGCCCAGCTCCAGCCCGGGAGGCAGCGGGGAAGGCCGGGGCGACGAGGGAGCAGCGAGCGCTCCTTGGCCTCAGGGCTTTGTGTGGGGGCAGCTGCTGGGCAGGGCTTTTTTGTGCCCCCACCAAAGCCCTGAGGCTGGGGAGTGTGGGGGTCTGGGCTGAGGCCTGGCCCTGCTGCCCTTAAAGGCAAGGTTGAGAGGCTTTCATGGAACTGAAGGAGCCCCCAGAGACTTGAAGAGCCTTAAAGCCTCTCAACCTTGCCTTTAAGGGCAGTGGGGGGCGTGGGGGCCAGGCCTGGCCCCCATTGGGCCACACCCCCCCCGGGAGCCAGTGGGGGCCCTGGAGGCCCCTGGGCTCCCTAGCCTAAGAGACTTGTGTGGGGGCAAAAAAGCCTTGCTGAATTTCTGTCCCCACACAAGTCTCTCAGGCTAGGGAGCCCAGGGGCCTCCAGGGCCCCCGTTGGGCCAGGCCGGCCCCTGCCCCCCGGGGGAGCCAATCGGGTCCAGGCCTGCCCCCGACGCCCACCACTGCCCTTAAAGGCAGGGCTGGGAGACTTTCAGAGTCTTCAAGTCTCTGGGGGCTCTCCAAGTTACTGGAAGAACCACCTCAGGGACTCAGCCCAACTGGGAGACCTGAAGAAGAAAGGTCTCCCAGGTGGGCGGACTCCCTGAGGTTGGTCTTCCAGGTACTTGGAGCTCCTTAATGTCTTCCTCAGTGCCTCCTGGTTCCCTTCAGAGCCCCCAGAGACTTTAAGACTCTGACAGCCCCTAGGGACTTGTAAGGAACTCAGCTGACCTGGGAGCCCTGCAGAAGAGAGGTCTCCCAGGTGGGCTGAGTCCCTGAGGTTGGTCTTCCAGTTACACTGAGGGACTTGGGAAGAAATTAAGGGACTCCAAGCTACTTGAAGAGCACCCTGAGGCTTGAAGACTCTGACAGTCTCCCAAGCCTGCCTTTAAGGGCAGGGGTGGGTGTCGGGGGCCGGCCTCGACCCGCCCGGCTCCCCTGGGGGGCAGGGGCAGGCCTGGCCCCACTGGAGCCGCTCCCACTCGAGGGAGCTGCTGGGGGCAAAAAAACGCCGCGGCCTCGCTGTGCCTGGGGCGCCCTCGCTGCTCGGCCACGTGCCCCCAGCCGAGTTGACGCCCAAACCTTGGCTGTCACGAGGAACGCCCACGTCCAGCCGCAGAAAGGTCGGGGCCCCGGGGACCTAGATGGCCCCACAGCGGCCGTGGCTGCTTTCTCCACCGCCTGGGGGCCCGGCCGGGCCGGCAACGCTGCTCTCCCTGGAGAGGAGGCTGCTCTCCCCCTTGGGCTCCGGGATCGGGTCCCTGGGGGCTGGGGGCCGGGCCCGGCCGTCTCGCTGACTCCGCTGGCGCTGCCGCAGGGCCGGGCGGGCTGCAAGGGAAAGACAAGAGCCCTTGGTGGCCCGTCCTCTGCCCGGCTGCTGACGGCTGAGCTGCCGGGCGCTGCCCGGCCGGAGAGGGCTCCGCGGGCACAGGACCGCGGCTCCCTCCTCTTCCTCCTCCTGGTGCTGGGCAGGGCAAGGGGATCGCTGCCAAACTCCTCTGCCTCCTGCCTGCCTGCAGGTGCTGCACGAGCCCCTCCCCGCCTGGCTGGGGTGAAGCCAGCAGGGTGCAGTGTTGGGGGGGGGGGCTCTGGGGTGCCCCACAAGACAATCCAAGCATCGAGGGCGCTCCGAAAGGCAACCCGAGGAGCCGGGGCGCACGGAGAAGCGAGCGGCGGGCCAAGGAACCAAACGGAGGGCTCCGAGGTGCTCTGGAAGGGGAAAAACACAAACAAACAAACAAACAAACCACCCCCAAGGCTCTGGGGAGCCAAAAAGCAAACCCCAGGGCTCCAGCACATCCCCACAGGCGAGCAGAAACATCTCAGACGCTTCAAAAGGCAAACCGAAGCCTAGAGGGCTCTCAAAGAGCTACAGCGGGGCTCCAGGAAAAGCACCCCGAGGTGGCTAGAGCACCCTGAAGAGCACCCCAAGTGCTCTGGGGTGCCCCAAAAGGCACCCCCAGGGGTGTAGGGTGCTCCAAAAGCCAAGCTGAGGTTCCAGAGGCCCCCTGAAAGGCAACCTGAGGGGTCAGGGGCACCCTGAAAGGTACCCCAATCACTCTGGGGTGCAAGGAAAGGCACTCCAAAGGGGGCCCAGGGGACCCCAAAATACACACCAACAGGCCCAGGACATACCTAAAAGGACAAGAAATGGGTCTGTGGTGCCCCGAAAGCCACATCCCGAGCTCTGGGGCGCACCAAATGGCACAGCAAGGGGACCAGCAGGCACTGAAAAGCACACCAAGGGGTCTGGGTGACCCCAAAAAGCACACCAAGGGGCCCCGGGCACCCCGGACGGCACACCGAGGGGCTGAGGCACTCCGAAAGAAACACCGGGGGGTCCGCGCGGCCCAAGCAGCACAGCGAGAGGCCAGGAAAGCCCTGAAAGACGCGGCAAACACTCTGCGGGGCGCCAAAAGTGACACCGAGAGCTCCAGGGCAGCCCCAAACGCGCAACGGGGGCACCAGGGAGCACCCACAGCCCCACTCGGGGCTCAGGCTGCACCGAAACGCCCACCGAGGAGCCCGGGGCAGCAGCAGAAAACTGCTGAGGGCGCCAGGCCTCTCCGAAAAGCCCAACACGGGGCCAGGGGCACACCAAAAGCCACAACAACCCGCCTGGGACCTACCAACAAGCACACGACATGGCTCTGTGGTGCCCCAAAAGCCACATCCACAGCCCTGGGCTGCCCCAAAAGCCACACCAAGGGGCCCAGCGCACACCAAAAGGCACCCTCAGCACCTCTAAGCACCCCAAAAGGCACACCAGACGGCTCCACGGCACCCCCACAGGCACCCCGAGGGCCCTGGGCACACCAAAAGGCACAGGCAGGCACCCGCGACGCACCAACACGCCCATCGAGCTCCCTGGGCCACCAGGAGAGCCACAACCAGGGGCCGCAGAGGCACCACAAGGCACAGCCAGGCCTCTGCGAGCAACCACACGCACCTCACAAGCCCTGGCCAGCACCAAAAGACACCCCCGAGGGCCCAGGACACCCCCAAAGGGGCCACGAGGCCTCCGACGAGCGCCCCAACCCCCTTCCAAGGGCCACCGGCAACCCTAACGGCACCACAAACGCCTCCAGGCAGCCACCGACCCCACACCAAGGCACCCAGCGGACACCACAAAGCACACCGAGGGCTCCCGCTGCCCTCCCAGAGCACACCCATACGGCCGGGCCACCCCCAAAGGCCCCCAAGACGCCAGCGCAGCACCCAGAGGCACACCGAATGCCCTGGGGAGCACCAGCGGGCACCACGAGGGCTCTGGGGCGTCCCCAGAGGGGCAGCGATGGGTCTGGGCAGCACCACGGGGCACCTGAAGAGCCCTGCGGCGGGCACAAACGCACACCGAGGGGTCAAGGACAACGCAAAAGCACAACATGGGGTCTGGGCACCCCCCAAAGCTACCCCGAGGGGTTGCAGGTGCCCCAAAAGGCACACCAAATGACTCAGAAGCACCACAACAGACAGACCAAGGGGGCTGGGATGGGGCCAAAAACCACCCCCAGGAGTGTGCGGCACCCCAGAGGGCACACGGAGGGCCTCGGCCACCTCCAAAAGAGCCCCAATGAGACCGCAGAGCCCCTCCAAGCTCGCCCAAGCCTGCAGAGCCTGCCACAAGGCCGTCTGAACACGCAGAGCCTGATACGAAGCTGTCCAGGCCGCACCCAAAGGCACGTGGGGGCTCCACGGCCGCACTCGAAGGCGCGCGGAGGATCCCCAACTCACCAGAAGGACATCGTGACGCTCCCCGATCTTGTAGAACGACACTCGGAGGCTCTCTGGCCGCATCAAAAGGCAAATGAAGGCTTCCCAGCCTCCTCAAATGACACTCCGAGGCTGCCTACGACGACACGCGGATGCTCCCCTGACTCGAAGGCGACACTCGGATGCTGCCCAGTCTCCTAGAACGACATGCACAGGCTCCCCGGCTGCACCGAAAGGGACGAGGAGGCTCCCTGGCCGCACCCAAAGGCACGTGGAGGATACCCGGCTTCCTAGAACAAAACTAGATGCTCCCCGGCTGCTCCAAAAAGCACACAGAGGATCCTCCGCTTCCTAGAACAACGCTCCGAGGCTCCCCGGTCTCTAGAACGAAGTTCAGAGGCTGCACGGCCGCACCCAAAGGCACGCGGAGCCGGACCGGTCGACTGAAATGACACTCGGAGGCTGCCTGGCTTCCAAGAATGACGCTCCGAGGCTGCCCGGTCTCCTAGAACAACACTCGCAGGTTGCCCAGCTGCACCCAAACGCACGTGCACGTTTCCTGGCTTCCTAGAACGACACGCGGAGGCTCCTCAGCTTCCTAGAACGACACGTGCAGGCTCCCTGGCTGCACCCAATGGCACACGGAGGCTCCCCAATCTCCTAGAAAGACACTCACAGGCTTCCTGGTCTCTTAGAACAAAATTCAGAGGCTGTTTGGCCGCACCCAATGGCACACGGAGGCTCCCTGGTCTCCTAGAACGACACTCGGAGGCTTCCCAGTCTCCTAGAACGACATTTAGAGGCTCCTCGGCCTCTTAGGATGACACTCGCAGGCTCCCTGGCCGCACTGAAAGGCAGGCAGAGGCTCCCCAGCCGCACCAAAAGGAACGCGGAGGCTGCCCGGCCTCCTCGAACAACACGCAGAGGCTGCCTGGCCGCACCCAAGGGCACGCGGATGCTGCCCGCTCTCCTACAACGATACTCGGAGGCTCCCTGGCCACACTGCAAGGTTCGTGGACGCTGCTCGGTTTCCTGCAACGACATGCGGAGGCTCCCCACTCTCCTAGACCGACACGCCGAGGCTGCTCGGCCTCCTACAACGACACTCCGAGGCTGCTTGGACATCCCCAAAGGCACATGGAGGTTGTCCGCTCTCCTACTATGACGCTCAAAGGCTGCCCGGACGTACCGAAACATATGCGGAGCCTCCCCGGCCACACCTAAAGACACGCACAGGATCTCTGGCCGCACCCAAAGGCACGCGGAGGCTCCCCGGCCTCCTCGAACGACACTCGGAGACTACCCGGCCTCCTCGAACGACACTCCGAGGCTGCCCGGCCGTACCCAAAGGTAGGAGGAGGCTCCCCGGCTGCACAGAAAGGCACGCGGAAGCTCCCCGGCCTCCCCGAACGATACTCGGAGGCTGCCCGCTCTCCTGGAATCACACTGGCAGGCTGCCTGGCCGGACCGAAAGACAAGTGGAGGCTCCCTAGTCTCCTGCAACCACACTCAGAGGCTGCCCGGCCGCACCCAAAGGCACACGGAGGCCGCCCAGCTGCACCCAAAGGCACGTGAAGCTTTCCCGGCCTCCTACAACCACACCCCGAGGCTGCCCGCTCTCCTACAACCACACTGCGAGGCTGCCCGCTCTCCTAGAAAGACACGTGGAGGCTCCCCAGCCTGCTAGAACGACACTCCGAGGCTGCCCGGCCGCACCCAAAGGCCTGCGGAGGCTGCCCGGACGCTCACAAAGGCACGTGGAGGCTGCCTGGCCGAAGCAAAAGGCACGCGGAGGCTCTCCGGCCTCCTACAACGACACTCCGAGGCTGCCCCGAGGCGCCAAAAGGCAAACGGAGGTTCCCTAGTCTACGACACGCGCAGGCTGCCCATTCTCGGATCGGTGGAGTAGTTCTGGCCCCAACGGAGTGGTTCCAGCACCAACGGAGTGCTTTTCGGCTTGGCGCAGTGGTTTCAGCCCCGACGGAGTGGTTTTAGGGCTGACGCACTGGTTTCAGCCCTGACGGAGTCGTATTAGGCTTTGTGGAGTGATTTTGACTCCGACAGAGCGGTTTTAGGCTTGGCAGAGTGGTTTCAGCCCTGACGGAGTGGTTTTAGGCTCGGCGCAGTGGTTTCAGCCTGACGGAGCAGTTTCAGCCCTGACGCACTGCTTTTAGGCTTGATGGAGTGGTTTTAAGGTCAGCCGAGTGGTTTTGGCCCTGGCGGAGTGGTTTCAGCCCCGACGCAGTGGTTTCAGGCTTGATGGAGTGGTTTCAGCCCCGGTGGAATGGTTTTGGCCCCGGCGGAGTGGTTTTAGGCTCGGCGGAGTGGTTTTCAGCCTGACGGAGTGGTTTCAGCCCCGACGCAGTGGTTTCAGGCTTGACGGAGTGGTTTTAAGGTCAGACGAGTGGTTGTGGCCCTGGCGGAGTGGTTGCAGCCCCGACGCAGTGCTTTTAGGCTTGATGGAGTGGTTTCAACCCCGACGCAGTGGTTTCAGGCTTGGCGGAATGGTTTTAATGTCGGCGGAGTGGTTTTAGGCTTGGCAGAGTGGTTTCAGCCCTGACGCACAGCTTTTAGGCTTGGCGGAGTGGTTTCAGCCCCGACGGAGTGGTTTTCGCCCCGGCGGAGTGGTTTTAGGCTTGGCAGAGTGGTTTTGGCCCTGGCGGAGTGGTTTCAGCCCCGACGGAGTGGTTTTAGGCTCGGCGGAGTGCTTTCAGCCCCGACGCAGTGATTTTGGCCCCGGCGGAGTGGTTTCAGCCCCGACGGAGTGGTTTTGGCACCAACGGAGTGGTTTTAGGCTCGGCGGAGTGGTTTCAGCAACGACGGAGTGTGCCTTTACCTGTCTAATTGGGGAATGGTTCCACAGAGGTGTAAATGAAGTGGAGACTGAAACTTGCCTTGCCTTGCCTTGCTGGAAGCTGGAGGCAAAGGCTAGAGAGGTCCAGGCTGCAGGATTATGGAGGAGCTGCAGGAGCTGCTGAGCCTTCAGCCAGGAATGTGTGCTGGAGGAAATGGAGTTTCCTCAGCATGAGGGTCATCAGTGTTTTCTTTTGGTGGGAAAAATGCAGTGGGTGATCCGTTGGCCGTAGAGGGGTGGCCAGGAGGAACGGGGTCGGTTTTGAGGAAGGTGGCTCCCGTTTAGTAGTTTTAGTAAGGCATAGCTAAACAAGAGGTTTGAAAAGCATAGAGTGCTGTGAGTTTGGCACTGGAAGTTAATGCCATGCTGTCGAGTTGTTTAATTCTCGGGATGCTGATGTTTCAGCTTCAGTAGCCTGACCTGTCCTTCAGAGAGGAAGTGGTGATTTTTCCCCACCACTAAATGCAGGGAGCGTTTATGTGCAGCCTTCCGATGACTCTTTGTTCCCTCCTAGCATGTTAGTGTGGCCAAGACTGATGTTTTAAGCTAGAAGACTAGACTATAAAATAAGAGAGTAACTAGGAAAGGTTCCTTATGCGCAAGGAATCCGATAGCTTGCTTTTTAAAATGATGCCCTAGTTTGAGGCATCTGTCCTCGAAGCCACTGCAAGGAATTGTAAGTGTGACTTGGCGCATTAATTGCTATACCAGCTTTCTTTTACTGTAGCAGGATTTTGAGGTAAGCCTGGTGAACCTTCTGAGTGGCTCCTTCCCAGCTCTGTTTGTTTCAGTTATCCTGAAAGACCTGAAGCTCTCGGGTTAAGGAACGTTTAACGTCTCTTTGTGGGACCGTGTTTATTCACTGCAAGGCTAGTTGGGGAGTAATGTGAGAAGCTCGACTCGAGATGCTGAAATGCCAAGCGTTGGGCAGAATTGGTATGCTTTGGAGTCCGCAAGATGGCTTCCCTCTGTTCCACGTGTGACCTGTCCTGAGTCTACCCTAAGTGATGTCCTTCTCTGAAATGTAATCTCTAGGTGTGAATTATTTTTTTCTTACAGCCCAGTTTGTGAGTTGTGCTGCTGCTGCTTGGATGACCTTTGAGAATGTTTGTAGTGCTGCCATGCAATAGAGTTAGCATGTGTGCTTTGCTGTATTTCTACTTGTATGTGCTTATTGTCCATGGATGTCTTTGCAGTGTGGCAGAATAGCCAGCTTTAGAAACTGAGGAGTGCAGAGATCATTGGATATGCTGTTGATGCTCAAGCTTCTGTCGGTGAAGTCCAGTTGCCCAGCTACTTGTTGATGCTCGTTGCATGAACTTATCAGAAGAAGCAGTTGTGGATCTCTTTGGGGGGAAAAAAAGGATGGTAAGACGATGTGGCCAATCATGTTGAGAGTTTTGTTTGTTATGATATGAATGTCTATTAGGTAACAGTACTTTTCAAATGTTGTAGTTTTGGCAGTAGTGTGTTGGGGATGTGTGAGCTCAGCAGGGGGAGCGTAGCACCAGACTGATCTGTTGCATCGACCCTTGAGTAACTGATGGGAAGAGTCTGTAGTGCTGTTCCATATGTTTCATTCATTCCAATGGAGGATTGGTCCGTGTGGGACAACTGGGCGTGGGACCGCCAGCACCTGAGGCAAAAGAAGAGGGGAACCCCGCAAAGAGTGACTCTGGCCATAGTAGGCGCCAGTATCCCGCGCAATGTACCCACAGCAACCGCTCCACCCTATGCCCCTTTGCTCTCACCTCCTAGAGATTTATCTGTCACTTGCTCTCTCTCTCTTTCTCCTACTTCTACTCTGCCAGCTGCTGGACTCTCCCCTAGGGGTCCCAATGTTTTACCTAATCTGGCAGCGTTATAGCTGGGCGTAGCAGGGGGAGCTCCCCCACCTGTTCCAGTGCTGCCTGTATTTACTAAGCAAGGCTGGAGCCCGAGTGATTTAGCATTGCAGGGAAGCAAGAAGCCCGGGTTGAGGGAAGACGCGGGAAGGTGTGCTCAGCTATTTTCTAATATGTGCACGGGGCAGTAGTATCGCCAGTTCTTGATGGAGGTATGGAGTGAACGCAAGTCCCTTCTCAGAAGAATGGGCTCGGTGGCAAGGAGCAGAATTGGGAAGCTGCTGAAGAATGCCTGAAGGTAACTAGGGGCCACACAAGGGATAGACAAGGGAGAGGCATTCTCGGCAAGAGGTATCTGTTTAGAAGCTGCATATCCAGAAAGGGAGACTAGGAGTAGAAAGGAGCAGGAGCTAAAGACAGAACTGGAAGGTAGGAAGGCAGCTGAGTTGTTGTTGCCTTTGACAACTGAACAGCTGCAGAATACCCGCCCAGGCAACTCCCTGCATGGGCCGAATTCATGCATGGCAAGGTTAAGCCCAGGCATGAAAAGGGCTGGGACCGATCTAACAGCTAAAAAAGGGAACCTGAAGCCCCGGGGGGAAGAGCTCATAGGGTGAGACCAGTGATATAGGCTCCCCCTGGGAGTAAGAACTAAGTCAAAGGGAAATAAGCCTCCAGACCCGTGAACAGGATATCGGGAACTGAGCAATGGGCTGTGGAGGAAAGCCTCAGGATTCAAGGTGGGCCTACTGGCGTTGTCTGGAGTGTGCTTGAAGCATCCCAGAAACAAGAGAATGGCCAAAGGTGGGGGGGGGTGTACTTTGACTCCTCCAGTGCCAGCTCCCAGAGAGAGAGACCTCCCCTAGGGAGGAATTGCAGGGCATGAAAGAAAAAAGAAAAGAGGAAAAAAATGAAAAAAGGGGAAAACCCCAAGCAATGCCCAGAAGGCAATTGGGTCTGCCTGTTGGGCAAGGGGAGGCTTATGAGTGGAGAAGTGATAATGACCCATGTATCTAGATTGCAGTTGGTCCTCAGGGACAATTGGTGAAGTTGTAATAGATACAGGAGCACAAATGTCAATACTGACCCCACAAGGTGCCTAGGAGCTGGGTGTGTGACCCGGAGGGCAGAGAGTTAGAATTACTGGTGTGAAGGGAGCGAGTGTTGTGTGCCAAACTGCCAAGGGTTAATTCATGGCTCCCGGGCAAGAGGTGCATGTTGACTACTTGCTTTTTTGGAATATATTTGAACTTTTGATGTTTTAAAGGGACGAACGTGGTGCCTGCCGGCTGGTGGTGTGTGTTCCTTCAGCTCAAACATGGGTACTAAGCCCTGTAGAAAGAGGGAGGCTGTAGTGTGTGTACTTTGCCCAGCCCTGCGCTCTCTGATTGAGAAATCGCTGGCGGACGACAATAGCTGATCTCTGCTGCAGCGCGCAATGGGATTTCTGAAGCCAGAGCTGATTTGGAGAAAGGACAAATGATCTCCAAAGCCCACTCCCCATATGACCCGCCTCTGTGGCCAGTTGGGAAAGCGGAGGGGAAGTGGCGTTTGGGAATGAGTGATCAGGGCCCCCTTAACAGCTGCTGGACCAAATAGTGCAGAGTTAACAGCTGTATTGCAGGCAGCTGCACACCCCTGGATGGTGGTGCTAGCCAGGAAGGAGATGTTCTTTCTGGTCCCCTTGCAGGAAGAGGATAAAGAGGAGTTGGCCTTCCCTGGGGAGGGAATGCAATATACCTTTACCAGACCCCCCCCTACCCCCCCAAGGAGGGGGACAAGCATTCCCCCACGATTGCTCCTGCTGCCCTTGCTGAACTTTGTACAGACAGTCGCACTGCCTCCAGATGGGAAACTGCACCAATAGAGAGATGATGTTCTGATGGGAGGACCTTCCCCTGAGAAAGTGTGTGTGGGGGGGTGGAAGCAGCAGCAGCAGCAGTGTGGCAAGCACTACAGAAAGCAGAAACTGAGGTTCCACCTGAAAATGGTCAGGGACCAAGGAGGGGAGTCAAATGTTTAGGTCCTTGGTGGATAGTGGGCAGTGCAGGGATTCCTCCAGACGCGTCCAGAAAAATGAGAGAGCTGCAAATGGCCCAACCAAGGAAGGAGGTTGCAACAGTTGATGGGAGCTTGAGGCTCCTGGAGGAAGCATGTGCCTGGGTTTTCTCTTAGTGCTTGTCCATTATGTTTGCCCTTATGGGAAGGCAAACCCTGGGGGTGGAAATGAGAACACAGAGAGGCGGTCCAAACTGGAACGGAAGAAATGGAAAGCATATCAGTCATTGGGACCAGTACGCCCCCGTGACCCTACTAGAGCCGAATGGGGTTTTGCAGAGCGTGCTACTTGATGTGTAACCTGTTCCAAACTGGCCCCGATCATGACTGAGAGCATTTCTGAGCCTGAGTACGTGTTTGAATTGGATTGTACATGGGTGCAGCTGCACACTTCTGACTTCATGTCAGAGTCCAATGCTCTGGGTTTTTTTTAATATTCCACGTGTGGAGGGTTTAATGCTTAATAGGAAGTGTACTTATTTGAATTGTGTTGAAGTCGCACAGGATTTTGATTGAGCACAGTGTCCCAGCAGTGCACTGAAAGAACAGCATACGCCTAGCAGAGCACAGCAATTGCAATATCCAGTTGAATCCCAGCATCAGTCTCCTGACCGGTCTCTAGAATATCCTCGTTGTCGCGACACCGAGTGTGTCCAGTGGCCAGGAAGGAAAATGGGGGTTGAAAGCAGCTCAAGCCTGCTGCTCTCTTCAGAGTTCCTTTGTTCCTTGTTGGGTTTGTAGACGTCATGTTGGGCTGAATCACGTATACGCTCCCCATCCTCGCCTGGCTGAGTAGTTTATAGCCAGGAGGTCTCCAGTGCCGAGTCTGCGTCCCATGCCTTATCACTTCAGGCCTGCACTTCTCTAAGTTGTACTCTGTGCCTTTGCTTCTCAAAGCCACTGCTGTTGTCCTGGGCCTATATTTCAGTGTGTTGAGAGTCATCGATAGCTGCCTGTACCTAGAAGGAGTGGGCCAGGCAGTTACAGGAGGAGTGTTTACACTTAGCTGATGTAGGCAGTTTGTCTAGAACAAAGGCATCTTGCAGTGTCCTTTGTTGTTGAGGTGATGTTAGCTCCTTGGCCAAAACTATGGTAAATCACTCCATCCTCTCCTGTGAGCCCTAAAGGGCGCAGAGTCTCTGCTTCTCTTGACAGCATTCCTCCCGTGTGTGTGTGTGGGGGGGGGGGGGGGGGGAAGATCCTCTGACCCCTGGTCATCCTTCACAGGTCGGCTCCAAGCTGTGTGATAAGTAAAGCAGCTAACTTTCTTTGTGCCTTCTCCTTTGGAAGGCATTGTGGAGGAATTTTGGGAAAGGGGGCAGTAGTGAGATGGTAATAGGTGCAGTGAAATTTGAGTGCTACTAGTAGAAAGTATTCCGATGAGATTTCTCTCACCCATACAAGGATATTGGTGGTGATTAGCCCTAAAGCGAAAAGGAATAGTGTTATCCTCTAGTGTACGTGAGTACTAAGGCCAAAAAGTAATGCAAGCGAGTTCCTGGAACTGAGCGCTCTCAGCCAAACGTGCCCCATTGGGTAGAATTTTCTAGTAAGAAATAATCCAACTTTCTTTGTTTCAGGACTTCTTCCCTGGGGGGGATGGGGGGGGAAAACGGGCGTATTCTCTCCTGTTTGCTAAGGAGGCAGCACTGGAAGAGATATTGTGACCTAGTACCCAGCCATGCTTTGAGACTTCTCTCTTGGTAGAGAAGCTTTGCTTAGTGTGCTGGCACCCTCAGTCCTTCTTCCAGGATACATGTTAACGAGCAGAAAACAAGCTCTCTGTATTCATTTCAAGTTGTTTGTCTTGGTTTCTGGGTGTGTATTTGTATGTATGTCTCTAGCTGAATACCCTCTGCAGTGATGTGTCTGAAACGTCAGCTAAGGAGTTGTCCTTGTAGGGGCTAGGCCCTGGAAACATGCATTGGAAGCCCTAAAAGTGGCAGTGGTTGGAGACATCTGTAAATAAGCCTACTTTGAGAGGGGCTGATGATGGCAGAAGCATAATAAACATCTAAGCTAACATTTGAAAATGTTGAACCTAAGATTCTCTTCCCTAGTGTTGGAAACCAACCTTGATTAGCTTGTGTTTGTTGTTGAAGATAGTCTACACATCAGCAAGGAGGTAGCTTTTGAAGAGCTGTGTTGTCTTGCCCTCAGCTTTCCAGGTAGCAGTGAAGGTAAGAGGCTAATAGTAGATCAGCTATGGTTCAACAAGGTCAGCATGACCAGTTCACCTGCTCCTGCGGCCCCTTTTTGGAAAAAGTCCTTCTCCTACAATTCGTTGCCAGCTTCTCCTCTCCAGCGTTGAGGCAGAGGCCAGCTGGAGAAAGATGCTCTTGCATGTCCTAAGGTGAGGGGGACCCCCTTAGAACAGGGACTGACCCTGTGGGAGGACGTTTCCACTAGGATCTGCCTTGGTTGCCCTCCATCTCAGCATGGAGCGCTTGAGGCAACAAATGGGCAATGCCAGGGCCTGTGCGCTGTAGGCCATAGTGCTAGAAAAGGTCTGGAGCTGCATCTCAGACCCCAGAGACCCTTTGACGGGACAGGTAAGCCCTGCAGAGCGCGAGGCCTGCTCTTGCTCCACCATGTCTCTGGAGAGAGCAGGGGACGCGAAAGCTTTTCTTCTCCTTGCCTCTTGGTTTTGCACCCCAGCAGAGTAGCTGGCGCTTTGTGGCAAAGACACTGTGTGTGTGTGTGTGTGAGTGTGTTCCGGCAGGAAGAGTGCGTGTCCTAGTTCTCGGGATGATCCTGATTCCTTCAGGGCCTGAGTTTTCTGCCGTTTAGTTTCCACCAAGAAAAGATCCCGACATGTGGTGAAGAGGCAGGGCTGCTGCTTTGGGGAAAGTGTAGCAGTGCTATGGAAACAGTTTGAGCCTAGGTTTCCAAGGAGCAGAGTCTCGCACAGGTCTAGCAGCAAAAGGAATTGATTATTTGTTGGTGGTGCAGCAAAGCAAGAGCTTGAGGTGGATGCCTCTAAGGAGGGACCCCGAACAAAGAGATTCTTTACAGTCTTATTTCCCTGCCTGCCAGGGAAGGTCTCGTTCAGTTTCTACTGAGTTGGTGGTCTCTCTCTTTCTGATTGGTTTTGGCCTACATCCCGGGCTGGTTGCCATGTCCTTGTCTTCCATGGTCCCTTGTCCTCTCAGAGGTGAACCACCACCCAGGTGCATCCCGTCTTGTCTCCTGCATGCATCCTGTTGTATGTCCTCATTAGGTAGTTGTGTGTCCTCATTAGCTGATTTGAACTGACCTTGTGGTTTTGTGGTCAGCAATGATTCTCGAGTTTGTTGACAGTTCGGCCTGGAGGCTTGCAGGCTTCATTTACTTGAGATGCTAGTGCTAAGCAAGGGTTAGACTTGTGCTAAGCTAGTTACCATCTGAGTTACCATGTCCTTCTCTAACAAGCACAGGGTGGCCTGGCAGTGGCAGAGAGGCCAGGAAGCCCCCAGAGTTCCTTGCACGCTCCGGTGGCCGCCATGGGCCGAGCAGGCCAGGCTCAGAAGTGAGCAGAGGTGCAGCAGCAAAGGCTGCTGTGTCTTAGAGGCCGCTGCCACCTCTGCCACTTGTTCCTGATCCAGGAGGAGAGGGTTCCTTGGCTGGCTCTGGCTGGAGACTTTGTCCTTGAAGCTCTCAGGATCAGGATGGTTTGGGCCACCAGCGAACAAGTGGAGGGCCTGGCTCTCTTCTGCAAGGTTTCAAGGGCTGAAAGAGCAAGGACCAGAGCAGAGATCAACCCCCTCTGGATCTGTGCAGACCCCAGGCTTCCCCTCCCCTGCTGCCGGGGCTAGTCCCACCTAGCTCTTCCCATGGCCAGGAGGAAGTGGGGGGACAAATGGCTCAGCTGCAAGTGTCTGGCCAGGAATGTCCCAAGGGCCCCTGAACTCTCTCTCCTCTCCCCCCAAGGCCCCTGCTGCGCAAGGGGAGCAGAGCAGTGGGGTGGGGTGCTCACTGCCCAGGGTGTGTCTTCCTCCCCGTCAGCCCTGGCTGACCTGCCACTGCCCTCACTCACCCTTGCAAATGTGCTGCAGCTTCTCCTCATCCTGCTCCCTCATCTGCCGTCCAATGAGCCCTAGGCACACACACAGCCTGTCACAAATCCCACTCCCCAGCACACTGCCAGCAGCAGAGCTCCTTCCCAGCCCTGCTGGCGTGGCCGCGGGCCCTGCTCTGTGCAGGCAGGGCTGACTGCAGGGTGCTCTCCAGAGCGTAACACTCAAGGAGGCTGTAAGGGACTGACCAAGGCTCCCGCTATTCCCACTGGTGTGGACAAGGCTGGGAGAAGGTGACATGGAGCTGCCAGGCACGGGGCTTCCTGCCCGGGGCAGGTGGGGCTGTGGCAGCCCCGGGGCTGGTTGTGGCTGCCAGCCCAAAAGCCAGGGCTGGGGCCAAGCTGCCCTGGGACAGAGAGGGACCCCAGCAGGGGTTGTGGCTCACCAAGGAACCTCACGGCTTCCTCTTGCAAGGGCTCCTGCGGGCTCTGCAGGTAGCGCAGGCTCTGGCGCAGGTATTCCGCTCTGTTGTTCTCCTTTGCCAGCTGGGGAGAGCACAAGGGTTGGTGGCTGGTGCCGAGCCTCCCCACTCAGCTGGCCAGCACCTCCACCTAGGAGCAGTCTCCCCTTCCTTCCCCTGCCAGGGCGTTCACGGTGCCCGGCCAGGAGGCGCGTAGCGCTCGGGTTTGGAGGGAGCAGAGGCCACAGTGCTGCCCAGGGATGATGAGGTGCCAGGTGGGCTGGAGTTGCCTGAGCATGCCAGAGGTGAGTGAGGGGCACAGCTGCCTGCACTATACATTGGGCCTGGAGGGGCCCAGGCCTTATGCAGGCTGGGTGCTTTGGGGCTGTGCTTACCAGGTACTCGCTGATGCGCCTTGTCTGTCCTGTCTCGGTGAGGTAGGTGAGCTGCTGCCATTTCAGGAACTTGGCAGCGCCCAGGAGGGCTTCCTGAGAGGCCTGCACAGCAGCAGAGAGTGAGAGATGCCACCGTGGCCCAAGGGAGGAGATCCTGTGCCCCCATCCTTGCGGTGAGGCTCAGAGCCTTTCTTAGCCCGTGGTGGGAAGATGCCGCAGCTGGGCACCAAGGCTGCCACTGGGTTCAGTGCCCCAGGCAGAGATGTGAGGCAACCACCATCTCAGGTGCCACATGCTGCCAGGGCAGCAGGACAGAGATGGCCAAGAGGTGCTGAGCTGTAGCCAAAGCCAGGAGGAGGCTGAAGTGCTGCAGTCCCAGAGATGCCAGTGCAGGACTCGGGCAGAAGAGCCTCCCCTGGGGCTTCCCAGCGTGGTGCTGGGCTCCCTGTCCTGCTCAGTTGCTGTTGCCTTGTGGCCAGGCTCCAGAGCTTGGTAGCTGGGATGCAGGGCTGGTCCTCTGCCCTGATTGCAAGTGTCTGTGTCTCTGCCCTCCCCAGGCAGGGGGAGGCTGGGCAATGTTCTGGCTCTCGCAACCCCTTGAGGGTGCTGCACCCCTCTGCAGGGGCCAAGTGCCCTGGCCATGGGTAGGGTGAACTCTGTTGCTGTGGTGGTCATGCCTTAGAGAGCTGGGGCGTGCCCCAGCCCAGACACCTGTGTGTCCCCTGGGCAGAGCGTGGTGGGGCGGGAGGGGAGGAGGGCCGTGATGGGGAGAGCATAACCCTGGCTTTTTGACTCCTGCAGGGACAGCTGGGAAGCCTGTGGGGCCTCGAGTGCTTAGGCTGTTTTGGCCATGGATGGCTGCCGAGCCTTGTTGGAGCAGGTAGAGGAGCTCTGGGAAATGGCCAGCTTCTCTGGGCCTGCCGGGGCTCTTGCTATGGCTCGCACTGGTGGAGGGCTGTAGGGAGGGAGCGGGGCTGTGAGGGGACCTCAGCTCTCTGTCCATCTGTGCAGGAAGAGGCATGGCAGGAGGATGAAGGCAGGGCAGTGGGTGGCTTGGTAGAGACAGGGAGGAGGCTCTGTGCCCTGCTCAGGGCCTCCGGAGGTTGGGCCTCAAGGTAACACCCATTCAAAGGGAGCGACTGCCGGCAGCCTTTGCTCTTGATGCTGAGGCCCAGCCAAGGTGGGGAGGGGGTCAGCATTGCCCTCCTGCAATGACTGGTCAGGTTCGAAATCCACACCTGGGCCACGCTCTGGACCTGGTCGTGCAAGTGGAAGAGGAGGAGGAGCAGGCTCCTCTGCACTTGCTTCCTCATCAGTTTTCTTGTGGTGCCCGCTACCATTGTCATCATATCTTTCAGGAGGTTGATGGAGAGGTTTCTGACGCAGCCGGACTCCTGGTGGGAAGGAAGAGGAGAGGAGCTCAGCCCTGGCTGCTCCAAAACCACGATGGGCAAGGGGCTCAATGTGGCTGGAGCAGCCTGGGCTGGCCATCCGCATCAGATCCTGGGGGACCCAGCGGGTGCCCGACTGTCCCCCGAGCCTTACATCATCGAAGAGTGGCAAGAGTTTCTCAGCCAGCTGCGGAACGATGAGGCTGGCCCTCTGCCCGTCCAGGAGATGGATCATGCTGCTGAGCAGAGCTAGGGCCTTCTCGCGGATGTCCGTGTCTGCGTCCTGCAGGCTCTCCATGAGGGCTGGCACCAGGGCCTGCATTTTCCTTGCCTGTGGGAAAGGCAACTTCCTTCAGCACAGCATTCTCGTGACTGAGGTGGTTTGGAGGTGGCTTGCTTGGTGCAGGGCCAGGGTCTGGGTCTGCTGCCGGCACCAGTGCCTTTCTCCTTGTGCAGCAGAGCCAGGGCCCTGTCCCAAAGGACTCCCAAAGTGGGCAGAGGAAGAGGACAGCTCCTGAGTTGTAAGCTACTGAGTTACCCAGCCCCTCCTGCCCAGCCCCAGGCCTCTGGCATGGCTTCAGCTGGCTGTCCCCGCTCGCTCACCATCTCGGGTCTCTCCCACAGCCTGAGGAGGCCCCTGAACACCAGCCTGCGCATCACCGAGCTCTGGCTTTGCAGGTATCTCAGGAAGAGGTTCAGGATGTGATGGTCCTCTCCTCTGAGGTCAGCACAGCCCAGCAGCTGAAACACACACAGCAGTGGCAGACTGACAAAGCTGGCAGGACTCCCCATATCCTGCAGTGCTGGATCCAACCACCAGCTGAGGGCAAGGCCACCAGACCCGGGCAAGGCAGCAGTGGTTGGGAGAGCCCCTGTGGCCCTGTCCTGTGCCTCAGGGCATGCTGTGCAGCTAGCTCGCTTGTTCTTCCAGGCCTGGCCACCAGCTGCAGCCTTTTCCTGTCATGCCTCTGAGGAGCAGTTGAGTAGGCACAAAGCAGATAGATAGGAAATACAGGTAGTGGCAAGCGTTCCCCCACCGGAAATGGACCGAGGTACTGCTCGGAGTGCACCCACCACCCTGCTCCGTTCATTGCCACCCACGGTGCGGTGGTGGGCACAAGAGAGCAGAGTGGTTTGAGGCACCCCAGAGATGCACCGCTGGCCGCTGAGCTCACCTCGACGAGGAAAGCCATAGCAGGGATCTCATGGGAAGGCTTCTCCCTGCTGAGCAGCTCTAGCAGGTGGTGGAAGATGTAGGCACGCTGGGGCCTGGGGGCCTTCCTCATCTCTCTGGCAGGGGGAAGAAGGTAGTGTTGGCCTTGAGCAGGGCAGGCCAACCTCTTGTGGGATGGCACTGCCCAGTCTAGGTGTTCTCCCACAGGCCAGGCCAGGCAGGGTGAGGCCATGTTTGTGCTCAGCTCCAGCAGGCAGCAGCATTTGCTCCTGGAGGTGTGGTGTCTTGCCACCCCAGCTTGCCATTAGAAAGGCAGTGCCCAACATGAGGAGGCTCGTTTTGGTGGAGGAGGCTGGAGAAGCTCCCTTCCTGCCCTGAAGTCTGCCTTGCAGCACAGCCCATGTCCTGCGCACTGTGGAGTCATGCCCCGTGCCCCCACCCCGCGGGCTCTTGCAGTGTTCCCCTGTGCCTCCTGCCCCTTCCCTGCTGGGCTGCCCGGGGTGGGGGTGGGGGTGGGGGAGGCGACTGCTGCTGTGCATCACCCTCTTTTGTGCCTGGTAACACCAGCTCTCCTCCAGGAGCTCTCAGAGCTGGGCTGTGACAGAGAGACACCCCCCCCCCCCACTGCACACTCCCCCCCCCCCAGCCCTTTGTCGTTCCCCTGTGCCATCCCTCAGTGACGAGGGCTGAGAGTGCAGCTCCTTTGTGGAGAGCTGGGGCCGGCCTGTCAGCCACGAGGAAGGGGATTGTATAGGGCGTCCCATCAGTGGGGAGAAGGGCTAGGGGAGAGCGGGGAGGAGGGGGCTCTCACATGGCCAGCAAAGCCACTCCGCAGTGGTGGGTGGCGGCAGTGAGGAGCATGTCCCAGGCGCCCTTGCTCTCCATGGCAAGCACTTGGCTCTTGTAGTTAGCCCAGCAGAGCAGTGCTTTCATGGCCTCCGCTGCGCACCTGCCCGCAGAGGAAAGGCCAGGTCACCCTGGGAGCCCTGGCCTTGGCTCCAGGTGCAGGGCAGAGGTGGGGGAAGTGGGAGGCAGTACCTGGTGGGGCTGGAGGCAGCAGCCTGATGCTGTTGGCATTCCCCCCAGAAGACAGCAACCTCCTCTGGCATCATCTCGAGAGCGAGGGAAATGCGGAAGAGCAGTGCCAGGAGGAGTTGGGGGAAAAAGAGCTTCACCTCCTGGGGGCAGAGGGGCTGATGGAGAATCTCGTGCAGCGCCCTGGTTGCCTGCAACAAACCCCCAGAGACGGTTGTCAATGATGAGACGGTGTTGCCCTGGCCGAGCTTGGGGCGTGAGGCTCAGGCGCTGCCCTGCGCCCCAGCAGATGCAGCGCAGTGTGCGCGCGGCCTGGCTGTCTGGGCAGGGCTAAGTCATGGAAGCTCTTGAGGCTCAGCTCCTGTTTGTGGCATGGGCCCATCAAGCCTCCCTGCGTGGGCATGGACATCAACCTGGGGGGGGGGGGGCGGCGGCTCTCGCGTATCTCCTGTGTCAGCCCTTGCAGCCTGCTTGGGCTGTGCGTGGGCCCTGCCTGGCCCTGAGCCCGGCCCCAACTGCTAAGCCTGCCCCTAACACAAGCTTCCAGCCTGCTGAGGAAGGCCAGGAGATGCCCAGGCAGGCCTCGTGCTTGTGCGCGCAGGGCTCCAGGCGGTGCTCGGCAGCCCAGTGCACTGGCCCAGCAGAGGCTAGACGCTGGGCAGAGCCCTGCTGGCCATGGCCCTGAGGTGTGTGCGCCCTGTGGGAGGTGCCAGCTTGGGGGGCAGATGGGGAAGGCGAAAGGGAGCGCTGCCTCTTGCCTGGGGAGGCAAGTGCAGCCCTGAAGGTGATGGAGGCCTCGCCTGGAAACTCACAGCCCACGAAAGGATGCCCGCGTTGTTCCCGATGAAGGCGGATGTCTTGCCCAGTGGTCCAGCAGCATGGGTCCCAGAGTCCTCCAGCAGCCTCAGTAGTTCGGGCAGCACCTTCTCTGCAGCGCCGGGCTCCGAGACCATCACCCGCCACATGGCCTTGGCAGCGCTGTAGGCCCCGAGCGCTCTGTCAGCAGGCTGCCTTGGGCGCGCCGTGGCCTGGCTGCCCTGGAGGGCCCAGGCTGGCCACCAGCCCTGCCTCTGCCCACTGCCCTTTGCTAGCAACAGCCAGTGCGCCCTGCCACACCAGCAGCACGTGGCCGAGCTGCAGTTCCTTATGGGGCAGGCAGGCACCAAGGTAGCCAGGCTCTGCGGCTCACTCGAGCAGCGCTCCAGGCAGGCCTGATCACCTCTGCCTGCTGCAGCCCTGGCTCATGCACCAGCACTGGGGCCAGTCCCTCAGCAGGGGTCCTGGAGATCTCCACCTCTCTGGTAGCCCCCATGGCATGAGCTCCCAAGGCTGCTGGGCCCTGAGCCCTGCAGGCAGCTGAGCCCCGTACCTGTTGCATGCCGGCGAACAGTACAAGAGGCTCAGGACTGCCTCGTGAGGGTGTGCGCAGGTCAGCTCCAGAAGAGCCCTGTTCACGCTGTGCCGGGCAGACGCCTCTTTGATGGTCATCAGGCAGCTGCACATGCACCTCATGATGATGGCCACCTGCAGGGCACATGGCATGGAGGGAGGCATTTCTCCAGCTCCCACCGACAACTGCTTCCCTTCCCACCGCTCCGTGCTGGCCTCAAAGGCTCTTAGGTGCCTGGGAGGGAGACCTGCGTTCAGAGGGAAAACAATGCCCTGCAGGGCTCGAGCCCCGGCCATGCCAGCCGCAGGCGACTTACGTGCTTCAGCTGAGAGGCGTCCTCTGTCACCAGCACATCCAGCATGTGAGCGGCTGCCTGTGTGACAAAGGCACTGGAGCAGCTCATGGCCCTGATGGCTACGACAATGAGATCTGCTCTCTCCGAGGCCTGGAGGTATTTTGCAAACATCTAGAGGAGAAAGGAGGCAGGGAAGAGAGAGGCATCACACGCAGTGCCCTCGTGCTGCTGGCTGCTGCCCAGCTGAGCAGTGAGAGCGGCTCTGGAGAGAAACGTGTGGCAGTGCTGCCTCTGTGCTGCCAGGAGAGCCAGGAGCAGGGGTTGAGCTGGGCTGGGTGATGGCCCCAGGCAGGAAGTGGGCGGCTGGGCTCAGGGTGCCCCTCTGCTGCTCCTGTGGGGAAGCAGAGCTCTGGTGGGGGGGGAGGGGGCCAGGCCACAAACTTGTGGCTAGTCCATGCTCAAGAACAAGGTGAGCCCCCTGCCCGATGACGGCAAGCACCCGTTAGTCCCCCTGTCAAAGGGTCCTTCTGTCCATCTGAGCATCATGCTGACCCCACGGCTGGCAGTCCCAGCAACGGAGACGCTCCTTACCGCCGTGATTTCCCTAACGTCGTTGGGCGGCGAAAGGCGGCTTTTTGCCTCTTCCCTGTCCTTTTGGATCTGCAGGTGCTTTGGGCTATCGTGGGACAGCTCCATGCCTGGACAGGAGGGGAGACACACGGCAATTAGGAGGGAGGATGGTGACTCAGAGGTGGTACCCTGCAGGCCTCAGCGAGAAACGTTGCTGGCAGAGAAAGCAGGCGTGCCAGAAATGGATGGGGAGCAGGCTTTCCAGGGAAGTCCTGGGCCTATCGCAAGGCAGGTGGGAGGGGAAACGGCTTTTAAGACTACCACAAGGCAGAGGCGTTTGAGCAGCTGTTCTAGTAGGAAGCGAGACACAAGCCCTAAGAGGAGCAGGGGCTGCTGAAGGTTTTCCAGCCCGTTGGTAAGCGGGCGAGGGATTCCAGCAAGGCAGCTGACGGCCCTGCGTGAAGTCTAGGAGGTGGCTGCTGTTTATTAAGTAGTGTGTGCATGCCCCCTCTCTCCCCAGAGAGCTGGCTACAGGTCACATCCCCCATGGCCTCCTGCTTACGGGCCCGCTACACTGAGCCTGGGCTCTGTGAGCCCTGGCCTTTACGCAGTGCTTGCCCTGCGCCTACAATGCAGGAGTTTCTGGCGCTTTGCTGCTGCTGCGGAGAGTGGCTGAGGCAGCACGGTGCCTTGCCTGCCCTTGCCTGGCTCTGTGCGTGTGTGGAAGGACTCAGCCTGCGGCCGCTTCTCTTACTTTCTTCCTGTAGGATGAACGCGTACAGGTGATGAAGAGCTTCTGCAGCTCCGTGACTGGTGCCTTGGTCCTGGCAGGCACAGCACAGGATGACGTGTCCCACCAGCCCGCCCAGGATGGAGAACTGCTTCCTTCTGCAGTCGTCAGGGCCGTCACTGCTTCTTTCCAAGGGCGAGCGGACCTGGGGGAGGGAGGCAGGGCTGAAGGGTGCTGCTTGCCACCAAAGCCCCGAGGCCACGTTTAAGCCGTGACTGGACCGCAGGTGAGCGGGAGCTGTGGAGGGCCTACCAAAGGGGCTGGGCAGGGAGGGCTGCCAGAGCTGTTGGGCCCACAGCGTGTGCCCAGGGCAGTGCTGCCCTGCCCAGGGCTGCGAGCAGAGGTGGCGTCTGAGAGAGCAGGGCCTGCAGAAGGAAGCCCACCGAGGCATGGCCAAGAGCATAGCTTCAGGGCAGGGCCTTGCTGAGTGCCCTACCTTGTAGCCAGGCTTCCCTTGGAGGCAGCGCGGAGCTGCAGAAGGCTCCGGAGCACCATGGAGGGGTGATGGGGCGGCTGGAGGTTGCCTGGACCTGAGGCGGCTTACCTTGAGCAAGGGAGGGATGACCAGGAGCTGCGTGAGCTCGGCAATGCGCCCCACAGCCCTCTGGCGCGTGGCTGCTTGCTTGGACCGCAGGAAGGGCAGCAGGACCTGGGAGGAGAAAAGCTCCTGGTCTGCGCGGTGACCTGCCAGCTGCTGCAAGCGAGGCAGCTCTGCTGATGCCCGCTCGGCTTTGCCCTTCAGCTCCTGGGAGCAGGAGCAAAGCCCGTAAGTGGGTTCTTGCCTTGCAAGTCCCCCCAAACTAGGGACAAGTCCCCTCGGCTGAGCGGCTGGAGCCAGGCAGGCAGCAGGCTCCCGTGGCTCCTGCAGCCTCTGCTGCTTGCCCGAAAGGGCCCGCTGGGCCCTCCTGTCGCGGAGGGCCAGGGCTTAGGGCTTTGCCTTCCACTGCAGGAGTCGGGTGGGCAAGAAAGGACTCTTGACTGCAGCCAGGAGACACTGGGCTTGCAGAAGAGCACGGTGGGGAAGCCTCGCTCCCCCGAGGGAGACGCTCCTCTCCCTGCAGCATGCTCTCTGCCCCTAGCGCTGCGGGGCCGAGCAGAGGGAGGTCCCCTCCAGAGAGTCCCTTTGTTTTGGGGTGAGAAACAGTCAGTCCCTGTGAAGGCCACTCTTTGCGTAAATGCCACACCTGCAGGATGTTCTGCAGCTCCAGGAGAGCAGGCGAGAGACATGTGAGCACCAGCGCCTGCAGCATGCTGTCCAGGGCAGCCAGCGTCTGCAAGGAAGACAGAGGCTTGTGGCGCTTCTTCCCTGGAGCCCCCTGCCTGCAGGAGAGGGGCTTGAATCCCTGCAGCCTGAGGGGGCCACCCAGGGCCCTGCGGTGCCCAGGGAGAGGCTTAGGGCAGAGGAGCTGCCGCACGAGGACCAGCTTGGCGACACTACACGGGGCCATCGGCAGGGCAAGGGGGAAAAGGCACGAGGGTGGGAAAGCCGCGCTGCAGTGCTGCTCTGGCTTGGAGCTTGCGCTCATCTCTCGGCACAGAGCAGCCGGGGACCAGCCCAGGGGGACTGTCGGGCTCTGCAGCCCTCGGCCAGGGCGTACCTTGGAGTAGAGGGCAGCCTGCAGGCTCTGCATGTGCTCTGTCGGAGGAAGGAAGAAGACCGCGCAGAAGCAGGACTGGAGGAGGCTTGTCTTCTGGTTGCCATCTAGCACCAGCTTCGCTTTGCTGCAAGGAGGGAGAGGCGCTGCTCAGAGCCGGCGGCTGACAGTGGCACCTCCAGAGCTCGTGGGCGGCAGAGCCTATGCTGCTAGGGCTGCGAGGTGGGGAGGCCCCTGGGGAGGCGCCTCTTCCTCCTGTGATGCTGGCCCAGGGACAGAGGACGGGCCGGCAGCATGTGCCCGATACCCTCTGCATCTCCTGCCTCAGCCTTCGTGAGCAAAGTCCAGAGACACTGGACAGGGCCCTGGAGCCCTCTCTGCCCTCCCGTCTCCAGCACTGTCAAGGCCCGTGCAGGGGAGAGCAGAGGCCCCGCAGACGCCTCGCTCAGACTGCCCCCGAACGGGAGATGCCGCCCGGCTGCAGCTGGTGCCGTCAGGTCCGTAGGCTGTGGAGGCCTTGAGCAAGGCAGGGGATGGGGCAGCTACCTCATTGCAGCGATGGCGAGGAAGGCTTGCTGCCGCACCGCAGTGCTCAGCTGCTCCACGGGCTCCTCTCGCAACAGCACCTGGAGAGCGCAGCGAGGACGCGGCGTGGGAGCTGTCAGCAGCCAGCGAGGAGCCTGCCAGGCCGGCAGAGCCCAGGTGCCCCCGTCGCACCCCAGCGCTGGCACCCAGGGCAGCCCCCTCGTCGCCCCGCTCTCGGTGGCTTCTGGAGCCCTGCAGTGGGCAGCGCTGCGCTCACGAGCAAGGGCTCCCCACCTTCCCACGCTCACGCACCCCAGTCCTGGCCTCCCTGGTGTGCCAGTGCCCGGCTAGGCTTGCCCACTCCCCCAGGCCCCGGCCTGCGCCCTCACCTCGATTGCCTTTGCCAGATCCACCCTGCACAGGAAAAGCAGGACCCGCAGCAAGACATCGGTGCTGGCGCCTCTGCAGAGGATGCACACGTCGGCCAGAAACTGCAGCTTCTCGGCCTCTTCCTGGCAGCAGCAGGACGAGAGAGACGGAGAGCATAAGTGCGCCAGAGGCATGGGCAGCAGCACCGGAGCGTTTGCGGCCACGCAGTGGTGCGTGGCGTGCCTCTACGGGAGCAGCTCTGCACAGCCAGCAGCCCTTGCGGGGCCGCCTGAGCGTTGCACGTGCAGGGGCCACCCACCAGGAGATGCAGGCACAGCCCAGGCACAAGTGCCTGCCGTTACCTTGCCTCCGCTTTGCAGAAAGGTGCGCATGCTTCCCAGGGCTTCCTCCTCTCCTGGCAGAAGCTGCCCTAGATGTGACCAAGAAAGAGAGTGGGCAGAGCTGTCGGGGCTGGCAGGAGACAGGGACCAGTTGAGGCCTGTCCAGGAGGTGCCCAGCAGGCAGGCGGCGAGGCTGGAGCCCAGCCCACGGGGGAAAGCCCCAAGCGCATCCCCTTGAGAAACCTGCTCGCGCGCAGGCTGCAAAGCTCTGTCTCCCGCCAGCCGAGCTGCCTGCCCCTGCCTGGGCCGCGGAGCAGGAGCTGTGTCCCCTTTGCTCCTCTCCACCGCCCCCCGGCCCCCTGGGGGGGATGCGCTCCTGGGGGCTGGCTCCCAAGCTCAGAGCAGGCCCCGGCATTCAGGCACCGCCGGGCCACCAGGCTCCTGGGGACCCCGCATGCCAGCCTGCCGGGGCAGAGCAGGGTGCGCTCGCAGCCCCCGGTCCTGCCCAGCCCAGGGGTGCCCACTCACTCACCTGGCTGCAATGCCTGGGGCGAGCACTGTTCCGGCTGCGAGCTGCTCCCTGAAGGGCCTCCATCCTCCTCCCCCTCCTCCCAGGCAACCCTGGTGGAGGTGGAGGGTCCACCCTCCTCCTCCTCCTCCTCCTCCTCTTCCTCTTCCCAGGCCCTCATGGGGTGGCTCCCTGAAGGGCCTCCATCCTCCTCCTCCCAGGCCACCCTGGTGGAGGGTCCATCCTCCTCCTCCTCCTCCTCCTCTTCCCAGGCCCTCCTGGGGTGGCTCTCTGAAGGGCCTCCGTCCTCCTCCTCCTCCTCCAAGGCTTCCTTTGGGTGCCTGGGAGGTCCATCCTCCTCCTCCTCCTTCAAAGCCACCCTAGGGCAGCTGAGGGAGCCATCCTTCTCATCCTTCTCCCAGGCCACCCTTGGGAGCCTGGGGGATCTGTCCTCCTCCTTCAAAGCCGCCTCAGGGCAGCTGACAGAGTCGTCATCCTTTTCCTTCTCCCAGGCCACCCTGGGGTGCCTGGGGGGTCCATCCTCCTCCTCCTCCTTCAAAGCCGCCTCAGGGCAGCTGACAGAGCCATCCTTCTTCTCCCAGGCCACCCTTGGGTGCCTGGGAGGTCCATCCTCCTCCTCCTCCTTCAAAGCTGCCCTAGGGCAGCTGACGGAGCCGTCCTTCTTCTCCTTCAAAGCCACCCTAGGGCGGCTGACGGAGCCATCCTTCTTCTCCCAGGCCACCCGGGGGTGCCTGGGGGGTCCATCCTCCTCCTCCTCCTTCAAAGCCACCCTAGGGCGGCTGACGGAGCCATCCTTCTTCTCCCAGGCCACCCTTGGGTGCCTGGGGGGTCCATCCTCCTCCTTCTCCTTCAAAGCCACCCTAGGGCGGCTGACGGAGCCATCCTTCTTCTCCCAGGCCACCCGGGGGTGCCTGGGAGGTCTCCTCTCCATCCTGCAGGGAGGAAGAAAAGGGGGACGTTGGGAATGGAGGAGCCTAAGGCCAGGCCTGGCACCTGGAAACAGTTGCACTGTCCCCCTGGGCTTAGCAGACAGCCTGGCTGGAGAAGGCCGAGCCCACGGCTGTGGCTTTTCCATGCAAAAGGTGTCATTTGGAAAATGCCCGCAGGCTTTGCCAAGATGTTCTTGGAAGGAAAACCTTTCGCTAACGCCACCAGCAGAGGGTGGTTCCCTGCGGGACATTGGCGTCCCCCTGCCCGCTGCAGGTGTGCTGGGCCCTGGCGCCAGCTCTCCTGCACCTTAGCTCCAGCCCCACCCCATCACCCTGCCTGCTCCTTCCTCTCCTGGCCATGGCCATGGCCAAGGGCCCCCTTGAGGCCCTGGGGAGCTGCTCAGCCCCAGCCCCAGCCCTCTTACCCAGGTCTGAGCTGGGGGTGCCTTGGGGAAACGCCTCGCACTGCGGGGCTGCCCGGGGCGACAGGGAAAGACATTGCGCGCTCAAGGGCTCCTTCAGCAGCCCTGCGTGCTCCTTCCTTTCCTGTTGCCGTCCTCCCGGACACTGCCTTGCTCATGCCATAGTGGTGCCCAACAACACCATGGGGCGCCATGGGGTCACAAAGGCCCCTGCTGTGACCCGCCACCCTAGGGAGGGGCAGGGCACATCCCTTCAGGGGCGCAGGGCTGCCTGCCCCTCGGCCACCTCTGTCTGCCTCTGCGCCTCCATGGGGCTCTGGTCACAGACTCACAGAGCGGTGGAGGTTGGAAGGGACCTCTGGAGATCATCTAGTCCAACCCCTCCGCTCCAGCAGGGTCACCTAGAGCGGGTTGCCCAGCACCCTAGCCAGATGCCTTTTGACTATGCCCACGGATGGGGACTGCACGACCTCGCTGGGCAGCCTGTTCCAGCGCTCCGTCACTCCCACAGCAAAGACGTTTGTCCTCATGGTCCGACGGACCTGCCTGTGCTTCAGTTTGTGCTCACTGCCTCTCCTCCTGTCAGTGGGCCCCTCTGACAAGGCTCTGGCCCCATCCTCTTGACACCCTCCCTTCAGATATTTCTACCCATTGGTCAGATCCTCGCCCCCCCCCCAAGTCTTCTCTTCTCCACGCTGAACAGGCCCAGCTCTCGCAGCCTTTCCTCCTATGCCCCCATCCCTTCAGCATCTGAGGAACCCTCAGCTGCACTCACTGCACTAGCTCCATGTCTCTCTTGTATTGGGGAGCCCACCCCTGCACCCAGGACTCCAGGCGAGGCCTCACCAGGGCTGAGGAGAGGGAGAGGATGACCGCCCTCAACCTGCTGCCAATGCTTTGCCTACTGCAGCCCGGGAGATCATTGGCCTTCTTGGCCACAAGGGCACGTTGCTGCCTCGTGCTCAACTTGCTGGCCACCTGCACTCCCAGCACCTCACTCCCCAGCCTGTACTGCTGCACCAGGGTGTTTCTCCTGCAGGGCAGGACTCTGCCCTTCCTTGGCTTGAACTTCATGAGCTTCCCCTCTGCCCATCTCTCCAGCCTGTCGAGCTCCCACTGAACGGCGCTACAACCCTCCAGGGTTGCAACCATACCTCCCAGTTCAGAACAGCCGCAAACTCGCTGAGGGCGCACGCTGTCCCTTCAGCCAAGTTTCTGAGGAACAACTTGAACAGGATTGAAGCCAGTATCGACCCCTGGGGTACCCCACTCGCTATGATGCACTAAGGCATCCAAAATAACTGTAGCTGTCTGCCATGCAGATAATTAAGATGATCCCCTAGGATAGGATTTAAGATTTACATCTTAATTTGGGGGGGCGGTGCGTGTGTAAAACTGCGTGTGAGCAGGTGCCCTTTTCTATTCACTAGGGACATAGTCGTTAAGGTCAGTGTTATCTCGAGAGCTATTCACAATGTGCCAAGTGGACACACACTGTTTGGTCAGCTTGGTCTGCCATTTTCCTGATGTACCAAAGCCAATACACAGCCTAAATAAGACCCCCCCCATCTCCAATCATTAAAGGAACAAATGCAGTAAATACCAGTGTTTTTTCTTGGGGAATGTGATGTCATTTTTTCCTACTATTCCTAATTAGGCTCGAAGCAAAAAGAAGAAGAGAGAGTGTTTCCAAAATAAAAGGAGTGTGTTTATTTTATGTTTTTCTTGAGGGAGTAGTCAAAGAAGCTGTTGTTCTCCTCACTAGGCAATGACTTCTTCGTGTCACCGTGCCTCACGTGAGGGGATCTGTTTCTAGCACCACCACCAACAACAACAGCACAAGTTAGAGCAGCAATTCTCCTTCGCTCTCCTGTCTCCAAGAGGCCACAAATCAAGCACGCCCTTTAATTTGCTTCCATTCTCCAACCCTTTGGGGCTGAAAGAATACCTCCTTTTCTTCTCTCTTCAAGTATGGCACCTCCTAGCTCCAGCTGCTGTTGAAGGACACCGAGACTTGCCTTGTTCCCCTTTCCCACAGCACTTCGTTCCAGGCAGCTCTCTCCTACCTCTCTCAGCTGTCTCTTTTCCTTCCTGAAGAGCCCTCCTCCAGGCTCCCGTTCCTTTAACGGAAAGGGTCATCTCTTTGACTAGTCTGCTCATGCTTTTCTACATCTTTCTCAGTTCCAGGAAATCCTCTGGCACCCCAGTATTTCACAGAGTCACAATTGGAATTCGGGATTTCGGCTCACCACGTGGTGAGAGTCCTTTCCAGATGCTTTGATACATGCCTAGCACACGTGAGACTACATTTAGACAGGATTATCATTTTCCTCCGGTGGCAGACATAACGGCTAGAGACGTGCAGTCCTTCTGCAGTCCCACCGCTCTCTGGGATCGATTGGGTGAAGGGCTCTCTGGAAGGGCCTGTTTTTCTCCACAGCCTAGGGAGGGAGCCCGGAGAACCAGTTCAGACCTTAAGTTTGGCTTCCTAAAGTTCGATGAGATAACTCCACCCCAGTTACTAGCCTAATGGGTTTTAAGACTGTCGGCTTCCTATCAAAAAGCCGCTCTTTTCCTTTTGCCTTCCTTTCCTGCTGTCTGCCTTCCTTTCGAGCCTCAGTTATGGGCACAGAAGATGGGGTTAACATGTCCTGGAAACCACACAGGACGTGTCTAAGGGGAGGAAGGGAAAGGAGAAAGACTGCAACGAGGAGGCCTAAGGCAGATGTAAGGCAGCAAAGATAACGGCAAACTGATACTAGCTCAGAGAGCCCGACACGGGCCTGTACGAACTCGGAGCGGTCCCGTAGGAGCCCGTAGGGCCCAGCACGAGTCCGTTGGAGCCCCTGGGGCCCAGTGCGGGCCCGTACCAGCCCACAGGGCCTGGCATGGACCTGTACAAGCTCAGTGTGAGCCTGTACGAGCCCACAGAGCCTGGCACAAGCACGCAGAGCCTGGCGTGGGCTCGTACGAGCCCGTAGAGCGCTGTGCAGGACCGTACCAGCCCACAGAGCTCGGCACGGGCCCATATGTGCTCAGCATGGGGGCATACAAGCCCATACAGCCCCAAACAGCTCTGTATGAGTCCACAGAGCCCCGTGCAGGCCCATAGAAGTCCACAGAGCCTGGCAAGGGCCCATACGAGCCCCTAGGGCCTGGCGCGGGCTCCTACGAGCTTGGCATGGGCCCCTACGAGCCCGTGGAGTCCCGTGGGGGTCTGTACGAGCCCGCAGAGCCCAGCAAGGGCTCGTACAAGCCTGCAGGGGCTGGCACAAGCCCATGTGAGCTCGGCACAGGGCTGTACAAGCCCCTAGAGCCCTGTTCAGGCTCTTAGAAGCCTGTAGAGCCTGGCACGGGCCTGTACAAGCTTGGCACAGGCCCATAGGAGCCTGGAGGGCCCAGCACAAGTCTGCACAAGCCCCTAGGGCCCGGCAGGGACCCACACCAGCTCAGCGGGGGCCTGGAGGAGCCCATACAGCCCCGTGTGGGTCTGTACGAGCCCGTGGAGCCCTGTGGGGGCCCGTAGGACCCTGCAGAGCCCGGCATGGACGCAAATGAGCCTGCAGGGCCTGGCGCGAGCCTGTATGACCTCAGCACAGGCCCGTACGAGCCCGTAGAGCCCTGTTCAGGCCCATAGAAACTCGTAGGCTTTTGACACTGTCTCCCATCACATCCTCCCAGGTAAACTCAGGAAGTGGGGGTTAGATGAGTGGCCGGTGAGGTGGACTGAGAACTGGCTGGATGGCCAAGCGCCGAGGGTTGTGGTCAGTGGTGCAGAGTCTAGTTGGAGGCCTGTAGCTAGCGGTGTCCCCCAGGGGTCAGTCCTGGGTCCACTCTTGTTCAATGTATTCATCAATGACCTGGAGGAAGGCACAGAGTGCACCCTCAGCAAGTTTGCTGATGATACTAAACTGGGGGGGAGTGGCTGGCACACCAGAAGACTGTGCTGCCATGGAGAGGGACCTGGGCAGGCTGGAGAGCTGGGTGGAGAGGAACCTCCTGAAGTTCAACAAAGGCAAGCACAAGGTGCTGCACCTAGGGAGGAAGCCCAGGCAGCAGGACAGGCTGGGGGTTGACCTGCTGGCAAGCAGCTCTGCCGAGAAGGACCTGGGAGTGCTGGTGGGCAACAAGTGAAGCATGAGGCAGCAATGTGGCCTTGTGGCCAAGGAGGCCAATGGGATCGTGGGGTGCCTGAGGAAGAGTGTTGCCAGCAGGTGGAGGGAGGTGATGCTGCCCCTCTCCTCAGCCCTGGGGAGGAGGCCTCCCCTGGAGTCCTGGGTGCAGTTGTGGGCTCCCCAGGACAAGAGAGACATGGCACTACTGGAGAGAGTCCAGCGGAGGGCTACCAAGATGATTAGAGGGCTGGAGCATCTCTCCTCTGCAGAAAGGCTGCGAGAGCTGGGCCTGTTCAGCCTGGAGAAGAGAAGACTGAGAGGCGATCTCATCAATGTGTGCAAGTATCTGAAGGGTGGTGGTGGTGGGGGGGTGTCGAGAGGATGAGGCCAGTCTCTTCTCCGTGGTGCCCAGTGACAGGACAAGAGGCAACGGGCACAAACCGAAGCACAGGCAGGTCCACCTGAACCTGAGGAAAAACTTCTCGACGGTGAGGGTGAGTGAGCACTGGCACAGGTTGCCCAGAGAGGTGGTGGAGTCTCCTTCGCTGGAGACATTCAAAACCCGACTGGATGCGATCCTGGGCAATACGCTCTAGAGGAGCCTGCTGGAGCAGGGGGGTTGGACTAGATGATCTCCAGAGGTCCCTGCCAACCTCAACCATGCTGTGACTCTGTGGAGCCGGGCGCGGGCCCCCCCGAGCTCAACGCGGGACTACACAAGCCCGCGGAGACCCGTGCGGGGCCGTAGGAGCCCCTCGGGCTGGACGAGGGGCTGGACAAGCTCCGCGCAAGCCCGCACGAGCCT
Organism: Struthio camelus; assembly: GCF_040807025.1. Classification (NCBI taxonomy): domain Eukaryota; kingdom Metazoa; phylum Chordata; class Aves; order Struthioniformes; family Struthionidae; genus Struthio; species Struthio camelus. The sequence continues at coordinate 7,011,183 of NC_090946.1, read as the reverse complement.
GGGCAGGACTGTATGAGCTGGGGGAGAGCGGCCTGGGACCGGGCGAGCCCGTCGGGGGCGACCCGGGCCGGGAGGAGCTCGGCGGGGCCTCGACGTGGGTCACACGAGGCAGCGCCGCTTCCTGCCTGCCCTGCCCGCAGCCCCTGCCCTGCCCGCGCACGGCGCCTGCCCTCCCCGCTGCCCTCTGCCGCCGGCGACAGCCGACCGGGCGGCGACGGGCGGGAGGACACTGAGGGGGGACAGCGAGGGGGACACTGAGGGGGGACAGCGGGGACCGCGTCCCTGGCGCCGGCAGACCCGGACCCGCCGCCCGCCCGCCCGCCCGCTCGGCGGCGCCCACGGCCGCCGGACGCCATCTCCGGCCTCTCTCCGCTCCCTCCCGCCCTCCGCCCGGGCCGCCGCGGGGATTGGCCGGCCGGGCCAGCTGCCTCTCGGCCATTGGAGGGCGCCTGCGCGCCGCCCGCCGCTGATTGGCGCCCCGCTCCCGCCTCTGGCCGGGGGTGGGGGGAGCGAGCGGCCGGCGGCGAAGATGGCGGCGGGGTGGCTGGCTGTGTGGCGGCGCCTGGCGGCGGCGGCCGGGTCCCGTCCTGTCGCGTCGCGTCGCGTCCTGTCTGGTGCGGTGGCGCGGCGCTGCTGGAGAGCGGCAGGCTGCGGGACGCGCGGCGGGTCGTGGCGCAGCCGGGCTCGGGGGCGGCGGGGGGGCCGGGCCGGGCGCGGGGAGGCGGTCGGGGCGGCCGGTCGCTCTCGCCTGGGCAACGCGCAACGGTTGTGGCAGCGCCGTTGGCAGCGCGGCGGGACCGAGCGGGACGTGCGCGATGGTGCCGGCCGCGAGCTGCTGGCAGCACCGGCGGGCGCCGCGGAGGAGCGAGCGCCGGCAGCGGAGCGCTGGGTGTCTGCGGGCGCTGTTTGCCGGCCCGTGCAGCGAGTGCCCGGCGGGCTGCGGGCGGCGCCGGAGGAGGGAGCGTTGGCAGCCGGCAGCCGGGCTGTCCGGAGCGCCGGGGAGGGGGCAGCGCTCGGGCAAGGGCTTCCCTGGCGGCCCCGAGGCGGCCGGGTGGCGCTTCCCGCCCCGCCGGGGGCTCGTCTGCTGCCGGGGGCGGCAGGTTTCCAGCGCGGCTGCCGCCCTCCCTCGGGCTTTCTTCGGGAGCGGGTGTTGGCAGGCTGGTTCCCAGCCCTGTGGGAGCCGCTGGAGCCTGGTGGTGGCTCGGCGTGTGGTGGCGCTGGCGCGGGGTCCTTCCTTGTCTGTCTGTCTGCCCGTGCAGAGCTTTCAGCCTTTGCTGTAGAAAGTGGAATCGGAGCGTATCATTTGGCCAGGGGGAAAAACCATCTTCTTGCCTGTGAAGCGTATAAGTAGAAGATGTGTTTTACTGGCGAGGCTGTTTTGGGGTCTCAGCTGCCTGGGGAGCTGAGAAGCGTAGTGGGAGCTGTGTCCTGTCTCTGCAAGATCTCTGTCTGCTTCCTTTGTGGCCGCTGGGAGCTGATGTGCTCACTGAGAGCTCGGTTGTGTTTCTCGGTTGTGTTTCTCAGTTGTGTTTTCTGTTGCCTGGGTCAGCTCAACGTGGCCGCTTTGTCTGTCTGAGGGGGCAACTGGGGCGTGCAGCTCCCGCTGCCGGAGGGCTGTGGGGTGTTTCAGTTCCCAGTAGGTCATGACCGACTGGGTTACGCTCCCCGGGGCTCCTCTCCGCAGGTAAGGCCGGTGGGAATGTCTCGTGCCAGGGGAAGGGGCTCTCTGGGACAGCTCTGGCTGGGCTGCAGTGCACTGGAGCATAGGAGGGACTGGAGGACTTTGGACTTGCTTCTCTTTGGCTTTGCTTTTTGGAGTTGTTGGAGCTCCCTTGCCTTTTTAGTGAAGCAAGGGGCACTAAAGAGGAGAGGGAGTGTGAGTTGTGTGCAAGAGATGCTGTTGCTGTGCTGTGGTGCAGTGCCAGACTCGAGAGAGGGTCTCTCCTTTTCTAGGTGTCTGGACGTCCCCTGCAGCCCACGCAGTAGGAACGTTGTGTCCCCTCGGCATTTCTGTACTGTGCCGGCGCCTTCTCCCTGAAGGCAGGCCTCTTGGTGTTCAGCGCTGTCGCCTTGCACACGAAGGAGGAGGAGAAACGGGCCTGAGCTGCGTATGGGAGGAAGAGGCTTTTTGCCCATCCCTGGCACCGCGCAGAGAGCAGCGGCGCTCGGGCTCCTTCCGAGACCTTTGAGGCCTGGTAGGTGCCAGACAAGCTATGGCTCTGGTTTTGATTTATTTCATTATTATTATTGTTTTTTCATATTTGGGGCCACTAGTTGTGTGCGTTTCTGCTCTGTTTTCAGCAGGAGCCGTGCTCTGTGGATGCACTGAAGGCCAGAAGGCAGAGCCGCAGCGCGCAGAGCCCCAGCGCCCGCTCCCCAGGGGGGGACGCGGGGTCGGGCCCGAGTGTTGAGAGAGGGAAAGTGCCTGGTCCTGCTCTTTCTTAAGAGCTCTGTTTTGTTTTCCTAGGTGCTGGTTGCTGGCAAGAGCTGCTCTTTCATCTCTTGCCCACCCCTCCTGCAGCTCTCTGGGGCCCCAGCTTCAGACTCCAGCTGCACTGAGGAAGTGACCTGCTTTCCCAGAGACCCCCCCCCCCCCCCCCCCCCCGCCACCCGAAGGAGCAAGAATCCGGCTTTGGCCTTCACGCACCCCTCCAGGAGCTGCCGCAGCAGGAAGGCGGCCTGCGCCTGCCAGCTCGTCCTGCTCCCCAGGAGGCGCCAAGTGGGACTCGGGCACGGTGGCACCGCGCGAAGGTGTTTGGGCTCTGGGCAATAAAGCTTGGCGCGAGCCCCAGCTGAGGCGAGGTGCCACGTGCTGTGTTCTGTGCGCGGTCTCTGTTCACGCCTGCTCGCAGCTTGCCGAAGGCTGCGTTCTCCCTGCTCGGGGAAGAGCTCCTGGCTGCAGCGCTGGAGCGGAGAGGGGGCAGCCGGCAGCCGGGGCCATCTCGCTGCAGTAGGTGAGAGCTCCTGTCCCAAGGGGCTGTTTCTCCTGGCCCCCAGGTTGGCCCTTCCTTTGAGCAGGGGCCCTGGCAGCCCAGCTCCAGCCCGGGAGGCAGCGGGGAAGGCCGGGGCGACAAGGGAGCAGCGAGCGCTCCTTGGCCTCAGGGCTTTGTGTGGGGGCAGCCGCTGGGCAGGGCTTTTTTGTGCCCCCACCAAAGCCCTGAGGCTGGGGAGTGGGGGGGGTCTGGGCTGAGGCCTGCCCCTGCTGCCCTTAAAGGCAAGGTTGAGAGGCTCTGGGTGCTCTTCATGGAACCTTGCCTTTAAGGGCAGTGGGGGGCGTGGGGGCCAGGCCTGGCCCCCATTGGGCCACACCCCCCCCCGGGAGCCAGTGGGGGCCCTGGAGGCCCCTGGGCTCCCTAGCCTAAGAGACTTGTGTGGGGACAGAAATTCAGCAAGGCTTTTTTGCCCCCACACAAGTCTCTCAGGCTAGGGAGCCCAGGGGCCTCCAGGGCCCCCATTGGGCCAGGCCGGCCCCTGCCCCCCGGGGGAGCCAATCGGGTCCAGGCCTGCCCCTGACGCCCACCACTGCCCTTAAAGGCAGGGCTGGGAGACTTTCAGAGTCTTCAAGTCTCTGGGGGCTCTCCAAGTTACTGGAAGAACCACCTCAGGGACTCAGCCCAACTGGGAGACCTGAAGAAGAAAGGTCTCCCAGGTGGGCGGACTCCCTGAGGTTGGTCTTCCAGGTACTTGGAGCTCCTTAATGTCTTCCTCAGTGCCTCCTGGTTCCCTTCAGAGCCCCCAGAGACTTTAAGACTCTGACAGCCCCTAGGGACTTGTAAGGAACGCAGCTGACCTGGGAGCCCTGCAGAAGAGAGGTCTCCCAGGTGGGCTGAGTCCCTGAGGTTGGTCTTCCAGTTACACTGAGGGACTTGGGAAGAAATTAAGGAACTCCAAGCTACTTGAAGAGCACCCTGAGGCTTGAAGACTCTGACAGTCTCCCAAGCCTGCCTTTAAGGGCAGGGGTGGGTGTCGGGGGCCGGCCTCGACCCGCCCGGCTCCCCCGGGGGGCAGGGGCAGGCCTGGCCCCACTGGAGCCGCTCCCACTCTAGGGAGCTGCTCGGGGCAAAAAAGCGCCGCGGCCTCGCTGTGCCTGGGGCGCCCTCGCTGCTCGGCCACGTGCCCCCAGCCGAGTTGACGCCCAAACCTTGGCTGTCACGAGGAACGCCCACGTCCAGCCGCGGAAAGGTCGGGGCCCCGGGGACCTAGATGGCCCCGCAGCGGCCGTGGCTGCTTTCTCCACCGCCTGGGGGCCCGGCCGGGCCGGCAACGCTGCTCTCCCTGGAGAGGAGGCTGCTCTCCCCCTTGGGCTCCGGGATCGGGTCCCTGGGGGCTGGGGGCCGGGCCCGGCCGTCTCGCTGACTCCGCTGGCGCTGCCGAAGGGCCGGGCGGGCTGCAAGGGAAAGACAAGAGCCCTTGGGGGCCCGTCCTCTGCCCGGCTGCTGACGGCTGAGCTGCCGGGCGCTGCCCGGCCGGAGAGGGCTCCGCGGGCACAGGACCGCGGCTCCCTCCTCTTCCTCCTCCTGGTGCTGGGCAGGGCAAGGGGATCGCTGCCAAACTCCTCTGCCTCCTGCCTGCCTGCAGGTGCTGCACGAGCCCCTCCCCGCCTGGCTGGGGTGAAGCCAGCAGGGTGCAGTGTTGGGGGGGGGGGCTCTAGGGTGCCCCACAAGACAATCCAAGCATCGAGGGCACTCCGAAAGGCAACCCGAGGAGCCGGGGGCGCACGGAGAAGCGAGCGGCGGGCCGAGGAACCAAACGGAGGGCTCCGAGGTGCTCTGGAAGGGGAAAAACACAAACAAACAAACAAACAAACAAACCACCCCCAAGGCTCTGGGGAGCCAAAAAGCAAACCCCAGGGCTCCAGCACATCCCCACAGGCGAGCAGAAACATCTCAGACGCTTCAAAAGGCAAACCGAAGCCTAGAGGGCTCTCAAAGAGCTACTACCATGGGGCTCCAGAAAAAGCACCCCGAGGTGGCTAGAGCACCCTGCAGAGCACCCCAAGTGCTCTGGGGTGCCCCAAAAGGCACCCCCAGGGGTGTAGGGTGCTCCAAAAGCCAAGCTGAGGTTCCAGAGGCCCCCTGAAAGGCAACCTGAGGGGTCTGGGGCACCCTGAAAGGTACCCCAATCACTCTGGGGTGCAGGAAAGGCACTCCAAAGGGGGCCCAGGGGACCCCAAAATACACACCAACAGGCCCAGGACATACCTAAAAGGACAAGAAATGGGTCTGTGGTGCCCCAAAAGCCACATCCCAAGCTCTGGGGCGCACCAAAAGGCACAGCAAGGGGACCAGCAGGCACTGAAAAGCACACCAAGGGGTCTGGGTGACCCCAAAAAGCACACCGAGGGACCTTGGGCACCCTGGACGGCACACCGAAGGGCTGAGGCACTCCGAAAGAAACACCGGGGGGTCCGCGCGGCCCAAGCAGCACAGCGAGAGGCCAGGAAAGCCCTGAAAGACGCGGCAAACACTCTGCGGGGCACCAAAAGTGACACCGAGGGCTCCAGGGCAGCCCCAAACGTGCAACGGGGGCACCGGGGAGCAACCACAGCCCCACTCGGGGCTCAGGCTGCACCGAAACGCCCACCGAGGAGCCCGGGGCAGCAGGAGAAAACTGCTGAGGGCGCCAGGCCTCTCCGAAAGGCCCAACGTGGGGCCAGGGGCACCCCAAAAGCCACAACCTCCAGCCCAGCAGACAGCAAACTGCGCATACAAATGGGCCTGGGACACCCCAAAAGCCACAGCCAGAGCTCTGCGGAGCACAACAACGCACACCAAGGGCACAGGGCAGCACCCAAAGGCACCCTCAGCAGGGGCTGGCACCCCACAAGGCACACCCAAGCTTTGGGGCACCCTGAAACGCACCCCGAGCAGCCAAGGACACACCGCAAGGCAGACAAAAGGCGCCCAGGGCACCCCCAGAAGCACAACAAGGCCTCCGCAGCACCCCAAAAGCCACAACGACCCCCCTGGGACCTACCAACAAGCACACGACATGGCTCTGCGGTGCCCCAAAAGCCACATCCACAGCCCTGGGCTGCCCCAAAAGCCACACCAAGGGGCCCAGCGCACACCAAAAGGCACCCTCAGCACCTCTAAGCATCCCAAAAGGCTCACCAGACGGCTCCACGGCACCCCCACACGCACCCCGAGGGCCCTGGGCGCACCAAAAGGCATGGGCAGGCACCCGCGACGCACCAACACGCCCATCGAGCTCCCTGGGCCACCAGGAGAGCCACAACCAGGGGCCGCAGAGGCACCACAAGGCACAGCCAGGCCTCTGCGAGCAACCACACGCACCTCACAAGCCCTGGCCAGCACCAAAAGACACCCCCGAGGGCCCAGGACACCCCCAAAGGGGCAACGAGGCCTCCGACGAGCGCCCCAACCCCCTTCCAAGGGCCACCGGCAACCCTAACGGCACCACAAACGCCTCCAGGCAGCCACCGACCCCACACCAAGGCACCCAGCGGACACCACAAAGCACACCGAGGGCTCCCGCTGCCCTCCCAGAGCACACCCATACGGCCGGGCCACCCCCAAAGGCCCCCAAGACGCCAGCGCAGCACCCAGAGGCACACCGAATGCCCTGGGGAGCACCAGCGGGCACCACGAGGGCTCTGGGGCGTCCCCAGAGGGGCAGCGATGGGTCTGGGCAGCACCACGGGGCACCTGAAGAGCCCTGCGGCGGGCACAAACGCACACCGAGGGGTCAAGGACAACGCAAAAAGCACAACATGGGGTCTGGGCACCCCCCAAAGCTACCCCGAGGGTCGCAGGTGCCCCAAAAGGCACACCAAATGACTCAGAGGCACCACAACAGACAGACCAAGGGGGCTGGGATGGGGCCAAAAACCACCCCCAGGAGTGTGCGGCACCCCAGAGGGCACACGGAGGGCCTCGGCCGGGCCACCTCCAAAAGAGCCCCAATGAGACCGCAGAGCCCCTCCAAGCTCGCCCAAGCCTGCAGAGCCTACCACAAGGCCGTCCGAGCACGCAGAGCCTGATACGAAGCTGTCCAGGCCGCACCCAAAGGCACGCGGAGGCTCCACGGCCGCCCTCGAAGGCACGCGGAGGATCCCCAACTCACCAGAACGACACTCTGACGCTCCCCGATCTTGTAGAACGACACTCGGAGGCTCCCTGGCCGCACCCAAAGGCAGTCGGAAGCTCCTCAGCCTCCTACGACACTCCGAGGCTGCCCGGTCTCCTACGACGATCCTCGGAAGCTGCCCGGTCTCCTACAACGACACGCGGATGCTCCCCTGACTCGAAGGCGACACTCGGATGCTGCCCAGTCTCCTAGAACGACATGCACAGGCTCCCCGGCTGCACCGAAAGGGACGAGGAGGCTCCCTGGCCGCACCCAAAGGCACGTGGAGGATACCCGGCTTCCTAGAACAAAACTAGATGCTCCCCGGCTGCTCCAAAAAGCACACAGAGGATCCTCCGCTTCCTAGAACAACGCTCCGAGGCTCCCCGGTCTCTAGAACGAAGTTCAGAGGCTGCACGGCCGCACCCAAAGGCACGCGGAGCCGGACCGGTCGACTGAAATGACACTCGGAGGCTGCCTGGCTTCCAAGAATGACGCTCCGAGGCTGCCCGGTCTCCTAGAACAACACTCGCAGGTTGCCCAGCTGCACCCAAACGCACGTGCACGTTTCCTGGCTTCCTAGAACGACACGCGGAGGCTCCCTGGCCGCACCCAAAGGCACACGGAGGCTCCCTGGCTGCACCCAAAGGCACACGGAGGCTCCCCAATCTCCTAGAAAGACACTCACAGGCTTCCTGGTCTCTTAGAACAAAATTCAGAGGCTGTTTGGCCGCACCCAATGGCACACGGAGGCTCCCTGGTCTCCTAGAACGACACTCGGAGGCTTCCCAGTCTCCTAGAACGACATTTAGAGGCTCCTCGGCCTCTTAGGATGACACTCGCAGGCTCCCTGGCCGCACTGAAAGGCAGGCAGAGGCTCCCCAGCCGCACCAAAAGGAACGCGGAGGCTGCCCGGCCTCCTCGAACGACACGCGGAGGCTGCCTGGCCGCACCCAAGGGCACGCGGATGCTGCCCGCTCTCCTACAACGATACTCGGAGGCTCCCTGGCCACACTGCAAGGTTCGTGGACGCTGCTCGGTTTCCTGCAACGACACGCGGAGGCTCCCCGCTCTCCTAGAACAACACGCGGAGGCTGCCTGGCCTCCTACAACGACACGCCAAGGCTTCCTGGCTGAACCGGACGCACACAAAGGCACGAGGAGGCTCCTCGGATGCACCCAAAGGCACGTGGAGGCTGCCCGGCCTCCTACAATGACACTCGGAGGCTCCCCGCTCTGCTTGAACCCCATTCAGATGCTGTCCGGCCCTACCAAAAGACACGCAGTGGCTAACCGGCTTCCTAAAACGACACTCAGACGCTGCTCAGTCTCCTACAACCACACGCGGAGGCTGCCCGCTCCACTAGACCGACACGCCGAGGCTGCTCGGCCTCCTACAACGACACTCCGAGGCTGCTTGGACGTACCCAAAGGCACATGGAGGTTGTCCGCTCTCCTACTATGACGCTCAAAGGCTGCCCGGACGTACCGAAACATATGCGGAGCCTCCCCGGCCACACCTAAAGACACGCACAGGATCTCTGGCCGCACCCAAAGGCACGCGGAGGCTCCCCGGCCTCCTCGAACGACACTCGGAGACTACCCGGCCTCCTACAACGACACTCCGAGGCTGCCCGGCCGTACCCAAAGGTAGGAGGAGGCTCCCCGGCCGCACAGAAAGGCACGCGGAGGCTCCCCGGCCTCCCCGAACGATACTCGGAGGCTGCCCGCTCTCCTGGAATCACACTGGCAGGCTGCCTGGCCGGACCGAAAGACAAGTGGAGGCTCCCTAGTCTCCTGCAACCACACTCAGAGGCTGCCCGGCCGCACCCAAAGGCACACGGAGGCCGCCCAGCTGCACCCAAAGGCACGTGAAGCTTTCCCGGCCTCCTACAACCACACCCCGAGGCTGCCCGCTCTCCTTCAACCACACTGCGAGGCTGCCCGCTCTCCTAGAAAGACACGTGGAGGCTCCCCAGCCTGCTAGAACGACACTCCGAGGCTGCCCGGCCGCACCCAAAGGCCTGCGGAGGCTGCCCGGACGCTCACAAAGGCACGTGGAGGCTGCCTGGCCGAACCAAAAGGTATGTGGAGGCTCTCCGGCCTCCTACAACGACACTCCGAGGCTGCCCCGAGGCGCCAAAAGGCACACGGAGGTTCCCTAGTCTACGACACGCGCAGGCTGCCCATTCTCGGATCGGTGGAGTAGTTCTGGCCCTGGTGGAGTGCTTTCAGCACCAACGGAGTGCTTTTAGGCTTGGCGCAGTGGTTTCAGCCCCGACGCAGTGGTTTTCGGCTCGGCGGAGTGGTTTCAGCCCCGATGGAGTGCTTTTTGGCTCGGCGGAGTGGTTTCAGGCCCTGACAGAGTGGTTTTAGGCTTGGCGCAGTGGTTTTAATGTCGACGGAGTGGTTTTGGCCCTGGCGGAGCAGTTTCAACCCTGACGCGGTGGTTTTCGGCTCGGCAAAGTGGTCTCAGCCCCGACAGAGCGGTTTTGGTCCTGGCACAGTGGTTTCAGCCCCGACGGAGCGGTTTTCGGCTCGGTGGAGTGGTTTCAGCCCCGTCGGAGTGGTTTTCGGCCTGACGCAGTGGTTTTAGGCTCGGCAGAGTGGTTTTGGCCCCGACAGAGTGGTTTCAGGCTTGGCGGAGGGGTTTCAGCCCCGACACAGTAGTTTCAGTCTTGGCAGAGTGGTTTAAAGGTCAGATGAGTGCTTTTGGCCCTGGCGGAGTGGTTTCCGCCCCAACGCAGTGGTTTTGGCCCTGGCAGAGCAGTTTCAGCCCTGATGAGGTGGTTTTCGGCTTTGTGGAGTGGTTTCAGCACTGGTGGAGTGGTTTCGGCCCTGACGCAGTGGTTTTCGGCTCGGCAGAGTGGTTTCAGCCCTGACGGAGTGGTTTTAGGCTTGATGGAGTGGTTTTAAGGTCACTCGAGTGGTTTTGGCCCTGGCAGAGCAGTTTCAGCCCTGATGAGGTGGTTTTCGGCTTTGTGGAGTGGTTTCAGCCCTGACGGAGTGGTTTCGGCCCTGACGCAGTGGTTTTCGGCTCGGCAGAGTGGTTTCAGCCCTGACGGAGTGGTTTTAGGCTTGATGGAGTGGTTTTAAGGTCACTCGAGTGGTTTTGGCCCTGGCGGAGCAGTTTCAGCCCTGATGAGGTGGTTTTCGGCTTTGTGGAGTGGTTTCAGCACTGGTGGAGTGGTTTCGGCCCTGACGCAGTGGTTTTCGGCTCGGCAGAGTGGTTTCAGCCCTGACGGAGTGGTTTTAGGCTTGATGGTGTGGTTTTAAGGTCAGCCGAGTGGTTTTAGCCCTGGCAGAGTGGTTTCAGCCCCGATGCAGTGGTTTTAGGTTCGGAGGAGTGGTTTTGCTGTTGGCGGAGTGTTTTTGGCACTGGCGTAGTGGTTTCAGCCCCGACGCAGTGGTTTTGGCCCCAACGGAGTTGTTTTAGGCTCGGCGGAGTGGTTTCAGCCCTGATGCAGTGGTTTCAGCCGCGACGCAGTGGTTTCAGCACTGGTGGAGTGGTTTTGGCCCCGACGCAGTGGTTTTAGGCTCAGTGGGGTGGTTTTAAGGTCAGCCGAGTGGTTTTGGCACTGGCGGAGTGGCTTCAGCCCCGACGGAGTGGTTTTCGGCTCGGCGGAGTGGTTTTGGCCCCGACGGAGTTTTTTAGGCTCGGCGGAGTGGTTTCAGCTCCGACGCAGTGGTTTTAGGATTCACAGAGTGGTTTCAGCCCCGTCGCAGTGGTTTTTGGCTCAGGGGAGTGATTTCAGCCCCGACACAGTGGTTTTAGGCTCGGCGGAGTGTTTTCAGCCCTGATGGTGTGATTTTAGGCTTGATGTAGTGGTTTTGGCCCTGGCGGAGTGGTTTCAGCCCTGACGCAGTGGTATTCGGCTTTGCGGAGTGGTTTCAGGCCCCGATGGAGTGGTTTTCACCCTGACCAAGTTCTTTTCGGCTCGGCGGAGTGGTTTTAGGCTTGGCGGAGTGGTTTTAGGCTTGGCGGAGTGGTTTCAGCCCTGACGGAGTGGTTTTCCCCCTGACGCCGTGGTTTTCGGCTTGGCGGAGTTGTTTCAGCCCCGAAGGAGTGGTTTTCGACCTGATGGAGTGGTTTTAGGCTCGGCGCAGTGGTTTCAGGCTCGGCGCAGTGGTTTCAGCCCTGACGGAGTGGTTTCAGGCTTGGCGGAGTGATTTCACCCCCGACGCAGCGGCTTTAGCCTTGACGGAGTGGTTTTAAGGTGAGCTGGGTGATTTTGGCCCTGGCGGAGTGGTTTTCGACCTGACAGAGTGGTGTTAGGCTTGGCGCAGTGGTTTTGGCCCCGACGGAGTGCTTTCAGGCTTGGCGGAGTGGTTTCCGCCCCAACGCAGTGGTTTTCGACCTCATGGAGTAGTTTAAGGCTCGGCCCAGTGGTTTTGGCCCCGACGGAGTTGTTTTAGGCTCGGCGGAGTGGTTTAGGCCCCCAAGGAGTGCTTTTGGCCCCGACGGAGTGGTTTCAGGCTTGGCGGAGTGATTTCAGCCCCAACACAGTGGTTTTCGGCTCGGCGGAGTGGTTTTAGGCTTGACGGAGTGGTTTTAAGGTGAGCTGGGTGGTTTTCAGCCTGGCGGAGTGGTTTCAGCCCCAACACAGTGGTTTTCATCTTGGCGGAGTGGTTTCAGCCCCGACGCAGTGGTTTTCATCTTGGCGCAGTGGTTTTAATATCGGCGGAGTGTTTTTGGCCCTGGTGGAGTCCTTTTCGGCCTGACGCAGCAATTTCCACCCCGACGGAGTGGTTTTGGTCCTGGCACAGTGGTTTCCGCCCCGACGGAGTGGTTTTAGGCTTGATGGAGTGGTTTCCACCCCGACGGAGTGGTTTCAGGCTTGGCGGAGTGCTTTTCGGCTTGGTGGAGTGGTTTCAGGTCCGACGCAGTGGTTTCAGCACTGATGGAGTGGTTTCAGCCCCGACGGAGTGGTTTTCGGCTTGATGGAGCGGTTTCAGCCCCGACAGAGTGGTTTTAGGCTTGATGGAGCGGTTTCAGCCCCGACGGAGCGGTTTTAGGCTCAGCGGAGTGGTTTTAAGGTCAGTCGAGTGGTTTTAGCCCTGGCAGAGTGGTTTCAGCCCTGATGCAGTGGTTTTCGGCTTTGTGGAGTGGTTTCAGCCCTGACGCGGTGGTTTTAGGCTCGGCGGAGTGGTTTTAATGTTGGCAGAGTGTTTTTGGCGCTGGCGTAGTGGTTTCAGCCCCGACGGAGTGGTTTTGGCCCTGGCGGAGTGGTTTCAGCCGCGACGCAGTGGTTTCGGCACTGGTGGAGTGGTTTTGGCCCCGACGCAGTGGCTTTAGGCTTGGTGGAGTGGTCTCAGCCCCGATGGAGTGGTTTTCGGCCTGGCGGAGTGGTCTCAGCCCCGACGGAGTGGTTTTCGACCTGACGCAGTGGTTTTAGACTCGGCCCTGACGGAGTGGTTTCAGCCCAGACCAAGTGGTTTTTGACCTGATGGAGTGTTTTTAGGCTAGACAGAGTGGTTTCAGCCCCGTTGCAGTGGTTTAAGGCTCGGCGGAGTGGTTTCAGCCCGACAGAGTGGTTTTCGGCTCGGCGCAGTGGTTTCAGCCCCGACGGAGTGGTTTTCGGCTTGGTGGAGTGGTTTCAGCCCCGACGCAGTGGTTTCAGCCCCGACGGAGTGGTTTTCGGCTTTGCGGAGTGGTTTCAGCCCCGACGCAGTGGTTTCAGCCCCGACGGAGTGGTTTTCGGCTTTGCGGAGTGGTTTCAGCCCCAACGCAGTGGTTTTCGACCTCATGGAGTGGTTTTAGGCTCGGCGCAGTGGTTTCAGCCCCGACGCAGTGGTTTTCGGCTCGGCGGAGTGGTTTCAGCCCCGACGCAGTGGTTTCAGGCTTGATGGAGTGGTTTTGGCCCCGACGGAGTGGTTTTAGGCTTGGTGGAGTGGTTTTAATGTCGGCGGAGTGGTTTTGGCCCTGGTGGAACGCTTTCAGCTCCGACGGAGTGGTTTTCGGCTTGGCGGAGTGGTTTTCAGGTCACTCGAGTGGTTTTGGCCCTGGCAGAGCAGATTCAGCCCTGATGAGGTGGTTTTCGGCTTTGCGGAGTGGTTTCAGCCCTGACGGAGTGGTTTCAGCCCCGACGGAGTGGTTTTAGGCTTGATGGAGCGGTTTCAGCCCCGACGGAATGGTTTTAGGCTTGATGGAGCGGTTTCAGCCCCGACGGAATGGTTTTCAGCTCAGTGGAGCGGTTTCAGCCCCAACGGAGTGGTTTTCAGCTCAGTGGAGCGGTTTCAGCCCCGACGGAGTGGTTTTCGGCTCGGCAGAGTGGTTTCAGCCCCGACGGAGTGGTTTTCGGCTTTGTGGAGCGGTTTCAGCCCCGACGGAGTGGTGTTAGGCTTGGCGGAGTGGTTTCAGCCCCGACGCAGTGGTTTTCGGCTCGGCGGAGTGGTTTCAGCCCCGACGCAGTGGTTTTCGGCTTTGCGGAGTGGTTTCAGCCCCAACGCAGTGGTTTTCGACCTCATGGAGTGGTTTTAGGCTCGGCGCAGTGGTTTCAGCCCCGACGCAGTGGTTTTAGGCTCGGCAGAGTGGTTTCGGCCCCAATGGAGTGGTTTTGGCCCCGACGGAGTGGTTTCAGGCTTGGCGGAGTGATTTCACCTCCGACGCAGTGGTTTGAGCTCCAAGGCAGTAGTTTCAGGCCTGATGGAGTGGTTTTAAGGTCAGCCGAGTGCTTTTGGCCCTGGCGGAGTGGTTTCAGGCCTGACGCAGTGGTTTTAGGCTCAGCGGAGTGATTTCGGCCCCGACGGAGTGGTTTTGGTCCTGGCACAGTGGTATCCGCCCCGACGGAGTGGTTTTAGGCTTGATGGAGTGGTTTCAGCAACGACGCAGTGGTGTCAGGCTTGGCGGAGTGGTTTTGGCCCCGACGCAGTGTTTTAGGCTCGGCGGAGTGGTTTTAAGGTCAGTCGAGTGGTTTTGGCCCTGGTGGAGTGGTTTTAAGGTCAGCCGAGTGGTTTTGGCCCTGGCAGAGTGGTTTCAGCCCTGACGCAGTGGTTTCAGGCTCGGCGGAGTGGTTTCAGCCCTGACGGAGTGGTTTTAGGCTTGGCATAGTGGTTTTAATGTCGACGGAGTGGTTTTAGCCCTGGTGGAACGCTTTCAGCCCCGACGCAGTCGTTTTGGCCCTGCTGGAGTGCTTTCCGGCCTGACGCAGTGGTTTACAGCCTGACGGAGCAGTTTCCGCCCCAGCACAGTGGTTTCAGCCCCGACGGAGGGGTTTTAGGCTCGGCAGAGTGGTTCCAGCCCTGACGGAATGGTTTTAATGTCAGCGGAGGGGTTTCGGCCCTGGCGGAGTGGTTTTCCACCTGACGCAGTGGTTTTAGGCTTGGCGGAGTGGTTTCAGCCCTGTCGCACTGCCTTTAGGCTCGGCGGAGTGGTTTCTGCCCCGGCGGTGTGGTTTTAGGCTTGATGTAGTGGTTTTACTGTCGGAGGAGTGGTTTTGGCCCTGGCACAGTGGTTTCGGCCCTGGCACAGTGGTTTCGGCCCTGGCACAGTGGTTTCGGCCCCGACGGAATGGTTTCAGCCCCGACGGAATGGTTTCAGCCCCGACGGAGTGGTTTTCGGCCCCGGCGGAGTGGTTTTCGGCCCCGGCGGAGTGGTTTTCGGCCCCGGCGGAGTGGTTTCGGCCCCGGCGGAGTGGTTTCGGCCCCGGCGGAGTGGTTTTCGGCCTGATGCAGTGGTTTCGGCCCCGGCGGAGCGGTTTCGGCCCCGGCGGAGCGGTTTCTGCCCCGACGGAGCGGTTTCGGCCCCGACGCAGTGCTTTTAGGCTTGATGGAGTGGTTTTAAGGTCAGACGAGTGGTTTTGGCCCTGGCGGAGTGGTTTCAGCCCCGACGCAGTGGTTTCAGGCTTGGCGCAGTGGTTTCAGCACTGCTGGAGTGGTTTTGGCCCCGACGGAGTTATTTTGGGCCTGACGCAGTAGTTTCAGCCCCGACGCAGTGGTTTTAGGCTTGATGGAGTGGTTTCAGCCCCGACGCAGTCGTTTTAGCCCTGGCAGAGTGGTTTCAGCCCCAATGCAGTGCTTTTAGGCTCAGTGGAGTGGTTCTAGGCTCGGCGGAGTGGTTTTCCACCTGACGCAGTGGTTTTAGGCTTGGCGGAGTGGTTTTCCACCTGACGCAGTGGTTTTAGGCTCGGTGGAGTGGTTTCAGCCCCGACGGAGTGGATTTGGCCCTGGCACAGTGGTTTCAGCCCCGATGCAGTGCTTTTAGGCTCGGCGGAGGGGTTTTAAGGTCAGACGAGTGGTTTTGGCCTCGGCGGAGTGCTTTCAACCCCGACAGAGTGCTTTTCGGCTTCACGGAGGGGTTTCAGCCCCGACACAGTGCTTTTCGGCTTCACGGAGGGGTTTCAGCCCCGACACAGTGCTTTTCGGCTTCACGGAGGGGTTTCAGCCCCGACACAGTGCTTTTCGGCTTCACGGAGGGGTTTCAGCCCCGACACAGTGCTTTTCGGCTTCACGGAGGGGTTTCAGCCCCGACACAGTGCTTTTCGGCTTCACGGAGCGGTTTCAGCCCCGACGGAGCGGTTTCAGCACTGGTGGAGTGGTTTTGGCCCCGACGGAGTTGTTTTCGGCTCGGCGGAGTGGTTTTAGGCCTGACGCAGTGGTTTCAGGCTCGGCGGAGTCGTTTCAGGCCTGACACAGTGGTTTCAGGCTCGGCGGAGTGCTTTTAGGCTTGGTGCAGTGGTTTTAATGTCGACGGAGTGGTTTTAGCCCTCGTGGAACGCTTTCAGGTTTTGGCCCTGCTGGAGTGCTTTCCGGCCTGACGCAGTGGTTTACAGCCTGACGGAGCAGTTTCCGCCCCAGCACAGTGGTTTCAGCCCCGACAGAGTGGTTTTAGGCTCGGCGGAGTGGTTTCAGCCCCGACGGAGTGGTTTTAGGCTTGATGTAGTGGTTTTACTGTCGGAGGAGTGGTTTTGGCCCTGGCACAGTGGTTTCGGCCCTGGCACAGTGGTTTCAGCCCCGACGGAGTGGTTTTCGGCCTGATGCAGTGGTTTTAGGTTTGATGGAATGGTTTCAGCCCTGACGGAGTGGATTTGGCCCTGGCACTGTGGTTTCAGCCCCGATGCAGTGCTTTTAGGCTCGGCGGAGTGCTTTCAGCCCCGTTGCAGTGGTTTTCGGCTTCACGGAGGGGTTTCAGCCCCGACAGAGTACTTTTCAGCTTCGCGGAATGGTTTCAGCCCCGACACAGTGCTTTTCGGCTTCACGGAGGGGTTTCAGCCCCGACACAGTGCTTTTCGGCTTCACGGAGGGGTTTCAGCCCCGACGGAGCGGTTTCAGCACTGGTGGAGTGGTTTTGGCCCCGACGGAGTTGTTTTAGGCTCGGTGGAGTGGTTTTAGGCCTGACGCAGTGGTTTTGGCCCTGGCAGAGTGGTTTCAGGCCTGACGCAGTGGTTTCAGGCTCGGCGGAGTGGTTTCAGCCCTGACGGAGTGGTTTTAGGCTTGGCGTAGTGGTTTTAATGTCGACGGAGTGGTTTTAGCCCTGGTGGAACGCTTTCAGCCCCGACGCAGTCGTTTTGGCCCTGCTGGAGTGCTTTCCGGCCTGACGCAGTGGTTTACAGCCTGACGGAGCAGTTTCCGCCCCAGCACAGTGGTTTCAGCCCCGACGGAGGGGTTTTAGGCTCGGCGGAGTGGTTCCAGCCCTGACAGAATGGTTTTAGGCTTGATGGAGTGGTTTTAATGTCAGCGGAGTGGTTTTGGCCCTGGCACAGTGGTTTCAGCCCCGACGGAGTGGTTTTCGGCCTGATGCAGTGGTTTTAGGCTTGGTGGAGTGGTTTCAGCCCCGACGGAGTGGATTTGGTCCTGGCACAGTGGTTACAGCCCCGACGGAATGGTTTTAGGCCCTGGCGGAGTGGTTTCAGCCCCGACACAGTGCTTTTAGGCTCGGCGGACTGGTTTTAAGGTCAGACGAGTCGTTTTGGCCCTGGCAGAGTGGTTTCAGCCCCGACGCAGTGGTTTTTGGCTCAGCGGAGTGGTTTCAGCCCCGACAGAGTGCTTTTCGGCTTCACAGAGGGGTTTCAGCCCCGACGGAGCGGTTTCAGCACTGGTGGAGTGGTTTCAGCCCCGACGGAGTTGTTTTAGGCTCGGCGGAGTGGTTTCAGGCTTGGCGGAGTGCTTTTCGGCTTGGTGGAGTGGTTTCAGGTCTGACGCAGTGGTTTCAGCACTGGTGGAGTGGTTTCAGCCCCGACGGAGTGGTTTTAGGCTTGATGGAGCGGTTTCAGGCCCGACGGAGTGGTTTTCGGCTTGATGGAGTGGTTTTAGGCTTGACGGAGTGGTTTTAAGGTGAGCTGGGTGGTTTTCGGCCTGGCGGAGTGGTTTCAGCCCCAACCCAGTGGTTTTTGGCCTAACGCAGTGGTTTCAGCCCCGACGGAGTGGTTTTCGGCTTCGCAGAGTGGTTTCAGGCCCGACGGAGTGGTTTTCGACCCCATGGAGTGGTTTTCGGCTCGGCGGAGTGGTTTAGGCCCCGACGGAGTGGTTTCCGCCCCGACGGAGTGGTTTCAGGCTTGGCGGAGTGATTTCAGGTCCAACACAGTGGTTTTCGGCTTGATGGAGTGGTTTTAGGCTTGACGGAGTGGTTTTAAGGTGAGCTGGGTGGTTTTCGGCCTGGAGGAGTGGTTTCAGCCCCAACCCAGTGGTTTTTGGCCTAACGCAGTGGTTTCAGCCCCGACGGAGTGGTTTTCGGCTTCGCAGAGTGGTTTCAGCCCCGACGCAGTGGTTTTTGGCCTGGCAGAGTGGTTTCAGCCCCGACGCAGTGGTTTTCGGCCTGGCAGAGTGGTTTCAGCCCCGACGCAGTGGTTTTCGGCTCGGCGGAGTGGTGTCAGCCCCGACAGAGTGCTTCCAGCCCTGACGCAGTGCTTTTCGGCTTGGTGGAGTGTTTTCAGCCCCGACGGAGTGCTTTTCGACACCATGGAGTGGTTTTAGGCTTGGCAGAGTGGTTTCAGCCCCGACGGAGTGGTTTCAGGCTCGGCGGAGTGGTTTCAGCCCCGACGGAGTGGTTTTCGGCTCAGCGGAGTGGTTTCAGCCCCGACGGACTGGTTTTCGTCTTGGCGGAGTGGTTTCAGCCCCAACACAGTGGTTTTAGGCTCAGTGGAGTGATTTCGGCCCCAACGGAGTGGTTTTAGGCTCAGTGGAGTGATTTCGGCCCCGACGGAGTGGTTTTCGGCTCGGCGCAGTGGTTTTAATATCGGCGGAGTGTTTTTGGCCCTGGTGGAGTCCTTTTCGGCCTGACGCAGCAATTTCCACCCCGACAGAGTGGTTTTGGTCCTGGCACAGTGGTTTCCGCCCCGACGCAGTGGATTTAGGCTCGGTGGAGTGGTTTCCGCCCCAACGCAGTGGTTTTCGGCTTGATGGAGCGGTTTCAGCCCCGACGGAGTACTTTTCGGCTTGATGGAGCGGTTTCAGCCCCGACGCAGTGGTTTTAGGCTTGGCGGAGTGGTTTTAAGGTCAGCCGAGTGGTTTTAGCCCTGGCAGAGTGGTTTCAGCCCTGATGCAGTGGTTTTCGGCTTTGTGGAGTGGTTTCAGCCCTGACGCAGTGGTTTTAGGCTCGGCGGAGTGGTTTTAATGTTGGCAGAGTGTTTTTGGCCCTGGCGGACTGGTTTCAGCCGCGACGCAGTGGTTTCAGCACTGGTGGAGTGGTTTTGGCCCCGACGCAGTGGCTTTAGGCTTAGTGGAGTGGTCGCATCCCCAACGGAGTGGTTTTCGGCCTGGCGGAGTGGTTTCAGCCCCGACGCAGTGGTTTTCGGCTTGGCGGAGGGGTTTCAGCCCCAACACACTGGTTTTCGGCTCAGCGGAGTGGTTTCAGCCCCAACACAGTGGTTTTAGCCTCGGCGGAGTGGTTTTAGGCCTTGCGGAGTCGTTTTGGCACCGAAGGAGTGGTTTAAGGCTTGGCGGAGTGCTTTCGTCCCCAGCGCAGTTTTTTTAGGCTTGATGGAGTGGTTTTAGGCTTCAATGAGTGGTTTTAAGGTCGGCCAAGTGGTTTTCGGCTCGGCGGAGTGGTTTCAGCCCCGACAGACTGGTTTTAGGCTTGATGGAGTGGTTTCAGCCCCGACGGAGTGGTTTTAGGCTCAGTGGAGTGATTTCGGCCAAGACGGAGTCGTTTTTGGCTCGGCGCAGTGGTTTTAATATCGGCAGAGTGTTTTTGGCCCTGGTGGAGTCCTCATCGGCCTGACGGAGCAATTTCCACCCCGCCGGAGTGCTTTTCTGCTTGGTGGAGTGCTTTCAACCCCAGCGGAGTGCTTTTCTGCTTGGTGGAGTGCTTTCAGCCCCAACGCAGTGGTTTTAGGCTCGGCGGAGTGGTGTCAGCCCCGACGCAGTGGTTTTCGGCTTGGCGGAGTGGTTTCAGCCCCGATGCAGTGGTTTTCGGCTAGGCGGAGTGGTTTCAGCCCCGACGCAGTGGTTTCAGGCTCGGCGGAGTGGTTTCAGGCCTGATGCAGTGGTTTCAGGCTCGGCGGAGTTGTTTCAGCCCCGACGCAGTGCTTTTAGGCTTGGCGTAGTGGTTTTAATGTCGACGGGGTGGTTTTAGCCCTGGTGGAACGCTTTCAGCCCCGCTTGAGTGGTTTTGGCCCTGGTGGAGTGGTTTCAGCCCCGACGCAGTGGTTTTGGCCCTGGCGCAGTGGTTTCCGCCCCGACGGAGTGATTTTAGGCTTGGTGGAGTGGTTTCAGCCCCGAAGGAGAGGTTTTAGGCTCGGCGGAGTGGTTCCAGCCCTGACGGAATGGTTTTAATGTCAGCGGTGTGGTTTTGGCCCTGGCGGAGTGGTTTTCCACCTGATGCAGTGGTTTTAGGCTCGGCGGAGTGGTTTCAGCCCTGACGCACTGCTTTTAGGCTCGGCGGAGTGGTTTCAGCCCTGACGCACTGCTTTTAGGCTCGGCGGAGTGGTTTCAGCCCTGACGCACTGCTTTTAGGCTCGGCGGAGTGGTTTCAGCCCCGACGGAGGGGTTTCACGTTTGGCGCAGTGGTTTTAGCCCTGGTGGAACGCTTTCAGCCCCGATTGAGTGGTTTTGGCCCTGGTGGAGTGGTTTCAGCCCCGACGCAGTGGTTTCAGGCTTGGCACAGTGGTTTCAGCACTGCTGGAGTGGTTTTGGCCCCAACGGAGTTATTTTGGGCCTGACGCAGTAGTTTCAGCCCCGACGCAGTGGTTTTAGGCTTGATGGAGTGGTTTCAGCCCCGACGCAGTCGTTTTAGCCCTGGCAGAGTGGTTTCAGCCCCAATGCAGTGCTTTTAGGCTCAGTGGAGTGGTTCTAGGCTCGGCGGAGTGGTTTTCCACCTGACGCAGTGGTTTTAGGCTTGGCGGAGTGGTTTCAGCCCTGACGCACTGCTTTTAGGCTCGGTGGAGTGGTTTCAGCCCCGACGGAGTGGTTTTCGGCCTGATGCAGTGGTTTTAGGTTTGATGGAGTGGTTTCAGCCCCGACGGAGTGGATTTGGCCCTGGCGCAGTGGTTTCAGCCCCGATGCAGTGCTTTTAGGCTCGGCGGAGGGGTTTTAAGGTCAGACGAGTGGTTTTGGCCTCGGCGGAGTGCTTTCAACCCCGACAGAGTGCTTTTCGGCTTCACGGAGGGGTTTCAGCCCCGACACAGTGCTTTTCGGCTTCACGGAGGGGTTTCAGCCCCGACACAGTGCTTTTCGGCTTCACGGAGGGGTTTCAGCCCCGACGGAGCGGTTTCAGCACTGGTGGAGTGGTTTTGGCCCCGACGGAGTTGTTTTAGGCTCGGTGGAGTGGTTTTAGGCCTGACGCAGTGGTTTTGGCCCTGGCAGAGTGGTTTCAGCCCTGACGCAGTGGTTTCAGGCTCGGCGGAGTGGTTTCAGCCCTGACGGAGTGGTTTTAGGCTTGGCGTAGTGGTTTTAATGTCGACGGAGTGGTTTTAGCCCTGGTGGAACGCTTTCAGCCCCGACGCAGTCGTTTTGGCCCTGCTGGAGTGCTTTCCGGCCTGACGCAGTGGTTTACAGCCTGACGGAGCAGTTTCCGCCCCAGCACAGTGGTTTCAGCCCCGACGGAGGGGTTTTAGGCTCGGCGGAGTGGTTCCAGCCCTGACAGAATGGTTTTAGGCTTGATGGAGTGGTTTTAATGTCAGCGGAGTGGTTTTGGCCCTGGCACAGTGGTTTCAGCCCCGACGGAGTGGTTTTCGGCCTGATGCAGTGGTTTTAGGCTTGGTGGAGTGGTTTCAGCCCCGACGGAGTGGATTTGGTCCTGGCACAGTGGTTACAGCCCCGACGGAATGGTTTTAGGCCCTGGCGGAGTGGTTTCAGCCCCGACACAGTGCTTTTAGGCTCGGCGGACTGGTTTTAAGGTCAGACGAGTCGTTTTGGCCCTGGCAGAGTGGTTTCAGCCCCGACGCAGTGGTTTTTGGCTCAGCGGAGTGGTTTCAGCCCCGACAGAGTGCTTTTCGGCTTCACAGAGGGGTTTCAGCCCCGACGGAGCGGTTTCAGCACTGGTGGAGTGGTTTCAGCCCCGACGGAGTTGTTTTAGGCTCGGCGGAGTGGTTTCAGGCTTGGCGGAGTGCTTTTCGGCTTGGTGGAGTGGTTTCAGGTCTGACGCAGTGGTTTCAGCACTGGTGGAGTGGTTTCAGCCCCGACGGAGTGGTTTTAGGCTTGATGGAGCGGTTTCAGGCCCGACGGAGTGGTTTTCGGCTTGATGGAGTGGTTTTAGGCTTGACGGAGTGGTTTTAAGGTGAGCTGGGTGGTTTTCGGCCTGGCGGAGTGGTTTCAGCCCCAACCCAGTGGTTTTTGGCCTAACGCAGTGGTTTCAGCCCCGACGGAGTGGTTTTCGGCTTCGCAGAGTGGTTTCAGGCCCGACGGAGTGGTTTTCGACCCCATGGAGTGGTTTTCGGCTCGGCGGAGTGGTTTAGGCCCCGACGGAGTGGTTTCCGCCCCGACGGAGTGGTTTCAGGCTTGGCGGAGTGATTTCAGGTCCAACACAGTGGTTTTCGGCTTGATGGAGTGGTTTTAGGCTTGACGGAGTGGTTTTAAGGTGAGCTGGGTGGTTTTCGGCCTGGAGGAGTGGTTTCAGCCCCAACCCAGTGGTTTTTGGCCTAACGCAGTGGTTTCAGCCCCGACGGAGTGGTTTTCGGCTTCGCAGAGTGGTTTCAGCCCCGACGCAGTGGTTTTTGGCCTGGCAGAGTGGTTTCAGCCCCGACGCAGTGGTTTTCGGCCTGGCAGAGTGGTTTCAGCCCCGACGCAGTGGTTTTCGGCTCGGCGGAGTGGTGTCAGCCCCGACAGAGTGCTTCCAGCCCTGACGCAGTGCTTTTCGGCTTGGTGGAGTGTTTTCAGCCCCGACGGAGTGCTTTTCGACACCATGGAGTGGTTTTAGGCTTGGCAGAGTGGTTTCAGCCCCGACGGAGTGGTTTCAGGCTCGGCGGAGTGGTTTCAGCCCCGACGGAGTGGTTTTCGGCTCAGCGGAGTGGTTTCAGCCCCGACGGACTGGTTTTCGTCTTGGCGGAGTGGTTTCAGCCCCAACACAGTGGTTTTAGGCTCAGTGGAGTGATTTCGGCCCCAACGGAGTGGTTTTAGGCTCAGTGGAGTGATTTCGGCCCCGACGGAGTGGTTTTCGGCTCGGCGCAGTGGTTTTAATATCGGCGGAGTGTTTTTGGCCCTGGTGGAGTCCTTTTCGGCCTGACGCAGCAATTTCCACCCCGACAGAGTGGTTTTGGTCCTGGCACAGTGGTTTCCGCCCCGACGCAGTGGATTTAGGCTCGGTGGAGTGGTTTCCGCCCCAACGCAGTGGTTTTCGGCTTGATGGAGCGGTTTCAGCCCCGACGGAGTACTTTTCGGCTTGATGGAGCGGTTTCAGCCCCGACGCAGTGGTTTTAGGCTTGGCGGAGTGGTTTTAAGGTCAGCCGAGTGGTTTTAGCCCTGGCAGAGTGGTTTCAGCCCTGATGCAGTGGTTTTCGGCTTTGTGGAGTGGTTTCAGCCCTGACGCAGTGGTTTTAGGCTTGGCGGAGTGGTTTTAATGTTGGCAGAGTGTTTTTGGCCCTGGCGGACTGGTTTCAGCCGCGACGCAGTGGTTTCAGCACTGGTGGAGTGGTTTTGGCCCCGACGCAGTGGCTTTAGGCTTGGTGGAGTGGTCGCAGCCCCAACGGAGTGGTTTTCGGCCTGGCGGAGTGGTTTCAGCCCCGACGCAGTGGTTTTCGGCTTGGCGGAGGGGTTTCAGCCCCAACACACTGGTTTTCGGCTCAGCGGAGTGGTTTCAGCCCCAACACAGTGGTTTTAGCCTCGGCGGAGTGGTTTTAGGCCTTGCGGAGTCGTTTTGGCACCGAAGGAGTGGTTTAAGGCTTGGCGGAGTGCTTTCGTCCCCAGCGCAGTTTTTTTAGGCTTGATGGAGTGGTTTTAGGCTTCAATGAGTGGTTTTAAGGTCGGCCAAGTGGTTTTCGGCTCGGCGGAGTGGTTTCAGCCCCGACAGACTGGTTTTAGGCTTGATGGAGTGGTTTCAGCCCCAACGGAGTGGTTTTAGGCTCAGTGGAGTGATTTTGGCCAAGACGGAGTCGTTTTTGGCTCGGCGCAGTGGTTTTAATATCGGCAGAGTGTTTTTGGCCCTGGTGGAGTCCTCATCGGCCTGACGGAGCAATTTCCACCCCGCCGGAGTGCTTTTCTGCTTGGTGGAGTGCTTTCAACCCCAACGGAGTGCTTTTCTGCTTGGTGGAGTGCTTTCAGCCCCAACGCAGTGGTTTTAGGCTCGGCGGAGTGGTGTCAGCCCCGACGCAGTGGTTTTCGGCTTGGCGGAGTGGTTTCAGCCCCGATGCAGTGGTTTTCGGCTAGGCGGAGTGGTTTCAGCCCCGACGCAGTGGTTTCAGGCTCGGCGGAGTGGTTTCAGGCCTGATGCAGTGGTTTCAGGCTCGGCGGAGTTGTTTCAGCCCCGACGCAGTGCTTTTAGGCTTGGCGTAGTGGTTTTAATGTCGACGGGGTGGTTTTAGCCCTGGTGGAACGCTTTCAGCCCCGCTTGAGTGGTTTTGGCCCTGGTGGAGTGGTTTCAGCCCCGACGCAGTGGTTTTGGCCCTGGCGCAGTGGTTTCCGCCCCGACGGAGTGATTTTAGGCTTGGTGGAGTGGTTTCAGCCCCGAAGGAGAGGTTTTCGGCTCGGCGGAGTGGTTCCAGCCCTGACGGAATGGTTTTAATGTCAGCGGTGTGGTTTTGGCCCTGGCGGAGTGGTTTTCCACCTGATGCAGTGGTTTTAGGCTCGGCGGAGTGGTTTCAGCCCTGACGCACTGCTTTTAGGCTCGGCGGAGTGGTTTCAGCCCTGACGCACTGCTTTTAGGCTCGGCGGAGTGGTTTCAGCCCTGACGCACTGCTTTTAGGCTCGGCGGAGTGGTTTCAGCCCCGACGGAGGGGTTTCACGCTTGGCGCAGTGGTTTTAATGTCGGAGGAGTGGTTTTAGCCCTGGTGGAACGCTTTCAGCCCCGATTGAGTGGTTTTGGCCCTGGTGGAGTGGTTTCAGCCCCGACGCAGTGGTTTCAGGCTTGGCACAGTGGTTTCAGCACTGCTGGAGTGGTTTTGGCCCCAACGGAGTTATTTTGGGCCTGACGCAGTAGTTTCAGCCCCGACGCAGTGGTTTTAGGCTTGATGGAGTGGTTTCAGCCCCGACGCAGTCGTTTTAGCCCTGGCAGAGTGGTTTCAGCCCCAATGCAGTGCTTTTAGGCTCAGTGGAGTGGTTCTAGGCTCGGCGGAGTGGTTTTCCACCTGACGCAGTGGTTTTAGGCTTGGCGGAGTGGTTTCAGCCCTGACGCACTGCTTTTAGGCTCGGTGGAGTGGTTTCAGCCCCGACGGAGTGGTTTTCGGCCTGATGCAGTGGTTTTAGGTTTGATGGAGTGGTTTCAGCCCCGACGGAGTGGATTTGGCCCTGGCGCAGTGGTTTCAGCCCCGATGCAGTGCTTTTAGGCTCGGCGGAGGGGTTTTAAGGTCAGACGAGTGGTTTTGGCCTCGGCGGAGTGCTTTCAACCCCGACAGAGTGCTTTTCGGCTTCACGGAGGGGTTTCAGCCCCGACACAGTGCTTTTCGGCTTCACGGAGGGGTTTCAGCCCCGACACAGTGCTTTTCGGCTTCACGGAGGGGTTTCAGCCCCGACACAGTGCTTTTCAGCTTCACGGAGGGGTTTCAGCCCCGACACAGTGCTTTTCGGCTTCACGGAGGGGTTTCAGCCCCGACGGAGCGGTTTCAGCACTGGCGGAGTGGTTTTGGCCCCGACGGAGTTGTTTTCGGCTCGGCGGAGTGGTTTTAGGCCTGACGCAGTGGTTTCAGGCTCGGCGGAGTCGTTTCAGGCCTGACACAGTGGTTTCAGGCTCGGCGGAGTGCTTTTAGGCTTGGCGTAGTGGTTTTAATGTCAAAGGAGGGGTTTTAGCCCTGGTGGAACGCTTTCAGGTTTTGGCCCTGCTGGAGTGCTTTCCGGCCTGACGCAGTGGTTTACAGCCTGACGGAGCAGTTTCCGCCCCAGCACAGTGGTTTCAGCCCCGACGGAGGGGTTTTAGGCTCGGCGGAGTGGTTCCAGCCCCGACACAGTGCTTTTAGGCTCGGCGGACTGGTTTTAAGGTCAGACGAGTCGTTTTGGCCCTGGCAGAGTGGTTTCAGCCCCGACGCAGTGGTTTTTGGCTCAGCAGAGTGGTTTCAGCCCCGACAGAGTGCTTTTCGGCTTCACAGAGGGGTTTCAGCCCCGACGGAGCGGTTTCAGCACTGGTGGAGTGGTTTCAGCCCCGACGGAGTTGTTTTAGGCTCGGCGGAGTGGTTTCAGGCTTGGTGGAGTGCTTTTCGGCTTGGTGGAGTGGTTTCAGGTCTGACGCAGTGGTTTCAGCACTGGTGGAGCGGTTTCAGGCCCGACGGAGTGGTTTTCGGCTTGATGGAGTGGTTTTAGGCTTGACGGAGTGGTTTTAAGGTGAGCTGGGTGGTTTTTGGCCTGGCGGAGTGGTTTCAGCCCCAACCCAGTGGTTTTTGGCCTAACGCAGTGGTTTCAGCCCCGACGGAGTGGTTTTCGGCTTCGCAGAGTGGTTTCAGGCCCGACGGAGTGGTTTTCGACCCCATGGAGTGGTTTTCGGCTCGGCGGAGTGGTTTAGGCCCCGACGGAGTGGTTTCCGCCCCGACGGAGTGGTTTCAGGCTTGGCGGAGTGATTTCAGGTCCAACACAGTGGTTTTCGGCTTGATGGAGTGGTTTTCGGCTTGACGGAGTGGTTTTAAGGTGAGCTGGGTGGTTTTCGGCCTGGAGGAGTGGTTTCAGCCCCAACCCAGTGGTTTTTGGCCTAACGCAGTGGTTTCAGCCCCGACGGAGTGGTTTTCGGCTTCGCAGAGTGGTTTCAGCCCCGACGCAGTGGTTTTTGGCCTGGCAGAGTGGTTTCAGCCCCGACGCAGTGGTTTTCGGCCTGGCAGAGTGGTTTCAGCCCCGACGCAGTGGTTTTCGGCTCGGCGGAGTGGTGTCAGCCCCGACAGAGTGCTTCCAGCCCTGACGCAGTGCTTTTCGGCTTGGTGGAGTGTTTTCAGCCCCGACGGAGTGCTTTTCGACACCATGGAGTGGTTTTAGGCTTGGCAGAGTGGTTTCAGCCCCGACGGAGTGGTTTCAGGCTCGGCGGAGTGGTTTCAGCCCCGACGGAGTGGTTTTCGGCTCAGCGGAGTGGTTTCAGCCCCGACGGACTGGTTTTCGTCTTGGCGGAGTGGTTTCAGCCCCAACACAGTGGTTTTAGGCTCAGTGGAGTGATTTCGGCCCCAACGGAGTGGTTTTAGGCTCAGTGGAGTGATTTCGGCCCCGACGGAGTGGTTTTCGGCTCGGCGCAGTGGTTTTAATATCGGCGGAGTGTTTTTGGCCCTGGTGGAGTCCTTTTCGGCCTGACGCAGCAATTTCCACCCCGACAGAGTGGTTTTGGTCCTGGCACAGTGGTTTCCGCCCCGACGCAGTGGATTTAGGCTCGGTGGAGTGGTTTCCGCCCCAACGCAGTGGTTTTCGGCTTGATGGAGCGGTTTCAGCCCCGACGGAGTACTTTTCGGCTTGATGGAGCGGTTTCAGCCCCGACGCAGTGGTTTTAGGCTTGGCGGAGTGGTTTTAAGGTCAGCCGAGTGGTTTTAGCCCTGGCAGAGTGGTTTCAGCCCTGATGCAGTGGTTTTCGGCTTTGTGGAGTGGTTTCAGCCCTGACGCAGTGGTTTTAGGCTTGGCGGAGTGGTTTTAATGTTGGCAGAGTGTTTTTGGCCCTGGCGGACTGGTTTCAGCCGCGACGCAGTGGTTTCAGCACTGGTGGAGTGGTTTTGGCCCCGACGCAGTGGCTTTAGGCTTGGTGGAGTGGTCGCAGCCCCAACGGAGTGGTTTTCGGCCTGGCGGAGTGGTTTCAGCCCCGACGCAGTGGTTTTCGGCTTGGCGGAGGGGTTTCAGCCCCAACACACTGGTTTTCGGCTCAGCGGAGTGGTTTCAGCCCCAACACAGTGGTTTTAGCCTCGGCGGAGTGGTTTTAGGCCTTGCGGAGTCGTTTTGGCACCGAAGGAGTGGTTTAAGGCTTGGCGGAGTGCTTTCGTCCCCAGCGCAGTTTTTTTAGGCTTGATGGAGTGGTTTTAGGCTTCAATGAGTGGTTTTAAGGTCGGCCAAGTGGTTTTCGGCTCGGCGGAGTGGTTTCAGCCCCGACAGACTGGTTTTAGGCTTGATGGAGTGGTTTCAGCCCCAACGGAGTGGTTTTAGGCTCAGTGGAGTGATTTTGGCCAAGACGGAGTCGTTTTTGGCTCGGCGCAGTGGTTTTAATATCGGCAGAGTGTTTTTGGCCCTGGTGGAGTCCTCATCGGCCTGACGGAGCAATTTCCACCCCGCCGGAGTGCTTTTCTGCTTGGTGGAGTGCTTTCAACCCCAACGGAGTGCTTTTCTGCTTGGTGGAGTGCTTTCAGCCCCAACGCAGTGGTTTTAGGCTCGGCGGAGTGGTGTCAGCCCCGACGCAGTGGTTTTCGGCTTGGCGGAGTGGTTTCAGCCCCGATGCAGTGGTTTTCGGCTAGGCGGAGTGGTTTCAGCCCCGACGCAGTGGTTTCAGGCTCGGCGGAGTGGTTTCAGGCCTGATGCAGTGGTTTCAGGCTCGGCGGAGTTGTTTCAGCCCCGACGCAGTGCTTTTAGGCTTGGCGTAGTGGTTTTAATGTCGACGGGGTGGTTTTAGCCCTGGTGGAACGCTTTCAGCCCCGCTTGAGTGGTTTTGGCCCTGGTGGAGTGGTTTCAGCCCCGACGCAGTGGTTTTGGCCCTGGCGCAGTGGTTTCCGCCCCGACGGAGTGATTTTAGGCTTGGTGGAGTGGTTTCAGCCCCGAAGGAGAGGTTTTAGGCTCGGCGGAGTGGTTCCAGCCCTGACGGAATGGTTTTAATGTCAGCGGTGTGGTTTTGGCCCTGGCGGAGTGGTTTTCCACCTGATGCAGTGGTTTTAGGCTCGGCGGAGTGGTTTCAGCCCTGACGCACTGCTTTTAGGCTCGGCGGAGTGGTTTCAGCCCTGACGCACTGCTTTTAGGCTCGGCGGAGTGGTTTCAGCCCTGACGCACTGCTTTTAGGCTCGGCGGAGTGGTTTCAGCCCTGACGCACTGCTTTTAGGCTCGGCGGAGTGGTTTCAGCCCCGACGGAGGGGTTTCACGCTTGGCGCAGTGGTTTTAATGTCGGAGGAGTGGTTTTAGCCCTGGTGGAACGCTTTCAGCCCCGATTGAGTGGTTTTGGCCCTGGTGGAGTGGTTTCAGCCCCGACGCAGTGGTTTCAGGCTTGGCACAGTGGTTTCAGCACTGCTGGAGTGGTTTTGGCCCCAACGGAGTTATTTTGGGCCTGACGCAGTAGTTTCAGCCCCGACGCAGTGGTTTTAGGCTTGATGGAGTGGTTTCAGCCCCGACGCAGTCGTTTTAGCCCTGGCAGAGTGGTTTCAGCCCCAATGCAGTGCTTTTAGGCTCAGTGGAGTGGTTCTAGGCTCGGCGGAGTGGTTTTCCACCTGACGCAGTGGTTTTAGGCTTGGCGGAGTGGTTTCAGCCCTGACGCACTGCTTTTAGGCTCGGTGGAGTGGTTTCAGCCCCGACGGAGTGGTTTTCGGCCTGATGCAGTGGTTTTAGGTTTGATGGAGTGGTTTCAGCCCCGACGGAGTGGATTTGGCCCTGGCGCAGTGGTTTCAGCCCCGATGCAGTGCTTTTAGGCTCGGCGGAGGGGTTTTAAGGTCAGACGAGTGGTTTTGGCCTCGGCGGAGTGCTTTCAACCCCGACAGAGTGCTTTTCGGCTTCACGGAGGGGTTTCAGCCCCGACACAGTGCTTTTCGGCTTCACGGAGGGGTTTCAGCCCCGACACAGTGCTTTTCGGCTTCACGGAGGGGTTTCAGCCCCGACGGAGCGGTTTCAGCACTGGTGGAGTGGTTTTGGCCCCGACGGAGTTGTTTTAGGCTCGGTGGAGTGGTTTTAGGCCTGACGCAGTGGTTTTGGCCCTGGCAGAGTGGTTTCAGCCCTGACGCAGTGGTTTCAGGCTCGGCGGAGTGGTTTCAGCCCTGACGGAGTGGTTTTAGGCTTGGCGTAGTGGTTTTAATGTCGACGGAGTGGTTTTAGCCCTGGTGGAACGCTTTCAGCCCCGATGCAGTCGTTTTGGCCCTGCTGGAGTGCTTTCCGGCCTGACGCAGTGGTTTACAGCCTGACGGAGCAGTTTCCGCCCCAGCACAGTGGTTTCAGCCCCGACGGAGGGGTTTTAGGCTCGGCGGAGTGGTTCCAGCCCCGACACAGTGCTTTTAGGCTCGGCGGACTGGTTTTAAGGTCAGACGAGTCGTTTTGGCCCTGGCAGAGTGGTTTCAGCCCCGACGCAGTGGTTTTTGGCTCAGCGGAGTGGTTTCAGCCCCGACAGAGTGCTTTTCGGCTTCACAGAGGGGTTTCAGCCCCGACGGAGCGGTTTCAGCACTGGTGGAGTGGTTTCAGCCCCGACGGAGTTGTTTTAGGCTCGGCGGAGTGGTTTCAGGCTTGGTGGAGTGCTTTTCGGCTTGGTGGAGTGGTTTCAGGTCTGACGCAGTGGTTTCAGCACTGGTGGAGCGGTTTCAGGCCCGACGGAGTGGTTTTCGGCTTGATGGAGTGGTTTTAGGCTTGACGGAGTGGTTTTAAGGTGAGCTGGGTGGTTTTCGGCCTGGCGGAGTGGTTTCAGCCCCAACCCAGTGGTTTTTGGCCTAACGCAGTGGTTTCAGCCCCGACGGAGTGGTTTTCGGCTTCGCAGAGTGGTTTCAGGCCCGACGGAGTGGTTTTCGACCCCATGGAGTGGTTTTCGGCTCGGCGGAGTGGTTTAGGCCCCGACGGAGTGGTTTCCGCCCCGACGGAGTGGTTTCAGGCTTGGCGGAGTGATTTCAGGTCCAACACAGTGGTTTTCGGCTTGATGGAGTGGTTTTAGGCTTGACGGAGTGGTTTTAAGGTGAGCTGGGTGGTTTTCGGCCTGGAGGAGTGGTTTCAGCCCCAACCCAGTGGTTTTTGGCCTAACGCAGTGGTTTCAGCCCCGACGGAGTGGTTTTCGGCTTCGCAGAGTGGTTTCAGCCCCGACGCAGTGGTTTTTGGCCTGGCAGAGTGGTTTCAGCCCCGACGCAGTGGTTTTCGGCCTGGCAGAGTGGTTTCAGCCCCGACGCAGTGGTTTTCGGCTCGGCGGAGTGGTGTCAGCCCCGACAGAGTGCTTCCAGCCCTGACGCAGTGCTTTTCGGCTTGGTGGAGTGTTTTCAGCCCCGACGGAGTGCTTTTCGACACCATGGAGTGGTTTTAGGCTTGGCAGAGTGGTTTCAGCCCCGACGGAGTGGTTTCAGGCTCGGCGGAGTGGTTTCAGCCCCGACGGAGTGGTTTTCGGCTCAGCGGAGTGGTTTCAGCCCCGACGGACTGGTTTTCGTCTTGGCGGAGTGGTTTCAGCCCCAACACAGTGGTTTTAGGCTCAGTGGAGTGATTTCGGCCCCAACGGAGTGGTTTTAGGCTCAGTGGAGTGATTTCGGCCCCGACGGAGTGGTTTTCGGCTCGGCGCAGTGGTTTTAATATCGGCGGAGTGTTTTTGGCCCTGGTGGAGTCCTTTCCGGCCTGAAGCAGCAATTTCCACCCCGACAGAGTGGTTTTGGTCCTGGCACAGTGGTTTCCGCCCCGACGCAGTGGATTTAGGCTCGGTGGAGTGGTTTCCGCCCCAACGCAGTGGTTTTCGGCTTGATGGAGCGGTTTCAGCCCCGACGGAGTACTTTTCGGCTTGATGGAGCGGTTTCAGCCCCGACGCAGTGGTTTTAGGCTTGGCGGAGTGGTTTTAAGGTCAGCCGAGTGGTTTTAGCCCTGGCAGAGTGGTTTCAGCCCTGATGCAGTGGTTTTCGGCTTTGTGGAGTGGTTTCAGCCCTGACGCAGTGGTTTTAGGCTTGGCGGAGTGGTTTTAATGTTGGCAGAGTGTTTTTGGCCCTGGCGGACTGGTTTCAGCCGCGACGCAGTGGTTTCAGCACTGGTGGAGTGGTTTTGGCCCCGACGCAGTGGCTTTAGGCTTGGTGGAGTGGTCGCAGCCCCAACGGAGTGGTTTTCGGCCTGGCGGAGTGGTTTCAGCCCCGACGCAGTGGTTTTCGGCTTGGCGGAGGGGTTTCAGCCCCAACACACTGGTTTTCGGCTCAGCGGAGTGGTTTCAGCCCCAACACAGTGGTTTTAGCCTCGGCAGAGTGGTTTTAGGCCTTGCGGAGTCGTTTTGGCACCGAAGGAGTGGTTTAAGGCTTGGCGGAGTGCTTTCGTCCCCAGCGCAGTTTTTTTAGGCTTGATGGAGTGGTTTTAGGCTTCAATGAGTGGTTTTAAGGTCGGCCAAGTGGTTTTCGGCTCGGCGGAGTGGTTTCAGCCCCGACAGACTGGTTTTAGGCTTGATGGAGTGGTTTCAGCCCCAACGGAGTGGTTTTAGGCTCAGTGGAGTGATTTTGGCCAAGACGGAGTCGTTTTTGGCTCGGCGCAGTGGTTTTAATATCGGCAGAGTGTTTTTGGCCCTGGTGGAGTCCTCATCGGCCTGACGGAGCAATTTCCACCCCGCCGGAGTGCTTTTCTGCTTGGTGGAGTGCTTTCAACCCCAACGGAGTGCTTTTCTGCTTGGTGGAGTGCTTTCAGCCCCAACGCAGTGGTTTTAGGCTCGGCGGAGTGGTGTCAGCCCCGACGCAGTGGTTTTCGGCTTGGCGGAGTGGTTTCAGCC
Source organism: Struthio camelus (assembly GCF_040807025.1). Lineage (NCBI taxonomy): Eukaryota > Metazoa > Chordata > Aves > Struthioniformes > Struthionidae > Struthio > Struthio camelus. The sequence continues at coordinate 6,979,013 of NC_090946.1, read as the reverse complement.
CCGATGCAGTGGTTTTCGGCTAGGCGGAGTGGTTTCAGCCCCGACGCAGTGGTTTCAGGCTCGGCGGAGTGGTTTCAGGCCTGATGCAGTGGTTTCAGGCTCGGCGGAGTTGTTTCAGCCCCGACGCAGTGCTTTTAGGCTTGGCGTAGTGGTTTTAATGTCGACGGGGTGGTTTTAGCCCTGGTGGAACGCTTTCAGCCCCGCTTGAGTGGTTTTGGCCCTGGTGGAGTGGTTTCAGCCCCGACGCAGTGGTTTTGGCCCTGGCGCAGTGGTTTCCGCCCCGACGGAGTGATTTTAGGCTTGGTGGAGTGGTTTCAGCCCCGAAGGAGAGGTTTTCGGCTCGGCGGAGTGGTTCCAGCCCTGACGGAATGGTTTTAATGTCAGCGGTGTGGTTTTGGCCCTGGCGGAGTGGTTTTCCACCTGATGCAGTGGTTTTAGGCTCGGCGGAGTGGTTTCAGCCCTGACGCACTGCTTTTAGGCTCGGCGGAGTGGTTTCAGCCCTGACGCACTGCTTTTAGGCTCGGCGGAGTGGTTTCAGCCCTGACGCACTGCTTTTAGGCTCGGCGGAGTGGTTTCAGCCCCGACGGAGGGGTTTCACGCTTGGCGCAGTGGTTTTAATGTCGGAGGAGTGGTTTTAGCCCTGGTGGAACGCTTTCAGCCCCGATTGAGTGGTTTTGGCCCTGGTGGAGTGGTTTCAGCCCCGACGCAGTGGTTTCAGGCTTGGCACAGTGGTTTCAGCACTGCTGGAGTGGTTTTGGCCCCAACGGAGTTATTTTGGGCCTGACGCAGTAGTTTCAGCCCCGACGCAGTGGTTTTAGGCTTGATGGAGTGGTTTCAGCCCCGACGCAGTCGTTTTAGCCCTGGCAGAGTGGTTTCAGCCCCAATGCAGTGCTTTTAGGCTCAGTGGAGTGGTTCTAGGCTCGGCGGAGTGGTTTTCCACCTGACGCAGTGGTTTTAGGCTTGGCGGAGTGGTTTCAGCCCTGACGCACTGCTTTTAGGCTCGGTGGAGTGGTTTCAGCCCCGACGGAGTGGTTTTCGGCCTGATGCAGTGGTTTTAGGTTTGATGGAGTGGTTTCAGCCCCGACGGAGTGGATTTGGCCCTGGCGCAGTGGTTTCAGCCCCGATGCAGTGCTTTTAGGCTCGGCGGAGGGGTTTTAAGGTCAGACGAGTGGTTTTGGCCTCGGCGGAGTGCTTTCAACCCCGACAGAGTGCTTTTCGGCTTCACGGAGGGGTTTCAGCCCCGACACAGTGCTTTTCGGCTTCACGGAGGGGTTTCAGCCCCGACACAGTGCTTTTCGGCTTCACGGAGGGGTTTCAGCCCCGACACAGTGCTTTTCAGCTTCACGGAGGGGTTTCAGCCCCGACACAGTGCTTTTCGGCTTCACGGAGCGGTTTCAGCCCCGACGGAGCGGTTTCAGCACTGGCGGAGTGGTTTTGGCCCCGACGGAGTTGTTTTCGGCTCGGCGGAGTGGTTTTAGGCCTGACGCAGTGGTTTCAGGCTCGGCGGAGTCGTTTCAGGCCTGACACAGTGGTTTCAGGCTCGGCGGAGTGCTTTTAGGCTTGGCGTAGTGGTTTTAATGTCAAAGGAGGGGTTTTAGCCCTGGTGGAACGCTTTCAGGTTTTGGCCCTGCTGGAGTGCTTTCCGGCCTGACGCAGTGGTTTACAGCCTGACGGAGCAGTTTCCGCCCCAGCACAGTGGTTTCAGCCCCGACGGAGGGGTTTTAGGCTCGGCGGAGTGGTTCCAGCCCCGACACAGTGCTTTTAGGCTCGGCGGACTGGTTTTAAGGTCAGACGAGTCGTTTTGGCCCTGGCAGAGTGGTTTCAGCCCCGACGCAGTGGTTTTTGGCTCAGCAGAGTGGTTTCAGCCCCGACAGAGTGCTTTTCGGCTTCACAGAGGGGTTTCAGCCCCGACGGAGCGGTTTCAGCACTGGTGGAGTGGTTTCAGCCCCGACGGAGTTGTTTTAGGCTCGGCGGAGTGGTTTCAGGCTTGGTGGAGTGCTTTTCGGCTTGGTGGAGTGGTTTCAGGTCTGACGCAGTGGTTTCAGCACTGGTGGAGCGGTTTCAGGCCCGACGGAGTGGTTTTCGGCTTGATGGAGTGGTTTTAGGCTTGACGGAGTGGTTTTAAGGTGAGCTGGGTGGTTTTTGGCCTGGCGGAGTGGTTTCAGCCCCAACCCAGTGGTTTTTGGCCTAACGCAGTGGTTTCAGCCCCGACGGAGTGGTTTTCGGCTTCGCAGAGTGGTTTCAGGCCCGACGGAGTGGTTTTCGACCCCATGGAGTGGTTTTCGGCTCGGCGGAGTGGTTTAGGCCCCGACGGAGTGGTTTCCGCCCCGACGGAGTGGTTTCAGGCTTGGCGGAGTGATTTCAGGTCCAACACAGTGGTTTTCGGCTTGATGGAGTGGTTTTCGGCTTGACGGAGTGGTTTTAAGGTGAGCTGGGTGGTTTTCGGCCTGGAGGAGTGGTTTCAGCCCCAACCCAGTGGTTTTTGGCCTAACGCAGTGGTTTCAGCCCCGACGGAGTGGTTTTCGGCTTCGCAGAGTGGTTTCAGCCCCGACGCAGTGGTTTTTGGCCTGGCAGAGTGGTTTCAGCCCCGACGCAGTGGTTTTCGGCCTGGCAGAGTGGTTTCAGCCCCGACGCAGTGGTTTTCGGCTCGGCGGAGTGGTGTCAGCCCCGACAGAGTGCTTCCAGCCCTGACGCAGTGCTTTTCGGCTTGGTGGAGTGTTTTCAGCCCCGACGGAGTGCTTTTCGACACCATGGAGTGGTTTTAGGCTTGGCAGAGTGGTTTCAGCCCCGACGGAGTGGTTTCAGGCTCGGCGGAGTGGTTTCAGCCCCGACGGAGTGGTTTTCGGCTCAGCGGAGTGGTTTCAGCCCCGACGGACTGGTTTTCGTCTTGGCGGAGTGGTTTCAGCCCCAACACAGTGGTTTTAGGCTCAGTGGAGTGATTTCGGCCCCAACGGAGTGGTTTTAGGCTCAGTGGAGTGATTTCGGCCCCGACGGAGTGGTTTTCGGCTCGGCGCAGTGGTTTTAATATCGGCGGAGTGTTTTTGGCCCTGGTGGAGTCCTTTTCGGCCTGACGCAGCAATTTCCACCCCGACAGAGTGGTTTTGGTCCTGGCACAGTGGTTTCCGCCCCGACGCAGTGGATTTAGGCTCGGTGGAGTGGTTTCCGCCCCAACGCAGTGGTTTTCGGCTTGATGGAGCGGTTTCAGCCCCGACGGAGTACTTTTCGGCTTGATGGAGCGGTTTCAGCCCCGACGCAGTGGTTTTAGGCTTGGCGGAGTGGTTTTAAGGTCAGCCGAGTGGTTTTAGCCCTGGCAGAGTGGTTTCAGCCCTGATGCAGTGGTTTTCGGCTTTGTGGAGTGGTTTCAGCCCTGACGCAGTGGTTTTAGGCTTGGCGGAGTGGTTTTAATGTTGGCAGAGTGTTTTTGGCCCTGGCGGACTGGTTTCAGCCGCGACGCAGTGGTTTCAGCACTGGTGGAGTGGTTTTGGCCCCGACGCAGTGGCTTTAGGCTTGGTGGAGTGGTCGCAGCCCCAACGGAGTGGTTTTCGGCCTGGCGGAGTGGTTTCAGCCCCGACGCAGTGGTTTTCGGCTTGGCGGAGGGGTTTCAGCCCCAACACACTGGTTTTCGGCTCAGCGGAGTGGTTTCAGCCCCAACACAGTGGTTTTAGCCTCGGCAGAGTGGTTTTAGGCCTTGCGGAGTCGTTTTGGCACCGAAGGAGTGGTTTAAGGCTTGGCGGAGTGCTTTCGTCCCCAGCGCAGTTTTTTTAGGCTTGATGGAGTGGTTTTAGGCTTCAATGAGTGGTTTTAAGGTCGGCCAAGTGGTTTTCGGCTCGGCGGAGTGGTTTCAGCCCCGACAGACTGGTTTTAGGCTTGATGGAGTGGTTTCAGCCCCAACGGAGTGGTTTTAGGCTCAGTGGAGTGATTTTGGCCAAGACGGAGTCGTTTTTGGCTCGGCGCAGTGGTTTTAATATCGGCAGAGTGTTTTTGGCCCTGGTGGAGTCCTCATCGGCCTGACGGAGCAATTTCCACCCCGCCGGAGTGCTTTTCTGCTTGGTGGAGTGCTTTCAACCCCAACGGAGTGCTTTTCTGCTTGGTGGAGTGCTTTCAGCCCCAACGCAGTGGTTTTAGGCTCGGCGGAGTGGTGTCAGCCCCGACGCAGTGGTTTTCGGCTTGGCGGAGTGGTTTCAGCCCCGATGCAGTGGTTTTCGGCTAGGCGGAGTGGTTTCAGCCCCGACGCAGTGGTTTCAGGCTCGGCGGAGTGGTTTCAGGCCTGATGCAGTGGTTTCAGGCTCGGCGGAGTTGTTTCAGCCCCGACGCAGTGCTTTTAGGCTTGGCGTAGTGGTTTTAATGTCGACGGGGTGGTTTTAGCCCTGGTGGAACGCTTTCAGCCCCGCTTGAGTGGTTTTGGCCCTGGTGGAGTGGTTTCAGCCCCGACGCAGTGGTTTTGGCCCTGGCGCAGTGGTTTCCGCCCCGACGGAGTGATTTTAGGCTTGGTGGAGTGGTTTCAGCCCCGAAGGAGAGGTTTTAGGCTCGGCGGAGTGGTTCCAGCCCTGACGGAATGGTTTTAATGTCAGCGGTGTGGTTTTGGCCCTGGCGGAGTGGTTTTCCACCTGATGCAGTGGTTTTAGGCTCGGCGGAGTGGTTTCAGCCCTGACGCACTGCTTTTAGGCTCGGCGGAGTGGTTTCAGCCCTGACGCACTGCTTTTAGGCTCGGCGGAGTGGTTTCAGCCCTGACGCACTGCTTTTAGGCTCGGCGGAGTGGTTTCAGCCCCGACGGAGGGGTTTCACGCTTGGTGCAGTGGTTTTAATGTCGGCGGAGTGGTTTTAGCCCTGGTGGAACGCTTTCAGCCCCGATTGAGTGGTTTTGGCCCTGGTGGAGTGGTTTCAGCCCCGACGCAGTGGTTTCAGGCTTGGCACAGTGGTTTCAGCACTGCTGGAGTGGTTTTGGCCCCGACGGAGTTATTTTGGGCCTGACGCAGTAGTTTCAGCCCCGACGCAGTGGTTTTAGGCTTGATGGAGTGGTTTCAGCCCCGACGCAGTCGTTTTAGCCCTGACAGAGTGGTTTCAGCCCCAATGCAGTGCTTTTAGGCTCAGTGGAGTGGTTCTAGGCTCGGCGGAGTGGTTTTCCACCTGACGCAGTGGTTTTAGGCTTGGCGGAGTGGTTTTCCACCTGACGCAGTGGTTTTAGGCTTGGCGGAGTGGTTTCAGCCCCGACGCACTGCTTTTAGGCTCGGTGGAGTGGTTTCAGCCCCGACGGAGTGGTTTTCGGCCTGATGCAGTGGTTTTAGGTTTGATGGAGTGGTTTCAGCCCCGACGGAGTGGATTTGGCCCTGGCGCAGTGGTTTCAGCCCCGATGCAGTGCTTTTAGGCTCGGCGGAGGGGTTTTAAGGTCAGACGAGTGGTTTTGGCCTCGGCGGAGTGCTTTCAACCCCGACAGAGTGCTTTTCGGCTTCACGGAGGGGTTTCAGCCCCGACACAGTGCTTTTCGGCTTCACGGAGGGGTTTCAGCCCCGACACAGTGCTTTTCGGCTTCACGGAGGGGTTTCAGCCCCGACGGAGCGGTTTCAGCACTGGTGGAGTGGTTTTGGCCCCGACGGAGTTGTTTTCGGCTCGGCGGAGTGGTTTTGGCCCTGGCGGAGTGGTTTCAGGCTCGGCGGAGTGCTTTTAGGCTTGGCGTAGTGGTTTTAATGTCGACGGAGTGGTTTTAGCCCTGGTGGAACGCTTTCAGGTTTTGGCCCTGCTGGAGTGCTTTCCGGCCTGACGCAGTGGTTTACAGCCTGATGGAGCAGTTTCCGCCCCAGCACAGTGGTTTCAGCCCCGACAGAGTGGTTTCAGCCCCGACGGAGTGGTTTTCGGCCTGATGCAGTGGTTTTAGGTTTGATGGAGTGGTTTCAGCCCCGACGGAGTGGATTTGGCCCTGGCGCAGTGGTTTCAGCCCCGATGCAGTGCTTTTCGGCTTCACGGAGCGGTTTCAGCCCCGACACAGTGCTTTTCGGCTTCACGGAGGGGTTTCAGCCCCGACACAGTGCTTTTCGGCTTCACGGAGCGGTTTAAGCCCCGACACAGTGCTTTTCGGCTTCACGGAGGGGTTTCAGCCCCGACACAGTGCTTTTCGGCTTCACGGAGCGGTTTCAGCCCCGACACAGTGCTTTTCGGCTTCACGGAGCGGTTTCAGCCCCGACACAGTGCTTTTCGGCTTCACGGAGCGGTTTCAGCCCCGACACAGTGCTTTTCGGCTTCACGGAGCGGTTTCAGCCCCGACACAGTGCTTTTCGGCTTCACGGAGCGGTTTCAGCCCCGACACAGTGCTTTTCGGCTTCACGGAGCGGTTTCAGCCCCGACGGAGCGGTTTCAGCACTGGTGGAGTGGTTTTGGCCCCGACGGAGTTGTTTTCGGCTCGGCGGAGTGGTTTTAGGCCTGACGCAGTGGTTTCAGGCTCGGCGGAGTGGTTTCAGGCCTGACGGAGTGGTTTCAGGCTCGGCGGAGTGGTTTCAGCCCTGACGGAGTGGTTTTAGGCTTGGCGTAGTGGTTTTAATGTCGACGGAGTGGTTTTAGCCCTGGTGGAACGCTTTCAGCCCCGACGCAGTCGTTTTGGCCCTGCTGGAGTGCTTTCCGGCCTGACGCAGTGGTTTACAGCCTGACGGAGCAGTTTCCGCCCCAGCACAGTGGTTTCCGCCCCGACGGAGGGGTTTTAGGCTCGGCAGAGTGGTTCCAGCCCTGACGGAATGGTTTTAATGTCAGCGGAGGGGTTTCGGCCCTGGCGGAGTGGTTTTCCACCTGACGCAGTGGTTTTAGGCTTGGCGGAGTGGTTTCAGCCCTGTCGCACTGCCTTTAGGCTCGGCGGAGTGGTTTCTGCCCCGGCGGTGTGGTTTTAGGCTTGATGTAGTGGTTTTACTGTCGGAGGAGTGGTTTTGGCCCTGGCACAGTGGTTTCGGCCCCGACGGAATGGTTTCAGCCCCGACGGAGTGGTTTTCGGCCTGATGCAGTGGTTTTCGGCCTGATGCAGTGGTTTCGGCCCCGACGGAGCGGTTTCGGCCCCGACGGAGCGGTTTCGGCCCTGACGGAGCGGTTTCGGCCCCGACGGAGCGGTTTGGGCCCCGACGGAGCGGTTTGGGCCCCGACGGAGCAGTTTCGGCCCCGACGCAGTGCTTTTAGGCTTGATGGAGTGGTTTTAAGGTCAGCCGAGTGGTTTTGGCCGTGGCGGAGTGGTTTCAGCCCCGACGCAGTGGTTTCAGGCTTGGCGCAGTGGTTTCAGCACTGCTGGAGTGGTTTTGGCCCCGACGGAGTTATTTTGGGCCTGACGCAGTAGTTTCAGCCCCGACGCAGTGGTTTTAGGCTTGATGGAGTGGTTTCAGCCCCGACGCAGTCGTTTTAGCCCTGGCAGAGTGGTTTCAGCCCCAATGCAGTGCTTTTAGGCTCAGTGGAGTGGTTCTAGGCTCGGCGGAGTGGTTTTCCACCTGACGCAGTGGTTTTAGGCTTGGCGGAGTGGTTTCAGCCCCGACGCACTGCTTTTAGGCTCGGTGGAGTGGTTTCAGCCCCGACGGAGTGGATTTGGCCCTGGCGCAGTGGTTTCAGCCCCGATGCAGTGCTTTTAGGCTCGGCGGAGGGGTTTTAAGGTCAGACGAGTGGTTTTGGCCTCGGCGGAGTGCTTTCAGCCCCGACACAGTGCTTTTCGGCTTCACGGAGGGGTTTCAGCCCCGACACAGTGCTTTTCGGCTTCACGGAGGGGTTTCAGCCCCGACACAGTGCTTTTCGGCTTCACGGAGGGGTTTCAGCCCCGACACAGTGCTTTTCGGCTTCACGGAGGGGTTTCAGCCCCGACACAGTGCTTTTCGGCTTCACGGAGGGGTTTCAGCCCCGACACAGTGCTTTTCGGCTTCACGGAGGGGTTTCAGCCCCGACACAGTGCTTTTCGGCTTCACGGAGCGGTTTCAGCCCCGACGGAGCGGTTTCAGCACTGGTGGAGTGGTTTTGGCCCCGACGGAGTTGTTTTCGGCTCGGCGGAGTGGTTTTAGGCCTGACGCAGTGGTTTCAGGCTCGGCGGAGTCGTTTCAGGCCTGACACAGTGGTTTCAGGCTCGGCGGAGTGCTTTTAGGCTTGGTGCAGTGGTTTTAATGTCGACGGAGTGGTTTTAGCCCTCGTGGAACGCTTTCAGGTTTTGGCCCTGCTGGAGTGCTTTCCGGCCTGACGCAGTGGTTTACAGCCTGACGGAGCAGTTTCCGCCCCAGCACAGTGGTTTCAGCCCCGACAGAGTGGTTTTAGGCTCGGCGGAGTGGTTTCAGCCCCGACGGAGTGGTTTTAGGCTTGATGTAGTGGTTTTACTGTCGGAGGAGTGGTTTTGGCCCTGGAACAGTGGTTTCAGCCCCGACGGAGTGGTTTCAGCCCCGACGGAGTGGTTTCAGCCCCGACGCAGTGGTTTCAGCTCCGACGCAGTGGTTTCAGCCCCGACGCAGTGGTTTCAGCCCCGACGCAGTGGTTTCAGCCCCGACGCAGTGGTTTCAGCCCCGACGCAGTGGTTTCAGCCCCGACGCAGTGGTTTCAGCCCCGACGCAGTGGTTTTCGACCTCATGGAGTAGTTTAAGGCTCGGCCCAGTGGTTTTGGCCCCGACGGAGTTGTTTTAGGCTCGGCGGAGTGGTTTAGGCCCCCAAGGAGTGCTTTCGGCCCCCAAGGAGTGGTTTCAGGCTTGGCGGAGTGATTTCAGCCCCAACACAGTGGTTTTCGGCTCGGCGGAGTGGTTTTAGGCTTGACGGAGTGGTTTTAAGGTGAGCTGGGTGGTTTTCAGCCTGGCGGAGTGGTTTCAGCCCCAACACAGTGGTTTTCATCTTGGCGGAGTGGTTTCAGCCCCGACGCAGTGGTTTTCATCTTGGCGCAGTGGTTTTAATATCGGCGGAGTGGTTTTAGGCTTGACGGAGTGGTTTTAAGGTGAGCTGGGTGGTTTTCAGCCTGGCGGAGTGGTTTCAGCCCCAACACAGTGGTTTTCATCTTGGCGGAGTGGTTTCAGCCCCGACGCAGTGGTTTTCATCTTGGCGCAGTGGTTTTAATATCGGCGGAGTGTTTTTGGCCCTGGTGGAGTCCTTTTCGGCCTGACGCAGCAATTTCCACCCCGACGGAGTGGTTTTGGTCCTGGCACAGTGGTTTCCGCCCCGACGGAGTGGTTTTAGGCTCGGCGCAGTTGTTTCCGCCCCAACGCAGTGGTTTTCGGCTCGGCGGAGTGGTTTCAGCCCCGACGCAGTGGTTTTCGGCTCGGCAGAGTGGTTTCAGCACTGGTGGAGTGGTTTCAGCCTCGACGGAGTGGTTTCAGGCTTAATGGAGTGGTTTCAGCCCTGATGCAGTGGTTTTAGGCTCAGCGGAGTGGTTTCAGCCCCGACAGAGTGCTTTTCGGCTCGGCGGAGTCGTTTCAGCCACCACGGAGTGGTTTTCGGCTTGATGGAGTGGTTTCAGCCCCGACGCAGTGGTTTTAGGCTTGGCAGAGCGGCTTTAACGTCAGCCGAGTGGTTTTGGCCGATGCACTGGTTTTGGCCCCGACGCAGTGGTTTTAAGGTGAGCCGAGTGGTTTTCGGCTTGGCGGAGTGGTTTCAGCCCCGACGCAGTGGTTTTCGGCTTGGCAGAGTCGTTTCTGCCCCGACGCAGTTGTTTTTGAACTGTCGCAGTGGCTTTAGGCTTTGTGGAGTGGTTTCTGCCCCGACGGAGTGCTTTTAGACTCGGTGCAGTGGTTTTTGGCCCCGACACAGTGGTTTTTGGCCCCGACGGAGTGTTTTTCCGCCTGACACAGTGGTTTCAGCCCCAACGGAGTGGTTTTCCACTGATGGATTTTTTTTACGCTTGGCGCAATCGTTTTGGCCCTGACAGTGTTTTTTTATGCTCGGCAGAGTGGTTTAGGTCTCCGAGTGGTTTTCGCCCCGACGGAGTCGTTTCAGTCCCGACACAGTGGTTTTAGGCTTGACTGAGTGGTTTTAGGCTTGACTGAGTGGTTTTCGGGCTCACGGAGTGGTTTTAGGCTCGGCAGAGTGGTTTAAGTCCTGATGGAGTGGTTTCAGCCCCGGCCGAGTTTTCTCCCTAGCCCACCAGGCCCGGCAGCAGCCCGTACCATGTCTCCCCAGTCCCCACGCCTGGCACCAGGCTCCATCAGCCCCCCCACGCCCCGCACCACACTGCCCCTGCCCCCCAGCCCTCGCATCAGCACGGCCAACCTCCACTCTCCAGGCAGCAGGCAACATGGCAATGCAGCTCTACAGCCCAACACGTCCCACACCCAGCCACAGCCTCTTCCTCTGCTTCCCACCTCACCTCAAGCCACCTCTGCCCTCAGCGGCCCTGCCAGCACCAGCACCTCCAGCGCCGCCTCCACCTCTCCGGCACCCGCTCTCCACAGGCTCCACACGCCGCCTTTCCCCCTCCAAGCGCTCCGCTTCACCGCACCGCCTGCCAAAACCAAGCACAACAAGGCCACGCGCAGCTTTCCTAGGGACCCTCTCGCACGGCCGGGCCTTTCCGTGGACAGCAGCCCCCCGACCCGCGCCTCCTCCAGCCTCGCCGCCCTCGCCGACACCCCGCCTCGCGCAGCCCACCCCCTCGGGCCTCGCGGGACACCCCAGCGCCTCGGGGGCAGCGCTCCTCCGCAACGCACCCTCCCGCCTCGCTTGGCGGCACCCTGCGCACAGCCCAACCTGCTCCCAGCACTTGGCCTTCGGCACCGGCCGCTCCAGGCCCGCGCCAGCCACCGCCGCTTCCTGCCTGCCCTGCCCGCAGCCCCTGCCCTGCCCGCGCACGGCGCCTGCCCTCCCCGCTGCCCTCTGCCGCCAGCCACAGCCGACCGCCCTGCTCTCCTGGCCGCCTCGCCCAGGGCCACCAACCCCCAAGCCCAGCAGCTCCAGGCCCACTTGTTTTGCCAGGGGCCCCTCGGCCCGCTCTCGCCCTTCGCCCCCACCAGAGCCGCAGCTCGGCCGAGGCGCCCGAGCGGCCCGGGCGGGCACAAGGGGTGGACGGGGTCGAGGGGACAGCGAGGGCGACACTGAGGGGGGACAGCGGGGACCGCGTCCCTGGCGCCGGCAGGCCCGGACCCGGACCCGCCACCCGCCCGCTCGGCGGCGCCCACGGCCGCCATCTCCGGCCTCTCTCCGCTCCCTCCCGCCCTCCGCCCGGGCCGCCGCGGGGATTGGCCGGCCGGGCCAGCTGCCTCTCGGCCATTGGAGGGCGCCTGCGCGCCGCCCGCCGCTGATTGGCGCCCCGCTCCCGCCTCTGGCCGGGCGGAAGGGTGTGGTCGGCGGCGAAGATGGCGGCGGGGTGGCTGGCTGTGGGGGGGCGCCTGGCGGCGAAGATGGCGGAGCGGAAGGGGAGGGCTCCCCATCCCGCCCCGTCCGGCCCCGCGGCGCGGCGCAGTTGGAGAGCGGCAGGCTGCGGGACACGCGGTGGGTCGTGGCGCAGCCGGGCGGGCAGGGCTCGGGGGCGGTAGCGGCAGGGGAAGGGGGCGGGGGGCGGCGAAGGGGCTTTTCGGGGCCCGAAGGGCGGCGGCGCCTGCGCCGGGAGGCTGCGCGAAGGTGCTGGCGGCTGCGGGGCTGGTGCTGGTGCTGGTGCTGGTGCTGGGAGGCGGCGGGGTCGGTGCCGGGCGGGCCGGGGAGGGTTTGCGGCGGCCGGTCGGGCGGGGCCGGGGCCGGGGCCGGGGCCGAGCGGGGCTTCGGTGTCGCCCGGCGCCCGGCTGAGGAGGCCGGTGCGTCGCCGCTGGACGGGGGAGCGTTTGCGTCCGCCGCCTGCTCGCCCGGCGCCTGGGGAAGGGAGCTGAAGGGCGGCAGGGAAAGGGGTGGGGGAAGTAGGAGCAGGGTCGGAGGCGGGGCGGGGCGGGGGGGTGGGAGCGCGGGGCGTTTGCGGGGCGCTGGGCGGGAGGCGGCGGCGGCGGGAGGCTGGAGAGCGAGGCGGGGCGGGGGGCGGGCGGCGAGGAGCTGCTGAGCTCGGGCAGGCGGAGCGCGGAGCGGAGCGGGCGAGGAGGAGAGCGGGCAGAAGGGCGAGGTGGGGAGGGCGGGGCGGGGGCAGGAGGCGGCCTGGGGGCTGCTGGGGCGGGGCGGGGGCGGCGTGAGCGTGTGTGGCCTGGCTCCAGCTCGCCTGTCCTGTGGGTGGTGTTGAAGTGGTGTTTGTGTGCGCCGGAGACAGAGCTGGGTAAGCTGGAGCGAGAGGTGGGTTTTCCAGCTAGTCACCTTTAGCGGTGGCTGGTGCGTCGAGCTCTGAAGGTCGACACAGCGCGACTGGTGCGTGCTAGCAGTGTTGCCTCTTGTGTGTGTACTTCTGTGATGGGGGTGTGTTGGTTTGAACTGTGCCTGATGACATTGTTTGAGCTCGGTTGCCTGGTGGGAGTTGAGGAGCAGCAGTGGAGTGGGTGCTTTCAGCTGATGTGATGTTTGGTGTTGAGGGGAGTAGTGATGGCAGAGAGGTGTGTGCCTTGGGCAAGGCTTTGCATGGATGCTGGTGAAAGGAAGGGACTGGCTAAGTGTTTGCAGCTTATAACGAATGGCTGAAACTGGCTCTGTCAGGGTGCTGCCTAGGATTGCTCCAAGAGCTCTTGCAGCGTGTCTTGTTCATGCCTGGGTGTATGTTGCTCCCTCGAGTGCAGTAGTGAGCAGGAGTTTGTGGGAGAGGGTGTGCAAGTACATGTGGTGGAAGATGCCTTTGGACTAGGTGTCAAAGGAGGTGAGCTGAAGTGATGGGGAAGGTGTCTGGGGGGGCTGCTTTTCAGCTGGTGGACTTGAAATGGGTGGAGCTGAGAGGGAGCTGGGTCAGGTGCATTTGTTTAGTGGGGGGGGGGGGAAGGGAGGTTCTGGGTGAAGGCAGTGGAGTAGTTGTGGTTGCCCTGTGGCTGTGTCTGGAAGTGAGGGGTGGGCAGTGGTGCTTGGCCTATGGGAGTTGAGAGGCTTATTCCTGATGTGGGGTCATGTTACTTTGTCTGTTGGGGGGTTTTTTTGTGGGGGGATGGGGGGGATTGAACCTGGTTTGATTACTGTTGTGTGTTCCCTGATAGAGGGGAAGTAAGGCCAGGCTAGAGAGAGGGTTTGTGCTAGAACTAGTTTTCTGGAAGACCCTTCTGAAGTTGAACTTTGTGTGCCTGCCCAAGAAAGTGGAGGCAATGTGTTTACTGCTGAAGGCCAAGAAGTTAGGCAATGACTAAGGGGAGTCTTTTTGTGTTGTTGCTTGCACCTGGTGTGTCTAGGTCATGTTTTGTGTTTGTGATCCTTGCAGAACTGTGTTTTGTAGGAGGAAGGTTTTGGGTGGAAAGGGTTGAGGGGAGCAGCTGATTTTCCTGGAAGGTTAAGAGAAGATGTGTAGCAACTTGTGTCCATTTGGGAAGTTGCAGTAGGGGACCAGTTTGGACTGGCTTAAACTTGCTGCTTGTTTGGGTGTGAAATGGATCTTTCACTTGAGGTCTTGGGAGTAGAGTAGCTTTCCATTGCGATATTGGTGGAATGAAGGTCTCTAGATCTGCTGCTTTTGAGCATGACTTGCTAATAGGCAAGCAAGCTGGCTTGTGTTTGACACATTACCCACTAACACAGTGGGTGATGCAAATATGTTGTGTTTGTTAGCTATGGGCTCCTTGTATGGGAAGGAGGAGTGAAAAGGGAAGCAATGCTGAAGCAGTTGCTTGTGTTTTCCGAGGAAAACCTGAATGGAATATTGGCGACTGTTAGTCAGTGTTCATAACTTGGAGCAGATTATGTGCGGTTTGGGCTTGGAATGTGGAAATGGCCTGAAAAAGGGTGTGTTAGGCATTGTGGATGAAAGGCAGAGATCTGGAATGGTTAAAATGCGTTTACCCTTTATGATGTTAGAGGAACTCTTTTGCTGTTAGGTGTTTCCTGTCTCCTGTGCCATTGTGGAGTTTCACTGGGGTTTGCTGGGCGAGATCCTGTGAGAGTTGGCTCTGTCTCAGCCAATGACTAGCAGCTGCATGTACTATTCTTGTTCTGAGTCAATGCAGGCTATCATCAGGATTTAGAGCTGCTGAAATGGTAAAGGAACTAGTATTGTAGCTAGGCAACAATTTTTTTTTTTCCTCTTGGCTTTTTTAATGTGACAGGAACTATTTAGACTTTGTTTGGAAAGACAGGACTGTTGTCTCCTGGTGTTACTTGAGTATACTGGCCTGTGTAAAAGCAGTAACTTTAAGATATTGCCCAGTGCTGTCATTGTTGAACAGAAATCAGTTTTAGCGAGTCACAAATGAAATACTTGCCCTCGATGTTTTTTAGTGGTTTCACCTGTGGTTCTAGTGAAGTAAGAGCTGCCAAACATTGCTCTGTAGTAAACATTTGGATTGCCCTAAGGTAGAAGAAAAAGTTTCAGGACTGGCTTTAAAAAGGGGGTCAAGGTTCTTGGAGATCTGTAGGCGTGTGACCTGGTGTAACATGAGATGCTTCTCCTGTTTGGACACTAGCAGATGTTGGTTTTGGAATTGTGATTCCTGGGGAAGTCAACTGCTAGCAAGAGAGGTGTGTGGCTATATCACTGGCAGAACTTGAGCTACTTTGAGTTTTCTATAGCTGAAGGTCTCTGTTGTGGGTTAGAGGTTTCTCTATAGCTTTTATAGTGTAGAGAAACTAAAATGTTTCCCTTTTTTTTTTTTTCCCTCCTCTCTTCCTGCTCTCCTAATGGTAGTGGAAGTACAAAGTTTGTATGACCCAAGACCCCAAGGTAGCATATTGGGTTTGTCATGGGGCAGTAAATGCAGGAGGATTTGCCTGACAAGTGTGAGCTTCTCAGAGCAGTGTTTGGCTAGTAGGTAGGTTGGAAGCAGTTTCTAAATGACATGTTAGTAGATGTGGGAGAGTAGGGAAGTAGTGCTGTAGACTCTCAGGCCTTGAAGTGACCTGACTGAAGCCTTAAAGCACAGTTGCTGCCTTAGTGGTTGTAAGCTGTGAGTTACCCATGTAAAGCATGGTTCGTGGTGGTGGTGGTTGTAGTTGTTGTCTCATTTCCATTGGCTAGCAGTTATGAAACCTAAGTGGCTTTACCTGTAGGGAGGGAGAAAAGAAAAGAAAGGATGTTGAGGGCTGAGCCTTGCTTTTTGAACTGCTGCCTTGTTGCATGCACGTATCGTCTTAAAGTAGAGTTTTGTAGCAGCTTCTGAAGATGATGCGTGGGAGAGAGGACATGGAGGTGTGAAGCCTTATTAATGGGCTAGAGAGGTTGCAGGTGCCTCATGCATGACTTGCCACTTGATGCTCAGGTTCATTGGATGTAATAGACATAATAGCATGTTGTTGTAGTTCTAGGCATTTGTGCAGGCTTTCTGGAAGAAATGACTGTGCCTGAAAGCAGACTAGTGACATGCCTGCGTTTCACCTTAGTTCTGCCTGAATGCTCTCTCTTGGTTTACAACTTGTGTAGTGTTTGTTTGTAATGTCAGCAAGGGCTTGATAGAAATTCCTCGTTTCTGCTGGTCTCTAGGGGTCAGTTGTTGAGCAGGACAAAATAAAATTAAAAAAAAAAAAGCAGGTGTTTGGGGCTAGAAGAACTTTCCTTCAGCAGGGGATCAGTCCTTCAGTGAGTAGTAGTGTGAAAGTGAGTGCTGGTTGAAGGGTATGGATGTTGCATGAGAGTAGCTTTGTCAGGGAGGGGGTACAAGGTGAGGTTCGCTAGAGTCTTAACAGCAGCTACCAGTAGTTATTTTTGTCCAGGAGAGAGTTTCCTGCTTTCCTGTGGGGGTTTTATTCTTCATATTCTGCTGGAAATTATTTTGGTACCAAAAAAAAAAAAAAAAAAGGACTAACTTCTGCAATACTGTGGCTTCCTGGTGAAACTCTGTTGGAGATGTATATGGTGCTGGTATGAGTGCATGAGGAGGTGAGGACTAGATGGCAGGATGGTTCTTATCAGTTCAGAGAGTTGTGTGCAGGGTGCCAATTGTATTAGAGCAGGTAAATATTTGCAGGAAAGGCAGAAGAGGGAAATATTGGCTGTTATCAAGCTAGCATCTGGGATTGCCTGGCTAGTCAGTGTAGCTGGTGAACGTAAGTAGTGGAAATATACTTGGGTGGACTTGAGGCTGAGCATGTGCATAGGTACGCATT
The DNA here is from genome assembly GCF_040807025.1 of Struthio camelus. Classification (NCBI taxonomy): domain Eukaryota; kingdom Metazoa; phylum Chordata; class Aves; order Struthioniformes; family Struthionidae; genus Struthio; species Struthio camelus. The sequence continues at coordinate 6,962,960 of NC_090946.1, read as the reverse complement.
GCCAATTAGGCTTTATTTTGTGCCCCCCCCCTGTGGAACAGGGTTGCGTTTAGGACGTGAGTACTTTCCCATGCAAATCTAATGATTTTTTGTACTGGCTGCTGTAATGATGCTTCTTGAAGAAGGTTGTATTGAGTAGGCAGGACTGGAGAGAGTTGAGTGTGAGTGATCTTTTGCCCTTTGCTTGATAAGAGAGTTGATTTCCCAGGTAGGCCTCCTCAGCTTGGTGCAGTGAAATGTTAGGAGAAGTGGAGCATAACAATTTGAGAAGTGCTTTGAGATGCCTACCTCGGTTCCTGTGCGTGTCTTTGGTGCCTGTCGAAGGTGGGAGATGAACATTAGAGCAGAAGGCATCTGTCCGTGTAGCTGCTCCTGCAGTGGTCTGAGGCAGGAGTGCTTGTCACTGTGAATGGATGTAGGAAGCCTCTTTTGCCCTCCAGCTTTGTCTGAAGTGCCACTATGAATCTGCAGGCTAGTAATTGTAAATCAGAGGCAACGTGTGTATTGTGTTAGTAGGTGGAGACTTAATAAAAGCTTCGTGCTGTGCCTTTACCTGTCTAATTGGGGAATGGTTCCACCGAGGTGTATAAAGTGGAGCCTGAAACTTGCCTTGCCTTGCCTTGCTGGAAGCTGGAGGCAAAGGCTAGAGAGGTCCAGGCTGCAGGATTATGGAGGATGGAGGAGCTGCAGGAGCTGCTGAGCCTTCAGCCAGGAATGTGTGCTGGAGGAAATGGAGTTTCCTCAGCATGAGGGTCATCAGTGTTTTCTTTTGGTGGGAAAAATGCAGTGGGTGATCCGTTGGCCGTAGAGGGGTGGCCAGGAGGAACGGGGTCGGTTTTGAGGAAGGTGGCTCCCGTTTAGTAGTTTTAGTAAGGCATAGCTAAACAAGAGATTTGAAAAGCATAGAGTGCTGTGAGTTTGGCACTGGAAGTTAATGCCATGCTGTCGAGTTGTTTAATTCTCGGGATGCTGATGTTTCAGCTTCAGTAGCCTGACCTGTCCTTCAGAGAGGAAGTGGTGATTTTTCCCCACCACTAAATGCAGGGAGCGTTTATGTGCAGCCTTCCGATGACTCTTTGTTCCCTCCTAGCATGTTAGTGTGGCCAAGACTGACGTTTTAAGCTAGAAGACTAGACTATAAAATAAGAGAGTAACTAGGAAAGGTTCCTTATGCGCAGGGAATCCGATAGCTTGCTTTTTAAAATGATGCCCTAGTTTGAGGCATCTGTCCTCGAAGCCACTGCAAGGAATTGTAAGTGTGACTTGGCGCATTAATTGCTATACCAGCTTTCTTTTACTGTAGCAGGATTTTGAGGTAAGCCTGGTGAACCTTCTGAGTGGCTCCTTCCCAGCTCTGTTTGTTTCAGTTATCCTGAAAGACCTGAAGCTCTCGGGTTAAGGAACGTTTAACGTCTCTTTGTGGGACCGTGTTTATTCACTGCAAGGCTAGTTGGGGAGTAATGTGAGAAGCTCGACTCGAGATGCTGAAATGCCAAGCGTTGGGCAGAATTGGTATGCTTTGGAGTCCGCAAGATGGCTTCCCTCTGTTCCACGTGTGACCTGTCCTGAGTCTACCCTAAGTGATGTCCTTCTCTGAAATGTAATCTCTAGGTGTGAATTATTTTTTTCTTACAGCCCAGTTTGTGAGTTGTGCTGCTGCTGCTTGGATGACCTTTGAGAATGTTTGTAGTGCTGCCATGCAATAGAGTTAGCATGTGTGCTTTGCTGTATTTCTACTTGTATGTGCTTATTGTCCATGGATGTCTTTGCAGTGTGGCAGAGTAGCCAGCTTTAGAAACTGAGGAGTGCAGAGATCATTGGATATGCTGTTGATGCTCAAGCTTCTGTCGGTGAAGTCCAGTTGCCCAGCTACTTGTTGATGCTCGTTGCATGAACTTATCAGAAGAAGCAGTTGTGGATCTCTTTGGGGGGAAAAAAAGGATGGTAAGATGATGTGGCCAATCATGTTGAGAGTTTTGTTTGTTATGATATGAATGTCTATTAGGTAACAGTACTTTTCAAATGTTGTAGTTTTGGCAGTAGTGTGTTGGGGATGTGTGAGCTCAGCAGGGGGAGCGTAGCACCAGACTGATCTGTTGCATCGACCCTTGAGTAACTGATGGGAAGAGTCTGTAGTGCTGTTCCATATGTTTCATTCATTCCAATGGAGGATTGGTCCGTGTGGGACAACTGGGCGTGGGACCGCCAGCACCTGAGGCAAAAGAAGAGGGGAACCCCGCAAAGAGTGACTCTGGCCATAGTAGGCGCCAGTATCCCGCGCAATGTACCCACAGCAACCGCTCCACCCTATACCCCTTTGCTCTCACCTCCTAGAGATTTATCTGTCACTTGCTCTCTCTCTCTTTCTCCTACTTCTACTCTGCCAGCTGCTGGACTCTCCCCTAGGGGTCCCAATGTTTTACCTAATCTGGCAGCGTTATAGCTGGGCGTAGCAGGGGGAGCTCCCCCACCCGTTCCAGTGCTGCCTGTATTTACTAAGCAAGGCTGGAGCCCGAGTGATTTAGCATTGCAGGGAAGCAAGAAGCCCGGGTTGAGGGAAGACGCGGGAAGGTGTGCTCAGCTATTTTCTAATATGTGCACGGGGCAGTAGTATCGCCAGTTCTTGATGGAGGTATGGAGTGAACGCAAGTCCCTTCTCAGAAGAGTGGGCTCGGTGGCAAGGAGCAGAATTGGGAAGCTGCTGAAGAATACCTGAAGGTAACTAGGGGCCACACAAGGGATAGACAAGGGAGAGGCATTCTCGGCAAGAGGTATCTGTTTAGAAGCTGCATATCCAGAAAGGGAGACTAGGAGTAGAAAGGAGCAGGAGCTAAAGACAGAACTGGAAGGTAGGAAGGCAGCTGAGTTGTTGTTGCCTTTGACAACTGAACAGCTGCAGAATACCCGCCCAGGCAACTCCCTGCATGGGCCGAATTCATGCATGGCAAGGTTAAGCCCAGGCATGAAAAGGGCTGGGACCGATCTAACAGCTAAAAAAGGGAACCTGAAGCCCCGGGGGGAAGAGCTCATAGGGTGAGACCAGTGATATAGGCACCCCCTGGGAATAGGAACTAAGTCAAAGGGAAATAAGCCTCCAGACCCGTGAACAGGATATCGGGAACTGAGCAATGGGCTGTGGAGGAAAGCCTCAGGATTCAAGGTGGGCCTACTGGCGTTGTCTGGAGTGTGCTTGAAGCATCCCAGAAACAAGAGAATGGCCAAAGGTGTGGGGGGGTGTACTTTGACTCCTCCAGTGCCAGCTCCCAGAGAGAGAGACCTCCCCTAGGGAGGAATTGCAGGGCATGAAAGAAAAAAGAAAAGAGGAAAAAAATGAAAAAAGGGGAAAACCCCAAGCAATGCCCAGAAGGCAATTGGGTCTGCCTGTTGGGCAAGGGGAGGCTTATGAGTGGAGAAGTGATAATGGCCCATGTATCTAGATTGCAGTTGGTCCTCAGGGACAATTGGTGAAGTTGTAATAGATACAGGAGCACAAATGTCAATACTGACCCCACAAGGTGCCTAGGAGCTGGGTGTGTGACCCGGAGGGCAGAGAGTTAGAATTACTGGTGTGAAGGGAGCGAGTGTTGTGTGCCAAACTGCCAAGGGTTAATTCATGGCTCCCGGGCAAGAGGCGCATGTTGACTACTTGCTTTTTTGGAATATATTTGAACTTTTGATGTTTTAAAGGGATGAACGTGGTGCCTGCCGGCTGGTGGTGTGTGTTCCTTCAGCTCAAACATGGGTACTAAGCCCCGTAGAAAGAGGGAGGCTGTAGTGTGTGTACTTTGCCCAGCCCTGCGCTCTCCGATTGAGAAATCGCTGACGGACAACAGTAGCCGGTCTCTGCTGCGGCGCGCAATGGGATTTCTGAAGCCAGAGCTGATTTGGAGAAAGGACAAATGATCTCCAAAGCCCACTCCCCATATGACCCGCCTCTGTGGCCAGTTGGGAAAGCAGAGGGGAAGTGGCGTTTGGGAATGAGTTATCAGGGCCCCCTTAACAGCTGCTGGACCAAATAGTGCAGAGTTAACAGCTCTATTACAAGCAGCTGCACGCCCCTGGATGGTGGCGCTAGCCAGGAAGGAGATGTTCTTTCTGGTCCCCTTGCAGGAAGAGGATAAAGAGGAGTTGGCCTTCCCTGGGGAGGGAATGCAATATACCTTTACCAGACCCCCCCCCACCCCCCCCCAAGGAGGGGGACAAGCATTCCCCCACGATTGCTCCTGCTGCCCTTGCTGAACTTTGTACAGACAGTCGCACTGCCTCCAGATGGGAAACTGCACCAATAGAGAGATGATGTTCTGATGGGAGGACCTTCCCCTGAGAAAGTGTGTGTGGGGGGGTGGAAGCAGCAGCAGCAGCAGTGTGGCAAGCACTACAGAAAGCAGAAATTGAGGTTCCACCTGAAAATGGTCAGGGACCAAGGAGGGGAGTCAAATGTTTAGGTCCTTGGTGGATAGTGGGCAGTGCAGGGATTCCTCCAGACGCGTCCAGAAAAATGAGAGAGCTGCAAATGGCCCAACCAAGGAAGGAGGTTGCAACAGTTGATGGGAGCTTGAGGCTCCTGGAGGAAGCGTGTGCCTGGGTTTTCTCTTAGTGCTTGTCCATTATGTTTGCCCTTATGGGAAGGCAAACCCTGGGGGTGGAAATGAGAACACAAAGAGGCGGTCCAAACTGGAACGGAAGAAATGGAAAGCATATCAGTCATTGGGACCAGTACGCCCCCGTGACCCTACTAGAGCCGAATGGGGTTTTGCAGAGCGTGCTACTTGATGTGTAACCTGTTCCAAACTGGCCCCGATCATGACTGAGAGCATTTCTGAGCCTGAGTACGTGTTTGAATCGGATTGTAGATGGGTGCAGCTGCACACTTCTGACTTCATGTCAGAGTCCAATGCTCTGGGTTTTTTTTAATATTCCACATGTGGAGGGTTTAATGCTTAATAGGAAGTGTACTTATTTGAATTGTGTTGAAGTCGCACAGGATTTTGATTGAGCGCAGTGTCCCAGCAGTGCACTGAAAGAACAATATACGCTTAGCAGAGCACAGCAATTGCAATATCCAGTTGAATCCCAGCATCAGTCTCCTGACCGGTCTCTAGAATATCCTCGTTGTCGCGACACCGAGTGTGTCCAGTGGCCAGGAAGGAAAATGGGGGTTGAAAGCAGCTCAAGCCTGCTGCTCTCTTCAGAGTTCCTTTGTTCCTTGTTGGGTTTGTAGACGTCATGTTGGGCTGAACCACGTATACGCTCCCCATCCTCGCCTGGCTGAGTAGTTTATAGCCAGGAGGTCTCCAGTGCCGAGTCTGCGTCCCATCCCTTATCGCTTCAGGCCTGCACTTCTCTAAGTTGTACTCTGTGCCTTTGCTTCTCAAAGCCACTGCTGTTGTCCTGGGCCTATATTTCAGTGTGTTGAGAGTCATCAATAGCTGCCTGTACCTAGAAGGAGTGGGCCAGGCAGTTACAGGAGGAGTGTTTACACTTAGCTGATGTAGGCAGTTTGTCTAGAACAAAGGCATCTTGCAGTGTCCTTTGTTGTTGAGGTGATGTTAGCTCCTTGGCCAAAACTATGGTAAATCACTCCATCCTCTCCTGTGAGCCCTAAAGGGCGCAGAGTCTCTGCTTCTCTTGACAGCATTCCTCCCGTGTATTGGGGGGGGGGGGAAGATCCTCTGACCCCTGGTCATCCTTCACAGGTCGGCTCCAAGCTGTGTGATAAGTAAAGCAGCTAACTTTCTTTGTGCCTTCTCCTTTGGAAGGCGTTGTGGAGGAATTTTGGGAAAGGGGGCAGTAGTGAGATGGTAATAGGTGCAGTGAAATTTGAGTGCTACTAGTAGAAAGTATTCCGATGAGATTTCTCTCACCCATACAAGGATATTGGTGGTGATTAGCCCTAAAGCGAAAAGGAATAGTGTTATCCTCTAGTGTACGTGAGTACTAAGGCCAAAAAGTAATGCAAGCGAGTTCCTGGAACTGAGCTCTCTCAGCCAAACGTGCCCCATTGGGTAGAATTTTCTAGTAAGAAATAATCCAACTTTCTTTGTTTCAGGACTTCTTCCCTGGGGGGGGTGGGGGGGGGGGAAAACGGGCGTATTCTCTCCTGTTTGCTAAGGAGGCAGCACTGGAAGAGATATTGTGACCTAGTACCCAGCCATGCTTTGAGACTTCTCTCTTGGTAGAGAAGCTTTGCTTAGTGTGCTGGCACCCTCAGTCCTTCTTCCAGGATACATGTTAACGAGCAGAAAACAAGCTCTCTGTATTCATTTCAAGTTGTTTGTCTTGGTTTCTGGGTGTGTATTTGTATGTATGTCTCTAGCTGAATACCCTCTGCAGTGATGTGTCTGAAACGTCAGCTAAGGAGTTGTCCTTGTAGGGGCTAGGTCCTGGAAACATGCATTGGAAGCCCTAAAAGTGGCAGTGGTTGGAGACATCTGTAAATAAGCCTACTTTGAGAGGGGCTGATGATGGCAGAAGCATAATAAACATCTAAGCTAACATTTGAAAATGTTGAGCCTAAGATTCTCTTCCCTAGTGTTGGAAACCAACCTTGATTAGCTTGTGTTTGTTGTTGAAGATAGTCTACACATCAGCAAGGAGGTAGCTTTTGAAGAGCTGTGTTGTCTTGCCCTCAGCTTTCCAGGTAGCAGTGAAGGTAAGAGGCTAATAGTAGATCAGCTATGGTTCAACAAGGTCAGCATGACCAGTTCACCTGCTCCTGCGGCCCCTTTTTGGAAAAAGTCCTTCTACAATTCGTTGCCAGCTTCTCCTCTCCAGCGTTGAGGCAGAGGCCAGCTGGAGAAAGATGCTCTTGCATGTCCTAAGGTGAGGGGGACCCCCTTAGAACAGGGACTGACCCTGTGGGAGGACGTTTCCACTAGGATCTGCCTTGGTTGCCCTCCATCTCAGCATGGAGCGCTTGAGGCAACAAATGGGCAATGCCAGGGCCTGTGCGCTGTAGGCCATAGTGCTAGAAAAGGTGTGGAGCTGCATCTCAGACCCCAGAGACCCTTTGACGGGACAGGTAAGCCCTGCAGAGCGCGAGGCCTGCTCTTGCTCCACCACGTCTCTGGAGAGAGCAGGGGACGCGAAAGCTTTTCTTCTCCTTGCCTCTTGGTTTTGCACCCCAGCAGAGTAGCTGGCGCTTTGTGGCAAAGACACTGTGTGTGTGTGTGTGTGTGAGTGTGTTCCGGCGGGAAGAGTGCGTGTCCTAGCTCTCGGGATGATCCTGATTCCTTCAGGGCCTGAGTTTTCTGCCGTTTAGTTTCCACCAAGAAAAGATCCCGACATGTGGTGAAGAGGCAGGGCTGCTGCTTTGGGGAAAGTGTAGCAGTGCTATGGAAACAGTTTGAGCCTAGGTTTCCAAGGAGCAGAGTCTCGCACAGGTCTAGCAGCAAAAGGAATTGATTATTTGTTGGTGGTAGAGCAAAGCAAGAGCTTGAGGTGGATGCCTCTAAGGAGGGACCCCGAACAAAGAGATTCTTTACAGTCTTATTTTCCTGCCTGCCAGGGAAGGTCTCGTTCAGTTTCTACTGAGTTGGTGGTCTCTCTCTTTCTGATTGGTCTTGGCCTACATCCCGGGCTGGTTGCCATGTCCTTGTCTTCCATGGTCCCTTGTCCTCTCAGAGGTGAACCACCACCCAGGTGCATCCCGTCTGGTCTCCTGCATGCATCCTGTTGTATGTCCTCATTAGGTAGTTGTGTGTCCTCATTAGCTGATTTGAACTGACCTTGTGGTTTTGTGGTCAGCAATGATTCTCGAGTTTGTTGACAGTTGGGCCTGGAGGCTTGCAGGCTTCATTTATTTGAGATGCTAGTGCTAAGCAAGGGTTAGACTTGTGCTAAGCTAGTTACCATCTGAGTTACCATGTCCTTCTCTAACAAGCACAGGGTGGCCTGGCAGTGGCAGAGAGGCCAGGAAGCCCCCAGAGTTCCTTGCACGCTCCGGTGGCGGCCATGGGCCGAGCAGGCCAGGCTCAGAAGTGAGCAGAGGTGCAGCAGCAAAGGCTGCTGTGTCTTAGAGGCCGCTGCCACCTCTGCCACTTGTTCCTGATCCAGGAGGAGAGGGTTCCTTGGCTGGCTCTGGCTGGAGACTTTGTCCTTGAAGCTCTCAGGATCAGGATGGTTTGGGCCACCAGCGAACAAGTGGAGGGCCTGGCTCTCTTCTGCAAGGTTTCAAGGGCTGAAAGAGCAAGGACCAGAGCAGAGATCAACCCCCCCCCCCTGGATCTGTGCAGACCCCAGGCTTCCCCTCCCCTGCTGCCAGGGCCGGTCCCACCTAGCTCTTCCCATGGCCAGGAGGAAGTGGGGGGACAAATGGCTCAGCTGCAAGTGCCTGGCCAGGAATGTCCCAAGGGCCCCTGAAGTCTCTCTCTCTCCTCTCCCCCCAAGGCCCCTGCTGCGCAAGGGGAGCAGAGCAGTGGGGTGGGGTGCTCACTGCCCAGGGTGTGTCTTCCTCCCCGTCAGCCCTGGCTGACCTGCCACTGCCCTCACTCACCCTTGCAAATGTGCTGCAGCTCCTCCTCATCCTGCTCCCTCATCTGCCGTCCAATGAGCCCTAGGCACACACAGAGCCTGTCACAAATCCCGCTCGCCAGCGCACTGCCAGCAGCAGAGCTCCTTCCCAGCCCTGCTGGCGTGGCCGTGGGCCCTGCTCTGTGCAGGCAGAGCTGACTGCAGGGTGCTCTCCAGAGCGTAACACTCAAGGAGGCTGTAAGGGACTGACCAAGGCTCCCGCTATTCCCACTGGTGTGGACAAGGCTGGGAGAAGGTGACATGGAGCTGCCAGGCACGGGGCTTCCTGCACGGGGCAGGTGGGGCTGTGGCAGCCCCGGGGCTGGTTGTGGCTGCCAGCCCAAAAGCCAGGGCTGGGGCCAAGCTGCCCTGGGACAGAGAGGGACCCCAGCAGGGGTTGTGGCTCACCAAGGAACCTCACGGCTTCCTCTTGCAAGGGCTCCTGCGGGCTCTGCAGGTAGCGCAGGCTCTGGCGCAGGTATTCCGCTCTGTTGTTCTCCTTTGCCAGCTGGGGAGAGCACAAGGGTTGGTGGTTGGTGCCGAGCCTCCCCACTCAGCTGGCCAGCACCTCCACCTAGGAGCAGTCTCCCCTTCCTTCCCCTGCCAGGGCGTTCACGGTGCCCGGCCAGGAGGCACGTAGCGCTCGGGTTTGGAGGGAGCAGAGGCCACAGTGCTGCCCAGGGATGGTGAGGTGCCAGGTGGGCTGGAGTTGCCTGAGCATGCCAGAGGTGAGTGAGGGGCACAGCTGCCTGCACTATACATTGGGCCTGGAGGGGCCCAGGCCTTATGCAGGCTGGGTGCTTTGGGGCTGTGCTTACCAGGTACTCGCTGATGCGCCTTGTCTGTCCTGTCTCGGTGAGGTAGGTGAGCTGCTGCCATTTCAGGAACTTGGCAGCGCCCAGGAGGGCTTCCTGAGAGGCCTGCACAGCAGCAGAGAGTGAGAGATGCCACCGTGGCCCAAGGGAGGAGATCCTGTGCCCCCATCCTTGCGGTGAGGCTCAGAGCCTTTCTTAGCCCGTGGTGGGAAGATGCCGCAGCTGGGCACCAAGGCTGCTACTGGGTTCAGTGCCCCAGGCAGAGATGTGAGGCAACCACCATCTCAGGTGCCACATGCTGCCAGGGCAGCAGGACAGAGATGGCCAAGAGGTGCTGAGCTGTAGCCAAAGCCAGGAGGAGGCTGAAGTGCTGCAGTCCCAGAGATGCCAGTGCAGGACTCGGGCAGAAGAGCCTCCCCTGGGGCTTCCCAGCGTGGTGCTGGGCTCCCTGTCCTGCTCAGTTGCTGTTGCCTCATGGCCAGGCTCCAGAGCTTGGTAGCTGGGATGCAGGGCTGGTTCTCTGCCCTGATTGCAAGTGTCTGTGTCTCTGCCCTCCCCAGGCAGGGGGAGGCTGGGCAATGTTCTGGCTCTCGCAACCCCTTGAGGGTGCTGCACCCCTCTGCAGGGGCCAAGTGCCCTGGCCATGGGTAGGGTGAACTCTGTTGCTGTGGTGGTCATGCCTTAGAGAGCTGGGGCGTGCCCCAGCCCAGACACCTGTGTGTCCCCTGGGCAGAGCGTGGTGGGGCGGGAGGGGAGGAGGGCCGTGATGGGGAGAGCATAACCCTGGCTTTTTGACTCCTGCAGGGACAGCTGGGAAGCCTGTGGGGCCTCGAGTGCTTAGGCTGTTTTGGCCATGGATGGCTGCCGAGCCTTGTTGGAGCAGGTAGAGGAGCTCTGGGAAATGGCCAGCTTCTCTGGGCCTGCCGGGGCTCTTGCTATGGCTCGCACTGGTGGAGGGCTGTAGGGAGGGAGCGGGGCTGTGAGGGGACCTCAGCTCTCTGTCCATCTGTGCAGGAAGAGGCATGGCAGGAGGATGAAGGCAGGGCAGTGGGTGGCTTGGTAGAGACAGGGAGGAGGCTCTGTGCCCTGCTCAGGGCCTCCGGAGGTTGGGCCTCAAGGTAACACCCATTCAAAGGGAGCGACTGCCGGCAGCCTTTGCTCTTGATGCTGAGGCCCAGCCAAGGTGGGGAGGGGGTCAGCATTGCCCTCCTGCAATGACTGGTCAGGTTCGAAATCCACACCTGGGCCACGCTCTGGACCTGGTCGTGCAAGTGGAAGAGGAGGAGGAGCAGGCTCCTCTGCACTTGCTTCCTCATCAGTTTTCTTGTGGTGCCCGCTACCATTGTCATCATATCTTTCAGGAGGTTGATGGAGAGGTTTCTGACGCAGCCGGACTCCTGGTGGGAAGGAAGAGGAGAGGAGCTCAGCCCTGGCTGCTCCAAAACCACGATGGGCAAGGGGCTCAATGTGGCTGGAGCAGCCTGGGCTGGCCATCCGCATCAGATCCTGGGGGACCCAGCGGGTGCCCGACTGTCCCCCGAGCCTTACATCATCGAAGAGTGGCAAGAGTTTCTCAGCCAGCTGCGGAACGATGAGGCTGGCCCTCTGCCCGTCCAGGAGATGGATCATGCTGCTGAGCAGAGCTAGGGCCTTCTCGCGGATGTCCGTGTCTGCGTCCTGCAGGCTCTCCATGAGGGCTGGCACCAGGGCCTGCATTTTCCTTGCCTGTGGGAAAGGCAACTTCCTTCAGCACAGCATTCTCGTGACTGAGGTGGTTTGGAGGTGGCTTGCTTGGTGCAGGGCCAGGGTCTGGGTCTGCTGCCGGCACCAGTGCCTTTCTCCTTGTGCAGCAGAGCCAGGGCCCTGTCCCAAAGGACTCCCAAAGTGGGCAGAGGAAGAGGACAGCTCCTGAGTTGTAAGCTACTGAGTTACCCAGCCCCTCCTGCCCAGCCCCAGGCCCCTGGCATGGCTTCAGCTGGCTGTCCCCGCTCGCTCACCATCTCGGGTCTCTCCCACAGCCTGAGGAGGCCCCTGAACACCAGCCTGCGCATCACCGAGCTCTGGCTTTGCAGGTATCTCAGGAAGAGGTTCAGGATGTGATGGTCCTCTCCTCTGAGGTCAGCACAGCCCAGCAGCTGAAACACACACAGCAGTGGCAGACTGACAAAGCTGGCAGGACTCCCCATATCCTGCAGTGCTGGATCCAACCACCAGCTGAGGGCAAGGCCACCAGACCCGGGCAAGGCAGCAGTGGTTGGGAGAGCCCCTGTGGCCCTGTCCTGTGCCTCAGGGCACGCTGTGCAGCTAGCTCGCTTGTTCCTCCAGGCCTGGCCACCAGCTGCAGCCTTTTCCTGTCATGCCTCTGAGGAGCAGTTGAGTAGGCACAAAGCAGATAGATAGGAAATACAGGTAGTGGCAAGCGTTCCCCCACCGGAAATGGACCGAGGTACTGCTCGGAGTGCACCCACCACCCTGCTCCGTTCATTGCCACCCACGGTGCGGTGGTGGGCACAAGAGAGCAGAGTGGTTTGAGGCACCCCAGAGATGCACCGCTGGCCGCTGAGCTCACCTCGACGAGGAAAGCCATAGCAGGGATCTCATGGGAGGGCTTCTCCCTGCTGAGCAGCTCTAGCAGGTGGTGGAAGATGTAGGCACGCTGGGGCCTGGGGGCCTTCCTCATCTCTCTGGCAGGGGGAAGAAGGTAGTGTTGGCCTTGAGCAGGGCAGGCCAACCTCTTGTGGGATGGCACTGCCCAGTCTAGGTGTTCTCCCACAGGCCAGGCCAGGCAGGGTGAGGCCATGTTTGTGCTCAGCTCCAGCAGGCAGCAGCATTTGCTCCTGGAGGTGTGGTGTCTTGCCACCCCAGCTTGCCATTAGAAAGGCAGTGCCCAACATGAGGAGGCTCGTTTTGGTGGAGGAGGCTGGAGAAGCTCCCTTCCTGCCCTGAAGTCTGCCTTGCAGCACAGCCCATGTCCTGCCCACTGTGGAGTCATGCCCCGTGCCCCCACCCCGCGGGCTCTTGCAGTGTTCCCCTGTGCCTCCTGCCCCTTCCCTGCTGGGCTGCCCGGGGTGGGGGTGGGGGTGGGGGAGGCGACTGCTGCTGTGCATCACCCTCTTTTGTGCCTGGTAACACCAGCTCTCCTCCAGGAGCTCTCAGAGCTGGGCAGCGACAGAGAGACACCCCCCCCCCCCCACTGCACACTCCCCCCCCCCCAGCCCTTTGTCGTTCCCCTGTGCCATCCCTCAGTGACGAGGGCTGAGAGTGCAGCTCCTTTGTGGAGAGCTGGGGCCGGCCTGTCAGCCACGAGGAAGGGGATTGTATAGGGCGTCCCATCAGTGGGGAAAAGGGCTAGGGGAGAGCGGGGAGGAGGGGGCTCTCACATGGCCAGCAAAGCCACTCCGCAGTGGTGGGTGGCGGCAGTGAGGAGCATGTCCCAGGCGCCCTTGCTCTCCATGGCAAGCACTTGGCTCTTGTAGTTAGCCCAGCAGAGCAGTGCTTTCATGGCCTCTGCTGCGCACCTGCCCGCAGAGGAAAGGCCAGGTCACCCTGGGAGCCCTGGCCTTGGCTCCAGGTGCAGGGCAGAGGTGGGGGAAGTGGGAGGCAGTACCTGGTGGGGCTGGAGGCAGCAGCCTGATGCTGTTGGCATTCCCCCCAGAAGACAGCAACCTCCTCTGGCATCATCTTGAGAGCGAGGGAAATGCGGAAGAGCAGTGCCAGGAGGAGTTGGGGGAAAAAGAGCTTCACCTCCTGGGGGCAGAGGGGCTGATGGAGAATCTCGTGCAGCGCCCTGGTTGCCTGCAACAAACCCCCAGAGACGGTTGTCAATGATGAGACGGTGTTGCCCTGGCCGAGCTTGGGGCGTGAGGCTCAGGCGCTGCCCTGCGCCCCAGCAGATGCAGCGCAGTGTGCGCGCGGCCTGGCTGTCTGGGCAGGGCTAAGTCATGGAAGCTCTTGAGGCTCAGCTCCTGTTTGTGGCATGGGCCCATCAAGCCTCCCTGCGTGGGCATGGACATCAACCTGGGGGGGGGGGGGGGGGGGCGGCGGCTCTCGCGTATCTCCTGTGTCAGCCCTTGCAGCCTGCTTGGGCTGTGCGTGGGCCCTGCCTGGCCCTGAGCCCGGCCCCAACTGCTAAGCCTGCCCCTAACACAAGCTTCCAGCCTGCTGAGGAAGGCCAGGAGCTGCCCAGGCAGGCCTCGTGCTTGTGTGCGCAGGGCTCCAGGCGGTGCTCGGCAGCCCAGTGCACTGGCCCAGCAGAGGCTAGACGCTGGGCAGAGCCCTGCTGGCCATGGCCCTGAGGTGTGTGCGCCCTGTGGGAGGTGCCAGCTTGGGGGGCAGATGGGGAAGGCGAAAGGGAGCGCTGCCTCTTGCCTGGGGAGGCAAGTGCAGCCCTGAAGGTGATGGAGGCCTCGCCTGGAAACTCACAGCCCACGAAAGGATGCCCGCGTTGTTCCCGATGAAGGCGGATGTCTTGCCCAGTGGTCCAGCAGCCTGGGTCCCAGAGTCCTCCAGCAGCCTCAGTAGTTCGGGCAGCACCTTCTCTGCAGCGCCGGGCTCCGAGACCATCACCCGCCACATGGCCTTGGCAGCGCTGTAGGCCCCGAGCGCTCTGTCAGCAGGCTGCCTTGGGCGCACCGTGGCCTGGCTGCCCTGGAGGGCCCAGGCTGGCCACCAGCCCTGCCTCTGCCCACTGCCCTTTGCTAGCAACAGCCAGTGCGCCCTGCCCCACCAGCAGCACGTGGCCAAGCTGCAGTTCCTTATGGGGCAGGCAGGCACCAAGGTAGCCAGGCTCTGCGGCTCACTCGAGCAGCGCTCCAGGCAGGCCTGATCACCTCTGCCTGCTGCAGCCCTGCCTCATGCACCAGCACTGGGGCCAGTCCCTCAGCAGGGGTCCTGGAGATCTCCACCTCTCTGGTAGCCCCCATGGCATGAGCTCCCAAGGCTGCTGGGCCCTGAGCCCTGCAGGCAGCTGAGCCCCGTACCTGTTGCATGCCGGCGAACAGTACAAGAGGCTCAGGACTGCCTCGTGAGGGTGTGCGCAGGTCAGCTCCAGAAGAGCCCTGTTCACGCTGTGCCGGGCAGACGCCTCTTTGATGGTCATCAGGCAGCTGCACATGCACCTCATGATGATGGCCACCTGCAGGGCACATGGCATGGAGGGAGGCATTTCTCCAGCTCCCACCGACAACTGCTTCCCTTCCCACCGCTCCGTGCTGGCCTCAAAGGCTCTTAGGTGCCTGGGAGGGAGACCTGCGTTCAGAGGGAAAACAATGCCCTGCAGGCCTCGAGCCCCGGCCATGCCAGCCGCAGGCGACTTACGTGCTTCAGCTGAGAGGCGTCCTCTGTCACCAGCACATCCAGCATGTGAGCGGCTGCCTGTGTGACAAAGGCACTGGAGCAGCTCATGGCCCTGATGGCTACGACAATGAGATCTGTTCTCTCTGAGGCCTGGAGGTATTTTGCAAACATCTAGAGCAGAAAGGAGGCAGGGAAGAGAGAGGCATCACACGCAGTGCCCTCGTGCTGCTGGCTGCTGCCCAGCTGAGCAGTGAGAGCGGCTCTGGAGAGAAACGTGTGGCAGTGCTGCCTCTGTGCTGCCAGGAGAGCCAGGAGCAGGGGTTGAGCTGGGCTGGGTGATGGCCCCAGGCAGGAAGTGGGCGGCTGGGCTCAGGGTGCCCCTCTGCTGCTCCTGTGGGGAAGCAGAGCTCTGGTGGGGGGGGAGGGGGCCAGGCCACAAACTTGTGGCTAGTCCATGCTCAAGAACAAGGTGAGCCCCCTGCCCGATGACGGCAAGCACCCGTTAGTCCCCCTGTCAAAGGGTCCCTCTGTTCATCTGAGCATCATGCTGACCCCACGGCTGGCAGTCCCAGCAACGGAGACGCTCCTTACCGCTGTGATTTCCCTAACGTCGTTGGGCGGCGAAAGGCGGCTTTTTGCCTCTTCCCTGTCCTTTTGGATCTGCAGGTGCTTTGGGCTATCGTGGGACAGCTCCATGCCTGGACAGGAGGGGAGACACACGGCAATTAGGAGGGAGGATGGTGACTCAGAGGTGGTACCCTGCAGGCCTCAGCGAGAAACGTTGCTGGCAGAGAAAGCAGGCGTGCCAGAAATGGATGGGGAGCAGGCTTTCCGGGGAAGTCCTGGGCCTATCGCAAGGCAGGTGGGAGGGGAAACGGCTTTTAAGACTACCACAAGGCAGAGGCGTTTGAGCAGCCGTTCTAGTAGGAAGCGAGACACAAGCCCTAAGAGGAGCAGGGGCTGCTGAAGGTTTTCCAGCCCGTTGGTAAGCGGGCGAGGGATTCCAGCAAGGCAGCTGACGGCCCTGCGTGAAGTCTAGGAGGTGGCTGCTGTTTATTAAGTAGTGTGTGCATGCCCCCTCTCTCCCCAGAGAGCTGGCTACAGGTCACATCCCCCATGGCCTCCTGCTTACGGGCCCGCTACACTGAGCCTGGGCTCTGTGAGCCCTGGCCTTTACGCAGTGCTTGCCCTGCGCCTACAATGCAGGAGTTTCTGGCGCTTTGCTGCTGCTGCGGAGAGTGGCTGAGGCAGCACGGTGCCTTGCCTGCCCTTGCCTGGCTCTGTGCGTGTGTGGAAGGACTCAGCCTGCGGCCGCTTCTCTTACTTTCTTCCTGTAGGATGAACGTGTACAGGTGATGAAGAGCTTCTGCAGCTCCGTGACTGGTGCCTTGGTCCTGGCAGGCACAGCACAGGATGACGTGTCCCACCAGCCTGCCCAGGATGGAGAACTGCTTCCTCCTGCAGTCGTCAGGGCCGTCACTGCTTCCTTCCAAGGGCGAGCGGACCTGGGGGAGGGAGGCAGGGCTGAAGGGTGCTGCTTGCCACCAAAGCCCCGAGGCCACATTTAAGCCGTGACTGGACCGCAGGTGAGCGGGAGCTGTGGAGGGCCTACCAAAGGGGCTGGGCAGGGAGGGCTGCCAGAGCTGTTGGGCCCACAGCGTGTGCCCAGGGCAGTGCTGCCCTGCCCAGGGCTGCGAGCAGAGGTGGCGTCTGAGAGAGCAGGGCCTGCAGAAGGAAGCCCACCGAGGCATGGCCAAGAGCATAGCTTCAGGGCAGGGCCTTGCTGAGTGCCCTACCTTGTAGCCAGGCTTCCCTTGGAGGCAGCGCGGAGCTGCAGAAGGCTCCGGAGCACCATGGAGGGGTGATGGGGCAGCTGGAGGTTGCCTGGTCCTGAGGCGGCTTACCTTGAGCAAGGGAGGGATGACCAGGAGCTGCGTGAGCTCGGCAATGCGCCCCACAGCCCTCTGGCGCGTGGCTGCTTGCTTGGACCGCAGGAAGGGCAGCAGGACCTGGGAGGAGAAAAGCTGCTGGTCTGCGCGGTGACCTGCCAGCTGCTGCAAGCGAGGCAGCTCTGCTGATGCCCGCTCGGCTTTGCCCTTCAGCTCCTGGGAGCAGGAGCAAAGCCCGTAAGTGGGTTCTTGCCTTGCGAGTCCCCCCAAACTAGGGACAAGTCCCCTCGGCTGAGCGGCTGGAGCCAGGCAGGCAGCAGGCTCCCGTGGCTCCTGCAGCCTCTGCTGCTTGCCCGAAAGGGCCCGCTGGGCCCTCCTGTCGCGGAGGGCCAGGGCTTAGGGCTTTGCCTTCCACTGCAGGAGTCGGGTGGGCAAGAAAGGACTCTTGACTGCAGCCAGGAGACACTGGGCTTGCAGAAGAGCACGGTGGGGAAGCCTCGCTCCCCCGAGGGAGACGCTCCTCTCCCTGCAGCATGCTCTCTGCCCCTAGCGCTGCGGGGCCGAGCAGAGGGAGGTCCCCTCCAGAGAGTCCCTTTGTTTTGGGGTGAGAAACAGTCGGTCCCTGTGAAGGCCACTCTTTGCGTAAATGCCACACCTGCAGGATGTTCTGCAGCTCCAGGAGAGCAGGCGAGAGACATGTGAGCACCAGTGCCTGCAGCATGCTGTCCAGGGCAGCCAGCGTCTGCAAGGAAGACAGAGGCTTGTGGCACTTCTTCCCTGGAGCCCCCTGCCTGCAGGAGAGGGGCTTGAATCCCTGCAGCCTGAGGGGGCCACCCAGGGCCCTGCGGTGCCCGGGGAGAGGCTTAGGGCAGAGGAGCTGCCGCACGAGGACCAGCTTGGCGACACTACACGGGGCCATCGCCAGGGCAAGGGGGAAAAGGCACGAGGGTGGGAAAGCCGCGCTGCAGTGCTGCTCTGGCTTGGAGCTTGCGCTCATCTCTCGGCACAGAGCAGCCGGGGACCAGCCCAGGGGGACTGTCGGGCTCTGCAGCCCTCGGCCAGGGCGTACCTTGGAGTAGAGGGCAGCCTGCAGGCTCTGCATGTGCTCTGTCGGAGGAAGGAAGAAGACCGCGCAGAAGCAGGACTGGAGGAGGCTTGTCTTCTGGTTGCCATCTAGCACCAGCTTCGCTTTGCTGCAAGGAGGGAGAGGCGCTGCTCAGAGCCGGCGGCTGACAGTGGCACCTCCAGAGCTCGTGGGCGGCAGAGCCTATGCTGCTAGGGCTGCGAGGTGGGGAGGCCCCTGGGGAGGCGCCTCTTCCTCCTGTGATGCTGGCCCAGGGACAGAGGACGGGCCGGCAGCATGTGCCCGATACCCTCTGCATCTCCTGCCTCAGCCTTCGTGAGCAAAGTCCAGAGACACTGGACAGGGCCCTGGAGCCCTCTCTGCCCTCCCGTCTCCAGCACTGTCAAGGCCCGTGCAGGGGAGAGCAGAGGCCCCGCAGACGCCTCGCTCAGACTGCCCCCGAACGGGAGATGCCGCCCGGCTGCAGCTGGTGCCGTCACGTCCGTAGGCTGTGGAGGCCTTGAGCAAGGCAGGGGCTGGGGCAGCTACCTCATTGCAGCGGTGGCGAGGAAGGCTTGCTGCCGCACCGCAGTGCTCAGCTGCTCCACGGGCTCCTCTCGCAACAGCACCTGGAGAGCGCAGCGAGGACGCGGCGTGGGAGCTGTCAGCAGCCAGCGAGGAGCCTGCCAGGCCGGCAGAGCCCAGGTGCCCCCGTCGCACCCCAGCGCTGGCACCCAGGGCAGCCCCCTCGTCGCCCCGCTCTCGGTGGCTTCTGGAGCCCTGCAGTGGGCAGGGCTGCGCTCACGAGCAAGGGCTCCCCACCTTCCCACGCTCACGCACCCCAGTCCTGGCCTCCCTGGTGTGCCAGTGCCCGGCTAGGCTTGCCCACTCCCCCAGGCCCCGGCCTGCGCCCTCACCTCGATTGCCTTTGCCAGATCCACCCTGCACAGGAAAAGCAGGACCCGCAGCAAGACATCCGTGCTGGCGCCTCTGCAGAGGATGCACACGTCGGCCAGAAACTGCAGCTTCTCGGCCTCTTCCTGGCAGCAGCAGGACGAGAGAGACGGAGAGCATAAGTGCGCCAGAGGCATGGGCAGCAGCACCGGAGCGTTTGCGGCCACGCAGTGGTGCGTGGCGTGCCTCTACGGGAGCAGCTCTGCACAGCCAGCAGCCCTTGCGGGGCCGCCTGAGCGTTGCACGTGCAGGGGCCACCCACCAGGAGATGCAGGCACAGCCCAGGCACAAGTGCCTGCCGTTACCTTGCCTCCGCTTCGCAGAAAGGTGCGCATGCTTCCCAGGGCTTCCTCCTCTCCTGGCAGAAGCTGCCCTAGATGTGACCAAGAAAGAGAGTGGGCAGAGCTGTCGGGGCTGGCAGGAGACAGGGACCAGTTGAGGCCTGTGCCCAGCTATGGGCTCGCAGCCCCCGGTCCTGCCCAGCCCAGGGGTGCCCACTCACTCACCTGGCTGCAATGGCTGGAGCGAGCACTGCTCCGGCTGCGAGCTGCTCCCTGAAGGGCCTCCATCCTCCTCCTCCTCCTCCTCCCAGGCAACCCTGGTGTAGGTGGAGGGTCCACCCTCCTCCTCGTCCTCATCCTCGTCCTCCTCCTCCTCCTCCTCCTCCTCCTCCTCCTCCTCCTCCTCCTCCTCCTCCTCTTCCCAGGCCCTCCTGGGGTGGCTCTCTGAAGGGCCTCCGTCCTCCTCCTCCTCCTCCAAGGCTTCCTTTGGGTGCCTGGGAGGTCCATCCTCTTCCTCCTCCTTCAAAGCCACCCTAGGGCAGCTGATGGAGCCATCCTTCTCATCCTCCTCCCAGGCCACCCTTGGGAGCCTGGGGGATCTGTCCTCCTCCTTCAAAGCCACCTCAGGGCACCTGATGGAGCCATCCTCCTTTTCCTTCTCCCAGGCCACCCTGGGGTGCCTGGGGGGTCCATCCTCCTCCTTCTCCTTCAAAGCCGCCCTAGGGCAGCTGATGGAGCCATCCTTCTTCTCCCAGGCCACCCTGGGGTGCCTGGGGGGTCCATCCTCCTCCTTCTCCTTCAAAGCCACGCTAGGGCGGCTGACGGAGCCATCCTTCTCCCAGGCCACCCTGGGGTGCCTGGGGGGTCCATCCTCCTCCTTCAAAGCTGCCCTAGGGCAGCTGATGGAGCCATCCTTCTTTTCCTTCTCCCAGGCCACCCTGGGGTGCCTGGGGGGTCCATCCTCCTCCTTCTCCTTCAAAGCCACCCTAGGGCGGCTGATGGAGCCATCCTTCTTCTCCCAGGCCACCCGGGGGTGCCTGGGAGGTCTCCTCTCCATCCTGCAGGGAGGAAGAAAAGGGGGACGTTGGGAATGGAGGAGCCTAAGGCCAGGCCTGGCACCTGGAAACAGTTGCACTGTCCCCCTGGGCTTAGCAGACAGCCTGGCTGGAGAAGGCCGAGCCCACGGCTGTGGTTTTTCCATGCGAAAGGTGTCATTTGGAAAATGCCCGCAGGCTTTGCCAAGATGTTCTTGGAAGGAAAACCTTTCGCTAACCCCACCAGCAGAGGGTGGTTCCCTGCGGGACATTGGCGTCCCCCTGCCCGCTGCAGGTGTGCTGGGCCCTGGCGCCAGCTCTCCTGCACCTTAGCTCCAGCCCCACCCCATCACCCTGCCTGCTCCTTCCTCTCCTGGCCATGGCCATGGCCGAGGGCCCCCTTGAGGCCCTGGGGAGCTGCTCAGCCCCAGCCCCAGCCCTCTTACCCAGGTCTGAGCTGGGGGTGCCTTGGGGAAACGCCTCGCACTGCGGGGCTGCCCGGGGCGACAGGGAAAGACATCGCGCGCTCAAGGGCTCCTTCAGCAGCCCTGCGTGCTCCTTCCTTTCCTGTTGCCGTCCTCCCGGACACTGCCTTGCTCATGCCATAGTGGTGCCCAACAACACCATGGGGCGCCATGGGGTCACAAAGGCCCCTGCTGTGACCCGCCGCCCTAGGGAGGGGCAGGGCACATCCCTTCAGGGGCGCAGGGCTGCCTGCCCCTCAAGGGCACCTCTGTCTGCCTCTGCGCCTCCATGGGGCTCTGGTCACAGACTCACAGAGCGGTGGAGGTTGGAAGGGACCTCTGGAGATCATCTAGTCCAACCCCTCCGCTCCAGCAGGGTCACCTAGAGCGGGTTGCCCAGCACCCTAGCCAGATGCCTTTTGACTATGGCCACGGATGGGGACTGCACGACCTCGCTGGGCAGCCTGTTCCAGCGCTCCGTCACTCCCACAGCAAAGACGTTTGTCCTCATGGTCCGACGGACCTGCCTGTGCTTCAGTTTGTGCTCACTGCCTCTCCTCCTGTCAGTGGGCCCCTCTGACAAGGCTCTGGCCCCATCCTCTTGACACCCTCCCTTCAGATATTTCTACCCATTGGTCAGATCCCCCCCCCAAGTCTTCTCTTCTCCACGCTGAACAGGCCCAGCTCTCGCAGCCTTTCCTCCTATGCCCCCATCCCTTCAGCATCTGAGGAACCCTCAGCTGCACTCACTGCACTAGCTCCATGTCTCTCTTGTATTGGGGAGCCCACCCCTGCACCCGGGACTCCAGGCGAGGCCTCACCAGGGCTGAGGAGAGGGAGAGGATGACCGCCCTCCACCTGCTGCCAATGCTTTGCCTACTGCAGCCCGGGAGATCATTGGCCTTCTTGGCCACAAGGGCACGTTGCTGCCTCGTGCTCAACTTGCTGGCCACCTGCACTCCCAGCACCTCACTCCCCAGCCTGTACTGCTGCACCAGGGTGTTTCTCCTGCAGGGCAGGACTCTGCCCTTCCTTGGCTTGAACTTCATGAGCTTCCCCTCTGCCCATCTCTCCAGCCTGTCGAGCTCCCACTGAACGGCGCTACAACCCTCCAGGGTTGCAACCATACCTCCCAGTTCAGAACAGCCGCAAACTCGCTGAGGGTGCACGCTGTCCCTTCAGCCAAGTTTCTGAGGAACAACTTGAACACGATTGAAGCCAGTATCGACCCCTGGGGTACCCCACTCGCTATGATGCACTAAGGCATCCAAAATAACTGTAGCTGTCTGCCATGCAGATAATTAAGATGATCCCCTAGGATAGGATTTAAGATTTACATCTTAATTTGGGGGGGTGTGCGTGTGTAAAACTGCGTGTGAGCAGGTGCCCTTTTCTATTCACTAGGGACATAGTCGTTAAGGTCAGTGTTATCTCGAGAGCTATTCACAATGTGCCAAGTGGACACACACTGTTTGGTCAGCTTGGTCTGCCATTTTCCTGATGTACCAAAGCCAATACACAGCCTAAATAAGACCCCCCCCCCATCTCCAATCATTAAAGGAACAAATGCAGTAAATACCAGTGTTTTTTCTTGGGGAATGTGATGTCATTTTTTCCTACTATTCCTAATTAGGCTCGAAGCAAAAAGAAGAAGAGAGAGTGTTTCCAAAATAAAAGGAGTGTGTTTATTTTATGTTTTTCTTGAGGGAGTAGTCAAAGAAGCTGTTGTTCTCCTCACTAGGCAATGACTTCTTCGTGTCACCGTGCCTCACGTGAGGGGATCTGTTTCTAGCACCACCACCAACAACAACAGCACAAGTTAGAGCAGCAATTCTCCTTCGCTCTCCTGTCTCCAAGAGGCCACAAATCAAGCACGCCCTTTAATTTGCTTCCATTCTCCAACCCTTTGGGGCTGAAAGAATACCTCCTTTTCTTCTCTCTTCAAGTATGGCACCTCCTAGCTCCAGCTGCTGTTGAAGGACACTGAGACTTGCCTTGTTCCCCTTTCCCACAGCACTTCGTTCCAGGCAGCTCTCTCCTACCTCTCTCAGCTGTCTCTTTTCCTTCCTGAAGAGCCCTCCTCCAGGCTCCCGTTCCTTTAACGGAAAGGGTCATCTCTTTGACTAGTCTGGTCATGCTTTTCTACATCTTTCTCAGTTCCAGGAAATCCTCTGGCACCCCAGTATTTCACAGAGTCACAATTGGAATTCGGGATTTCGGCTCACCACGTGGCGAGAGTCCTTTCCAGATGCTTTGATACATGCCTAGCACACGTGAGACTACATTTAGACAGGATTATCATTTTCCTCCGGTGGCAGACATAACGGCTAGAGACGTGCAGTCCTTCTGCAGTGCCACCGCTCTCTGGGATCGATTGGGTGAAGGGCTCTCTGGAAGGGCCTGTTTTTCTCCACAGCCTAGGGAGGGAGCCCGGAGAACCAGGTCAGACCTTAAGTTTGGCTTCCTAAAGTTAGATGAGATAACTCCACCCCAGTTACTAGCCTAATGGGTTTTAAGACTGTCGGCTTCCTATCAAAAAGCCGCTCTTTTCCTTTTGCCTTCCTTTCCTGCTGTCTGCCTTCCTTTCGAGCCTCAGTTATGGGCACAGAAGATGGGGTTAACATGTCTTGGAAACCACACAGGACGTGTCTAAGGGGAGGAAGGGAAAGGAGAAAGACTGCAGCGAGGAGGCCTAAGGCAGATGTAAGGCAGCAAAGATAACGGCAAACTGATACTAGCTCAGAGAGCCCGACACGGGCCCGCACGAACTCGGAGCGGTCCCGTAGGAGCCCGTAGGGCCCAGCACGAGTCCGTTGGAGCCCCTAGGGCCCAGTGCGGGCCCGTACCAGCCCACAGGGCCTGGCACAAGTCTGTATGAGCACGCAGAGCCTGGCGTGGGCTCGTACGAGCCCGTAGAGCGCTGTGCAGGACCGTACCAGCCCACAGAGCTCGGCACGGGCCCATATGTGCTCAGCATGGGGGTGTACAAGCCTGTAGAGCCCCAAACAGCTCTGTAGGAGTCCACAGAGCCCCGTGCAGGCCCATGGAAGTCCATAGAGCCCGGCAAGGGCCCACACGAGCTTGGCGGGGACGGGGGGACAGCGAGGGGGACACTGAGGGGGGACAGCGGGGACCGCGTCCCTGGCGCCGGCAGACCCGGACCCGGACCCGCCGCCCGCCCGCCCGCCCGCTCGGCGGCGCCCACGGCCGCCGGACGCCATCTCCGGCCTCTCTCCGCTCCCTCCCGCCCTCCGCCCGGGCCGCCGCGGGGATTGGCCGGCCGGGCCAGCTGCCTCTCGGCCATTGGAGGGCGCCTGCGCGCCGCCCGCCGCTGATTGGCGCCCCGCTCCCGCCTCTGGCCGGGGGGGAGGGGAGCGAGCGGCCGGCGGCGAAGATGGCGGCGGGGTGGCTGGCTGTGTGGTGGCGCCTGGCGGCGGCGGCCGGGTCCCGTCGCGTCGAGTCGCGTCGCGTCCTGTCTGGTGCGGTGGCGCGGCGCTGCTGGAGAGCGGCAGGCTGCGGGACGCGCGGCGGGTCGTGGCGCAGCCGGGCTCGGGGGCGGCGGGGGGGCCGGGCCGGGCGCGGGGAGGCGGTCGGGGCGGCCGGTCGCTCTCGCCTGGGCAACGCGCAACGGTTGTGGCAGCGCCGTTGGCAGCGCGGCGGGACCGAGCGGGACGTGCGCGATGGTGCCGGCCGCGAGCTGCTGGCAGCACCGGCGGGCGCCGCGGAGGAGCGAGCGCCGGCAGCGGAGCGCTGGGTGTCTGCGGGCGCTGTTTGCCGGCCCGTGCAGCGAGTGCCCGGCGGGCTGCGGGCGGCGCCGGAGGAGGGAGCGTTGGCAGCCGGCAGCCGGGCTGTCCGGAGCGCCGGGGAGGGGGCAGCGCTCGGGCAAGGGCTTCCCTGGCGGCCCCGAGGCGGCCGGGTGGCGCTTCCCGCCCCGCCGGGGGCTCGTCTGCTGCCGGGGGCGGCAGGTTTCCAGCGCGGCTGCCGCCCTCCCTCGGGCTTTCTTCGGGGGCGGGTGTTGGCAGGCTGGTTCCCAGCCCTGTGGGAACCGCTGGAGCCTGGTGGTGGCTCGGCGTGTGGTGGCGCTGGCGCGGGGTCCTTCCTTGTCTGTCTGTCTGCCCGTGCAGAGCTTTCAGCCTTTGCTGTAGAAAGTGGAATCAGAGCGTATCATTTGGCCAGGGGGAAAAACCATCTTCTTGCCTGTGAAGCGTATAAGTAGAAGATGTGTTTTACTGGCGAGGCTGTTTTGGGGTTTCAGCTGCCTGAGGAGCTGAGAAGCGTAGTGGGAGCTGTGTCCTGTCTCTGCAAGATCTCTGTCTGCTTCCTTTGTGGCCGCTGGGAGCTGATGTGCTCACTGAGAGCTCGGTTGTGTTTCTCGGTTGTGTTTTCTGTTGCCTGGCTCAGCTCAACGTGGCCGCTTTGTCTGTCTGCGGGGGCAACTGGGGCGTGCAGCTCCCGCTGCCGGAGGGCTGTGGGGTGTTTCAGTTCCCAGTAGGTCATGACCGACTGGGTTACGCTCCCCGGGGCTCCTCTCCGCAGGTAAGCCCGGTGGGAATGTCTCGTGCCAGGGGAAGGGGCTCTCTGGGACAGCTCTGGCTGGGCTGCAGTGTACTGGAGCGTAGGAGGGGCTGGAGGACTTTGGACTTGCTTCTCTTTGGCTTTGCTTTTTGGAGTTGTTTAGCAAGCTCCCGGCCTGGGCTTCCCAACAACCTGTGCTTGTGGCTGCCCCTTTTTGGGGAGCTGTTGGGCAGTTGCTGCGAAAGGCAGCCCGGAGAGTCTTGGTGTTGCAGAGAGTTGAATTGTGCAACTGTTTCTTGCAGAGTAGAGAACGTGGCACTGGAAAACGAGGTGGGACATGTCTGCGAGCTTTTAGCTAAGGAGGAAAGCAGTGATTTGGGGCAGAACCTCAAGAGCTCCCTTGCCTTTTCAGGGAAGCCACGGGCACTAATACAGGAGAGGGAGTGTGAGTTGTGTGCAAGAGCTGCTGTTGCTGTGCTGTGGTGCAGTGCCAGACTCGAGAGAGGGTCTCTCCTTTTCTAGGTGTCTGGGCGTCCCCTGCAGCCCACGCAGTAGGAACGTTGTGTCCCCTCGGCATTTCTGTACTGTGCCGGCGCCTTCTCCCTGAAGGCAGGCCTCTTGGTGTTCAGCGCTGTCGCCTTGCACACGAAGGAGGAGGAGAAACGGGCCTGAGCTGCGTATGGGAGGAAGAGGCTTTTTGCCCATCCCTGGCAGCACGCAGAGAGCAGCGGCGCTCGGGCTCCTTCCGAGACCTTTGAGGCCTGGTAGGTGCCAGACAAGCTATGGCTCTGGTTTTGATTTATTTCATTATTAGTAGTAGTATTGTTTTTTAATATTTGGGGCCACTAGTTGTGTGCGTTTCTGCTCTGTTTTCAGCAGGAGCCGTGCTCTGTGGATGCACTGAAGGCCAGAAGGCAGAGCCGCAGTGCGCAGAGCCCCAGCGCCCGCTCCTCGGGGGGGGACGCGGGGTCGGGCCCGAGTGTTGAGAGAGGGGAAAGTGCCTGCTCCTGCTCTTTCTTAAGAGCTCTGTTTTGTTTTCCTAGGTGCTGGTTGCTGGCAAGAGCTGCTCTTTCGTCTCTTGCCCACCCCTCCCGCAGCTCTTTGAGGCCCCAGCTTCAGACTCCAGCTGCACTGAGGAAGTGACCTGCTTTCCCAGAGACCCCCCTCCCCCCCCCGAAGGAGCAAGAATCCGGCTTTGGCCTTCACGCACCCCTCCAGGAGCTGCCGCAGCAGGAAGGCGGCCTGCGCCTGCCAGCTCGTCCTGCTCCCCAGGAAGCGCCAAGTGGGACTCGGGCACGGTGGCACCGCGCGAAGGTGTTTGGGCTCTGGGCAATAAAACTTGTCGCGAGCCCCAGCTGAGGCGAGGTGCCACGTGCTGTGTTCTGTGCGCGGTCTCTGTTCACGCCTGCTCGCAGCTTGCCGAAGGCTGCGTTCTCCCTGCTCGGGGAAGAGCTCCTGGCTGCAGCGCTGGAGCGGAGAGGGGGCAGCCGGCAGCCGGGGCCATCTCGCTGCAGTAGGTGAGAGCTCCTGTCCCAAGGGGCTGTTTCTCCTGGCCCCCAGGTTGGCCCTTCCTTTGAGCAGGGGCCCTGGCAGCCCAGCTCCAGCCCGGGAGGCAGCGGGGAAGGCCGGGGCGACGAGGGAGCAGCGAGCGCTCCTTGGCCTCAGGGCTTTGTGTGGGGGCAGCCGCTGGGCAGGGCGTTTTTGTGCCCCCACCAAAGCCCTGAGGCTGGGGAGTGGGGGGGTTTGGGCTGAGGCCTGCCCCTGCTGCCCTTAAAGGCAAGGTGGAGAGGCTTTAAGGCTCTTCAAGTCTCTGGGGGCTCTTCAGGGAACTTGGAGTCCCTTAACTTCTTCCCAAGGAACTCCCAGTTACTTGAGGAACCACCTCAGGGACTCAGCCCCCCTGGGAGACCTTCCTTCTTCAGTTCTCCCAGTTCAGCTGAGTCCCTGAGGTGGCTCTCCAAGTAACTGGGAGTTCCTTGGGAAGAAATTGAGGGACTCCAAGTTCCCTGAAGAGCCCCCAGAGACTTGAAGAGCCTTAAAGCCTCTCAACCTTGCCTTTAAGGGCAGTGGGGGGCGTGGGGGCCAGGCCTGGCCCCCATTGGGCCACACCCCCCCCGGGAGCCAATGGGGGCCCTGGAGGCCCCTGGGCTCCCTAGCCTAAGAGACTTGTGTGGGGGCAAAAAAGCCTTGCTGAATTTCTGTCCCCACACCAGTCTCTCAGGCTAGGGAGCCCAGGGGCCTCCAGGGCCCCCATTGGGCCAGGCCGGCCCCTGCCCCCCGGGGGAGCCAATCGGGTCCAGGCCTGCCCCCGACGCCCACCACTGCCCTTAAAGGCAGGGCTGGGAGACTTTCAGAGTCTTCAAGTCTCTGGGGGCTCTCCAAGTTACTGGAAGAACCACCTCAGGGACTCAGCCCAACTGGGAGACCTGAAGAAGAAAGGTCTCCCAGGTGGGCGGACTCCCTGAGGTTGGTCTTCCAGGTACTTGGAGCTCCTTAATGTCTTCCTCAGTGCCTCCTGGTTCCCTTCAGAGCCCCCAGAGACTTTAAGACTCTGACAGCCCCTAGGGACTTGTAAGGAACTCAGCTGACCTGGGAGCCCTGCAGAAGAGAGGTCTCCCAGGTGGGCTGAGTCCCTGAGGTTGGTCTTCCAGTTACACTGAGGGACTTGGGAAGAAATTAAGGAACTCCAAGCTACTTGAAGAGCACCCTGAGGCTTGAAGACTCTGACAGTCTCCCAAGCCTGCCTTTAAGGGCAGGGGTGGGTGTCGGGGGCCGGCCTCGACCCGCCCGGCTCCCCCGGGGGGCAGGGGCAGGCCTGGCCCCACTGGAGCCGCTCCCACTCGAGGGAGCTGCTCGGGGCAAAAAAGCGCCGCGGCCTCGCTGTGCCTGGGGCGCCCTCGCTGCTTGGCCACGTGCCCCCAGCCGAGTTGACGCCCAAACCTTGGCTGTCACGAGGAACGCCCACGTCCAGCCGCGGAAAGGTCGGGGCCCCGGGGACCTAGATGGCCCCGCAGCGGCCGTGGCTGCTTTCTCCACCGCCTGGGGGCCCGGCCGGGCCGGCAACGCTGCTCTCCCTGGAGAGGAGGCTGCTCTCCCCCTTGGGCTCCGGGATCGGGTCCCTGGGGGCTGGGGGCCGGGCCCGGCCGTCTCGCTGACTCCGCTGGCGCTGCCGCAGGGCCGGGCGGGCTGCAAGGGAAAGACAAGAGCCCTTGGGGGCCCGTCCTCTGCCCGGCTGCTGACGGCTGAGCTGCCGGGCGCTGCCCGGCCGGAGAGGGCTCCGCGGGCACAGGACCGCGGCTCCCTCCTCTTCCTCCTCCTGGTGCTGGGCAGGGCAAGGGGATCGCTGCCAAACTCCTCTGCCTCCTGCCTGCCTGCAGGTGCTGCACGAGCCCCTCCCCGCCTGGCTGGGGTGAAGCCAGCAGGGTGCAGTGCGGGGGGGCTCTGGGGTGCCCCACAAGACAATCCAAGCATCGAGGGCGCTCCGAAAGGCAACCCGAGGAGCCGGGGCGCACGGAGAAGCGAGCGGCGGGCCGAGGAACCAAACGGAGGGCTCTGAGGTGCTCTGGAAGGGGAAAAACACAAACAAACAAACAAACAAACAAACCACCCCCAAGGCTCTGGGGAGCCAAAAAGCAAACCCCAGGGCTCCAGCACATCCCCACAGGCGAGCAGAAACATCTCAGACGCTTCAAAAGGCAAACCGAAGCCTAGAGGGCTCTCAAAGAGCTACTACCATGGGGCTCCAGGAAAAGCACCCCGAGGTGGCTAGAGCACCCTGCAGAGCACCCCAAGTGCTCTGGGGTGCCCCAAAAGGCACCCCCAGGGGTGTAGGGTGCTCCAAAAGCCAAGCTGAGGTTCCAGAGGCCCCCTGAAAGGCAACCTGAGGGGTCTGGGGCACCCTGAAAGGTACCCCAATCACTCTGGGGTGCAGGAAAGGCACTCCAAAGGGGGCCCAGGGGACCCCAAAATACACACCAACAGGCCCAGGACATACCTAAAAGGACAAGAAATGGGTCTGTGGTGCCCCAAAAGCCACATCCCAAGCTCTGGGGCGCACCAAAAGGCACAGCAAGGGGACCAGCAGGCACTGAAAAGCACACCAAGGGGTCTGGGTGACCCCAAAAAGCACACCGAGGGACCTTGGGCACCCCGGACGGCACACCGAAGGGCTGAGGCACTCCGAAAGAAACACCGGGGGGTCCGCGCGGCCCAAGCAGCACAGCGAGAGGCCAGGAAAGCCCTGAAAGACGCGGCAAACACTCTGCGGGGCACCAAAAGTGACACCGAGGGCTCCAGGGCAGCCCCAAACGTGCAACGGGGGCACCGGGGAGCAACCACAGCCCCACTCGGGGCTCAGGCTGCACCGAAACGCCCACCGAGGAGCCCGGGGCAGCAGGAGAAAACTGCTGAGGGCGCCAGGCCTCTCCGAAAGGCCCAACGTGGGGCCAGGGGCACCCCAAAAGCCACAACCTCCAGCCCAGCAGACAGCAAACTGCGCATACAAATGGGCCTGGGACACCCCAAAAGCCACAGCCAGAGCTCTGCGGAGCACAACAACGCACACCAAGGGCACAGGGCAGCACCCAAAGGCACCCTCAGCAGGGGCTGGCACCCCACAAGGCACACCCAAGCTTTGGGGCACCCTGAAACGCACCCCGAGCAGCCAAGGACACACCGCAAGGCAGACAAAAGGCGCCCAGGGCACCCCCAGAAGCACAACAAGGCCTCCGCAGCACCCCAAAAGCCACAACGACCCCCCTGGGACCTACCAACAAGCACACGACATGGCTCTGCGGTGCCCCAAAAGCCACATCCACAGCCCTGGGCTGCCCCAAAAGCCACACCAAGGGGCCCAGCGCACACCAAAAGGCACCCTCAGCACCTCTAAGCACCCCAAAAGGCTCACCAGACGGCTCCACGGCACCCCCACACGCACCCCGAGGGCCCTGGGCGCACCAAAAGGCACGGGCAGGCACCCGCGACGCACCAACACGCCCATCGAGCTCCCTGGGCCACCAGGAGAGCCACAACCAGGGGCCGCAGAGGCACCACAAGGCACAGCCAGGCCTCTGCGAGCAACCACACGCACCTCACAAGCCCTGGCCAGCACCAAAAGACACCCCCGAGGGCCCAGGACACCCCCAAAGGGGCAACGAGGCCTCCGACGAGCGCCCCAACCCCCTTCCAAGGGCCATCGGCAACCCTAACGGCACTGCAAAGGTCTCCAGGCAGCCACCGACCCCACACCAAGGCACCCAGCGGACACCACAAAGCACACCGAGGGCTCCCGCTGCCCTCCCAGAGCACACCCATACGGCCGGGCCACCCCCAAAGGCCCCCAAGACGCCAGCGCAGCACCCAGAGGCACACCGAATGCCCTGGGGAGCACCAGCGGGCACCACGAGGGCTCTGGGGTGTCCCCAGAGGGGCAGCGATGGGTCTGGGCAGCACCACGGGGCACCTGAAGAGCCCTGCGGCGGGCACAAACGCACACCGAGGGGTCAAGGACAACGCAAAAAGCACAACATGGGGTCTGGGCACCCCCCAAAGCTACCCCGAGGGTCGCAGGTGCCCCAAAAGGCACACCAAATGACTCAGAGGCACCACAACAGACAGACCAAGGGGGCTGGGATGGGGCCAAAAACCACCCCCAGGAGTGTGCGGCACCCCAGAGGGCACACGGAGGGCCTCGGCCGGGCCACCTCCAAAAGAGCCCGAATGAGACCGCAGAGCCCCTCCAAGCTCGCCCAAGCCTGCAGAGCCTACCACAAGGCCGTCCGAGCACGCAGAGCCTGATACGAAGCTGTCCAGGCCGCACCCAAAGGCACGCGGAGGCTCCACGGCCGCCCTCGAAGGCACGCGGAGG
Source organism: Struthio camelus (assembly GCF_040807025.1). Classification (NCBI taxonomy): domain Eukaryota; kingdom Metazoa; phylum Chordata; class Aves; order Struthioniformes; family Struthionidae; genus Struthio; species Struthio camelus. The sequence continues at coordinate 6,932,273 of NC_090946.1, read as the reverse complement.
ATCCCCAACTCACCAGAACGACACTCTGACGCTCCCCGATCTTGTAGAACGACACTCGGAGGCTCCCTGGCCGCACCCAAAGGCAGTCGGAAGCTCCTCAGCCTCCTACGACACTCCGAGGCTGCCCGGTCTCCTACGACGATCCTCGGAAGCTGCCCGGTCTCCTACAACGACACGCGGATGCTCCCCTGACTCGAAGGCGACACTCGGATGCTGCCCAGTCTCCTAGAACGACATGCACAGGCTCCCCGGCTGCACCGAAAGGGACGAGGAGGCTCCCTGGCCGCACCCAAAGGCACGTGGAGGATACCCGGCTTCCTAGAACAAAACTAGATGCTCCCCGGCTGCTCCAAAAAGCACACAGAGGATCCTCCGCTTCCTAGAACAACGCTCCGAGGCTCCCCGGTCTCTAGAACGAAGTTCAGAGGCTGCACGGCCGCACCCAAAGGCACGCGGAGCCGGACCGGTCGACTGAAATGACACTCGGAGGCTGCCTGGCTTCCAAGAATGACGCTCCGAGGCTGCCCGGTCTCCTAGAACAACACTCGCAGGTTGCCCAGCTGCACCCAAACGCACGTGCACGTTTCCTGGCTTCCTAGAACGACACGCGGAGGCTCCCTGGCCGCACCCAAAGGCACACGGAGGCTCCCTGGCTGCACCCAAAGGCACACGGAGGCTCCCCAATCTCCTAGAAAGACACTCACAGGCTTCCTGGTCTCTTAGAACAAAATTCAGAGGCTGTTTGGCCGCACCCAATGGCACACGGAGGCTCCCTGGTCTCCTAGAACGACACTCGGAGGCTTCCCAGTCTCCTAGAACGACATTTAGAGGCTCCTCGGCCTCTTAGGATGACACTCGCAGGCTCCCTGGCCGCACTGAAAGGCAGGCAGAGGCTCCCCAGCCGCACCAAAAGGAACGCGGAGGCTGCCCGGCCTCCTCGAACGACACGCGGAGGCTGCCTGGCCGCACCCAAGGGCACGCGGATGCTGCCCGCTCTCCTACAACGATACTCGGAGGCTCCCTGGCCACACTGCAAGGTTCGTGGACGCTGCTCGGTTTCCTGCAACGACACGCGGAGGCTCCCCGCTCTCCTAGAACAACACGCGGAGGCTGCCTGGCCTCCTACAACGACACGCCAAGGCTTCCTGGCTGAACCGGACGCACACAAAGGCACGAGGAGGCTCCTCGGATGCACCCAAAGGCACGTGGAGGCTGCCCGGCCTCCTACAATGACACTCGGAGGCTCCCCGCTCTGCTTGAACCACATTCAGATGCTGTCCGGCCCTACCAAAAGACACGCAGTGGCTAACCGGCTTCCTAAAACGACACTCAGACGCTGCTCAGTCTCCTACAACCACACGCGGAGGCTGCCCGCTCCACTAGACCGACACGCCGAGGCTGCTCGGCCTCCTACAACGACACTCCGAGGCTGTTTGGACATCCCCAAAGGCACATGGAGGTTGTCCGCTCTCCTACAACGACGCTCAAAGGCTGCCTGGACGTACCGAAACATGTGCGGAGCCTCCCCGGCCACACCTAAAGACACGCACAGGATCTCTGGCCGCACCCAAAGGCACGCGGAGGCTCCCCGGCCTCCTAGAACGACACACGGAGACTACCCGGCCTCCTAGACTGACACTCCGAGGCTGCCCGGCCGTACCCAAAGGTAGGAGGAGGCTCCCCGGCTGCACAGAAAGGCACGCGGAGGCTCCCCGGCCTCCCCGAATGATACTCGGAGGCTGCCCGCTCTCCTGGAATCACACTGGCAGGCTGCCTGGCCGGACCGAAAGACAAGTGGAGGCTCCCTAGTCTCCTGCAACCACACTCAGAGGCTGCCCGGCCGCACCCAAAGGCACACAGAGGCCGCCCAGCTGCACCCAAAGGCACGTGAAGCTTTCCCGGCCTCCTACAACCACACCCCGAGGCTGCCCGCTCTCCTAGAAAGACACGTGGAGGCTCCCCAGCCTGCTAGAACGACACTCCGAGGCTGCCCGGCCGCACCCAAAGGCCTGCGGAGGCTGCCCGGACGCTCACAAAGGCACGTGGAGGCTGCCTGGCCGAACCAAAAGGTATGTGGAGGCTCTCCGGCCTCCTACAACGACACTCCGAGGCTGCCCCGAGGCGCCAAAAGGCACACGGAGGTTCCCTAGTCTACGACACGCGCAGGCTGCCCATTCTCGGATCGGTGGAGTAGTTCTGGCCCTGGTGGAGTGCTTTCAGCACCAACGGAGTGCTTTTAGGCTTGGCGCAGTGGTTTCAGCCCCGACGCAGTGGTTTTCGGCTCGGCGGAGTGGTTTCAGCCCCGATGGAGTGCTTTTTGGCTCGGCGGAGTGGTTTCAGGCCCTGACAGAGTGGTTTTAGGCTTGGCGCAGTGGTTTTAATGTCGACGGAGTGGTTTTGGCCCTGGCGGAGCAGTTTCAACCCTGACGCGGTGGTTTTCGGCTCGGCAAAGTGGTCTCAGCCCCGACAGAGTGGTTTTGGTCCTGGCACAGTGGTTTCAGCCCCGACGGAGCGGTTTTCGGCTCGGTGGAGTGGTTTCAGCCCCGTCGGAGTGGTTTTCGGCCTGACGCAGTGGTTTTAGGCTCGGCAGAGTGGTTTTGGCCCCGACAGAGTGGTTTCAGGCTTGGCAGAGGGGTTTCAGCCCCGACACAGTAGTTTCAGTCTTGGCAGAGTGGTTTAAAGGTCAGATGAGTGCTTTTGGCCCTGGCGGAGTGGTTTCCGCCCCAACGCAGTGGTTTTGGCCCTGGCGGAGCAGTTTCAGCCCTGATGAGGTGGTTTTCGGCTTTGTGGAGTGGTTTCAGCACTGGTGGAGTGGTTTCGGCCCTGACGCAGTGGTTTTCGGCTCGGCAGAGTGGTTTCAGCCCTGACGGAGTGGTTTTAGGCTTGATGGAGTGGTTTTAAGGTCACTCGAGTGGTTTTGGCCCTGGCGGAGCAGTTTCAGCCCTGATGAGGTGGTTTTCGGCTTTGTGGAGTGGTTTCAGCCCTGATGGAGTGGTTTCGGCCCTGACGCAGTGGTTTTCGGCTCGGCAGAGTGGTTTCAGCCCTGACGGAGTGGTTTTAGGCTTGATGGAGTGGTTTTAAGGTCACTCGAGTGGTTTTGGCCCTGGCGGAGCAGTTTCAGCCCTGATGAGGTGGTTTTCGGCTTTGTGGAGTGGTTTCAGCACTGGTGGAGTGGTTTCGGCCCTGACGCAGTGGTTTTCGGCTCGGCAGAGTGGTTTCAGCCCTGACGGAGTGGTTTTAGGCTTGATGGTGTGGTTTTAAGGTCAGCCGAGTGGTTTTAGCCCTGGCAGAGTGGTTTCAGCCCCGATGCAGTGGTTTTAGGTTCGGAGGAGTGGTTTTGCTGTTGGCGGAGTGTTTTTGGCACTGGCGTAGTGGTTTCAGCCCCGACGCAGTGGTTTTGGCCCCAACGGAGTTGTTTTAGGCTCGGCGGAGTGGTTTCAGCCCTGATGCAGTGGTTTCAGCCGCGACGCAGTGGTTTCAGCACTGGTGGAGTGGTTTTGGCCCCGACGCAGTGGTTTTAGGCTCAGTGGGGTGGTTTTAAGGTCAGCCGAGTGGTTTTGGCACTGGCGGAGTGGCTTCAGCCCCGACGGAGTGGTTTTCGGCTCGGCGGAGTGGTTTTGGCCCCGACGGAGTTTTTTAGGCTCGGCGGAGTGGTTTCAGCTCCGACGCAGTGGTTTTAGGATTCACAGAGTGGTTTCAGCCCCGTCGCAGTGGTTTTTGGCTCAGGGGAGTGATTTCAGCCCCGACACAGTGGTTTTAGGCTCGGCGGAGTGTTTTCAGCCCTGATGGTGTGATTTTAGGCTTGATGTAGTGGTTTTGGCCCTGGCGGAGTGGTTTCAGCCCTGACGCAGTGGTATTCGGCTTTGCGGAGTGGTTTCAGGCCCCGATGGAGTGGTTTTCACCCTGACCAAGTTCTTTTCGGCTCGGCGGAGTGGTTTTAGGCTTGGCGGAGTGGTTTTAGGCTTGGCGGAGTGGTTTCAGCCCTGACGGAGTGGTTTTCCCCCTGACGCCGTGGTTTTCGGCTTGGCGGAGTTGTTTCAGCCCCGAAGGAGTGGTTTTCGACCTGATGGAGTGGTTTTAGGCTCGGCGCAGTGGTTTCAGGCTCGGCGCAGTGGTTTCAGCCCTGACGGAGTGGTTTCAGGCTTGGCGGAGTGATTTCACCCCCGACGCAGCGGCTTTAGCCTTGACGGAGTGGTTTTAAGGTGAGCTGGGTGATTTTGGCCCTGGCGGAGTGGTTTTCGACCTGACAGAGTGGTGTTAGGCTTGGCGCAGTGGTTTTGGCCCCGACGGAGTGCTTTCAGGCTTGGCGGAGTGGTTTCCGCCCCAACGCAGTGGTTTTCGACCTCATGGAGTAGTTTAAGGCTCGGCCCAGTGGTTTTGGCCCCGACGGAGTTGTTTTAGGCTCGGCGGAGTGGTTTAGGCCCCCAAGGAGTGCTTTTGGCCCCGACGGAGTGGTTTCAGGCTTGGCGGAGTGATTTCAGCCCCAACACAGTGGTTTTCGGCTCGGCGGAGTGGTTTTAGGCTTGACGGAGTGGTTTTAAGGTGAGCTGGGTGGTTTTCAGCCTGGCGGAGTGGTTTCAGCCCCAACACAGTGGTTTTCATCTTGGCGGAGTGGTTTCAGCCCCGACGCAGTGGTTTTAGGCTCGGCGCAGTGGTTTTAATATCGGCGGAGTGTTTTTGGCCCTGGTGGAGTCCTTTTCGGCCTGACGCAGCAATTTCCACCCCGACGGAGTGGTTTTGGTCCTGGCACAGTGGTTTCCGCCCCGACGGAGTGGTTTTAGGCTTGATGGAGTGGTTTCCACCCCGACGGAGTGGTTTCAGGCTTGGCGGAGTGCTTTTCGGCTTGGTGGAGTGGTTTCAGGTCCGACGCAGTGGTTTCAGCACTGATGGAGTGGTTTCAGCCCCGACGGAGTGGTTTTCGGCTTGATGGAGCGGTTTCAGCCCTGACGGAGTGGTTTTCAGCTTGATGGAGCGGTTTCAGCCCCGACGCAGTGGTTTTAGGCTTGATGGAGCGGTTTCAGCCCCGACGGAGCGGTTTTAGGCTCAGCGGAGTGGTTTTAAGGTCAGTCGAGTGGTTTTAGCCCTGGCAGAGTGGTTTCAGCCCTGATGCAGTGGTTTTCGGCTTTGTGGAGTGGTTTCAGCCCTGACGCAGTGGTTTTAGGCTCGGCGGAGTGGTTTTAATGTTGGCAGAGTGTTTTTGGCCCTGGCGGACTGGTTTCAGCCGCGACGCAGTGGTTTCAGCACTGGTGGAGTGGTTTTGGCCCCGACGCAGTGGTTTCGGCACTGGTGGAGTGGTTTTGGCCCCGACGCAGTGGCTTTAGGCTTGGTGGAGTGGTCTCAGCCCCGATGGAGTGGTTTTCGGCCTGGCGGAGTGGTCTCAGCCCCGACGGAGTGGTTTTCGACCTGACGCAGTGGTTTTAGACTCGGCCCTGACGGAGTGGTTTCAGCCCAGACCAAGTGGTTTTTGACCTGATGGAGTGTTTTTAGGCTAGACAGAGTGGTTTCAGCCCCGTTGCAGTGGTTTAAGGCTCGGCGGAGTGGTTTCAGCCCGACAGAGTGGTTTTCGGCTCGGCGCAGTGGTTTCAGCCCCGACGGAGTGGTTTTCGGCTTGGTGGAGTGGTTTCAGCCCCGACGCAGTGGTTTCAGCCCCGACGGAGTGGTTTTCGGCTTTGCGGAGTGGTTTCAGCCCCAACGCAGTGGTTTTCGACCTCATGGAGTGGTTTTAGGCTCGGCGCAGTGGTTTCAGCCCCGACGCAGTGGTTTTCGGCTCGGCGGAGTGGTTTCAGCCCGACAGAGTGGTTTTCGGCTCGGCGCAGTGGTTTCAGCCCCGACGGAGTGGTTTTCGGCTTGGTGGAGTGGTTTCAGCCCCGACGCAGTGGTTTCAGCCCCGACGGAGTGGTTTTCGGCTTTGCGGAGTGGTTTCAGCCCCGACGCAGTGGTTTCAGCCCCGACGGAGTGGTTTTCGGCTTTGCGGAGTGGTTTCAGCCCCAACGCAGTGGTTTTCGACCTCATGGAGTGCTTTTAGGCTCGGCGCAGTGGTTTCAGCCCCGACGCAGTGGTTTTCGGCTCGGCGGAGTGGTTTCAGCCCCGACGCAGTGGTTTCAGGCTTGATGGAGTGGTTTTGGCCCCAACGGAGTGGTTTTCGGCTCGGCGGAGTGGTTTCAGCCCCGACGAAGTGGTTTCAGCACTGGTGGAGTGGTTTTGGCCCCGACGGAGTGGTTTTAGGCTTGATGGAGCGGTTTCAGCCCCGACGGAATGGTTTTCAGCTCAGTGGAGCGGTTTCAGCCCCAACGGAGTGGTTTTCAGCTCAGTGGAGCGGTTTCAGCCCCGACGGAGTGGTTTTCGGCTCGGCAGAGTGGTTTCAGCCCCGACGGAGTGGTTTTCGGCTTTGTGGAGCGGTTTCAGCCCCGACGGAGTGGTGTTAGGCTTGGCGGAGTGGTTTCAGCCCCGACGCAGTGGTTTTCGGCTCGGCGGAGTGGTTTCAGCCCCGACGCAGTGGTTTCAGCCCCGACGGAGTGGTTTTCGGCTTTGCGGAGTGGTTTCAGCCCCAACGCAGTGGTTTTCGACCTCATGGAGTGGTTTTAGGCTCGGCGCAGTGGTTTCAGCCCCGACGCAGTGGTTTTAGGCTCGGCAGAGTGGTTTCGGCCCCAATGGAGTGGTTTTGGCCCCGACGGAGTGGTTTCAGGCTTGGCGGAGTGATTTCACCTCCGACGCAGTGGTTTGAGCTCCAACGCAGTAGTTTCAGGCCTGATGGAGTGGTTTTAAGGTCAGCCGAGTGCTTTTGGCCCTGGCGGAGTGGTTTCAGGCCTGACGCAGTGGTTTTAGGCTCAGCGGAGTGATTTCGGCCCCGACGGAGTGGTTTTGGTCCTGGCACAGTGGTATCCGCCCCGACGGAGTGGTTTTAGGCTTGATGGAGTGGTTTCAGCAACGACGCAGTGGTGTCAGGCTTGGCGGAGTGGTTTTGGCCCCGACGCAGTGTTTTAGGCTCGGCGGAGTGGTTTTAAGGTCAGTCGAGTGGTTTTGGCCCTGGTGGAGTGGTTTTAAGGTCAGCCGAGTGGTTTTGGCCCTGGCAGAGTGGTTTCAGCCCTGACGCAGTGGTTTCAGGCTCGGCGGAGTGGTTTCAGCCCTGACGGAGTGGTTTTAGGCTTGGCGTAGTGGTTTTAATGTCGACGGAGTGGTTTTAGCCCTGGTGGAACGCTTTCAGCCCCGACGCAGTCGTTTTGGCCCTGCTGGAGTGCTTTCCGGCCTGACGCAGTGGTTTACAGCCTGACGGAGCAGTTTCCGCCCCAGCACAGTGGTTTCAGCCCCGACGGAGGGGTTTTAGGCTCGGCAGAGTGGTTCCAGCCCGGACGGAATGGTTTTAATGTCAGCGGAGGGGTTTCGGCCCTGGCGGAGTGGTTTTCCACCTGACGCAGTGGTTTTAGGCTTGGCGGAGTGGTTTCAGCCCTGTCGCACTGCCTTTAGGCTCGGCGGAGTGGTTTCTGCCCCGACGGAGTGGTTTTAGGCTTGATGTAGTGGTTTTACTGTCGGAGGAGTGGTTTTGGCCCTGGCACAGTGGTTTCGGCCCTGGCACAGTGGTTTCGGCCCCGACGGAATGGTTTCAGCCCCGACGGAATGGTTTCAGCCCCGACGGAGTGGTTTTCGGCCTGATGGAGTGGTTTTGGCCCCGGCGGAGCGGTTTCGGCCCCGGCGGAGCGGTTTCGGCCCCGGCGGAGCGGTTTCGGCCCCGGCGGAGCGGTTTCGGCCCCGGCGGAGCGGTTTTCAGCCCCGGCGGAGCGGTTTTCAGCCCCGGCGGAGCGGTTTCTGCAACGACGCAGTGCTTTTAGGCTTGATGGAGTGGTTTTAAGGTCAGACGAGTGGTTTTGGCCCTGGCGGAGTGGTTTCAGCCCCGACGCAGTGGTTTCAGGCTTGGCGCAGTGGTTTCAGCACTGCTGGAGTGGTTTTGGCCCCGACGGAGTTATTTTGGGCCTGACGCAGTAGTTTCAGCCCCGACGCAGTGGTTTTAGGCTTGATGGAGTGGTTTCAGCCCCGACGCAGTCGTTTTAGCCCTGGCAGAGTGGTTTCAGCCCCAATGCAGTGCTTTTAGGCTCAGTGGAGTGGTTCTAGGCTCGGCGGAGTGGTTTTCCACCTGACGCAGTGGTTCTAGGCTCGGCGGAGTGGTTTTCCACCTGACGCAGTGGTTTTAGGCTCGGTGGAGTGGTTTCCGCCCCGACGCAGTGGTTTCAGGCTTGGCGGAGTCGTTTCAGGCTTGGCGGAGTGCTTTTCGGCTTGGCGGAGTGCTTTTCGGCTTGGTGGAGTGGTTTCAGGTCTGACGCAGTGGTTTCAGCACTGGTGGAGCGGTTTCAGCCCCGACGGAGTGGTTTTCGGCTTGACGGAGTGGTTTTCGGCTTGACGGAGTGGTTTTAGGCTTGACGGAGTGGTTTTAAGGTGAGCTGGGTGGTTTTCGGCCTGGCGGAGTGGTTTCAGCCCCAACGCAGTGGTTTTTGGCCTAACGCAGTGGTTTCAGCCCCGACGGAGTGGTTTTCAGCTTCGCAGAGTGGTTTCAGGCCCGACGGAGTGGTTTTCGGCTCAGCGGAGTGGTTTCAGGTCCAACACAGTGGTTTTTGGCTTTCATGGAGTGGTTTTAGGCTTGACGGAGTGGTTTTAAGGTGAGCTGGGTGGTTTTCGGCCTGGAGGAGTGGTTTCAGCCCCAACCCAGTGGTTTTTGGCCTAACGCAGTGGTTTCAGCCCCGACGGAGTGGTTTTCGGCTTCGCAGAGTGGTTTCAGCCCCGACGCAGTGGTTTTTGGCCTGGCAGAGTGGTTTCAGCCCCGACGCAGTGGTTTTCGGCTCGGCGGAGTGGTGTCAGCCCCGACAGAGTGCTTCCAGCCCTGACGCAGTGCTTTTCGGCTTGGTGGAGTGTTTTCAGCCCCGACGGAGTGCTTTTCGACACCATGGAGTGGTTTTAGGCTTGGCAGAGTGGTTTCAGCCCCGACGGAGTGGTTTCAGGCTCGGCGGAGTGGTTTCAGCCCCGACGGACTGGTTTTCGGCTCAGCGGAGTGGTTTCAGCCCCGACGGACTGGTTTTCGTCTTGGCGGAGTGGTTTCAGCCCCAACACAGTGGTTTTAGGCTCAGTGGAGTGATTTCGGCCCCAACGGAGTGGTTTTAGGCTCAGTGGAGTGATTTCGGCCCCGACGGAGTGGTTTTCGGCTCGGCGCAGTGGTTTTAATATCGGCGGAGTGTTTTTGGCCCTGGTGGAGTCCTTTCCGGCCTGAAGCAGCAATTTCCACCCCGACAGAGTGGTTTTGGTCCTGGCACAGTGGTTTCCGCCCCGACGCAGTGGATTTAGGCTCGGTGGAGTGGTTTCCGCCCCAACGCAGTGGTTTTCGGCTTGATGGAGCGGTTTCAGCCCCGACGGAGTACTTTTCGGCTTGATGGAGCGGTTTCAGCCCCGACGCAGTGGTTTTAGGCTTGGCGGAGTGGTTTTAAGGTCAGCCGAGTGGTTTTAGCCCTGGCAGAGTGGTTTCAGCCCTGATGCAGTGGTTTTCGGCTTTGTGGAGTGGTTTCAGCCCTGACGCAGTGGTTTTAGGCTCGGCGGAGTGGTTTTAATGTTGGCAGAGTGTTTTTGGCCCTGGCGGACTGGTTTCAGCCGCGACGCAGTGGTTTCAGCACTGGTGGAGTGGTTTTGGCCCCGACGCAGTGGCTTTAGGCTTGGTGGAGTGGTCGCAGCCCCAACGGAGTGGTTTTCGGCCTGGCGGAGTGGTTTCAGCCCCGACGCAGTGGTTTTCGGCTTGGCGGAGGGGTTTCAGCCCCAACACACTGGTTTTCGGCTCAGCGGAGTGGTTTCAGCCCCAACACAGTGGTTTTAGCCTCGGCGGAGTCGTTTTAGGCCTTGCGGAGTCGTTTTGGCACCGAAGGAGTGGTTTAAGGCTTGGCGGAGTGCTTTCGTCCCCAGCGCAGTTTTTTTAGGCTTGATGGAGTGGTTTTAGGCTTCAATGAGTGGTTTTAAGGTCGGCCAAGTGGTTTTCGGCTCGGCGGAGTGGTTTCAGCCCCGACAGACTGGTTTTAGGCTTGATGGAGTGGTTTCAGCCCCAACGGAGTGGTTTTAGGCTCAGTGGAGTGATTTCGGCCAAGACGGAGTCGTTTTTGGCTCGGCGCAGTGGTTTTAATATCGGCAGAGTGTTTTTGGCCCTGGTGGAGTCCTCATCGGCCTGACGGAGCAATTTCCACCCCGCCGGAGTGCTTTTCTGCTTGGTGGAGTGCTTTCAACCCCAACGGAGTGCTTTTCTGCTTGGTGGAGTGCTTTCAGCCCCAACGCAGTGGTTTTAGGCTCGGCGGAGTGGTGTCAGCCCCGACGCAGTGGTTTTCGGCTTGGCGGAGTGGTTTCAGCCCCGATGCAGTGGTTTTCGGCTTGGCGGAGTGGTTTCAGCCCCGACGCAGTGGTTTCAGGCTCGGCGGAGTGGTTTCAGGCCTGATGCAGTGGTTTCAGGCTCGGCGGAGTGGTTTCAGGCCTGATGCAGTGGTTTCAGGCTCGGCGGAGTTGTTTCAGCCCCGACGCAGTGCTTTTAGGCTTGGCGTAGTGGTTTTAATGTCGACGGGGTGGTTTTAGCCCTGGTGGAACGCTTTCAGCCCCGCTTGAGTGGTTTTGGCCCTGGTGGAGTGGTTTCAGCCCCGACGCAGTGGTTTTGGCCCTGGCGCAGTGGTTTCCTCCCCGACGGAGTGATTTTAGGCTTGGTGGAGTGGTTTCAGCCCCGAAGGAGAGGTTTTAGGCTCGGCGGAGTGGTTCCAGCCCTGACGGAATGGTTTTAATGTCAGCGGTGTGGTTTTGGCCCTGGCGGAGTGGTTTTCCACCTGATGCAGTGGTTTTAGGCTCGGCGGAGTGGTTTCAGCCCTGACGCACTGCTTTTAGGCTCGGCGGAGTGGTTTCAGCCCTGACGCACTGCTTTTAGGCTCGGCGGAGTGGTTTCAGCCCTGACGCACTGCTTTTAGGCTCGGCGGAGTGGTTTCAGCCCCGGCGGAGCGGTTTCACGCTTGGCGCAGTGGTTTTAGCCCTGGTGGAACGCTTTCAGCCCCGATTGAGTGGTTTTGGCCCTGGTGGAGTGGTTTCAGCCCCGACGCAGTGGTTTCAGGCTTGGCACAGTGGTTTCAGCACTGCTGGAGTGGTTTTGGCCCCGACGGAGTTATTTTGGGCCTGACGCAGTAGTTTCAGCCCCGACGCAGTGGTTTTAGGCTTGATGGAGTGGTTTCAGCCCCGACGCAGTCGTTTTAGCCCTGGCAGAGTGGTTTCAGCCCCAATGCAGTGCTTTTAGGCTCAGTGGAGTGGTTCTAGGCTCGGCGGAGTGGTTTTCCACCTGACGCAGTGGTTTTAGGCTTGGCGGAGTGGTTTCAGCCCTGACGCACTGCTTTTAGGCTCGGTGGAGTGGTTTCAGCCCCGACGGAGTGGTTTTCGGCCTGATGCAGTGGTTTTAGGTTTGATGGAGTGGTTTCAGCCCCGACGGAGTGGATTTGGCCCTGGCGCAGTGGTTTCAGCCCCGATGCAGTGCTTTTAGGCTCGGCGGAGGGGTTTTAAGGTCAGACGAGTGGTTTTGGCCTCGGCGGAGTGCTTTCAACCCCGACAGAGTGCTTTTCGGCTTCACGGAGGGGTTTCAGCCCCGACACAGTGCTTTTCGGCTTCACGGAGGGGTTTCAGCCCCGACACAGTGCTTTTCGGCTTCACGGAGCGGTTTCAGCCCCGACGGAGCGGTTTCAGCACTGGTGGAGTGGTTTTGGCCCCGACGGAGTTGTTTTCGGCTCGGCGGAGTGGTTTTGGCCCCGACGGAGTGGTTTCAGGCTCGGCGGAGTGCTTTTAGGCTTGGCGTAGTGGTTTTAATGTCGACGGAGTGGTTTTAGCCCTGGTGGAACGCTTTCAGGTTTTGGCCCTGGTGGAGTGCTTTCCGGCCTGACGCAGTGGTTTACAGCCTGACGGAGCAGTTTCCGCCCCAGCACAGTGGTTTCAGCCCCGACAGAGTGGTTTTAGGCTCGGCGGAGTGGTTTCGGCCCCGGCGCAGTGCTTTTAGGCTTGATGGAGTGGTTTTAAGGTCAGCCGAGTGGTTTTGGCCGTGGCGGAGTGGTTTCAGCCCCGACGCAGTGGTTTCAGGTTTGGCGCAGTGGTTTCAGCACTGCTGGAGTGGTTTTGGCCCCGACGGAGTTATTTTGGGCCTGACGCAGTAGTTTCAGCCCCGACGCAGTGGTTTTAGGCTTGATGGAGTGGTTTCAGCCCCGACGCAGTCGTTTTAGCCCTGGCAGAGTGGTTTCAGCCCCAATGCAGTGCTTTTAGGCTCAGTGGAGTGGTTCTAGGCTCGGCGGAGTGGTTTTCCACCTGACGCAGTGGTTTTAGGCTTGGCGGAGTGGTTTCAGCCCCGACGCAGTGGTTTTAGGCTCGGTGGAGTGGTTTCAGCCCCGACGGAGTGGATTTGGCCCTGGCGCAGTGGTTTCAGCCCCGATGCAGTGCTTTTAGGCTCGGCGGAGGGGTTTTAAGGTCAGACGAGTGGTTTTGGCCTCGGCGGAGTGCTTTCAACCCCGACAGAGTGCTTTTCGGCTTCACGGAGGGGTTTCAGCCCCGATACAGTGCTTTTCGGCTTCACGGAGGGGTTTCAGCCCCGACACAGTGCTTTTCGGCTTCACGGAGGGGTTTCAGCCCCGACACAGTGCTTTTCGGCTTCACGGAGCGGTTTCAGCCCCGACACAGTGCTTTTCGGCTTCACGGAGGGGTTTCAGCCCCAACACAGTGCTTTTCGGCTTCACGGAGGGGTTTCAGCCCCGACACAGTGCTTTTCGGCTTCACGGAGGGGTTTCAGCCCCGACACAGTGCTTTTCGGCTTCACGGAGGGGTTTCAGCCCCGACACAGTGCTTTTCGGCTTCACGGAGCGGTTTCAGCCCCGACACAGTGCTTTTCGGCTTCACGGAGGGGTTTCAGCCCCGACACAGTGCTTTTCGGCTTCACGGAGGGGTTTCAGCCCCGACACAGTGCTTTTCGGCTTCACGGAGGGGTTTCAGCCCCGACACAGTGCTTTTCGGCTTCACGGAGGGGTTTCAGCCCCGACGGAGCGGTTTCAGCACTGGTGGAGTGGTTTTGGCCCCGACGGAGTTGTTTTCGGCTCGGCGGAGTGGTTTTAGGCCTGACGCAGTGGTTTCAGGCTCGGCGGAGTCGTTTCAGGCCTGACACAGTGGTTTCAGGCTCGGCGGAGTGCTTTTAGGCTTGGTGCAGTGGTTTTAATGTCGACGGAGTGGTTTTAGCCCTGGTGGAACGCTTTCAGGTTTTGGCCCTGCTGGAGTGCTTTCCGGCCTGACGCAGTGGTTTACAGCCTGACGGAGCAGTTTCCGCCCCAGCACAGTGGTTTCCGCCCCGACAGAGTGGTTTTAGGCTCGGCGGAGTGGTTTCAGCCCCGACGGAGTGGTTTTAGGCTTGATGTAGTGGTTTTACTGTCGGAGGAGTGGTTTTGGCCCTGGAACAGTGGTTTCAGCCCCGACGGAGGGGTTTCAGCCCCGACGGAGGGGTTTCAGCCCCGACGGAGGGGTTTCAGCCCCGACGCAGTGGTTTCAGCCCCGACGCAGTGGTTTCAGCCCCGACGCAGTGGTTTCAGCCCCGACGCAGTGGTTTCAGCCCCGACGCAGTGGTTTCAGCCCCGACGCAGTGGTTTCAGCCCCGACGCAGTGGTTTCAGCCCCGACGCAGTGGTTTCAGCCCCGACGCAGTGGTTTCAGCCCCGACGCAGTGGTTTCAGCCCCGACGCAGTGGTTTCAGCCCCGACGCAGTGGTTTCAGCCCCGACGCAGTGGTTTCAGCCCCGACGCAGTGGTTTCAGCCCCGACGCAGTGGTTTTCGACCTCATGGAGTAGTTTAAGGCTCGGCCCAGTGGTTTTGGCCCCGACGGAGTTGTTTTAGGCTCGGCGGAGTGGTTTAGGCCCCCAAGGAGTGCTTTCGGCCCCCAAGGAGTGGTTTCCGGCTTGGCGGAGTGATTTCAGCCCCAACACAGTGGTTTTCGGCTCGGCGGAGTGGTTTTAGGCTTGACGGAGTGGTTTTAAGGTGAGCTGGGTGGTTTTCAGCCTGGCGGAGTGGTTTCAGCCCCGACGCAGTGCTTTTCGGCTCAGCGGAGTAGTTTCAGCTCCGACGCAGTGGTTTTAGGCTCAGCGGAGTGGTTTTAATATCGGCGGAGTGTTTTTGGCCCTGGTGGAGTCCTTTTCGGCCTGACGCAGCAATTTCCACCCCGACGGAGTGGTTTTGGTCCTGGCACAGTGGTTTCCGCCCCGACAGAGTGGTTTTAGGCTCGGCGCAGTTGTTTCCGCCCCAACGCAGTGGTTTTCGGCTCGGCGGAGTGGTTTCAGCCCCGACGCAGTGGTTTTCGGCTCGGCGGAGTGGTTTCAGCCCCGACGCAGTGGTTTTCGGCTCGGCAGAGTGGTTTCAGCACTGGTGGAGTGGTTTCAGCCTCGACGGAGTGGTTTCAGGCTTAATGGAGTGGTTTCAGCCCTGATGCAGTGGTTTTAGGCTCAGCGGAGTGGTTTCAGCCCCGACAGAGTGCTTTTCGGCTCGGCGGAGTCGTTTCAGCCACCACGGAGTGGTTTTCGGCTTGATGGAGTGGTTTCAGCCCCGACGCAGTGGTTTTAGGCTTGGCAGAGCGGCTTTAACGTCAGCCAAGTGGTTTTGGCCGATGCACTGGTTTTGGCCCCGACGCAGTGGTTTTAAGGTGAGCCGAGTGGTTTTCGGCTTGGCGGAGTGGTTTCAGCCCCGACGCAGTGGTTTTCGGCTTGGCAGAGTCGTTTCTGCCCCGACGCAGTTGTTTTTGAACTGTCGCAGTGGCTTTAGGCTTTGTGGAGTGGTTTCTGCCCCGACGGAGTGCTTTTAGACTCGGTGCAGTGGTTTTTGGCCCCGACACAGTGGTTTTTGGCCCCGACGGAGTGTTTTTCCGCCTGACACAGTGGTTTCAGCCCCAACGGAGTGGTTTTCCACCTGATGGATTTTTTTTACGCTTGGCGCAATCGTTTTGGCCCTGACAGTGTTTTTTTATGCTCGGCAGAGTGGTTTAGGTCTCCGAGTGGTTTTCGCCCCGACGGAGTCGTTTCAGTCCCGACACAGTGGTTTTAGGCTTGACTGAGTGGTTTTAGGCTTGACTGAGTGGTTTTCGGGCTCACGGAGTGGTTTTAGGCTCGGCAGAGTGGTTTAAGTCCTGATGGAGTGGTTTCAGCCCCGGCCGAGTTTTCTCCCTAGCCCACCAGGCCCGGCAGCAGCCCGTACCATGTCTCCCCAGTCCCCACGCCTGGCACCAGGCTCCATCAGCCCCCCCACGCCCCGCACCACACTGACCCTGCCCCCCAGCCCTCACATCAGCACGGCCAACCTCCACTCTCCAGGCAGCAGGCAACATGGCAATGCAGCTCTACAGCCCAACACGTCCCACACCCAGCCACAGCCTCTTCCTCTGCTTCCCACCTCACCTCAAGCCACCTCTGCCCTCAGCGGCCCTGCCAGCACCAGCACCTCCAGCGCCGCCTCCGCCTCTCCGGCACCCGCTCTCCACAGGCTCCACACGCCGCCTTTCCCCCTCCAAGCGCTCCGCTTCACCGCACCGCCTGCCAAAACCAAGCACAACAAGGCCACGCGCAGCTTTCCTAGGGACCCTCTCGCACGGCCGGGCCTTTCCGTGGACAGCAGCCCCCCGACCCGCGCCTCCTCCAGCCTCGCCGCCCTCGCCGACACCCCGCCTCGCGCAGCCCACCCCCTCGGGCCTCGCGGGACACCCCAGCGCCTCGGGGGCAGCGCTCCCCCGCAACGCACCCTCCCGCCTCGCTTGGCGGCACCCTGCGCACAGCCCAACCTGCTCCCAGCACTTGGCCTTCGGCACCGGCCGCTCCAGGCCCGCGCCAGCCACCGCCGCTTCCTGCCTGCCCTGCCCGCAGCCCCTGCCCTGCCCGCGCACGCCGCCTGCCCTCCCCGCTGCCCTCTGACGCCAGCCACAGCCGACCGCCCTGCTCTCCTGGCCGCCTCGCCCAGGGCCACCAACCCCCGAGCCCAGCAGCTCCCGGCCCACTTGTTTTGCCAGGGGCCCCTCGGCCCGCTCTCGCCCTTCGCCCCCACCAGAGCCGCAGCTCGGCCGAGGCGCCCGAGCGGCCCGGGCGGGCACAAGGGGTGGACGGGGTCGAGGGGACAGCGAGGGGGACACTGAGGGGGGACAGCGGGGACCGCGTCCCTGGCGCCGGCAGACCCGGACCCGCCCGCCCGCTCGGCGGCGCCCACGGCCGCCGGACGCCATCTCCGGCCTCTCTCCGCTCCCTCCCGCCCTCCGCCCGGGCCGCCGCGGGGATTGGCCGGCCGGGCCAGCTGCCTCTCGGCCATTGGAGGGCGCCTGCGCGCCGCCCGCCGCTGATTGGCGCCCCGCTCCCGCCTCTGGCCGGGCGGAAGGGTGTGGTCGGCGGCGAAGATGGCGGCGGGGTGGCTGGCTGTGGGGGGGCGCCTGGCGGCGAAGATGGCGGAGCGGAAGGGGAGGGCTCCCCATCCCGCCCCGTCCGGCCCCGCGGCGCGGCGCAGTTGGAGAGCGGCAGGCTGCGGGACACGCGGTGGGTCGTGGCGCAGCCGGGCGGGCAGGGCTCGGGGGCGGTAGCGGCAGGGGCAGGGGGCGGGGGGCGGCGAAGGGGCTTTTCGGGGCCCGAAGGGCGGCGGCGCCTGCGCCGGGAGGCTGCGCGAAGGTGCTGGCGGCTGCGGGGCTGGTGCTGGTGCTGGTGCTGGGAGGCGGCGGGGTCGGTGCCGGGCGGGCCGGGGAGGGTTTGCGGCGGCCGGTCGGGCGGGGCCGGGGCCGGGGCCGGGGCCGAGCGGGGCTTCGGTGTCGCCCGGCGCCCGGCTGAGGAGGCCGGTGCGTCGCCGCTGGACGGGGGAGCGTTTGCGTCCGCCGCCTGCTCGCCCGGCGCCTGGGGAAGGGAGCTGAAGGGCGGCAGGGAAAGGGGTGGGGGAAGTAGGAGCAGGGTCGGAGGCGGGGCGGGGCGGGGGGGTGGGAGCGCGGGGCGTTTGCGGGGCGCTGGGCGGGAGGCGGCGGCGGCGGGAGGCTGGAGAGCGAGGCGGGGCGGGGGGCGGGCGGCGAGGAGCTGCTGAGCTCGGGCAGGCGGAGCGCGGAGCGGAGCGGGCGAGGAGGAGAGCGGGCAGAAGGGCGAGGTGGGGAGGGCGGGGCGGGGGCAGGAGGCGGCCTGGGGGCTGCTGGGGCGGGGCGGGGGCGGCGTGAGCGTGTGTGGCCTGGCTCCAGCTCGCCTGTCCTGTGGGTGGTGTTGAAGTGGTGTTTGTGTGCGCCGGAGACAGAGCTGGGTAAGCTGGAGCGAGAGGTGGGTTTTCCAGCTAGTCACCTTTAGCGGTGGCTGGTGCGTCGAGCTCTGAAGGTCGACACAGCGCGACTGGTGCGTGCTAGCAGTGTTGCCTCTTGTGTGTGTACTTCTGTGATGGGGGTGTGTTGGTTTGAACTGTGCCTGATGACATTGTTTGAGCTCGGTTGCCTGGTGGGAGTTGAGGAGCAGCAGTGGAGTGGGTGCTTTCAGCTGATGTGATGTTTGGTGTTGAGGGGAGTAGTGATGGCAGAGAGGTGTGTGCCTTGGGCAAGGCTTTGCATGGATGCTGGTGAAAGGAAGGGACTGGCTAAGTGTTTGCACCTTATAACAAATGGTTCAAACTGGCTCTGTCAGGGTGCTGCCTAGGATCGCTCCAAGAGCTCTTGCAGCGTGGTGCTGGGAGCCTGTGTCTTGTTCATGCCTGGGTGTATGTTGCTCCCTCGAGTGCAGTAGTGAGCAGGAGTTTGTGGGAGAGGGTGTGCAAGTACATGTGGTGGAAGATGCCTTTGGACTGGGTGTCAAAGGAGGTGAGCTGAAGTGATGGGGAAGGTGTCTGGGGGGGCTGATTTGTTAAGGGGTGGACTTGAAATGGGTGGAGCTGAGAGGAAGCTGGGTCAGGTGCCCTTGTTTAGTGGGGGGGGGGGGGAAGGGAGGTTGTAGGTGAAGGCAGTGGAGTAGTTGTGGTTGCCCTGTGGCTGTGTCTGGAAGTGAGGGGTGGGCAGTGGTGCTTGGCCTATGGGAGTCGAGAGGCTTATTCCGGATGTGGGGTCATGTTACTTTGTCTGTTGGGTTTTTTTTTTTTGTGGGGGGATGGGGGGGATTGAACCTGGTTTGATTACTGTTGTGTGTTCCCTGATAGAGGGGAAGTAAGGCCAGGCTAGAGAGAGGGTTTGTGCTAGAACTAGTTTTCTGGAAGACCATTCTGAAGTTGAACTTTGTGTGCCTGCCCAAGAAAGTGGAGGCAATGTGTTTACTGCTGAAGGCCAAGAAGTTAGGCAATGACTAAGGGGAGTCTTTTTGTGTTGTTGCTTGCGACTGGTGTGTCTAGGTCATGTTTTGTGTTTGTGATCCTTGCAGAACTGTGTTTTGTAGGAGGAAGGTTTTGGGTGGAAAGGGTTGAGGGGAGCAGCTGATTTTCCTGGAAGGTTAAGAGAAGATGTGTAGCAACTTGTGTCCATTTGGGAAGTTGCAGTAGGGGACCAGTTTGGACTGGCTTAAACTTGCTGCTTGTTTGGGTGTGAAATGGATCTTTCACTTGAGGTCTTGGGAGTAGAGTAGCTTTCCATTGCGATATTGGTGGAATGAAGGTCTCTAGATCTGCTGCTTTTGAGCATGACTTGCTAATAGGCAAGCAAGCTGGCTTGTGTTTGACACATTACCCACTCACACAGTGGGTGATGCAAATATGTTGTGTTTGTTAGCTATGGGCTCCTTGTATGGGAAGGAGGAGTGAAAAGGGAAGCAATGCTGAAGCAGTTGCTTGTGTTTTCCGAGGAAAACCTGAATGGAATATTGGCAATTGTTAGTCAGTGTTCATAACTTGGAGCAGATTATGTGCGGTTTGGGCTTGGAATGTGGAAATGGCCTGAAAAAGGGTGTGTTAGGCATTGTGGATGAAAGGCAGAGATCTGGAATGGTTAAAATGCGTTTACCCTTTATGATGTTAGAGGAACTCTTTTGCTGTTAGGTGTTTCCTGTCTCCTGTGCCATTGTGGAGTTTCACTGGGGTTTGCTGGGCGAGATCCTGTGAGAGTTGGCTCTATCTCAGCCAATGACTAGCAGCTGCATGTACTATTCTTGTTCTGAGTCAATGCAGGCTATCATCAGGATTTAGAGCTGCTGAAATGGTTTAGGAACTAGTATTGTAGATAGGCAACAATTTTTTTTTCCTCTTGGCTTTTTTAATGTGACAGGAACTATTTAGACTTTGTTTGGAAAGACAGGACTGTTGTCTCCTGGTGTTACTTGAGTATACTGGCCTGTGTAAAAGCAGTAACTTTAAGATATTGCCCAGTGCTGTCATTGTTGAACAGAAATCAGTTTTAGCTAGTCACAAATGAAATACTTGGCACTCAATGTTTTTTCGTGGTTTCACCTGTGGTTCTTGTGAAGTAAGAGCTGCCAAACATTGCTCTGTAGTAAACATTTGGATTGACCTAAGGTAGAAGAAAAAGTTTCAGGACTGGCTTTAAAAAGGGGGTCAAGGTTCTTTGAGATCTGTAGGCATGTGACCTGGTGTAACATGAGATGCTTCTCCTGTTTGGACACTAGCAGATGTTGGTTTTGGAATTGTGATTCCTGGGAAAGTCAACTGCTAGCAAGAGAGGTGTGTGGCTATATCACTGGCAGAACTTGAGCTACTTTGAGTTTTCTATAGCTGAAGGTCTCTGTTGTGGGTTAGAGGTTTCTCTATAGCTTTTATAGTGTAGAGAAACTAAAATGTTTCCCTTTTTTTTTTTTTTTTCCCTCCTCTCTTCCTGCTCTCCTAATGGTAGTGGAAGTACAAAGTTTGTATGACCCAAGACCCCAAGGTAGCATATTGGGTTTGTCATGGGGCAGTAAATGCAGGAGGATTTGCCTGACAAGTGTGAGCTTCTCAGAGCAGTGTTTGGCTAGTAGGTACGCTGGAAGCAGTTTCTAAATGACGTGTTAGTAGATGTGGGAGAGTAGGGAAGTAGTGCTGTAGACTCTCAGGCCTTGAAGTGACCTGACTGAAGCCTTAAAGCACAGTTGCTGCCTTAGTGGTTGTAAGTTGTGAGTTACCCATGTAAAGCATGGTTCGTGGTGGTGGTGGTTGTAGTTGTTGTCTCATTTCCATTGGCTAGCAGTTATGAAACCTAAGTGGCTTTACCTGTAGGGAGGGAGAAAAGAAAAGAAAGGATGTTGAGGGCTGAGCCTTGCTTTTTGAACTGCTGCCTTGTTGCATGCACGTATCGTCTTAAAGTAGAGTTTTGTAGCAGCTTCTGAAGATGATGCATGGGAGAGAGGACATGGAGGTGTGAAGCCTTATTAATGGGCTAGAGAGGTTGCAGGTGCCTCATGCATGACTTGCCACTTGATGCTCAGGTTCATTGGATGTAACTGACATAATAGCATGTTGTTGTAGTTCTAGGCATTTGTGCAGGCTTTCTGGAAAAAATGACTGTGCCTGAAAGCAGACTAGTGACATGCCTGCGTTTCACCTTAGTTCTGCCTGAATGCTCTCTCTTGGTTTACAACTTGTGTAGTGTTTGTTTATAATGTCGGCAAGGGCTTGATAGAAATTCCTCACTTCTGCTGGTCTCTAGGGGTCAGTTGTTGAGCAGGACAAAATAAAATTAAAAAAAAAAAGCAGGTGCTGCTTGGGGCTAGAAGAACTTTCCTTCAGCAGGGGATCAGTCCTTCAGTGAGTAGTAGTGTGAAAGTGAGTGCTGGTTGAAGGGTATGGATGTTGCATGAGAATAGCTTTGTCAGGGAGGGGGTACAAGGTGAGGTTTGCTAGAGTCTTAACAGCAGCTACCAGTAGTTATTTTTGTCCCGGAGAGAGTTTCCTGCTTTCCTGTGGGGGTTTTATTCTTCATATTCTGCTGGAAATTATTTTGGTACCAAAAAAAAAAAAAAAAAAAGGACTAACTTCTGCAATACTGTGGCTTCCTGGTGAAACTCTGTTGGAGAAGTATATAGTGCTGGTATGAGTGCATGAGGAGGTGAGGACTAGATGGCAGGATGGTTCTTATCAGTTCAGAGAGTTGTGTGCAGGGTGCCAGTTGTATTAGAGCAGGTAAATATTTGCAGGAAAGGCAGAAGAGGGAAATATTGGCTGTTATCAAGCTAGCATCTGGGATTGCCTGGCTAGTCAGTGTAGCTGGTGAACGTAAGTAATGGAAATATACTTGGGTGGACTTGAGGCTGAGCATGTGCATAGGTACGCGTTGCCAATTAGGCTTTATTTTTTGGCCCCCCCCCTGTAGAACAGGGTTGCATTTAGGACGTGAGTACTTTCCCATGCAAATCTAATGGTTTTTTGTACTGGCTGCTGTAATGATGCTTCTTGAAGAAGGTTGTATTGAGTAGGCAGGACTGGAGAGAGTTGAGTGTGAGTGATCTTTTGCCCTTTGCTTGATAAGAGAGTTGATTTCCCAGGTAGGCCTCCTCAGCTTGGTGCAGTGAAATGTTAGGAGAAGTGGAGCATAACAATTTGAGAAGTGCTTTGAGATGCCTGCCTCGGTTCCTGTGCATGTCTCTGGTGCCTGTTGAAGGTGGGAGATGAACATTAGAGCAGAAGGCATCTGTCCGTGTAGCTGCTCCTGCAGTGGTCTGAGGCAGGAGTGCTTGTCAGTGTGAATGGATGTAGGAAGCCTCTTTTGCCCTCCAGCTTTGTCTGAAGTGCCACTATGAATCTGCAGGCTAGTAATTGTAAATCAGAGGCAACGTGTGTATTGTGTTAGTAGGTGGAGACTTAATAAAAGCTTCGTGCTGTGCCTTTACCTGTCTAATTGGGGAATGGTTCCACCGAGGTGTATAAAGTGGAGACTGAAACTTGCCTTGCCTTGCCTTGCTGGAAGCTGGAGGCAAAGGCTAGAGAGGTCCAGGCTGCAGGATTATGGAGGAGCTGCAGGAGCTGCTGAGCCTTCAGCCAGGAATGTGTGCTGGAGGAAATGGAGTTTCCTCAGCATGAGGGTCATCAGTGTTTTCTTTTGGTGGGAAAAATGCAGTGGGTGATCCGTTGGCCATAGAGGGGTGGCCAGGAGGAACGGGGTCGGTTTTGAGGAAGGTGGCTCCCATTTAGTAGTTTTAGTAAGGCATAGCTAAACAAGAGATTTGAAAAGCATAGAGTGCTGTGAGTTTGGCACTGGAAGTTAATGCCATGCTGTCGAGTTGTTTAATTCTCGGGATGCTGATGTTTCAGCTTCAGTAGCCTGACCTGTCCTTCAGAGAGGAAGTGGTGATTTTTCCCCACCACTAAATGCAGGGAGCGTTTATGTGCAGCCTTCCGATGACTCTTTGTTCCCTCCTAGCATGTTAGTGTGGCCAAGACTGACGTTTTAAGCTAGAAGACTAGACTATAAAATAAGAGAGTAACTAGGAAAGGTTCCTTATGTGCAGGGAATCCGATAGCTTGCTTTTTAAAATGATGCCCTAGTTTGAGGCATCTGTCCTCGAAGCCACTGCAAGGAATTGTAAGTGTGACTTGGCGCATTAATTGCTATACCAGCTTTCTTTTACTGTAGCAGGATTTTGAGGTAAGCCTGGTGAACCTTCTGAGTGCCTCCTTCCCAGCTCTGTTTGTTTCAGTTATCCTGAAAGACCTGAAGCTCTCGGGTTAAGGAACGTTTAACATCTCTTTGTGGGACCGTGTTTATTCACTGCAAGGCTAGTTGGGGAGTAATGTGAGAAGCTCGACTCGAGATGCTGAAATGCCAAGCGTTGGGCAGAATTGGTATGCTTTGGAGTCCGCAAGATGGCTTCCCTCTGTTCCACGTGTGACCTGTCCTGAGTCTACCCTAAGTGATGTCCTTCTCTGAAATGTAATCTCTAGGTGTGAATTATTTTTTTCTTACAGCCCAGTTTGTGAGTTGTGCTGCTGCTGCTTGGATGACCTTTGAGAATGTTTGTAGTGCTGCCATGCAATAGAGTTAGCATGTGTGCTTTGCTGTATTTCTACTTGTATGTGCTTATTGTCCATGGATGTCTTTGCAGTGTGGCAGAATAGCCAGCTTTAGAAACTGAGGAGTGCAGAGATCATTGGATATGCTGTTGATGCTCAAGCTTCTGTCGGTGAAGTCCAGTTGCCCAGCTACTTGTTGATGCTCGTTGCATGAACTTATCAGAAGAAGCAGTTGTGGATCTCTTTGGGGGGAAAAAAAGGATGGTAAGACGATGTGGCCAATCATGTTGAGAGTTTTGTTTGTTATGATATGAATGTCTATTAGGTAAGAGTACTTTTCAAATGTTGTAGTTTTGGCAGTAGTGTGTTGGGGATGTGTGAGCTCAGCAGGGGGAGCGTAGCACCAGACTGATCTGTTGCATCGACCCTTGAGTAACTGATGGGAAGAGTCTGTAGTGCTGTTCCATATGTTTCATTCATTCCAATGGAGGATTGGTCCGTGTGGGACAACTGGGCGTGGGACCGCCAGCACCTGAGGCAAAAGAAGAGGGGAACCCCGCAAAGAGTGACTCTGGCCATAGTAGGCGCCAGTATCCCGCGCAATGTACCCACAGCAACCGCTCCACCCTATGCCCCTTTGCTCTCACCTCCTAGAGATTTATCTGTCACTTGCTCTCTCTCTCTTTCTCCTACTTCTACTCTGCCAGCTGCTGGACTCTCCCCTAGGGGTCCCAATGTTTTACCTAATCTGGCAGCGTTATAGCTGGGCGTAGCAGGGGGAGCTCCCCCACCTGTTCCAGTGCTGCCTGTATTTACTAAGCAAGGCTGGAGCCCGAGTGATTTAGCATTGCAGGGAAGCAAGAAGCCCGGGTTGAGGGAAGACGCGGGAAGGTGTGCTCAGCTATTTTCTAATATGTGCATGGGGCAGTAGTATCGCCAGTTCTTGATGGAGGTATGGAGTGAACGCAAGTCCCTTCTCAGAAGAATGGGCTCGGTGGCAAGGAGCAGAATTGGGAAGCTGCTGAAGAATGCCTGAAGGTAACTAGGGGCCACACAAGGGATAGACAAGGGAGAGGCATTCTCGGCAAGAGGTATCTGTTTAGAAGCTGCATATCCAGAAAGGGAGACTAGGAGTAGAAAGGAGCAGGAGCTAAAGACAGAACTGGAAGGTAGGAAGGCAGCTGAGTTGTTGTTGCCTTTGACAACTGAACAGCTGCAGAATACCCCCCCAGGCAACTCCCTGCATGGGCCGAATTCATGCATGGCAAGGTTAAGCCCAGGCATGAAAAGGGCTGGGACCGATCTAACAGCTAAAAAAGGGAACCTGAAGCCCCGGGGGGAAGAGCTCATAGGGTGAGACCAGTGATATAGGCTCCCCCTGGGAATAGGAACTAAGTCAAAGGGAAATAAGCCTCCAGACCCGTGAACAGGATATCGGGAACTGAGCAATGGGCTGTGGAGGAAAGCCTCAGGATTCAAGGTGGGCCTACTGGCGTTGTCTGGAGTGTGCTTGAAGCATCCCAGAAACAAGAGAATGGCCAAAGGTGTGGGGGGGTGTACTTTGACTCCGCCAGTGCCAGCTCCCAGAGAGAGAGACCTCCCCTAGGGAGGAATTGCAGGGCATGAAAGAAAAAAGAAAAGAGGAAAAAAACGAAAAAAGGGGAAAACCCCAAGCAATGCCCAGAAGGCAATTGGGTCTGCCTGTTGGGCAAGGGGAGGCTTATGAGTGGAGAAGTGATAATGGCCCATGTATCTAGATTGCAGTTGGTCCTCAGGGACAATTGGTGAAGTTGTAATAGATACAGGAGCACAAATGTCAATACTGACCCCACAAGGTGCCTAGGAGCTGGGTGTGTGACCCGGAGGGCAGAGAGTTAGAATTACTGGTGTGAAGGGAGCGAGTGTTGTGTGCCAAACTGCCAAGGGTTAATTCATGGCTCCCGGGCAAGAGGCGCATGTTGACTACTTGCTTTTTTGGAATATATTTGAACTTTCGATGTTTTAAACGGACGAATGTGGTGCCTGCCGGCTGGTGGTGTGTGTTCCTTCAGCTCAAACATGGGTACTAAGCCCCGTAGAAAGAGGGAGGCTGTAGTGTGTGTACTTTGCCCAGCCCTGCGCTCTCCGATTGAGAAATCGCTGACGGACAACAATAGCCGGTCTCTGCTGCGGCGCGCAATGGGATTTCTGAAGCCAGAGCTGATTTTAAGAAGAAAGAACAAATGATCTCCAAAGCCCACTCCCCATATGACCCGCCTCTGTGGCCAGTTGGGAAAGCAGAGGGGAAGTGGTGTTTGGGAATGAGTTATCAGGGCCCCCTTAACAGCTGCTGGACCAAATAGTGCAGCGTTAACAGCTCTATTGCAAGCAGCTGCACACCCCTGGATGGTGGCGCTAGCCAGGAAGGAGATGTTCTTTCTGGTCCCCTTGCAGGAAGAGGATAAAGAGGAGTTGGCCTTCCCTGGGGAGGGAATGCAATATGCCTTTACCAGACCCCCCCCCCCCCAAGGAGGGGGACAAGCATTCCCCCACGATTGCTCCTGCTGCCCTTGCTGAACTTGTACAGACAGTTGCACTGCCTCCAGATGGGAAACTGCACCAATAGAGAGATGGTGTTCTGATGGGAGGACCTTCCCCTGAGAAAGTGTGTGTGGGGGGGGGGAAGCAGCAGCAGCAGCAGCAGTGTGGCAAGCACTACAGAAAGCAGAAATTGAGGTTCCACCTGAAAATGGTCAGAGACCAAGGAGGGGAGTCAAATGTTTAGGTCCTTGGTGGATAGTGGGCAGTGCAGGGATTCCTCCAGACGCGTCCAGAAAAATGAGAGAGCTGCAAATGGCCCAACCAAGGAAGGAGGTTGCAACAGTTGATGGGAGCTTGAGGCTCCTGGAGGAAGCGTGTGCCTGGGTTTTCTCTTAGTGCTTGTCCATTATGTTTGCCCTTATGGAAAGGCAAACCCTGGGGGTGGAAATGAGAACACAGAGAGGTGGTCCAAACTGGAACGGAAGAAATGGAAAGCATATCAGTCATTGGGACCAGTACGCCCCCGTGACCCTACTAGAGCCGAATGGGGTTTTGCAGAGCGTGCTACTTGATGTGTAACCTGTTCCAAACTGGCCCCGATCATGACTGAGAGCATTTCTGAGCCTGAGTACGTGTTTGAATCGGATTGTAGATGGGTGCAGCTGCACACTTCTGACTTCATGTCAGAGTCCAATGCTCTGGGTTTTTTTAATATTCCACGTGTGGAGGGTTTAATGCTTAATAGGAAGTGTACTTATTTGAATTGTGTTGAAGTCGCACAGGATTTTGATTGAGCACAGTGTCCCAGCAGTGCACTGAAAGAACAGCATACGCCTAGCAGAGCACAGCAATTGCAATATCCAGTTGAATCCCAGCATCAGTCTCCTGACCGGTCTCTAGAATATCCTCGTTGTCGCGACACCGAGTGTGTCCAGTGGCCAGGAAGGAAAATGGGGGTTGAAAGCAGCTCAAGCCTGCTGCTCTCTTCAGAGTTCCTTTGTTCCTTGTTGGGTTTGTAGACTTCGTGTTGGGCTGAACCACGTATGCGCTCCCCATCCTCGCCTGGCTGAGTAGTTTATAGCCAGGAGGTCTCCAGTGCCGAGTCTGCGTCCCATGCCTTATCACTTCAGGCCTGCACTTCTCTAAGTTGTACTCTGTGCCTTTGCTTCTCGAAGCCACTGCTGTTGTCCTGGGCCTATATTTCAGTGTGTTGAGAGTCATCAATAGCTGCCTGTACCTAGAAGGAGTGGGCCAGGCAGTTACAGGAGGAGTGTTTACACTTAGCTGATGTAGGCAGTTTGTCTAGAACAAAGGCATCTTGCAGTGTCCTTTGTTGTTGAGGTGATGTTAGCTCCTTGGCCAAAACTATGGTAAATCACTCCATCCTCTCCTGTGAGCCCTAAAGGGCGCAGAGTCTCTGCTTCTCTTGACAGCATTCCTCCCGTGTATTGGGGGGGGGGGGGGAAGATCCTCTGACCCCTGGTCATCCTTCACAGATGGGCTCCAAGCTGTGGGATAAGTAAAGCAGCTAACTTTCTTTGTGCCTTCTCCTTTGGAAGGCATTGTGGAGGAATTTTGGGAAAGGGGGCAGTAGTGAGATGGTAATAGGTGCAGTGAAATTTGAGTGCTACTAGTAGAAAGTATTCCGATGAGATTTCTCTCACCCATACAAGGATATTGGTGGTGATTAGCCCTAAAGCGAAAAGGAATAGTGTTATCCTCTAGTGTACGTGAGTACTAAGGCCAAAAAGTAATGCAAGCGAGTTCCTGGAACTGAGCTCTCTCAGCCAAACGTGCCCCATTGGGTAGAATTTTCTAGTAAGAAATAATCCAACTTTCTTTGTTTCAGGACTTCTTCCCGGGGGGGGATGGGGGGGGGGAAAAACGGGCGTATTCTCTCCTGTTTGCTAAGGAGGCAGCACTGGAAGAGATATTGTGACCTAGTACCCAGCCATGCTTTGAGACCTCTCTTGGTAGAGAAGCTTTGCTTAGTGTGCTGGCACCCTCAGTCCTTCTTCCAGGATACATGTTAACGAGCAGAAAACAAGCTCTCTGTATTCATTTCAAGTTGTTTGTCTTGGTTTCTGGGTGTGTATTTGTATGTATGTCTCTAGCTGAATACCCTCTGCAGTTATGTGTCTGAAAGGTCAGCTAAGGAGTTGTCCTTGTAGGGGCTAGGTCCTGGAAACATGCATTGGAAGCCCTAAAAGTGGCAGTGGTTGGAGACATCTGTAAATAAGCCTACTTTGAGAGGGGCTGATGATGGCAGAAGCATAATAAACATCTAAGCTAACATTTGAAAATGTTGAGCCTAAGATTCTCTTCCCTAGTGTTGGAAACCAACCTTGATTAGCTTGTGTTTGTTGTTGAAGATAGTCTACACATCAGCAAGGAGGTAGCTTTTGAAGAGCTGTGTTGTCTTGCCCTCAGCTTTCCAGGTAGCAGTGAAGGTAAGAGGCTAATAGTAGATCAGCTATAGTTCAACAAGGTCAGCATGACCAGTTCACCTGCTCCTGCGGCCCCTTTTTGGAAAAAGTCCTTCTACAATTCGTTGCCAGCTTCTCCTCTCCAGCGTTGAGGCAGAGGCCAGCTGGAGAAAGATGCTCTTGCATGTCCTAAGGTGAGGGGGACCCCCTTAGAACAGGGACTGACCCTGTGGGAGGACCTTTCCGCTGGGATCTGCCTTGGTTGCCCTCCATCTCAGCATGGAGCGCTTGAGGCAACAAATGGGCAATGCCAGGGCCTGTGCGCTGTAGGCCATAGTGCTAGAAAAGGTCTGGAGCTGCATCTCAGACCCCAGAGACCCTTTGACGGGACAGGTAAGCCCTGCAGAGCGCGAGGCCTGCTCTTGCTCCACCACGTCTCTGGAGAGAGCAGGGGACGCGAAAGCTTTTCTTCTCCTTGCCTCTTGGTTTTGCACCCCAGCAGAGTAGCTGGCGCTTTGTGGCAAAGACACTGTGTGTGTGTGAGTGTGTTCCGGCAGGAAGAGTGCGTGTCCTAGCTCTCGGGATGATCCTGATTCCTTCAGGGCCTGAGTTTTCTGCCGTTTAGTTTCCACCAAGAAAAGATCCCGACATGTGGTGAAGAGGCAGGGCTGCTGCTTTGGGGAAAGTGTAGCAGTGCTATGGAAACAGTTTGAGCCTAGGTTTCCAAGGAGCAGAGTCTCGCACAGGTCTAGCAGCAAAAGGAATTGATTATTTGTTGGTGGTGCAGCAAAGCAAGAGCTTGAGGTGGATGCCTCTAAGGAGGGACCCCGAACAAAGAGATTCTTTACAGTCTTATTTCCCTGCCTGCCAGGGAAGGTCTCGTTCAGTTTCTACTGAGTTGGTGGTCTCTCTCTTTCTGATTGGTCTTGGCCTACATCCCGGGCTGGTTGCCATGTCCTTGTCTTCCATGGTCCCTTGTCCTCTCAGAGGTGAACCACCACCCAGGTGCATCCCGTCTGGTCTCCTGCATGCATCCTGTTGTATGTCCTCATTAGGTAGTTGTGTGTCCTCATTAGCTGATTTGAACTGACCTTGTGGTTTTGTGGTCAGCAATGATTCTCGAGTTTGTTGACAGTTGGGCCTGGAGGCTTGCAGGCTTTGTTCACTTGAGATGCTAGTGCTAAGCAAGGGTTAGACTTGCGCTAAGCTAGTTACCATCTGAGTTACCATGTCCTTCTCTAACAAGCACAGGGTGGCCTGGCAGTGGCAGAGAGGCCAGGAAGCCCCCAGAGTTCCTTGCACGCTCCGGTGGCGGCCATGGGCCGAGCAGGCCAGGCTCAGAAGTGAGCAGAGGTGCAGCAGCAAAGGCTGCTGTGTCTTAGAGGCCGCTGCCACCTCTGCCACTTGTTCCTGATCCAGGAGGAGAGGGTTCCTTGGCTGGCTCTGGCTGGAGACTTTGTCCTTGAAGCTCTCAGGATCAGGATGGTTTGGGCCACCAGCGAACAAGTGGAGGGCCTGGCTCTCTTCTGCAAGGTTTCAAGGGCTGAAAGAGCAAGGACCAGAGCAGAGATCAACCCCCCCCTGGATCTGTGCAGACCCCAGGCTTCCCCTCCCCTGCTGCCAGGGCCGGTCCCACCTAGCTCTTCCCATGGCCAGGAGGAAGTGGGGGGACAAATGGCTCAGCTGCAAGTGTGTGGCCAGGAATGTCTCAAGGGCCCCTGAACTCTCTCTCCTCTCCCCACAAGGCCCCTGCTGCGCAAGGGGAGCAGAGCAGTGGGGTGGGGTGCTCACTGCCCAGGGTGTGTCTTCCTCCCTGTCAGCCCTGGCTGACCTGCCACTGCCCTCACTCACCCTTGCAAATGTGCTGCAGCTCCTCCTCATCCTGCTCCCTCATCTGCCGTCCAATGAGCCCTAGGCACACACAGAGCCTGTCACAAATCCCGCTCGCCAGCGCACTGCCAGCAGCAGAGCTCCTTCCCAGCCCTGCTGGCGTGGCCGCGGGCCCTGCTCTGTGCAGGCAGGGCTGACTGCAGGGTGCTCTCCAGAGCGTAACACTCAAGGAGGCTGTAAGGGACTGGCCAAGGCCCCCACTATTCCCACTGGTGTGGACAAGGCTGGGAGAAGGTGACATGGAGCTGCCAGGCACGGGGCTTCCTGCACGGGGCAGGTGGGGCTGTGGCAGCCCCGGGGCTGGTTGTGGCTGCCAGCCCAAAAGCCAGGGCTGGGGCCAAGCTGCCCTGGGACAGAGAGGGACCCCAGCAGGGGTTGTGGCTCACCAAGGAACCTCACGGCTTCCTCTTGCAAGGGCTCCTGCGGGCTCTGCAGGTAGCGCAGGCTCTGGCGCAGGTATTCCGCTCTGTTGTTCTCCTTTGCCAGCTGGGGAGAGCACAAGGGTTGGTGGTTGGTGCCGAGCCTCCCCACTCAGCTGGCCAGCACCTCCACCTAGGAGCAGTCTCCCCTTCCTTCCCCTGCCAGGGCGTTCACGGTGCCCGGCCAGGAGGCACGTAGCGCTCGGGTTTGGAGGGAGCAGAGGCCACAGTGTTCCCCAGGGATGATGAGGTGCCAGGTGGGCTGGAGTTGCCTGAGCGTGCCAGAGGTGAGCGAGGGGCACAGCTGCCTGCACTATACACTGGGCCTGGAGGGGGCCAGGCCTTATGCAGGCTGGGTGCTTTGGGGCTGTGCTTACCAGGTACTCGCCGATGCGCCTTGTCTGTCCTGTCTCGGTGAGGTAGGTGAGCTGCTGCCATTTCAGGAACTTGGCAGCGCCCAGGAGGGCTTCCTGAGAGGCCTGCACAGCAGCAGAGAGTGAGAGATGCCACCGTGGCCCAGGGGAGGAGATCCTGTGCCCCTGTTCTTGTGGTGAGGCTCAGAGCCTTTCTTAGCCCGTGGTGGGAAGATGCCGCAGCTGGGCGCCAAGTCTGCCACTGGGTTCAGTGCCCCAGGCAGAGATGTGAGGCAACCACCATCTCAGGCGCCTTATGCTGCCAGGGCAGCAGGACAGAGATGGCCAAGAGGTGCTGAGCTGTAGCCAAAGCCAGGAGGAGGCTGAAGTGCTGCAGTCCCAGCGACGCCAGTGCAGGACTCGGGCAGAAGAGCCTCCCCTGGGGCTTCCCAGCAGGGTGCTGGGCTCCCTGTCCTGCTCAGTTGCTGTTGCCTTGTGGCCAGGCTCCAGAGCTTGGTAGCTGGGATGCAGGGCTGGTTCTCTGCCCTGATTGCAAGTGTCTGTGTCTCTGCCCTCCCCAGGCAGGGGGAGGCTGGGCAACGTGCTGGCTCTCGCAACCCCTTGAGGGTGCTGCACCCCTCTGCAGGGGCCAAGTGCCCTGGCCATGGGTAGGGAGAACTCTGTTGCTGTGGTGGTCATGCCTTAGAGAGCTGGGGCGTGCCCCAGCCCAGACACCTGTGTGTCCCCTGGGCAGAGCGTGGTGGGGCGGGAGGGGAGGAGGGCCGTGATGGGGAGAGCATAACCCTGGCTTTTTGACTCCTGCAGGAACAGCTGGGAAGCCTGTGGGGCCTCGAGTGCTTAGGCTGTTTTGGCCATGGATGGCTGCCGAGCCTTGTTGGAGCAGGTAGAGGAGCTCTGGGAAATGGCCAGCTTCCCAGCCCCTGCTAGCTCTGGGCCTGCCGGGGCTCTTGCTATGGCCCGCACTGGTGGAGGGCTGTAGGGAGGGAGCGGGGCTGTGAGGG
The DNA here is from genome assembly GCF_040807025.1 of Struthio camelus. Classification (NCBI taxonomy): domain Eukaryota; kingdom Metazoa; phylum Chordata; class Aves; order Struthioniformes; family Struthionidae; genus Struthio; species Struthio camelus. The sequence continues at coordinate 6,900,736 of NC_090946.1, read as the reverse complement.
GACCTCAGCTCTCTGTCCATCTGTGCAGGAAGAGGCATGGCAGGAGGATGAAGGCAGGGCAGTGGGTGGCTTGGTAGAGACAGGGAGGAGGCTCTGTGCCCTGCTCAGGGCCTCCGGAGGTTGGGCCTCAAGGTAACACCCATTCAAAGGGAGTGACTGCCGGCAGCCTTTGCTCTTGATGCTGAGGCCCAGCCAAGGTGGGGAGGGGGTCAGCATTGCCCTCCCGCAATGACTGGTCAGGTCAGAAATCCACACCTGGGCCACGCTCTGGACCTGGTCGTGCAAGTGGAAGAGGAGGAGGAGCAGGCTCCTCTGCACTTGCTTCCTCATCAGTTTTCTTGTGGTGCCCGCTACCATTGTCATCGTATCTTTCAGGAGGTTGATGGAGAGGTTTCTGACGCAGCCGGACTCCTGGTGGGAAGGAAGAGGAGAGGAGCTCAGCTCTGGCTGCTCCAAAACCACAATGGGCAAGGGGCTCAATGTGGCTGGAGCAGCCTGGGCTGGCCATCCGCATCAGATCCCGGGGGACCCAGCGGGCCCCCGACTCTCTCCCGAGCCTTACATCATCGAAGAGTGGCAAGAGTTTCTCAGCCAGCTGCGGAACGATGAGGCTGGCCCTCTGCCCGTCCAGGAGATGGATCATGCTGCTGAGCAGAGCTAGGGCCTTCTCGCGGATGTCCGTGTCTGTGTCCTGCAGGCTCTCCATGAGGGCTGGCAAGAGGGCCTGCATTTTCCTTGCCTGTGGGAAAGGCAATTTCCTTCAGCACAGCATTCTCGTGACTGAGGTGGTTTGGAGGTGGCTTGCTTGGTGCAGGGCTGGGGTCTGCCGCCGGCACCGGTGCCTTTCTCTTTGTGCAGCAGAGCCAGGGCCCTGTCCCAAAGGACTCCCAAAGTGGGCAGAGGAAGAGGACAGCTCTTGAGCTGTAAGCTACTGAGTTACCCAGCCCCTCCTGCCCAGCCCCAGGCCTCTGGCATGGCTTCAGCTGGCTGTCCCCGCTCGCTCACCATCTCAGGTCTCTCCCACAGCCTGAGGAGGCCCCTGAACACCAGCCTGCGCATCACCGAGCTCTGGCTTTGCAGGTATCTCAGGAAGAGGTTCAGGATGTGATGGTCCTCTCCTCTGAGGTCAGCACAGCCCAGCAGCTGAAACACACACAGCAGTGGCAGACTGACAAAGCTGCAGGACTCCCCATATCCTGCAGTGCTGGATCCAACCACCAGCTGAGGGCAAGGCCACCAGACCCGGGCAAGGGCCAGCCTGAAGGCAGCAGTGGTTGCGAGAGCCCCTGTGGCCCTGTCCTGTGCCTCAGGGCACGCTGTGCAGCTAGCTCGCTTGTTCCTCCAGGCCTGGCCACCAGCTGCAGCCTCTTACTGTCATGCCTCTGAGGAGCAGTTGAGTAGGGAGAGCAGGCACAAAGCAGATAGATAGGAAATACAGGTAGTGGCAAGCGTTCCCCCACCAGAAATGGACCGAGGTACTGCTCGGAGTGCACCCACCACCCTGCTCCATTCATTGCCACCCACGGTGCAGTGGTGGGCACAAGAGAGCAGAGTGGTTTGAGGCACCCCAGAGATGCACCGCTGGCCGCTGAGCTCACCTCGACGAGGAAAGCCATAGCAGGGATCTCATGGGAGGGCTTCTCCCTGCTGAGCAGCTCTAGCAGGTGGTGGAAGATGTAGGCACGCTGGGGCCTGGGGGCCTTCCTCATCTCTCTGGCAGGGGGGAAAAAGGTAGCGTTGGCCTTGAGCAGGGCAGGCCAACCTCTTGTGGGATGGCACTGCCCAGTCTAGGTGTTCTCCCACAGGCCAGGCCAGGCCAGGCAGGGCGAGGCCATGTTTGTGCTCAGCTCCAGCAGCATTTGTTTTGCCGCTGCACCTTGCCATTAGAAAGGCAATGCCCAACATGAGGAGGCTCGTTTTGGTGGAGGAGGCTGGAGAAGCTCCCTTCCTGCCCTGAAGTCTGCCTTGCAGCACAGCCCATGTCCTGCGCACTGTGGAGTCATGCCCCGTGCCCCCACCCCGCGGGCTCTTGCAGTGTTCCCCTGTGCCTCCTGCCCCTTCCCTGCTGGGCTGCCCGGGGTGGGGGTGGGGGTGGGGGAGGCGACTGCTGCTGTGCATCACCCTCTTTTGTGCCTGGTAACACCAGCTCTCCTCCAGGAGCTCTCAGAGCTGGGCTGTGACAGAGCGAGACCACCCCCCGAATCCACACCCAGCCCTTTGTCGTTCCCCTGTGCCATCCCTCAGTGACGAGGGCTGAGAGTGCAGCTCCTTTGTGGAGAGCTGGGGCCGGCCTGTCAGCCACGAGGAAGGGGATTGTATAGGGCGTCCCATCAGTGGGGAGAAGGGCTAGGGGAGAGCGGGGAGGAGGGGGCTCTCACATGGCCAGCAAAGCCACTCCGCAGTGGTGGGTGGCGGCAGTGAGGAGCATGTCCCAGGCGCCCTTGCTCTCCATGGCAAGCACTTGGCTCTTGTAGTTAGCCCAGCAGAGCAGTGCTTTCATGGCCTCTGCTGCGCACCTGCCCGCAGAGGAAAGGCCAGGTCACCCTGGGAGCCCTGGCCTTGGCCCCAGGTGCAGGGCAGAGGTGGGGGAAGTGGGAGGCAGTACCTGGTGGGGCTGGAGGCAGCAGCCTGATGCTGTTGGCATTCCCCCCAGAAGACAGCAACCTCCTCTGGCATCATCTCGAGAGCAAGGGAAATGCGGAAGAGCAGTGCCAGGAGGAGTTGGGGGAAAAAGAGCTTCACCTCCTGGGGGCAGAGGGGCTGATGGAGAATCTCGTGCAGCGCCCTGGTTGCCTGCAACAAACCCCCAGAGACGGTTGTCAATGATGAGACGGTGTTGCCCTGGCCGAGCTTGGGGCGTGAGGCTCAGGCGCTGCCCTGCGCCCCAGCAGATGCAGCGCAGTGTGCGCGCGGCCTGGCTGTCTGGGCAGGGCTAAGTCATGGAAGCTCTTGAGGCTCAGCTCCTGTTTGTGACATGGGCCCATCGAGCCTCCCTGCGTGGGCATGGACATCAACCTGGGGGGCGGCTCTCGCGTATCTCCTGTGTCAGCCCTTGCAGCCTGCTTGGGCTGTGCGTGGGCCCTGCCTGGCCCTGAGCCCGGCCCCAACCGCTAAGCCTGCCCCTAACACAAGCTTCCAGCCTGCTGAGGAAGGCCAGGAGATGCAGAGACCCAGGAGGCCAGAGAGCTGCCCAGGCAGGCCTCGTGCTTGTGCGCGCAGGGCTCCAGGCGGTGCTTGGCAGCCCAGTGCACTGGCCCAGCAGAGGCTAGACGCTGGGCAGAGCCCTGCTGGCCATGGCCCTGAGGTGTGTGCGCCCTGTGGGAGGTGCCAGCTTGGGGGGCAGATGGGGAAGGCGAAAGGGAGCGCTGCCTCTTGCCTGGGGAGGCAAGCGCAGCCCTGAAGGTGATGGAGGCCTCGCCTGGAAACTCACAGCCCACGAAAGGATGCCCGCGTTGTTCCCGATGAAGGCGGATGTCTTGCCCAGTGGTCCAGCAGCATGGGTCCCAGAGTCCTCCAGCAGCCTCAGTAGTTCGGGCAGCACCTTCTCTGCAGCGCCGGGCTCCGAGACCATCACCCGCCACATGGCCTTGGCAGCGCTGTAGGCCCCGAGCGCTCTGTCAGCAGGCTGCCTTGGGCGCGCCGTGGCCTGGCTGCCCTGGAGGGCCCAGGCTGGCCACCAGCCCTGCCTCTGCCCACTGCCCTTTGCTAGCAACAGCCAGTGCGCCCTGCCCCACCAGCAGCACGTGGCCGAGCTGCAGTTCCTTATGGGGCAGGCAGGCACCAAGGTAGCCAGGCTCTGCGGCTCACTTGATCAGCGCTCCAGGCAGGCCTGATCACCTCTGCCTGCTGCAGCCCTGCCTCATGCACCAGCACTGGGGCCAGTCCCTCAGCAGGGGTCCTGGAGATCTCCACCTCTCTGGTAGCCCCCATGGCATGAGCTCCCAAGGCTGCTGGGCCCTGAGCCCTGCAGGCAGCTGAGCCCCGTACCTGTTGCATGCTGGCGAACAGTACAAGAGGCTCAGGACTGCCTCGTGAGGGTGTGCGCAGGTCAGCTCCAGAAGAGCCCTGTTCACGCTGTGCCGGGCAGACGCCTCTTTGATGGCCATCAGGCAGCTGCACATGCACCTCATGATGATGGCCACCTGCAGGGCACATGGCATGGAGGGAGGCATTTCTCCAGCTCCCACCGACAACTGCTTCCCTTCCCACCGCTCCGTGCTGGCCTCAAAGGCTCTTAGGTGCCTGGGAGGGAGACCTGCGTTCAGAGGAAAAACAATGCCCTGCAGGGCTCGAGCCCCGGCCGTGCCAGCCGCGGGTGACTTACGTGCTTCAGCTGAGAGGCGTCCTCTGTCACCAGCACATCCAGCATGTGAGCGGCTGCCTGTGTGACAAAGGCACTGGAGCAACTCATGGCCCTGATGGCTACGACAATGAGATCTGCTCTCTCCGAGGCCTGGAGGTATTTTGCAAACATCTAGAGCAGAAAGGAGGCAGGGAAGAGAGATGCATCACACGCAGTGCCCTCGTGCTGCTGGCTGCTGCCCAGCTGAGCAGTGAGAGCGGCTCTGGAGAGAAACGTGTGGCAGTGCTGGCTCTGTGCTGCCAGGAGAGCCAGGAGCAGGGGTTGAGCTGGGCTGGGTGATGGCCCCAGGCAGGAAGTGGGCGGTTGGGCTCAGGGTGCCCCTCTGCTGCTCCTGTGGGGAAGCAGAGCTCTGGGGGGGGGGGGGGGGAGGGGGCCAGGCCACAAACTTGTGGCTAGTCCATGCTCAAGAACAAGGTGAGCCCCCTGCCCGATGACGGCAAGCACCCGTTAGTCCCCCTGTCAAAGGGTCCTTCTGTCCATCTGAGCATCATGCTGACCCCACGGCTGGCAGTCCCAGCAACAGAGACGCTCCTTACCGCCGTGATTTCCCTAACGTCATTGGGCGGCCAAAGGCGGCTTTTTGCCTCTTCCCTGTCCTTTTGGATCTGCAGGTGCTTTGGGCTATCGTGGGACAGCTCCGTGCCTGGACAGGAGGGGAGACACACGGCAATTAGGAGGGAGGATGGTGACTCAGAGGTGGTACCCTGCAGGCCTCAGCAAGAAACGTTGCTGGCAGAGAAAGCAGGCGTGCCAGAAATGGATGGGGAGCAGGCTTTCCGGGGAAGTCCTGGGCCTATCGCAAGGCAGGTGGGAGGGGAATCGGCTTTTAAGACTACCACAAGGCAGAGGCGTTTGAGCAGCCGTTCTAGTAGGAAGCGAGACACAAGCCCTAAGAGGAGCAGGGGCTGCTGAAGGTTTTCCAGCCCGTTGGTAAGCGGGCGAGGGATTCCAGCAAGGCAGCTGACGGCCCTGCGTGAAGTCTAGGAGGTGGCTGCTGTTTATTAAGTAGTGTGTGCATGCCCCCTCTCTCCCCAGAGAGCTGGCTACAGGTCACATCCCCCATGGCCTCCTGCTTACGGGCCCGCTACACTGAGCCTGGGCTCTGTGAGCCCTGGCCTTTACCCAGTGCTTGCCCTGCGCCTACAATGCAGGAGTTTCTGGCGCTTTGCTGCTGCTGCGGAGAGTGGCTGAGGCAGCACGGTGCCTTGCCTGCCCTTGCCTGGCTCTGTGCGTGTGTGGAAGGACTCAGCCTGCGGCCGCTTCTCTTACTTTCTTCCTGTAGGATGAACGTGTACAGGTGGTGAAGAGCTTCTGCAGCTCCGTGACTGGTGCCTTGGTCCTGGCAGGCACAGCACAGGATGACGTGTCCCACCAGCCTGCCCAGGATGGAGAACTGCTTCCTTCTGCAGTCGTCAGGGCCGTCACTGCTTCTTTCCAAGGGTGAGCGGACCTGGGGGAGGGAGGCAGGGCTGAAGGGTGCTGCTTGCCACCAAAGCCCCGAGGCCACGTTTAAGCCGTGACTGGACCGCAGGTGAGCGGGAGCTGTGGAGGGCCTACCAAAGGGGCTGGGCAGGGAGGGCTGCCAGAGCTGTTGGGCCCACAGCATGTGCCCAGGGCAGTGCTGCCCTGCCCAGGGCTGCGAGCAGAGGTGGCGTCTGAGAGAGCAGGGCCTGCAGAAGGAAGCCCACCGAGGCATGGCCAAGAGCATAGCTTCAGGGCAGGGCCTTGCTGAGTGCCCTACCTTGTAGCCAGGCTTCCCTTGGAGGCAGCGCGGAGCTGCAGAAGGCTCCGGAGCACCATGGAGGGGTGATGGGGCAGCTGGAGGTTGCCTGGACCTGAGGCGGCTTACCTTGAGCAAGGGAGGGATGACCAGGAGCTGCGTGAGCTCGGCAATGCGCCCCACAGCCCTCTGGCGCGTGGCTGCTTGCTTGGACCGCAGGAAGGGCAGCAGGACCTGGGAGGAGAAAAGCTGCTGGTCTGCGCGGTGACCTGCCAGCTGCTGCAAGCGAGGCAGCTCTGCTGATGCCCGCTCGGCTTTGCCCTTCAGCTCCTGGGAGCAGGAGCAAAGCCCGTAAGTGGGTTCTTGCCTTGCGAGTCCCCCCAAACTAGGGACAAGTCCCCTCGGCTGAGCGGCTGGAGCCAGGCAGGCAGCAGGCTCCCGTGGCTCCTGCAGCCTCTGCTGCTTGCCCGAAAGGGCCCGCTGGGCCCTCCTGTCGCGGAGGGCCAGGGCTTAGGGCTTTGCCTTCCCCTGCAGGAGTCGGGTGGGCAAGAAAGGACTCTTGACTGCAGCCAGGAGACACTGGGCTTGCAGAAGAGCACGGTGGGGAAGCCTCGCTCCCCCGAGGGAGACGCTCCTCTCCCTGCAGCATGCTCTCTGCCCCTAGCGCTGCGGGGCCGAGCAGAGGGAGGTCCCCTCCAGAGAGTCCCTTTGTTTTGGGGTGAGAAACAGTCGGTCCCTGTGAAGGCCACTCTTTGCGTAAATGCCACACCTGCAGGATGTTCTGCAGCTCCAGGAGAGCAGGCGAGAGACATGTGAGCACCAGCGCCTGCAGCATGCTGTCCAGGGCAGCCAGCGTCTGCAAGGAAGACAGAGGCTTGTGGCACTTCTTCCCTGGAGCCCCCTGCCTGCAGGAGAGGGGCTTGAATCCCTGCAGCCTGAGGGGGCCACCCAGGGCCCTGCGGTGCCCGGGGAGAGGCTTAGGGCAGAGGAGCTGCCGCACGAGGACCAGCTTGGCGACACTACACGGGGCCATCGCCAGGGCAAGGGGGAAAAGGCACGAGGGTGGGAAAGCCGCGCTGCAGTGCTGCTCTGGCTTGGAGCTTGCGCTCATCTCTCGGCACAGAGCAGCCGGGGACCAGCCCAGGGGGACTGTCGGGCTCTGCAGCCCTCGGCCAGGGCGTACCTTGGAGTAGAGGGCAGCCTGCAGGCTCTGCATGTGCTCTGTCGGAGGAAGGAAGAAGACCGCGCAGAAGCAGGACTGGAGGAGGCTTGTCTTCTGGTTGCCATCTAGCACCAGCTTCGCTTTGCTGCAAGGAGGGAGAGGCGCTGCTCAGAGCCGGCGGCTGACAGTGGCACCTCCAGAGCTCGTGGGCGGCAGAGCCTATGCTGCTAGGGCTGCGAGGTGGGGAGGCCCCTGGGGAGGCGCCTCTTCCTCCTGTGATGTTGGCCCAGGGACAGAGGACGGGCCGGCAGCATGTGCCCGATACTCTCTGCATCTCCTGCCTCAGCCTTCGTGAGCAAAGTCCAGAGACATTGGACAGGGCCCCGGGGCCCTCTCTGCCCTCCCGTCTCCAGCACTGTCAAGGCCCGTGCAGGGGAGAGCAGAGGCCCCGCAGACGCCTCGCTCAGACTGCCCCCGAACGGGAGATGCCGCCCAGCTGCAGCTGGTGCCGTCAGGTCCGTAGGCTGTGGAGGCCTTGAGCAAGGCAGGGGCTGGGGCAGCTACCTCATTGCAGCGATGGCGAGGAAGGCTTGCTGCCGCACCGCAGTGCTCAGCTGCTCCACGGGCTCCTCTCGCAACAGCACCTGGAGAGCGCAGCGAGGACGCGGCGTGGGAGCTGTCAGCAGCCAGCGAGGAGCCTGCCAGGCCGGCAGAGCCCAGGTGCCCCCGTCGCACCCCAGCGCTGGCACCCAGGGCAGCCCCCTCGTCGCCCCGCTCTCGGTGGCTTCTGGAGCCCTGCAGTGGGCAGGGCTGCGCTCACGAGCAAGGGCTCCCCACCTTCCCACGCTCACGCACCCCAGTCCTGGCCTCCCTGGTGTGCCAGTGCCCGGCTAGGCTTGCCCACTCCCCCAGGCCCCGGCCTGCGCCCTCACCTCGATTGCCTTTGCCAGATCCACCCTGCACAGGAAAAGCAGGACCCGCAGCAAGACATCCGTGCTGGCGCCTCTGCAGAGGATGCACACGTCGGCCAGAAACTGCAGCTTCTCGGCCTCTTCCTGGCAGCAGCAGGACGAGAGAGACGGAGAGCATAAGTGCGCCAGAGGCATGGGCAGCAGCACCGGAGCGTTTGCGGCCACGCAGTGGTGCGTGGCGTGCCTCTACGGGAGCAGCTCTGCACAGCCAGCAGCCCTTGCGGGGCCGCCTGAGCGTTGCACGTGCAGGGGCCACCCACCAGGAGATGCAGGCACAGCCCAGGCACAAGTGCCTGCCGTTACCTTGCCTCCGCTTCGCAGAAAGGTGCGCATGCTTCCCAGGGCTTCCTCCTCTCCTGGCAGAAGCTGCCCTAGATGTGACCAAGAAAGAGAGTGGGCAGAGCTGTCGGGGCTGGCAGGAGACAGGGACCAGTTGAGGCCTGTGCCCAGCTATGGGCTCGCAGCCCCCGGTCCTGCCCAGCCCAGGGGTGCCCACTCACTCACCTGGCTGCAATGGCTGGAGCGAGCACTGCTCCGGCTGCGAGCTGCTCCCTGAAGGGCCTCCATCCTCCTCCTCCTCCTCCTCCCAGGCAACCCTGGTGTAGGTGGAGGGTCCACCCTCCTCCTCGTCCTCGTCCTCGTCCTCGTCCTCGTCCTCGTCCTCCTCCTCCTCCTCCTCCTCCTCCTCCTCCTCCTCCTCCTCTTCCCAGGCCCTCCTGGGGTGGCTCTCTGAAGGGCCTCCGTCCTCCTCCTCCTCCTCCAAGGCTTCCTTTGGGTGCCTGGGAGGTCCATCCTCTTCCTCCTCCTTCAAAGCCACCCTAGGGCAGCTGATGGAGCCATCCTTCTCATCCTCCTCCCAGGCCACCCTTGGGAGCCTGGGGGATCTGTCTTCCTCCTTCAAAGCCACCTCAGGGCACCTGATGGAGCCATCCTCCTTTTCCTTCTCCCAGGCCACCCTGGGGTGCCTGGGGGGTCCATCCTCCTCCTTCTCCTTCAAAGCCGCCCTAGGGCAGCTGATGGAGCCATCCTTCTTCTCCCAGGCCACCCTGGGGTGCCTGGGGGGTCCATCCTCCTCCTTCTCCTTCAAAGCCACGCTAGGGCGGCTGACGGAGCCATCCTTCTCCCAGGCCACCCTGGGGTGCCTGGGGGGTCCATCCTCCTCCTTCTCCTTCAAAGCCACCCTAGGGCAGCTGATGGAGCCATCCTTCTTTTCCTTCTCCCAGGCCACCCTGGGGTGCCTGGGGGGTCCATCCTCCTCCTTCTCCTTCAAAGCCACCCTAGGGCGGCTGACGGAGCCATCCTTCTTCTCCCAGGCCACCCGGGGGTGCCTGGGAGGTCTCCTCTCCATCCTGCAGGGAGGAAGAAAAGGGGGACGTTGGGAATGGAGGAGCCTAAGGCCAGGCCTGGCACCTGGAAACAGTTGCACTGTCCCCCTGGGCTTAGCAGACAGCCTGGCTGGAGAAGGCCGAGCCCACGGCTGTGGCTTTTCCATGCGAAATGTGTCATTTGGAAAATGCCCGCAGGCTTTGCCAAGATGTTCTTGGAAGGAAAACCTTTCGCTAACCCCACCAGCAGAGGGTGGTTCCCTGCGGGACATTGGCGTCCCCCTGCCCGCTGCAGGTGTGCTGGGCCCTGGCGCCAGCTCTCCTGCACCTTAGCTCCAGCCCCACCCCATCACCCTGCCTGCTCCTTCCTCTCCTGGCCATGGCCATGGCCGAGGGCCCCCTTGAGGCCCTGGGGAGCTGCTCAGCCCCAGCCCCAGCCCTCTTACCCAGGTCTGAGCTGGGGGTGCCTTGGGGAAACGCCTCGCACTGCGGGGCTGCCCGGGGCGACAGGGAAAGACATCGCGCGCTCAAGGGCTCCTTCAGCAGCCCTGCGTGCTCCTTCCTTTCCTGTTGCCGTCCTCCCGGACACTGCCTTGCTCATGCCATAGTGGTGCCCAACAACACCATGGGGCGCCATGGGGTCACAAAGGCCCCTGCTGTGACCCGCCGCCCTAGGGAGGGGCAGGGCACATCCCTTCAGGGGCGCAGGGCTGCCTGCCCCTCGGCCACCTCTGTCTGCCTCTGCGCCTCCATGGGGCTCTGGTCACAGACTCACAGAGCGGTGGAGGTTGGAAGGGACCTCTGGAGATCATCTAGTCCAACCCCTCCACTCCAGCAGGGTCACCTAGAGCGGGCTGCCCAGCACCCTAGCCAGATGCCTTTTGACTATGGCCACGGATGGGGACTGCACGACCTCGCTGGGCAGCCTGTTCCAGCGCTCCGTCACTCCCACAGCAAAGACGTTTGTCCTCATGGTCCGACGGACCTGCCTGTGCTTCAGTTTGTGCTCACTGCCTCTCCTCCTGTCAGTGGGCCCCTCTGACAAGGCTCTGGCCCCATCCTCTTGACACCCTCCCTTCAGATATTTCTACCCATTGGTCAGATCCTCGCCCCCCCCCCCAAGTCTTCTCTTCTCCACGCTGAACAGGCCCAGCTCTCGCAGCCTTTCCTCCTATGCCCCCATCCCTTCAGCATCTGAGGAACCCTCAGCTGCACTCACTGCACTAGCTCCATGTCTCTCTTGTATTGGGGAGCCCACCCCTGCACCCGGGACTCCAGGCGAGGCCTCACCAGGGCTGAGGAGAGGGAGAGGATGACCGCCCTCAACCTGCTGCCAATGCTTTGCCTACTGCAGCCCGGGAGATCATTGGCCTTCTTGGCCACAAGGGCACGTTGCTGCCTCGTGCTCAACTTGCTGGCCACCTGCACTCCCAGCACCTCACTCCCCAGCCTGTACTGCTGCACCAGGGTGTTTCTCCTGCAGGGCAGGACTCTGCCCTTCCTTGGCTTGAACTTCATGAGCTTCCCCTCTGCCCATCTCTCCAGCCTGTCGAGCTCCCACTGAACGGCGCTACAACCCTCCAGGGTTGCAACCATACCTCCCAGTTCAGAACAGCCGCAAACTCGCTGAGGGTGCACGCTGTCCCTTCAGCCAAGTTTCTGAGGAACAACTTGAACACGATTGAAGCCAGTATCGACCCCTGGGGTACCCCACTCGCTATGATGCACTAAGGCATCCAAAATAACTGTAGCTGTCTGCCATGCAGATAATTAAGATGATCCCCTAGGATAGGATTTAAGATTTACATCTTAATTTGGGGGGGGTGTGCGTGTGTAAAACTGCGTGTGAGCAGGTGCCCTTTTCTATTCACTAGGGACATAGTCGTTAAGGTCAGTGTTATCTCGAGAGCTATTCACAATGTGCCAAGTGGACACACACTGTTTGGTCAGCTTGGTCTGCCATTTTCCTGATGTACCAAAGCCAATACACAGCCTAAATAAGACCCCCCTCCCATCTCCAATCATTAAAGGAACAAATGCAGTAAATACCGGTGTTTTTTCTTGGGGAATGTGATGTCATTTTTTCCTACTATTCCTAATTAGGCTCGAAGCAAAAAGAAGAAGAGAGAGTGTTTCCAAAATAAAAGGAGTGTGTTTATTTTATGTTTTTCTTGAGGGAGTAGTCAAAGAAGCTGTTGTTCTCCTCACTAGGCAATGACTTCTTCGTGTCACCGTGCCTCACGTGAGGGGATCTGTTTCTAGCACCACCAACAACAACAACAGCACAAGTTAGAGCAGCAATTCTCCTTCGCTCTCCTGTCTCCAAGAGGCCACAAATCAAGCACGCCCTTTAATTTGCTTCCATTCTCCAACCCTTTGGGGCTGAAAGAATACCTCCTTTTCTTCTCCAAGTATGGCACCTCCTAGCTCCAGCTGCTGTTGAAGGACACCGAGACTTGCCTTGTTCCCCTTTCCCACAGCACTTCGTTCCAGGCAGCTCTCTCCTACCTCTCTCAGCTGTCTCTTTTCCTTCCTGAAGAGCCCTCCTCCAGGCTCCCGTTCCTTTAACGGAAAGGGTCATCTCTTTGACTAGTCTGCTCATGCTTTTCTACCTCTTTCTCAGTTCCAGGAAATCCTCTGGCACCCCAGTATTTCACAGAGTCACAATTGGAATTCGGGATTTCGGCTCACCACGTGGCGAGAGTCCTTTCCAGATGCTTTGATACACTCCTAGCACACGTGAGACTACATTCAGACAGGATTATCATTTTCCTCCGGTGGCAGACATAACGGCTAGAGACGTGCAGTCCTTCTGCAGTGCCACCGCTCTCTGGGATCGATTGGGTGAAGGGCTCTCTGGAAGGGCCCGTTTTTCTCCACAGCCTAGGGAGGGAGCCCGGAGAAGCAGTTCAGACCTTAAGTTTGGCTTCCTAAAGTTAGATGAGATAACTCCACCCCAGTTACTAGCCTAATGGGTTTTAAGACTGTCGGCTTCCTATCAAAAAGCCGCTTTTTTCCTTTTGCCTTCCTTTCCTGCTGTCTGCCTTCCTTTCGAGCCTCAGTTATGGGCACAGAAGATGGGGTTAACATGTCTTGGAAACCACACAGGACGTGTCTAAGGGGAGGAAGGGAAAGGAGAAAGACTGCAATGAGGAGGCCTAAGGCAGATGTAAGGCAGCAAAGATAACGGCAAACTGATACTAGCTCAGAGAGCCCGACACGGGCCCGCACGAACTCGGAGCGGTCCCGTAGGAGCCCGTAGGGCCCAGCACAAGTCCGTTGGAGCCCCTAGGGCCCAGTGCGGGCCCGTACCAGCCCACAGGGCCTGGCACAAGTCTGTATGAGCACGCAGAGCCTGGCGTGGGCTCGTACGAGCCCGTAGAGCGCTGTGCAGGACCGTACAGAATCACAGAATCACAGAATCGTTTAGGTTGGAAGGGACCTCTGGAGATCATCTAGTCCAACCTCCCTGTTCAAGCAGGGTCACCTAGAGCATATTGCCCAGGATCACATCCAGATGGCTTTTGAATATCTCCAGTGAAGGAGACTCCACCACCTCTCTGGGCAACCTGTTCCAATGCTCTGTCACCCTCACAGTGAAGAAGTTTTTTCTCAGGTACCAGCCCACAGAGCTCGGCACGGGCCCATATGTGCTCAGCATGGGGGTGTACAAGCCTGTAGAGCCCCAAACAGCTCTGTAGGAGTCCACAGAGCCCCGTGCAGGCCCATGGAAGTCCATAGAGCCCGGCAAGGGCCCACACGAGCTTGGCGGGGACGGGGGGACAGCGGGGACCGCGTCCCTGGCGCCGGCAGACCCGGCCCCGCCGCCCGCCCGCCCGCTCGCCCGCTCGGCGGCGCCCACGGCCGCCGGACGCCATCTCCGGCCTCTCTCCGCTCCCTCCCGCCCTCCGCCCGGGCCGCCGCGGGGATTGGCCGGCCGGGCCAGCTGCCTCTCGGCCATTGGAGGGCGCCTGCGCGCCGCCCGCCGCTGATTGGCGCCCCGCTCCCGCCTCTGGCCGGGGGTGGGGGGAGCGAGCGGCCGGCGGCGAAGATGGCGGCGGGGTGGCTGGCTGTGTGGTGGCGCCTGGCGGCGGCGGCCGGGTCCCGTCGCGTCGCGTCGCGTCCTGTCTGGTGCGGTGGCGCGGCGCTGCTGGAGAGCGGCAGGCTGCGGGACGCGCGGCGGGTCGTGGCGCAGCCGGGCTCGGGGGCGGCGGGGGGGCCGGGCCGGGCGCGGGGAGGCGGTCGGGGCGGCCGGTCGCTCTCGCCTGGGCAACGCGCAACGGTTGTGGCAGCGCCGTTGGCAGCGCGGCGGGACCGAGCGGGACGTGCGCGATGGTGCCGGCCGCGAGCTGCTGGCAGCACCGGCGGGCGCCGCGGAGGAGCGAGCGCCGGCAGCGGAGCGCTGGGTGTCTGCGGGCGCTGTTTGCCGGCCCGTGCAGCGAGTGCCCGGCGGGCTGCGGGCGGCGCCGGAGGAGGGAGCGTTGGCAGCCGGCAGCCGGGCTGTCCGGAGCGCCGGGGAGGGGGCAGCGCTCGGGCAAGGGCTTCCCTGGCGGCCCCGAGGCGGCCGGGTGGCGCTTCCCGCCCCGCCGGGGGCTCGTCTGCTGCCGGGGGCGGCAGGTTTCCAGCGCGGCTGCCGCCCTCCCTCGGGCTTTCTTCGGGTGCGGGTGTTGGCAGGCTGGTTCCCAGCCCTGTGGGAGCCGCTGGAGCCTGGTGGTGGAGCGGCGTGTGGTGGCGCTGGCGCGGGGTCCTTCCTTGTCTGTCTGTCTGCCCGTGCAGAGCTTTCAGCCTTTGCTGTAGAAAGTGGAATCGGAGCGTATCATTTGGCCAGGGGGAAAAACCATCTTCTTGCCTGTGAAGCATATAAGTAGAAGATGTGTTTTACTGGCGAGGCTGTTTTGGGGTTTCAGCTGCCTGGGGAGCTGAGAAGCGTAGTGGGAGCTGTGTCCTGTCTCTGCAAGATCTCTGTCTGCTTCCTTTGTGGCCGCTGGGAGCTGATGTGCTCACTGAGAGCTCGGTTGTGTTTCTCGGTTGTGTTTTCTGTTGCCTGGCTCAGCTCAACGTGGCCGCTTTGTCTGTCTGCGGGGGCAACTGGGGCGTGCAGCTCCCGCTGCCGGAGGGCTGTGGGGTGTTTCAGTTCCCAGTAGGTCATGACCGACTGGGTTACGCTCCCCGGGGCTCCTCTCCGCAGGTAAGGCCGGTGGGAATGTCTCGTGCCAGGGGAAGGGGCTCTCTGGGACAGCTCTGGCTGGGCTGCAGTGCACTGGAGCATAGGAGGGACTGGAGGACTTTGGACTTGCTTCTCTTTGGCTTTGCTTTTTGGAGTTGTTGGAGCTCCCTTGCCTTTTTAGTGAAGCAAGGGGCACTAAAGAGGAGAGGGAGTGTGAGTTGTGTGCAAGAGCTGCTGTTGCTGTGCTGTGGTGCAGTGCCAGACTCGAGAGAGGGTCTCTCCTTTTCTAGGTGTCTGGACGTCCCCTGCAGCCCACGCAGTAGGAACGTTGTGTCCCCTCGGCATTTCTGTACTGTGCCGGCGCCTTCTCCCTGAAGGCAGGCCTCTTGGTGTTCAGCGCTGTCGCCTTGCACACGAAGGAGGAGGAGAAACGGGCCTGAGCTGCGTATGGGAGGAAGAGGCTTTTTGCCCATCCCTGGCACCGCGCAGAGAGCAGCGGCGCTCGGGCTCCTTCCGAGACCTTTGAGGCCTGGTAGGTGCCAGACAAGCTATGGCTCTGGTTTTGATTTATTTCATTATTAGTATTGTTTTTTCATATTTGGGGCCACTAGTTGTGTGCGTTTCTGCTCTGTTTTCAGCAGGAGCCGTGCTCTGTGGATGCACTGAAGGCCAGAAGGCAGAGCCGCAGCGCGCAGAGCCCCAGCGCCCGCTCCCCAGGGGGGGACGCGGGGTCGGGCCCGAGTGTTGAGAGAGGGAAAGTGCCTGGTCCTGCTCTTTCTTAAGAGCTCTGTTTTGTTTTCCTAGGTGCTGGTTGCTGGCAAGAGCTGCTCTTTCGTCTCTTGCCCACCCCTCCCGCAGCTCTTTGAGGCCCCAGCTTCAGACTCCAGCTGCACTGAGGAAGTGACCTGCTTTCCCAGAGACCCCCCCCCCCCCCGCCACCCGAAGGAGCAAGAATCCGGCTTTGGCCTTCACGCACCCCTCCAGGAGCTGCCGCAGCAGGAAGGCGGCCTGCGCCTGCCAGCTCGTCCTGCTCCCCAGGAGGCGCCAAGTGGGACTCGGGCACGGTGGCACCGCGCGAAGGTGTTTGGGCTCTGGGCAATAAAACTTGTCGCGAGCCCCAGCTGAGGCGAGGTGCCACGTGCTGTGTTCTGTGCGCGGTCTCTGTTCACGCCTGCTCGCAGCTTGCCGAAGGCTGCGTTCTCCCTGCTCGGGGAAGAGCTCCTGGCTGCAGCGCTGGAGCGGAGAGGGGGCAGCCGGCAGCCGGGGCCATCTCGCTGCAGTAGGTGAGAGCTCCTGTCCCAAGGGGCTGTTTCTCCTGGCCCCCAGGTTGGCCCTTCCTTTGAGCAGGGGCCCTGGCAGCCCAGCTCCAGCCCGGGAGGCAGCGGGGAAGGCCGGGGCGACGAGGGAGCAGCGAGCGCTCCTTGGCCTCAGGGCTTTGTGTGGGGGCAGCCGCTGGGCAGGGCTTTTTTGTGCCCCCACCAAAGCCCTGAGGCTGGGGAGTGGGGGGGTTTGGGCTGAGGCCTGCCCCTGCTGCCCTTAAAGGCAAGGTGGAGAGGCTTTAAGGCTCTTCAAGTCTCTGGGGGCTCTTCAGGGAACTTGGAGTCCCTTAACTTCTTCCCAAGGAACTCCCAGTTACTTGAGGAACCACCTCAGGGACTCAGCCCCCCTGGGAGACCTTCCTTCTTCAGTTCTCCCAGTTCAGCTGAGTCCCTGAGGTGGCTCTCCAAGTAACTGGGAGTTCCTTGGGAAGAAATTGAGGGACTCCAAGTTCCCTGAAGAGCCCCCAGAGACTTGAAGAGCCTTAAAGCCTCTCAACCTTGCCTTTAAGGGCAGTGGGGGGCGTGGGGGCCAGGCCTGGCCCCCATTGGGCCACACCCCCCCCGGGAGCCAATGGGGGCCCTGGAGGCCCCTGGGCTCCCTAGCCTAAGAGACTTGTGTGGGGGCAAAAAAGCCTTGCTGAATTTCTGTCCCCACACCAGTCTCTCAGGCTAGGGAGCCCAGGGGCCTCCAGGGCCCCCATTGGGCCAGGCCGGCCCCTGCCCCCCGGGGGAGCCAATCGGGTCCAGGCCTGCCCCCGACGCCCACCACTGCCCTTAAAGGCAGGGCTGGGAGACTTTCAGAGTCTTCAAGTCTCTGGGGGCTCTCCAAGTTACTGGAAGAACCACCTCAGGGACTCAGCCCAACTGGGAGACCTGAAGAAGAAAGGTCTCCCAGGTGGGCGGACTCCCTGAGGTTGGTCTTCCAGGTACTTGGAGCTCCTTAATGTCTTCCTCAGTGCCTCCTGGTTCCCTTCAGAGCCCCCAGAGACTTTAAGACTCTGACAGCCCCTAGGGACTTGTAAGGAACTCAGCTGACCTGGGAGCCCTGCAGAAGAGAGGTCTCCCAGGTGGGCTGAGTCCCTGAGGTTGGTCTTCCAGTTACACTGAGGGACTTGGGAAGAAATTAAGGAACTCCAAGCTACTTGAAGAGCACCCTGAGGCTTGAAGACTCTGACAGTCTCCCAAGCCTGCCTTTAAGGGCAGGGGTGGGTGTCGGGGGCCTCGACCCGCCCGGCTCCCCCGGGGGGCAGGGGCAGGCCTGGCCCCACTGGAGCCGCTCCCACTCGAGGGAGCTGCTCGGGGCAAAAAAGCGCCGCGGCCTCACTGTGCCTGGGGCGCCCTCGCTGCTCGGCCACGTGCCCCCAGCCGAGTTGACGCCCAAACCTTGGCTGTCACGAGGAACGCCCACGTCCAGCCGCGGAAAGGTCGGGGCCCCGGGGACCTAGATGGCCCCACAGCGGCCGTGGCTGCTTTCTCCACCGCCTGGGGGCCCGGCAGGGCCGGCAACGCTGCTCTCCCTGGAGAGGAGGCTGCTCTCCCCCTTGGGCTCCGGGATCGGGTCCCTGGGGGCTGGGGGCCGGGCCCGGCCGTCTCGCTGACTCCGCTGGCGCTGCCGCAGGGCCGGGCGGGCTGCAAGGGAAAGACAAGAGCCCTTGGTGGCCCGTCCTCTGCCCGGCTGCTGACGGCTGAGCTGCCGGGCGCTGCCCGGCCGGAGAGGGCTCCGCGGGCACAGGACCGCGGCTCCCTCCTCTTCCTCCTCCTGGTGCTGGGCAGGGCAAGGGGATCGCTGCCAAACTCCTCTGCCTCCTGCCTGCCTGCAGGTGCTGCACGAGCCCCTCCCCGCCTGGCTGGGGTGAAGCCAGCGGGGTGCAGTGTTGGGGGGGGGGGGCTCTGGGGTGCCCCACAAGACAATCCAAGCATCGAGGGCGCTCCGAAAGGCAACCCGAGGAGCCGGGGCGCACGGAGAAGCGAGCGGCGGGCCGAGGAACCAAACGGAGGGCTCCGAGGTGCTCTGGAAGGGGAAAAACACAAACAAACAAACAAACAAACCAGCCCCAAGGCTCTGGGGAGCCAAAAAGCAAACCCCAGGGCTCCAGCACATCCCCACAGGCGAGCAGAAACATCTCAGACGCTTCAAAAGGCAAACCGAAGCCTAGAGAGCTCTCAAAGAGCTACAGCGGGGCTCCAGGAAAAGCACCCAAGGTGGCTAGAGCACCCTGAAGAGCACCCCAAGTGCTCTGGGGTGCCCCAAAAGGCATCTCCTAGGGGTGCAGGGTGCCCCAAAAGCCACACTGAGGGTCCAGGGGCACCCTGAAAGGCACTTGGGGGAAGCAGAGCACCACACAAGGCACCCCCCCCCATTGCTCTGGGGTGCAAGGAAAGGCACTCCGAGGGGGCTAAGACACCCCAAAATACACACCAACAGGTCCAGGACATACCTAAAAGGACAAGAAATGGGTCTGCGGTGCCCCAAAAGCCGCATCCCGAGCTCTGGGGCGCACCAAAAGGCACAGCAAGGGGACCAGAAGGCACTGAAAAGCACACCAAGGGGTCTAGTGGCCCCCAAAAAGCACACCAAGGGGCCCCGGGCACCCCGGACGGCACACCGAAGGGGGGGTCCGCGTGGCCCGAGCAGCACAGCGAGAGGCCAGGAAAGCCCTGAAAGACGTGGCAAACACTCTGCGGGGCGCCAAAAGTGACACCGCGGGCTCCAGGGCAGCCCCAAAAGCGCAACGGGGGCACCAGGGAGCACCCACAGCCCCACTCGGGGCTCAGGCTGCTCCGAAACGCCCACCGAGGAGCCCGGGGCAGCAGGAGAAAACTGCTGAGGGCACCAGGCCTCTCCGAAAGGCCCAACGCGGGGCCAGGGGCACCCCAAAAGCCACAACAACCCGCCTGGGACCTACCAACAAGCACACGACATGGCTCTGTGGTGCCCCAAAAGCCACATCCACAGCCCTGGGCTGCCCCAAAAGCCACACCAAGGGGCCCAGCGCACACCAAAAGGCACCCTCAGCACCTCTAAGCACCCCAAGAGGCCCACCAGACATCTCCACGGCACCCCCACACACCCTGAGGGCACTGCGGGCCCCCCCTCCACGCACCCCGAGGGCCCTGGGCGCACCAAAAGGCACGGGCAGGCACCCGCGACGCACCAACACGCCCACCGAGCCCCCTGGGCCACCAGGAGAGCCACAACCAGGGGCCGCAGAGGCACCACAAGGCACAGCCAGGCCTCTGCGAGCAACCACACGCACCTCACAAGCCCTGGCCAGCACCAAAAGACACCCCCGAGGGCCCAGGACACCCCCAAAGGGGCAACGAGGCCTCCGACGAGCGCCCCAACCCCCTTCCAAGGGCCATCGGCAACCCTAACGGCACTGCAAAGGTCTCCAGGCAGCCACCGACCCCACACCAAGGCACCCAGCGGACACCACAAAGCACACCCAGGGCTCCCGCTGCCCTCCCAGAGCACACCCATACGGCCGGGCCACCCCAAAAGGCCCCCAAGACGCCAGCGCAGCACCCAGAGGCACACCGAATGCCCTGGGGAGCACCAGCGGGCACCACGAGGGCTCTGGGGCGTCCCCAGAGGGGCAGCGACGGGTCTGGGCAGCACCACGGGGCACCTGAAGAGCCCTGCGGCGGGCACAAACACACACCGAGGGGTCACGGACGACACAAAAGCACAACATGGGGTCTGGGCACCCCCCAAAGCTACCCCGAGGGGTCGCAGGTGCCCCAAAAGGCACCAAATGACTCAGAGGCACCACAACAGACAGACCAAGGGGGCTGGGATGGGGCCAAAAACCACCCCCAGGAGTGTGCGGCACCCCAGAGGGCACACGGAGGGCCTCGGCCACCTCCAAAAGAGCCCCAATGAGACCGCAGAGCCCCTCCAAGCTCGCCCAAGCCTGCAGAGCCTGCCACAAGGCCGTCCGAGCACGCAGAGCCTGATACGAAGCTGTCCAGGCCGCACCCAAAGGCACGCGGAGGCTCCACGGCCGCACTCGAAGGCACGCGGAGGATCCCCAACTCACCAGAACGACACTCTGACGCTCCCCGATCTTGTAGAACGACACTCGGAGGCTCCCTGGCCGCACCCAAAGGCAGTCGGAGGCTCCTCAGCCTCCTACAACGACACTCCGAGGCTGCCCGGTCTCCTACGACGATCCTCGGAAGCTGCCCGGTCTCCTACAACGACACGCGGATGCTCCCCTGACTCGAAGGCGACACTCGGATGCTGCCCACTCTCCTAGAACGACATGCACAGGCTCCCCGGCTGCACCGAAAGGGACGAGGAGGCTCTCTGGCCGCACCCAAAGGCACACGGAGGATACCCGGCTTCCTAGAACAAAACTAGATGCTCCCCGGCTGCTCCAAAAAGCACACAGAGGATCCTCCGCTTCCTAGAACAACGCTCCGAGGCTCCCCGGTCTCTAGAACGAAGTTCAGAGGCTGCACGGCCGCACCCAAAGGCACGCGGAGCCGGACCGGTCGACTGAAATGACACTCGGAGGCTGCCTGGCTTCCAAGAATGACGCTCCGAGGCTGCCCGGTCTGCTAGAACAACACTCGCAGGTTGCCCAGCTGCACCCAAACGCACGTGCACGTTTCCTGGCTTCCTAGAA
This sequence comes from Struthio camelus, assembly GCF_040807025.1. Lineage (NCBI taxonomy): Eukaryota > Metazoa > Chordata > Aves > Struthioniformes > Struthionidae > Struthio > Struthio camelus. The sequence goes on along the minus strand of NC_090946.1, from coordinate 6,880,078 downwards.
CGACACGCGGAGGCTCCTCAGCTTCCTAGAACGACACGTGGAGGCTCCCTGGCTGCACCCAAAGGCACACGGAGGCTCCCCAATCTCCTAGAAAGACACTCACAGGCTTCCTGGTCTCTTAGAACAAAATTCAGAGGCTGTTTGGCCGCACCCAATGGCACACGGAGGCTCCCTGGTCTCCTAGAACGACATTTAGAGGCTCCTCGGCCTCTTAGGATGACACTCGCAGGCTCCCTGGCCGCACTGAAAGGCAGGCAGAGGCTCCCCAGCCACACCAAAAGGAACGCGGAGGCTGCCCGGCCTCCTCGAACGACACGCGGAGGCTGCCTGGCCGCACCCAAGGGCACGCGGATGCTGCCCGCTCTCCTACGATACTCGGAGGCTCCCTGGCCACACTGCAAGGTTCGTGGACGCTGCTCGGTTTCCTGCAACGACATGCGGAGGCTCCCCGCTCTCCTAGAACAACACGCGGAGGCTGCCTGCTCTCCTACAACGACACTTCGAGGCTGCTTGGACGTACCCAAAGGCACATGGAGGTTGTCCGCTCTCCTACAAGGACGCTCAAAGGCTGCCCGGACGTACCGAAACATATGCGGAGCCTCCCCGGCCACACCTAAAGACACGCACAGGATCTCTGGCCGCACCCAAAGGCACGCGGAGGCTCCCCGGCCTCCTAGAACGACACGCGGAGACTACACGGCCTCCTAGACTGACACTCCGAGGCTGCCCGGCTGTACCCAAAGGTAGGAGGAGGCTCCCCGGCTGCACAGAAAGGCACACGGAGGCTCCCCGGCCTCCCCGAACGATACTCGGAGGCTGCCCGCTCTCCTGGAATCACACTGGCAGGCTGCCTGGCCGGACCGAAAGACAAGTGGAGGCTCCCTAGTCTCCTGCAACCACACTCAGAGGCTGCCCGGCCGCACCCAAAGGCACACGGAGGCCGCCCAGCTGCACCCAAAGGCACGTGAAGCTTTCCCGGCCTCCTACAACCACACTGCGAGGCTGCCCGCTCTCCTTCAACCACACTGCGAGGCTGCCCGCTCTCCTAGAAAGACACGTGGAGGCTCCCCAGCCTGCTAGAACGACACTCCGAGGCTGCCCGGCCGCACCCAAAGGCCTGCGGAGGCTGCCCGGACGCTCACAAAGGCACGTGGAGGCTGCCTGGCCAAACCAAAAGGTATGCGGAGGCTCTCTGGCCTCCTACAACGACACTCCGAGGCTGCCCCGAGGCGCCAAAAGGCAAACAGAGGTTCCCTAGTCTACGACACGCGCAGGCTGCCCATTCTCAGATGGGTGGAGTAGTTCTGGCCCTGGTGGAGTGCTTTCAGCACCAATGGAGTGCTTTTAGGCTTGGCGCAGTGGTTTCAGCCCCGACGCAGTGGTTTTAGGCTTGGCGGAGTGGTTTCAGCCCCGACGGAGTGGTTTTAGGCTCGGTGGAGTGGTTTCCGCCCCGACGCAGTGGTTTCAGGCTTGGCGGAGCGGTTTCAGCCCTGACGGAGTGGTTTTCGGCCTGATGCAGTGGTTTTAGGCTTGGTGGAGTGGTTTCAGCCCCGACGCAGTGGATTTGGTCCTGGCACAGTGGTTACAGCCCCGACGGAATGGTTTTAGGCCCTGGCGGAGTGGTTTCAGCCCCGACACAGTGCTTTTAGGCTCGGCGGACTGGTTTTAAGGTCAGACGAGTCGTTTTGGCCCTGGCAGAGTGGTTTCAGCCCCGACGCAGTGGTTTTTGGCTCAGCGGAGTGGTTTCAGCCCCGACAGAATGCTTTTCGGCTTCACAGAGGGGTTTCAGCCCCGACGGAGTGGTTTCAGCACTGGTGGAGTGGTTTCAGCCCCGATGGAGTTGTCTTAGGCTCGGCGGAGTGGTTTCAGGCTTGGCGGAGTGCTTTTCGGCTTGGTGGAGTGGTTTCAGGTCTGACGCAGTGGTTTCAGCACTGGTGGAGTGGTTTCAGCCCCGACGGAGTGGTTTTAGGCTTGATGGAGCAGTTTCAGGCCCGACGGAGTGGTTTTCGGCTTGATGGAGTGGTTTTAGGCTTGACGGAGTGGTTTTAAGGTGAGCTGGGTGGTTTTCGGCCTGGCGGAGTGGTTTCAGCCCCAACGCAGTGGTTTTTGGCCTAACGCAGTGGTTTCAGCCCCGACGGAGTGGTTTCAGGCCCGACGGAGTGGTTTTAGGCTTGGCGGAGTGGTTTCCGCCCCGACGCAGTGGTTTCAGGCTTGGCGGAGTGCTTTTCGGCTTGGTGGAGTGGTTTCAGGTCTGACGCAGTGGTTTCAGCACTGGTGGAGTGGTTTCAGCCCCGACGGAGTGGTTTTAGGCTTGATGGAGCGGTTTCAGGCCCGACGGAGTGGTTTTCGGCTTGATGGAGTGGTTTTAGGCTTGACGGAGTGGTTTTAAGGTGAGCTGGGTGGTTTTCGGCCTGGCGGAGTGGTTTCAGCCCCAACCCAGTGGTTTTTGGCCTAACGCAGTGGTTTCAGCCCCGACGGAGTGGTTTTCAGCTTCGCAGAGTGGTTTCAGGCCCGACGGAGTGGTTTTCGGCTCAGCGGAGTGGTTTCAGGTCCAACACAGTGGTTTTTGGCTTTCATGGAGTGGTTTTAGGCTTGACGGAGTGGTTTTAAGGTGAGCTGGGTGGTTTTCGGCCTGGAGGAGTGGTTTCAGCCCCAACGCAGTGGTTTTTGGCCTAACGCAGTGGTTTCAGCCCCGACGGAGTGGTTTTCGGCTTCGCAGAGTGGTTTCAGGCCCGACGGAGTGGTTTTCAACCCCATGGAGTGGTTTTCGGCTCGGCGGAGTGGTTTAGGCCCCGACGGAGTGGTTTCCGCCCCGACGGAGTGGTTTCAGGCTTGGCGGAGTGATTTCAGGTCCAACACAGTGGTTTTCGGCTTGATGGAGTGGTTTTAGGCTTGACGGAGTGGTTTTAAGGTGAGCTGGGTGGTTTTCGGCCTGGAGGAGTGGTTTCAGCCCCAACCCAGTGGTTTTTGGCCTAACGCAGTGGTTTCAGCCCCGATGGAGTGGTTTTCGGCTTCGCAGAGTGGTTTCAGCCCCGACGCAGTGGTTTTCGGCTCGGCAGAGTGGTGTCAGCCCCGACAGAGTGCTTCCAGCCCTGACGCAGTGCTTTTCGGCTTGGTGGAGTGTTTTCAGCCCCGACGGAGTGCTTTTCGACACCATGGAGTGGTTTTAGGCTTGGCAGAGTGGTTTCAGCCCCGACGCAGTGGTTTTCGGCTCGGCGGAGTGGTTTCAGCCCCGACGCAGTGGTTTTCGGCTTGGCGGAGTGGTTTCAGCCCCAACCCAGTGGTTTTTGGCTTGGCGGAGTGGTTTCAGCCCCGACGGAGTGGTTTCAGGCTCGGCGCAGTGGTTTCAGCCCCGACGGAGTGGTTTTCGGCTCAGCGGAGTGGTTTCAGCCCCGACGGACTGGTTTTCGTCTTGGCGGAGTGGTTTCAGCCCCAACACAGTGGTTTTAGGCTCAGTGGAGTGATTTCGGCCCCGACGGAGTGGTTTTAGGCTCAGTGGAGTGGTTTCGGCCCCGACGGAGTGGTTTTCGGCTCGGCGCAGTGGTTTTAATATCGGCGGAGTGTTTTTGGCCCTGGTGGAGTCCTTTTCGGCCTGACGCAGCAATTTCCACCCCGACAGAGTGGTTTTGGTCCTGGCACAGTGGTTTCCGCCCCGACGCAGTGGATTTAGGCTCGGTGGAGTGGTTTCCGCCCCAACGCAGTGGTTTTCGGCTTGATGGAGCGGTTTCAGCCCCGACGGAGTACTTTTCGGCTTGATGGAGCGGTTTCAGCCCCGACGCAGTGGTTTTAGGCTTGGCGGAGTGGTTTTAAGGTCAGCCGAGTGGTTTTAGCCCTGGCAGAGTGGTTTCAGCCCTGATGCAGTGGTTTTCGGCTTTGTGGAGTGGTTTCAGCCCTGACGCAGTGGTTTTAGGCTCGGCGGAGTGGTTTTAATGTTGGCGGAGTGTTTTTGGCCCTGGCGGACTGGTTTCAGCCGCGACGCAGTGGTTTCAGCACTGGTGGAGTGGTTTTGGCCCCGACGCAGTGGCTTTAGGCTTGGTGGAGTGGTCGCAGCCCCAACGGAGTGGTTTTCGGCCTGGCGGAGTGGTTTCAGCCCCGACGCAGTGGTTTTCGGCTTGGCGGAGTGGTGTCAGCCCCAACACACTGGTTTTCGGCTCAGCGGAGTGGTTTCAGCCCCAACACAGTGGTTTTAGCCTCGGCGGAGTCGTTTTAGGCCTTGCGGAGTCGTTTTGGCACCGAAGGAGTGGTTTAAGGCTTGGCGGAGTGCTTTCGTCCCCAGCGCAGTTTTTTTAGGCTTGATGGAGTGGTTTTAGGCTTCAATGAGTGGTTTTAAGGTCGGCCAAGTGGTTTTCGGCTCGGCGGAGTGGTTTCAGCCCCGACGGAGTGGTTTTAGGCTTGATGGAGTGGTTTCAGCCCCAACGGAGTGGTTTTAGGCTCAGTGGAGTGATTTCGGCCAAGACGGAGTCGTTTTTGGCTCGGCGCAGTGGTTTTAATATCGGCAGAGTGTTTTTGGCCCTGGTGGAGTCCTCATCGGCCTGACGGAGCAATTTCCACCCCGCCGGAGTGCTTTTCTGCTTGGTGGAGTGCTTTCAACCCCAACGGAGTGCTTTTCTGCTTGGTGGAGTGCTTTCAGCCCCAACGCAGTGGTTTTCGGCTCGGCGGAGTGGTGTCAGCCCCGACGCAGTGGTTTTCGGCTTGGCGGAGTGGTTTCAGCCCCGATGCAGTGGTTTTCGGCTAGGCGGAGTGGTTTCAGCCCCGACGCAGTGGTTTCAGGCTCGGCGGAGTGGTTTCAGGCCTGATGCAGTGGTTTCAGGCTCGGCGGAGTGGTTTCAGCCCCGACGCAGTGCTTTTAGGCTTGGCGTAGTGGTTTTAATGTCGACGGGGTGGTTTTAGCCCTGGTGGAACGCTTTCAGCCCCGCTTGAGTGGTTTTGGCCCTGGTGGAGTGGTTTCAGCCCCGACGCAGTGGTTTTGGCCCTGGCGCAGTGGTTTCCTCCCCGACGGAGTGATTTTAGGCTTGGTGGAGTGGTTTCAGCCCCGAAGGAGAGGTTTTAGGCTCGGCGGAGTGGTTCCAGCCCTGACGGAATGGTTTTAATGTCAGCGGTGTGGTTTTGGCCCTGGCGGAGTGGTTTTCCACCTGATGCAGTGGTTTTAGGCTCGGCGGAGTGGTTTCAGCCCTGACGCACTGCCTTTAGGCTCGGCGGAGTGGTTTCAGCCCTGACGCACTGCTTTTAGGCTCGGCGGAGTGGTTTCAGCCCTGACGCACTGCTTTTAGGCTCGGCGGAGTGGTTTCAGCCCCGACGGAGGGGTTTCACGCTTGGCGCAGTGGTTTTAATGTCGGCGGAGTGGTTTTAGCCCTGGTGGAACGCTTTCAGCCCCGATTGAGTGGTTTTGGCCCTGGCGGAGTGGTTTCAGCCCCGACGCAGTGGTTTCAGGCTTGGCACAGTGGTTTCAGCACTGGTGGAGTGGTTTTGGCCCCGACGGAGTTATTTTGGGCCTGACGCAGTAGTTTCAGCCCCGACGCAGTGGTTTTAGGCTTGGCGGAGTGGTTTCAGCCCCGACGCAGTCGTTTTAGCCCTGGCAGAGTGGTTTCAGCCCCAATGCAGTGCTTTTAGGCTCAGTGGAGTGGTTCTAGGCTCGGCGGAGTGGTTTTCCACCTGACGCAGTGGTTTTAGGCTTGGCGGGGTGGTTTCCGCCCTGACGCACTGCTTTTAGGCTCGGTGGAGTGGTTTCAGCCCCGACGGAGTGGTTTTCGGCCTGATGCAGTGGTTTTAGGTTTGATGGAGTGGTTTCAGCCCCGACGGAGTGGATTTGGCCCTGGCGCAGTGGTTTCAGCCCCGATGCAGTGCTTTTAGGCTCGGCGGAGGGGTTTTAAGTTCAGACGAGTGGTTTTGGCCTCGGCGGAGTGCTTTCAACCCCGATGCAGTGCTTTTCGGCTTCACGGAGGGGTTTCAGCCCCGACAGAGTGCTTTTCGGCTTCACGGAGGGGTTTCAGCCCCGACACAGTGCTTTTCGGCTTCACGGAGGGGTTTCAGCCCCGACGGAGCGGTTTCAGCACTGGTGGAGTGGTTTTGGCCCCGACGGAGTTGTTTTCGGCTCGGCGGAGTGGTTTTGGCCCTGGCGGAGTGGTTTCAGGCTCGGCGGAGTGCTTTTAGGCTTGGCGTAGTGGTTTTAATGTCGACGGAGTGGTTTTAGCCCTGGTGGAACGCTTTCAGGTTTTGGCCCTGGTGGAGTGCTTTCCGGCCTGACGCAGTGGTTTACAGCCTGACGGAGCAGTTTCCGCCCCAGCACAGTGGTTTCAGCCCCGACAGAGTGGTTTTAGGCTCGGCGGAGTGGTTTCAGCCCCGACGGAGTGGTTTTAGGCTTGATGTAGTGGTTTTACTGTCGGAGGAGTGGTTTCGGCCCCGACGGAGTGGTTTCGGCCCCGACGGAGTGGTTTCGGCCCCGACGGAGTGGTTTCGGCCCCGACGGAGTGGTTTCGGCCCCGACGGAGTGGTTTCGGCCCCGACGGAGTGGTTTCGGCCCCGACGGAGTGGTTTCGGCCCCGACGGAGTGGTTTCGGCCCCGACGGAGTGGTTTCGGCCCCGACGGAGTGGTTTCGGCCCCGACGGAGTGGTTTCGGCCCCGACGGAGTGGTTTCAGCCCCGACGGAGTGGTTTCAGCCCCGACGGAGTGGTTTTCGGCCCCGACGGAGTGGTTTTCGGCCCCGACGGAGTGGTTTTCGGCCTGATGCTGTGGTTTTAGGTTTGATGGAGTGGTTTCAGCCCTGACGGAGTGGATTTGGCCCTGGCGGAGTGGTTTCAGCCCCGATGCAGTGCTTTTAGGCTCGGCGGAGTGCTTTCAGCCCCGACAGAGTGCTTTTCGGCTTCACGGAGGGGTTTCAGCCCCGACAGAGTACTTTTCAGCTTCGCGGAATGGTTTCAGCCCCGACACAGTGCTTTTCGGCTTCACGGAGGGGTTTCAGCCCCGACGGAGCGGTTTCAGCACTGGTGGAGTGGTTTTGGCCCCGACGGAGTTGTTTTCGGCTCGGCGGAGTGGTTTTAGGCCTGACGCAGTTGTTTTGGCCCTGGCGGAGTCGTTTCAGGCCTGACGCAGTGGTTTCAGGCTCGGCGGAGTGGTTTCAGCCCTGACGGAGTGGTTTTAGGCTTGGCGCAGTGGTTTTAATGTCGACGGAGTGGTTTTAGCCCTGGTGGAACGCTTTCAGCCCCGACGCAGTCGTTTTGGCCCTGCTGGAGTGCTTTCCGGCCTGACGCAGTGGTTTACAGCCTGACGGAGCAGTTTCCGCCCCAGCACAGTGGTTTCAGCCCCGACGGAGGGGTTTTAGGCTCGGCGGAGTGGTTCCAGCCCTGACGGAATGGTTTTAATGTCAGCGGAGGGGTTTTGGCCCTGGCGGAGTGGTTTTCCACCTGACGCAGTGGTTTTAGGCTTGGCGGAGTGGTTTCAGCCCCGTCGTACTGCCTTTAGGCTCGGCGGAGTGGTTTCTGCCCCGGCGGTGTGGTTTTAGGCTTGATGTAGTGGTTTTACTGTCGGAGGAGTGGTTTTGGCCCTGGCACAGTGGTTTCGGCCCTGGCACAGTGGTTTCGGCCCCGACGGAATGGTTTCAGCCCCGACGGAATGGTTTTCGGCCTGATGCAGTGGTTTTAGGTTTGATGGAGTCGTTTTGGCCCTGGCGGAGTGGTTTCAGCCCCGACGGAGCGGTTTCAGCCCCGACGGAGCGGTTTCAGCCCCGACGGAGCGGTTTCAGCCCCGACGGAGCGGTTTCAGCCCCGACGCAGTGCTTTTAGGCTTGATGGAGTGGTTTTAAGGTCAGCCGAGTGGTTTTGGCCCTGGCGGAGTGGTTTCAGCCCCGACACAGTGGTTTCAGGCTTGGCGCAGTGGTTTCAGCACTGCTGGAGTGGTTTTGGCCCCGACGGAGTTATTTTGGGCCTGACGCAGTAGTTTCAGCCCCGACGCAGTGGTTTTAGGCTTGATGGAGTGGTTTCAGCCCCGACGCAGTCGTTTTAGCCCTGGCAGAGTGGTTTCAGCCCCAATGCAGTGCTTTTAGGCTCAGTGGAGTGGTTTTCCACCTGACGCAGTGGTTTTAGGCTCGGTGGAGTGGTTTCAGCCCTGACGGAGTGGATTTGGCCTCGGCGGAGTGGTTTCAGCCCCGATGCAGTGCTTTTAGGCTCGGCGGAGGGGTTTTAAGGTCAGACGAGTGGTTTTGGCCTCGGCGGAGTGCTTTCAACCCCGACAGAGTGCTTTTCGGCTTCACGGAGGGGTTTCAGCCCCGACACAGTGCTTTTCGGCTTCACGGAGGGGTTTCAGCCCCGACGGAGCGGTTTCAGCACTGGTGGAGTGGTTTTGGCCCCGACGGAGTTGTTTTCGGCTCGGCGGAGTGGTTTTAGGCCTGACGCAGTGGTTTTGGCCCTGGCGGAGTCGTTTCAGGCCTGACGCAGTGGTTTCAGGCTCGGCGGAGTGGTTTCAGCCCTGACGGAGTGGTTTTAGGCTTGGCGTAGTGGTTTTAATGTCGACGGAGTGGTTTTAGCCCTGGTGGAACGCTTTCAGCCCCGACGCAGTCGTTTTGGCCCTGCTGGAGTGCTTTCCGGCCTGACGCAGTGGTTTACAGCCTGACGGAGCAGTTTCCGCCCCAGCACAGTGGTTTCCGCCCCGACGGAGGGGTTTTAGGCTCGGCAGAGTGGTTCCAGCCCTGACGGAATGGTTTTAATGTCAGCGGAGGGGTTTCGGCCCTGGCGGAGTGGTTTTCCACCTGACGCAGTGGTTTTAGGCTTGGCGGAGTGGTTTCAGCCCCGTCGCACTGCCTTTAGGCTCGGCGGAGTGGTTTCTGCCCCGGCGGTGTGGTTTTAGGCTTGATGTAGTGGTTTTACTGTCGGAGGAGTGGTTTTGGCCCTGGCACAGTGGTTTCAGCCCTGGCACAGTGGTTTCGGCCCCGACGGAATGGTTTCAGCCCCGACGGAGTGGTTTTCGGCCTGATGCAGTGGTTTTAGGTTTGATGGAGTGGTTTCGGCCCCGGCGGAGTGGTCTCGGCCCCGGCGGAGTGGTCTCGGCCCCGGCGGAGTGGTCTCGGCCCCGGCGGAGTGGTCTCGGCCCCGGCGGAGTGGTTTCGGCCCCGGCGGAGTGGTTTCGGCCCCGGCGGAGTGGTTTCGGCCCCGGCGGAGTGGTTTTCAGCCTGACGGAGCAGTTTCTGCCCCGACGGAGTGCTTTTAGGCTTGATGGAGTGGTTTTAAGGTCAGCCGAGTGGTTTTGGCCCTGGCGGAGTGGTTTCAGCCCCGACACAGTGGTTTCAGGCTTGGCGCAGTGGTTTCAGCACTGCTGGAGTGGTTTTGGCCCCGAAGGAGTTATTTTGGGCCTGACGCAGTAGTTTCAGCCCCGACGCAGTGGTTTTAGGCTTGATGGAGTGGTTTCAGCCCCGACGCAGTCGTTTTAGCCCTGGCAGAGTGGTTTCAGCCCCAATGCAGTGCTTTTAGGCTCAGTGGAGTGGTTCTAGGCTCGGCGGAGTGGTTTTCCACCTGACGCAGTGGTTTTAGGCTTGGCGGAGTGGTTTCAGCCCCGACGCAGTGGTTTTAGGCTCGGTGGAGTGGTTTCAGCCCCGACGGAGTGGATTTGGCCCTGGCGCAGTGGTTTCAGCCCCGATGCAGTGCTTTTAGGCTCGGCGGAGGGGTTTTAAGGTCAGACGAGTGGTTTTGGCCTCGGCGGAGTGCTTTCAACCCCGACAGAGTGCTTTTCGGCTTCACGGAGGGGTTTCAGCCCCGACACAGTGCTTTTCGGCTTCACGGAGGCGTTTCAGCCCCGACACAGTGCTTTTCGGCTTCACGGAGGGGTTTCAGCCCCGACACAGTGCTTTTCGGCTTCACGGAGGGGTTTCAGCCCCGACGGAGCGGTTTCAGCACTGGTGGAGTGGTTTTGGCCCCGACGGAGTTGTTTTCGGCTCGGCGGAGTGGTTTTAGGCCTGACGCAGTGGTTTCAGGCTCGGCGGAGTCGTTTCAGGCCTGACACAGTGGTTTCAGGCTCGGCGGAGTGCTTTTAGGCTTGGCGTAGTGGTTTTAATGTCGACGGAGTGGTTTTAGCCCTGGTGGAACGCTTTCAGGTTTTGGCCCTGGTGGAGTGCTTTCCGGCCTGACGCAGTGGTTTACAGCCTGACGGAGCAGTTTCCGCCCCAGCACAGTGGTTTCAGCCCCGACAGAGTGGTTTTAGGCTCGGCGGAGTGGTTTCAGCCCCGACGGAGTGGTTTTAGGCTTGATGTAGTGGTTTTACTGTCGGAGGAGTGGTTTTGGCCCTGGCACAGTGGTTTCGGCCCCGACGGAGTGGTTTCAGCCCCGACGGAGTGGTTTTCGGCCTGATGCAGTGGTTTTAGGTTTGATGGAGTGGTTTCAGCCCTGACGGAGTGGATTTGGCCCTGGCGGAGTGGTTTCAGCCCCGATGCAGTGCTTTTAGGCTCGGCGGAGTGCTTTCAGCCCCGACAGAGTGCTTTTCGGCTTCACGGAGGGGTTTCAGCCCCGACACAGTGCTTTTCAGCTTCGCGGAATGGTTTCAGCCCCGACACAGTGCTTTTCGGCTTCACGGAGGGGTTTCAGCCCCGACGGAGCGGTTTCAGCACTGGTGGAGTGGTTTTGGCCCCGACGGAGTTGTTTTCGGCTCGGCGGAGTGGTTTTAGGCCTGACGCAGTGGTTTTGGCCCTGGCGGAGTGGTTTCAGGCCTGACGCAGTGGTTTCAGGCTCGGCGGAGTGGTTTCAGCCCTGACGGAGTGGTTTTAGGCTTGGCGTAGTGGTTTTAATGTCGACAGAGTGGTTTTAGCCCTGGTGGAACGCTTTCAGCCCCGACGCAGTCGTTTTGGCCCTGCTGGAGTGCTTTCCGGCCTGACGCAGTGGTTTACAGCCTGACGGAGCAGTTTCCGCCCCAGCACAGTGGTTTCAGCCCCGACGGAGGGGTTTTAGGCTCGGCAGAGTGGTTCCAGCCCTGACGGAATGGTTTTAATGTCAGCGGAGGGGTTTCGGCCCTGGCGGAGTGGTTTTCCACCTGACGCAGTGGTTTTAGGCTTGGCGGAGTGGTTTCAGCCCCGTCGCACTGCCTTTAGGCTCGGCGGAGTGGTTTCTGCCCCGGCGGTGTGGTTTTAGGCTTGATGTAGTGGTTTTACTGTCGGAGGAGTGGTTTTGGCCCTGGCACAGTGGTTTCGGCCCTGGCACAGTGGTTTCGGCCCCGACGGAATGGTTTCAGCCCCGACGGAATGGTTTTCGGCCTGATGCAGTGGTTTTAGGTTTGATGGAGTGGTTTTGGCCCTGGCGGAGTGGTTTCAGCCCCGACGGAGTGGTTTTAGGCTCGGAGGAGCGGTTTCAGCCCCGACGGAGCGGTTTCAGCCCCGACGGAGCGGTTTCAGCCCCGACGGAGCGGTTTCAGCCCCGACGGAGCGGTTTCAGCCCCGACGGAGCGGTTTCAGCCCCGACGGAGCGGTTTCAGCCCCGACGGAGCGGTTTCAGCCCCGACGGAGCGGTTTCAGCCCCGACGGAGCGGTTTCAGCCCCGACGGAGCGGTTTCAGCCCCGACGGAGCGGTTTCAGCCCCGACGCAGTGCTTTTAGGCTTGATGGAGTGCTTTTAGGCTTGATGGAGTGGTTTTAAGGTCAGCCGAGTGGTTTTGGCCCTGGCGGAGTGGTTTCAGCCCCGACGCAGTGGTTTCAGGCTTGGCGCAGTGGTTTCAGCACTGCTGGAGTGGTTTTGGCCCCGAAGGAGTTATTTTGGGCCTGACGCAGTAGTTTCAGCCCCGACGCAGTGGTTTTAGGCTTGATGGAGTGGTTTCAGCCCCGACGCAGTCGTTTTAGCCCTGGCAGAGTGGTTTCAGCCCCAATGCAGTGCTTTTAGGCTCAGTGGAGTGGTTCTAGGCTCGGCGGAGTGGTTTTCCACCTGACGCAGTGGTTTTAGGCTTGGCGGAGTGGTTTCAGCCCTGACGCAGTGGTTTTAGGCTCGGTGGAGTGGTTTCAGCCCCGATGGAGTGGATTTGGCCCTGGCGCAGTGGTTTCAGCCCCGATGCAGTGCTTTTAGGCTCGGCGGAGGGGTTTTAAGGTCAGACGAGTGGTTTTGGCCTCGGCGGAGTGCTTTCAACCCCGACAGAGTGCTTTTCGGCTTCACGGAGGGGTTTCAGCCCCGACACAGTGCTTTTCGGCTTCACGGAGGGGTTTCAGCCCCGACACAGTGCTTTTCGGCTTCACGGAGGGGTTTCAGCGCCGACACAGTGCTTTTCGGCTTCACGGAGGGGTTTCAGCCCCGACACAGTGCTTTTCGGCTTCAGGGAGGGGTTTCAGCCCCGACACAGTGCTTTTCGGCTTCATGGAGGGGTTTCAGCCCCGACACAGTGCTTTTCGGCTTCACGGAGGGGTTTCAGCCCCGACACAGTGCTTTTCGGCTTCACGGAGGGGTTTCAGCCCCGACGGAGCGGTTTCAGCACTGGTGGAGTGGTTTTGGCCCCGACGGAGTTGTTTTCGGCTCGGCGGAGTGGTTTTAGGCCTGACGCAGTGGTTTCAGGCTCAGCGGAGTCGTTTCAGGCCTGACACAGTGGTTTCAGGCTCGGCGGAGTGCTTTTAGGCTTGGCGTAGTGGTTTTAATGTCGACGGAGTGGTTTTAGCCCTGGTGGAACGCTTTCAGGTTTTGGCCCTGGTGGAGTGCTTTCCGGCCTGACGCAGTGGTTTACAGCCTGACGGAGCAGTTTCCGCCCCAGCACAGTGGTTTCAGCCCCGACAGAGTGGTTTTAGGCTCGGCGGAGTGGTTTCAGCCCCGACGGAGTGGTTTTAGGCTTGATGTAGTGGTTTTACTGTCGGAGGAGTGGTTTTGGCCCTGGCACAGTGGTTTCAGCCCCGACGGAGTGGTTTCAGCCCCGACGGAGTGGTTTCAGCCCCGACGGAGTGGTTTCGGCCCGACGGAGTGGTTTCGGCCCGACGGAGTGGTTTTCGGCCTGATGCAGTGGTTTCAGCCCCGACGGAGTGGATTTGGCCCTGGCGCAGTGGTTTCAGCCCCGATGCAGTACTTTTAGGCTCGGCGGAGTGCTTTCAGCCCCGACAGAGTGCTTTTCGGCTTCACGGAGCGGTTTCAGCCCCGACAGAGTGCTTTTCGGCTTCACGGAGGGGTTTCAGCCCCGACAGAGTACTTTTCAGCTTCACGGAGGGGTTTCAGCCCCGACACAGTGCTTTTCGGCTTCACGGAGGGGTTTCAGCCCCGACGGAGCGGTTTCAGCACTGGTGGAGTGGTTTTGGCCCCGACGGAGTTGTTTTCGGCTCGGCGGAGTGGTTTTAGGCCTGACGCAGTGGTTTTGGCCCTGGCGGAGTGGTTTCAGGCTCGGCGGAGTGGTTTCAGCCCTGACGGAGTGGTTTTAGGCTTGGCGTAGTGGTTTTAATGTCGACGGAGTGGTTTTAGCCCTGGTGGAACGCTTTCAGCCCCGACGCAGTCGTTTTGGCCCTGCTGGAGTGCTTTCCGGCCTGACGCAGTGGTTTACAGCCTGACGGAGCAGTTTCCGCCCCAGCACAGTGGTTTCAGCCCCGACGGAGGGGTTTTAGGCTCGGCAGAGTGGTTCCAGCCCTGACGGAATGGTTTTAATGTCAGCGGAGGGGTTTCGGCCCTGGCGGAGTGGTTTTCCACCTGATGCAGTGGTTTTAGGCTCGGCGGAGTGGTTTCAGCCCCGATGCTGTGCTTTTCGGCTTGGCGGAGGGGTTTCAGCCCCGACACAGTGTTTTTCGGCTTCACGGAGGGGTTTCAGCCCCGACACAGTGCTTTTCGGCTTCAGGGAGGGGTTTCAGCACTGGTGGAGTGGTTTCAGCCCCGATGCAGTGGTTTTCGGCTCGACGGAGTGGTTTTAGGCCTGACGCAGTGGTTTCAGGCCTGATGCAGTGGTTTCAGGCTCGGCGGAGTGGTTTCAGCCCCGACGCAGTGCTTTTAGGCTTGGCGTAGTGGTTTTAATGTCGACGGGGTGGTTTTAGCCCTGGTGGAACGCTTTCAGCCCCGCTTGAGTGGTTTTGGCCCTGGTGGAGTGGTTTCGGCCCTGGTGGAGTGGTTTCAGCCCCGACGCAGTGGTTTTTGGCCTAACGCAGTGGTTTCAGCCCCGACGGAGTGGTTTCAGGCCCGACGGAGTGGTTTTAGGCTTGGCGGAGTGGTTTCCGCCCCGACGCAGTGGTTTCAGGCTTGGCGGAGTGCTTTTCGGCTTGGTGGAGTGGTTTCAGGTCTGACGCAGTGGTTTCAGCACTGGTGGAGTGGTTTCAGCCCCGACGGAGTGGTTTTAGGCTTGATGGAGCGGTTTCAGGCCCGACGGAGTGGTTTTCGGCTTGATGGAGTGGTTTTAGGCTTGACGGAGTGGTTTTAAGGTGAGCTGGGTGGTTTTCGGCCTGGCGGAGTGGTTTCAGCCCCAACGCAGTGGTTTTTGGCCTAACGCAGTGGTTTCAGCCCCGACGGAGTGGTTTTCAGCTTCGCAGAGTGGTTTCAGGCCCGACGGAGTGGTTTTCGGCTCAGCGGAGTGGTTTCAGGTCCAACACAGTGGTTTTTGGCTTTCATGGAGTGGTTTTAGGCTTGACGGAGTGGTTTTAAGGTGAGCTGGGTGGTTTTCGGCCTGGAGGAGTGGTTTCAGCCCCAACGCAGTGGTTTTTGGCCTAACGCAGTGGTTTCAGCCCCGACGGAGTGGTTTTCGGCTTCGCAGAGTGGTTTCAGGCCCGACGGAGTGGTTTTCAACCCCATGGAGTGGTTTTCGGCTCGGCGGAGTGGTTTAGGCCCCGACGGAGTGGTTTCCGCCCCGACGGAGTGGTTTCAGGCTTGGCGGAGTGATTTCAGGTCCAACACAGTGGTTTTCGGCTTGATGGAGTGGTTTTAGGCTTGACGGAGTGGTTTTAAGGTGAGCTGGGTGGTTTTCGGCCTGGAGGAGTGGTTTCAGCCCCAACCCAGTGGTTTTTGGCCTAACGCAGTGGTTTCAGCCCCGATGGAGTGGTTTTCGGCTTCGCAGAGTGGTTTCAGCCCCGACGCAGTGGTTTTCGGCTCGGCAGAGTGGTGTCAGCCCCGACAGAGTGCTTCCAGCCCTGACGCAGTGCTTTTCGGCTTGGTGGAGTGTTTTCAGCCCCGACGGAGTGCTTTTCGACACCATGGAGTGGTTTTAGGCTTGGCAGAGTGGTTTCAGCCCCGACGCAGTGGTTTTCGGCTCGGCGGAGTGGTTTCAGCCCCGACGCAGTGGTTTTCGGCTTGGCGGAGTGGTTTCAGCCCCAACCCAGTGGTTTTTGGCTTGGCGGAGTGGTTTCAGCCCCGACGGAGTGGTTTCAGGCTCGGCGCAGTGGTTTCAGCCCCGACGGAGTGGTTTTCGGCTCAGCGGAGTGGTTTCAGCCCCGACGGACTGGTTTTCGTCTTGGCGGAGTGGTTTCAGCCCCAACACAGTGGTTTTAGGCTCAGTGGAGTGATTTCGGCCCCGACGGAGTGGTTTTAGGCTCAGTGGAGTGGTTTCGGCCCCGACGGAGTGGTTTTCGGCTCGGCGCAGTGGTTTTAATATCGGCGGAGTGTTTTTGGCCCTGGTGGAGTCCTTTTCGGCCTGACGCAGCAATTTCCACCCCGACAGAGTGGTTTTGGTCCTGGCACAGTGGTTTCCGCCCCGACGCAGTGGATTTAGGCTCGGTGGAGTGGTTTCCGCCCCAACGCAGTGGTTTTCGGCTTGATGGAGCGGTTTCAGCCCCGACGGAGTACTTTTCGGCTTGATGGAGCGGTTTCAGCCCCGACGCAGTGGTTTTAGGCTTGGCGGAGTGGTTTTAAGGTCAGCCGAGTGGTTTTAGCCCTGGCAGAGTGGTTTCAGCCCTGATGCAGTGGTTTTCGGCTTTGTGGAGTGGTTTCAGCCCTGACGCAGTGGTTTTAGGCTCGGCGGAGTGGTTTTAATGTTGGCGGAGTGTTTTTGGCCCTGGCGGACTGGTTTCAGCCGCGACGCAGTGGTTTCAGCACTGGTGGAGTGGTTTTGGCCCCGACGCAGTGGCTTTAGGCTTGGTGGAGTGGTCGCAGCCCCAACGGAGTGGTTTTCGGCCTGGCGGAGTGGTTTCAGCCCCGACGCAGTGGTTTTCGGCTTGGCGGAGTGGTGTCAGCCCCAACACACTGGTTTTCGGCTCAGCGGAGTGGTTTCAGCCCCAACACAGTGGTTTTAGCCTCGGCGGAGTCGTTTTAGGCCTTGTGGAGTCGTTTTGGCACCGAAGGAGTGGTTTAAGGCTTGGCGGAGTGCTTTCGTCCCCAGCGCAGTTTTTTTAGGCTTGATGGAGTGGTTTTAGGCTTCAATGAGTGGTTTTAAGGTCGGCCAAGTGGTTTTCGGCTCGGCGGAGTGGTTTCAGCCCCGACGGAGTGGTTTTAGGCTTGATGGAGTGGTTTCAGCCCCAACGGAGTGGTTTTAGGCTCAGTGGAGTGATTTCGGCCAAGACGGAGTCGTTTTTGGCTCGGCGCAGTGGTTTTAATATCGGCAGAGTGTTTTTGGCCCTGGTGGAGTCCTCATCGGCCTGACGGAGCAATTTCCACCCCGCCGGAGTGCTTTTCTGCTTGGTGGAGTGCTTTCAACCCCAACGGAGTGCTTTTCTGCTTGGTGGAGTGCTTTCAGCCCCAACGCAGTGGTTTTCGGCTCGGCGGAGTGGTGTCAGCCCCGACGCAGTGGTTTTCGGCTTGGCGGAGTGGTTTCAGCCCCGATGCAGTGGTTTTCGGCTAGGCGGAGTGGTTTCAGCCCCGACGCAGTGGTTTCAGGCTCGGCGGAGTGGTTTCAGCCCTGACGCACTGCTTTTAGGCTCGGCGGAGTGGTTTCAGCCCCGACGCAGTGGTTTCAGGCTTGGCGTAGTGGTTTTAATGTCGACGGGGTGGTTTTAGCCCTGGTGGAACGCTTTCAGCCCCGCTTGAGTGGTTTTGGCCCTGGTGGAGTGGTTTCAGCCCCGACGCAGTGGTTTTGGCCCTGGCGCAGTGGTTTCCTCCCCGACGGAGTGATTTTAGGCTTGGTGGAGTGGTTTCAGCCCCGAAGGAGAGGTTTTAGGCTCGGCGGAGTGGTTCCAGCCCTGACGGAATGGTTTTAATGTCAGCGGTGTGGTTTTGGCCCTGGCGGAGTGGTTTTCCACCTGATGCAGTGGTTTTAGGCTCGGCGGAGTGGTTTCAGCCCTGACGCACTGCCTTTAGGCTCGGCGGAGTGGTTTCAGCCCTGACGCACTGCTTTTAGGCTCGGCGGAGTGGTTTCAGCCCTGACGCACTGCTTTTAGGCTCGGCGGAGTGGTTTCAGCCCCGACGGAGGGGTTTCACGCTTGGCGCAGTGGTTTTAATGTCGGCGGAGTGGTTTTAGCCCTGGTGGAACGCTTTCAGCCCCGCTTGAGTGGTTTTGGCCCTGGTGGAGTGGTTTCAGCCCCGACGCAGTGGTTTCAGGCTTGGCACAGTGGTTTCAGCACTGCTGGAGTGGTTTTGGCCCCGACGGAGTTATTTTGGGCCTGACGCAGTAGTTTCAGCCCCGACGCAGTGGTTTTAGGCTTGATGGAGTGGTTTCAGCCCCGACGCAGTCGTTTTAGCCCTGGCAGAGTGGTTTCAGCCCCAATGCAGTGCTTTTAGGCTCAGTGGAGTGGTTCTAGGCTCGGCGGAGTGGTTTTCCACCTGACGCAGTGGTTTTAGGCTTGGCGGGGTGGTTTCCGCCCTGACGCACTGCTTTTAGGCTCGGTGGAGTGGTTTCAGCCCCGACGGAGTGGTTTTCGGCCTGATGCAGTGGTTTTAGGTTTGATGGAGTGGTTTCAGCCCCGACGGAGTGGATTTGGCCCTGGCGCAGTGGTTTCAGCCCCGATGCAGTGCTTTTAGGCTCGGCGGAGGGGTTTTAAGTTCAGACGAGTGGTTTTGGCCTCGGCGGAGTGCTTTCAACCCCGATGCAGTGCTTTTCGGCTTCACGGAGGGGTTTCAGCCCCGACAGAGTGCTTTTCGGCTTCACAGAGGGGTTTAAGCCCCGACACAGTGCTTTTCGGCTTCACGGAGGGGTTTCAGCCCCGACGGAGCGGTTTCAGCACTGGTGGAGTGGTTTTGGCCCCGACGGAGTTGTTTTCGGCTCGGCGGAGTGGTTTTGGCCCTGGCGGAGTGGTTTCAGGCTCGGCGGAGTGCTTTTAGGCTTGGCGTAGTGGTTTTAATGTCGACGGAGTGGTTTTAGCCCTGGTGGAACGCTTTCAGGTTTTGGCCCTGGTGGAGTGCTTTCCGGCCTGACGCAGTGGTTTACAGCCTGACGGAGCAGTTTCCGCCCCAGCACAGTGGTTTCAGCCCCGACAGAGTGGTTTTAGGCTCGGCGGAGTGGTTTCAGCCCCGACGGAGTGGTTTTAGGCTTGATGTAGTGGTTTTACTGTCGGAGGAGTGGTTTCGGCCCCGACGGAGTGGTTTCAGCCCCGACGGAGTGGTTTCAGCCCCGACGGAGTGGTTTTCGGCCCCGACGGAGTGGTTTTCGGCCCCGACGGAGTGGTTTTCGGCCCCGACGGAGTGGTTTTCGGCCCCGACGGAGTGGTTTTCGGCCTGATGCTGTGGTTTTAGGTTTGATGGAGTGGTTTCAGCCCTGACGGAGTGGATTTGGCCCTGGCGCAGTGGTTTCAGCCCCGATGCAGTGCTTTTAGGCTCGGCGGAGTGCTTTCAGCCCCGACAGAGTGCTTTTCGGCTTCACGGAGGGGTTTCAGCCCCGACAGAGTACTTTTCAGCTTCGCGGAATGGTTTCAGCCCCGACACAGTGCTTTTCGGCTTCACGGAGGGGTTTCAGCCCCGACGGAGCGGTTTCAGCACTGGTGGAGTGGTTTTGGCCCCGACGGAGTTGTTTTCGGCTCGGCGGAGTGGTTTTAGGCCTGACGCAGTTGTTTTGGCCCTGGCGGAGTCGTTTCAGGCCTGACGCAGTGGTTTCAGGCTCGGCGGAGTGGTTTCAGCCCTGACGGAGTGGTTTTAGGCTTGGCGCAGTGGTTTTAATGTCGACGGAGTGGTTTTAGCCCTGGTGGAACGCTTTCAGCCCCGACGCAGTCGTTTTGGCCCTGCTGGAGTGCTTTCCGGCCTGACGCAGTGGTTTACAGCCTGACGGAGCAGTTTCCGCCCCAGCACAGTGGTTTCAGCCCCGACGGAGGGGTTTTAGGCTCGGCGGAGTGGTTCCAGCCCTGACGGAATGGTTTTAATGTCAGCGGAGGGGTTTTGGCCCTGGCGGAGTGGTTTTCCACCTGACGCAGTGGTTTTAGGCTTGGCGGAGTGGTTTCAGCCCCGTCGTACTGCCTTTAGGCTCGGCGGAGTGGTTTCTGCCCCGGCGGTGTGGTTTTAGGCTTGATGTAGTGGTTTTACTGTCGGAGGAGTGGTTTTGGCCCTGGCACAGTGGTTTCGGCCCTGGCACAGTGGTTTCGGCCCCGACGGAATGGTTTCAGCCCCGACGGAATGGTTTTCGGCCTGATGCAGTGGTTTTAGGTTTGATGGAGTCGTTTTGGCCCTGGCGGAGTGGTTTCAGCCCCGACGGAGCGGTTTCAGCCCCGACGGAGCGGTTTCAGCCCCGACGGAGCGGTTTCAGCCCCGACGGAGCGGTTTCAGCCCCGACGCAGTGCTTTTAGGCTTGATGGAGTGGTTTTAAGGTCAGCCGAGTGGTTTTGGCCCTGGCGGAGTGGTTTCAGCCCCGACACAGTGGTTTCAGGCTTGGCGCAGTGGTTTCAGCACTGCTGGAGTGGTTTTGGCCCCGACGGAGTTATTTTGGGCCTGACGCAGTAGTTTCAGCCCCGACGCAGTGGTTTTAGGCTTGATGGAGTGGTTTCAGCCCCGACGCAGTCGTTTTAGCCCTGGCAGAGTGGTTTCAGCCCCAATGCAGTGCTTTTAGGCTCAGTGGAGTGGTTTTCCACCTGACGCAGTGGTTTTAGGCTCGGTGGAGTGGTTTCAGCCCTGACGGAGTGGATTTGGCCTCGGCGGAGTGGTTTCAGCCCCGATGCAGTGCTTTTAGGCTCGGCGGAGGGGTTTTAAGGTCAGACGAGTGGTTTTGGCCTCGGCGGAGTGCTTTCAACCCCGACAGAGTGCTTTTCGGCTTCACGGAGGGGTTTCAGCCCCGACACAGTGCTTTTCGGCTTCACGGAGGGGTTTCAGCCCCGACGGAGCGGTTTCAGCACTGGTGGAGTGGTTTTGGCCCCGACGGAGTTGTTTTCGGCTCGGCGGAGTGGTTTTAGGCCTGACGCAGTGGTTTTGGCCCTGGCGGAGTCGTTTCAGGCCTGACGCAGTGGTTTCAGGCTCGGCGGAGTGGTTTCAGCCCTGACGGAGTGGTTTTAGGCTTGGCGTAGTGGTTTTAATGTCGACGGAGTGGTTTTAGCCCTGGTGGAACGCTTTCAGCCCCGACGCAGTCGTTTTGGCCCTGCTGGAGTGCTTTCCGGCCTGACGCAGTGGTTTACAGCCTGACGGAGCAGTTTCCGCCCCAGCACAGTGGTTTCAGCCCCGACGGAGGGGTTTTAGGCTCGGCAGAGTGGTTCCAGCCCTGACGGAATGGTTTTAATGTCAGCGGAGGGGTTTCGGCCCTGGCGGAGTGGTTTTCCACCTGACGCAGTGGTTTTAGGCTTGGCGGAGTGGTTTCAGCCCCGTCGCACTGCCTTTAGGCTCGGCGGAGTGGTTTCTGCCCCGGCGGTGTGGTTTTAGGCTTGATGTAGTGGTTTTACTGTCGGAGGAGTGGTTTTGGCCCTGGCACAGTGGTTTCAGCCCTGGCACAGTGGTTTCGGCCCCGACGGAATGGTTTCAGCCCCGACGGAGTGGTTTTCGGCCTGATGCAGTGGTTTTAGGTTTGATGGAGTGGTTTCGGCCCCGGCGGAGTGGTTTCGGCCCCGGCGGAGTGGTCTCGGCCCCGGCGGAGTGGTCTCGGCCCCGGCGGAGTGGTCTCGGCCCCGGCGGAGTGGTCTCGGCCCCGGCGGAGTGGTCTCGGCCCCGGCGGAGTGGTTTCGGCCCCGGCGGAGTGGTTTCGGCCCCGGCGGAGTGGTTTCGGCCCCGGCGGAGTGGTTTCGGCCCCGGCGGAGTGGTTTCGGCCCCGGCGGAGTGGTTTTCAGCCTGACGGAGCAGTTTCTGCCCCGACGGAGTGCTTTTAGGCTTGATGGAGTGGTTTTAAGGTCAGCCGAGTGGTTTTGGCCCTGGCGGAGTGGTTTCAGCCCCGACACAGTGGTTTCAGGCTTGGCGCAGTGGTTTCAGCACTGGTGGAGTGGTTTTGGCCCCGACGGAGTTATTTTGGGCCTGACGCAGTAGTTTCAGCCCCGACGCAGTGGTTTTAGGCTTGATGGAGTGGTTTCAGCCCCGACGCAGTCGTTTTAGCCCTGGCAGAGTGGTTTCAGCCCCAATGCAGTGCTTTTAGGCTCAGTGGAGTGGTTCTAGGCTCGGCGGAGTGGTTTTCCACCTGACGCAGTGGTTTTAGGCTTGGCGGAGTGGTTTTCCACCTGACGCAGTGGTTTTAGGCTTGGTGGAGTGGTTTCAGCCCCGACGGAGTGGATTTGGCCCTGGCGCAGTGGTTTCAGCCCCGATGCAGTGCTTTTAGGCTCGGCGGAGGGGTTTTAAGGTCAGACGAGTGGTTTTGGCCTCGGCGGAGTGCTTTCAACCCCGACAGAGTGCTTTTCGGCTTCACGGAGGGGTTTCAGCCCCGACACAGTGCTTTTCGGCTTCACGGAGGAGTTTCAGCCCCGACACAGTGCTTTTCGGCTTCACGGAGGGGTTTCAGCCCCGACACAGTGCTTTTCGGCTTCACGGAGGGGTTTCAGCCCCGACGGAGCGGTTTCAGCACTGGTGGAGTGGTTTTGGCCCCGACGGAGTTGTTTTCGGCTCGGCGGAGTGGTTTTAGGCCTGACGCAGTGGTTTCAGGCTCGGCGGAGTCGTTTCAGGCCTGACACAGTGGTTTCAGGCTCGGCGGAGTGCTTTTAGGCTTGGCGTAGTGGTTTTAATGTCGACGGAGTGGTTTTAGCCCTGGTGGAACGCTTTCAGGTTTTGGCCCTGGTGGAGTGCTTTCCGGCCTGACGCAGTGGTTTACAGCCTGACGGAGCAGTTTCCGCCCCAGCACAGTGGTTTCAGCCCCGACAGAGTGGTTTTAGGCTCGGCGGAGTGGTTTCAGCCCCGACGGAGTGGTTTTAGGCTTGATGTAGTGGTTTTACTGTCGGAGGAGTGGTTTTGGCCCTGGCACAGTGGTTTCGGCCCTGGCACAGTGGTTTCAGCCCCGACGGAGTGGTTTTCGGCCTGATGCAGTGGTTTTAGGTTTGATGGAGTGGTTTCAGCCCTGACGGAGTGGATTTGGCCCTGGCGGAGTGGTTTCAGCCCCGATGCAGTGCTTTTAGGCTCGGCGGAGTGCTTTCAGCCCCGACAGAGTGCTTTTCGGCTTCACGGAGGGGTTTCAGCCCCGACACAGTGCTTTTCAGCTTCGCGGAATGGTTTCAGCCCCGACACAGTGCTTTTCGGCTTCACGGAGGGGTTTCAGCCCCGACGGAGCGGTTTCAGCACTGGTGGAGTGGTTTTGGCCCCGACGGAGTTGTTTTCGGCTCGGCGGAGTGGTTTTAGGCCTGACGCAGTGGTTTTGGCCCTGGCGGAGTGGTTTCAGGCCTGACGCAGTGGTTTCAGGCTCGGCGGAGTGGTTTCAGCCCTGACGGAGTGGTTTTAGGCTTGGCGTAGTGGTTTTAATGTCGACAGAGTGGTTTTAGCCCTGGTGGAACGCTTTCAGCCCCGACGCAGTCGTTTTGGCCCTGCTGGAGTGCTTTCCGGCCTGACGCAGTGGTTTACAGCCTGACGGAGCAGTTTCCGCCCCAGCACAGTGGTTTCAGCCCCGACGGAGGGGTTTTAGGCTCGGCAGAGTGGTTCCAGCCCTGACGGAATGGTTTTAATGTCAGCGGAGGGGTTTCGGCCCTGGCGGAGTGGTTTTCCACCTGACGCAGTGGTTTTAGGCTTGGCGGAGTGGTTTCAGCCCCGTCGCACTGCCTTTAGGCTCGGCGGAGTGGTTTCTGCCCCGGCGGTGTGGTTTTAGGCTTGATGTAGTGGTTTTACTGTCGGAGGAGTGGTTTTGGCCCTGGCACAGTGGTTTCGGCCCTGGCACAGTGGTTTCGGCCCCGACGGAATGGTTTCAGCCCCGACGGAATGGTTTTCGGCCTGATGCAGTGGTTTTAGGTTTGATGGAGTGGTTTTGGCCCTGGCGGAGTGGTTTCAGCCCCGACGGAGTGGTTTCAGCCCCGACGGAGCGGTTTCAGCCCCGACGGAGCGGTTTCAGCCCCGACGGAGCGGTTTCAGCCCCGACGGAGCGGTTTCAGCCCCGACGGAGCGGTTTCAGCCCCGACGGAGCGGTTTCAGCCCCGACGGAGCGGTTTCAGCCCCGACGGAGCGGTTTCAGCCCCGACGGAGCGGTTTCAGCCCCGACGGAGCGGTTTCAGCCCCGACGGAGTGGTTTCAGCCCCGACGCAGTGCTTTTAGGCTTGATGGAGTGCTTTTAGGCTTGATGGAGTGGTTTTAAGGTCAGCCGAGTGGTTTTGGCCCTGGCGGAGTGGTTTCAGCCCCGACACAGTGGTTTCAGGCTTGGCGCAGTGGTTTCAGCACTGGTGGAGTGGTTTTGGCCCCGACGGAGTTATTTTGGGCCTGACGCAGTAGTTTCAGCCCCGACGCAGTGGTTTTAGGCTTGATGGAGTGGTTTCAGCCCCGACGCAGTCGTTTTAGCCCTGGCAGAGTGGTTTCAGCCCCAATGCAGTGCTTTTAGGCTCAGTGGAGTGGTTCTAGGCTCGGCGGAGTGGTTTTCCACCTGACGCAGTGGTTTTAGGCTTGGCGGAGTGGTTTCAGCCCCGACGCAGTGGTTTTAGGCTCGGTGGAGTGGTTTCAGCCCCGACGGAGTGGATTTGGCCCTGGCGCAGTGGTTTCAGCCCCGATGCAGTGCTTTTAGGCTCGGCGGAGGGGTTTTAAGGTCAGACGAGTGGTTTTGGCCTCGGCGGAGTGCTTTCAACCCCGACACAGTGCTTTTCGGCTTCACGGAGGGGTTTCAGCCCCGACACAGTGCTTTTCGGCTTCACGGAGGGGTTTCAGCCCCGACACAGTGCTTTTCGGCTTCACGGAGGGGTTTCAGCCCCGACACAGTGCTTTTCGGCTTCACGGAGGGGTTTCAGCCCCGACACAGTGCTTTTCGGCTTCACGGAGGGGTTTCAGCCCCGACACAGTGCTTTTCGGCTTCACGGAGGGGTTTCAGCCCCGACACAGTGCTTTTCGGCTTCACGGAGGGGTTTCAGCCCCGACGGAGCGGTTTCAGCACTGGTGGAGTGGTTTTTGCCCCGACGGAGTTGTTTTCGGCTCGGCGGAGTGGTTTTAGGCCTGACGCAGTGGTTTCAGGCTCGGCGGAGTCGTTTCAGGCCTGACACAGTGGTTTCAGGCTCGGCGGAGTGCTTTTAGGCTTGGTGCAGTGGTTTTAATGTCGACGGAGTGGTTTTAGCCCTGGTGGAACGCTTTCAGGTTTTGGCCCTGCTGGAGTGCTTTCCGGCCTGACGCAGTGGTTTACAGCCTGACGGAGCAGTTTCCGCCCCAGCACAGTGGTTTCAGCCCCGACAGAGTGGTTTTAGGCTCGGCGGAGTGGTTTCAGCCCCGACGCAGTGGTTTTAGGCTTGATGTAGTGGTTTTACTGTCGGAGGAGTGGTTTTGGCCCTGGAACAGTGGTTTCAGCCCCGACGGAGTGGTTTCAGCCCCGACGGAGTGGTTTCAGCCCCGACGGAGTGGTTTCAGCCCCGACGGAGTGGTTTCAGCCCCGACGCAGTGGTTTCAGCCCCGACGCAGTGGTTTCAGCCCCGACGCAGTGGTTTCAGCCCCGACGCAGTGGTTTCAGCCCCGACGCAGTGGTTTCAGCCCCGACGCAGTGGTTTCAGCCCCGACGCAGTGGTTTCAGCCCCGACGCAGTGGTTTCAGCCCCGACGCAGTGGTTTCAGCCCCGACGCAGTGGTTTCAGCCCCGACGCAGTGGTTTCAGCCCCGACGCAGTGGTTTCAGCCCCGACGCAGTGGTTTC